>NC_067284.1:50276000-50940584 GCF_020740795.1 Apus apus | reverse complement strand
GTAGAAAAATCAAGAGATTGGTTATTTTTTTATATGGACCTAAATTCACGCAGAGACCATCCAAGATTGTAAACAAATATTACAGAATCACATAATCTTAGGGGTTAGAAGGGACCTTGAAAGATCATCTAGTCCAACCCCCTGCCAGAGCAGGATCACCCAGAGCACATCACACAGGAACACATCCAGGCAAGTTTTGAATGTCTCCAGCAAAGGAGACTCCACAGCCTCTCTGGGCAGCCTGTTCCAGTGCTCTGTCACTCACAGTAAAGAAGTTTTTTCTGATGTTTACATGGAACCTCCTATGCTCCAGTGTGCACCTATTGCCCCTTGTCCTGTCACTGGACATCACTGAAAAAAAGCCTGGCTCCATCCTCCTGACAAACCCCCTGTATTTGTAAACATTGATGAGGTCACCCCTCAGTCTCCTCCAAGCTAAAGAGACCCAGCTCCCTCAGCCTTTCCTCATCAGGGAGATGTTCCACTCCATCATCTTTGTGGCTCTGCGCTGGACTCTTTCAAGCAGTTCCCTGTCCTTCTTGAGCTGAGGGCCCAGAACTGGACACAATATTCCAGATGTGGCCTCACCAAGGCAGAATAGAGGGGGAGGAGAACCTCTCTTGACCTACTAACCACACCCTTTCTAATGCACCCCAGGATGCCATTGGCCTTCTTAGCCACAAGGGCACATTGCTGGCTCATCGTCATCCTCCTGTCCACTAGGACCCCCAGGTCCCTTTCTCCTACTCTGCTCTCCAGCAGGTCAGCCCCCAGCCTGTACTGGTACATGGGGTTGTTCTTCCCCAGATGGAAGACTCTTGCCCTTGTTGAAATTCATCAGGTTTCTCCCTGCCCAACTCTCCAGCCTGTCTAGGTTTTGCTGAATGGCAGCACAGCCTTCTGGTGAGTCAGTCACTCCTCCCAGTTTAGTGTCATCAGCAAACTTGCTGAGGGCACACTCTGTTCCCTCATCCAGGTTGTTGATGAAAACATTGAATAGTACCGGTCCCAGTACCGACCCCTGAGGGACCCCACTAGTCACAGACCTCCAACTAGATTCTGTCCCATTGACCGCACTCTTAGAATTCTTCCTTTCAACCAGTTCATGATCCACCTCACTACCTGACCATCAAGACCACAATTATTCTATAAATATTCTTCCAAAGCAGATAAGAAAAACTCAAAATTAATATATCATATCCCTCTGTGGAAGAAAGACTTGATTCAGCAAATGAGTGGGGCACATACCTGTAATTTACTTCGACAGCATGTTCCACGGCCTTTAAATAATAAACTAAGAATGCTTTCCTATTCAGCCCAGTATTTTCCTCTAATTTACCAAATAAGTTTTGTTTCTTTCTTTTCCACTTGTTTTAAAACAAACTTACAGGCAGTAATATCAGTGGTTTGATATCTGATAAGCCCCTCCTCAAAAGTCACAGTTAAATCCAAAGAAACAAAATAAAATTTTGTAAGAAACATTTGCTAGACTTCAGAGAGCAAACGTGACCAGCAGAAAAAGTCTTGCAGATCCGCGAAGAAGACATTAGTTACTTGAAATTGGATTATTCATTACTAAGTTGTTTGCTCTTCTCCTCTCTTCTTCCAAAAGTCAATACATCGTATTTCACTCAAGAAGCCGTTCTCTTTTCCTCTAATTCTTCCTATGTCTCTAATAATTAATTCATTTTGCTTGCACTGCAGCAGCCTCAAAATCATGGTTTCAGTTTCTCAGTAACAGAACTCTGCCAAAGGCAATATGCCATGCCATAACCTCAATTACCACTTACACAGGAGAAAGCTCCACTTATTTTCTGTGGAGTCACTATTTTGTCTTAAACGAAATTCTCTATGGATTATTGTGTGCCAAAGATGTACAGCAAGAAAGTCTAGCAGATAATATGAAAAAAAATCCATTTCAGAGACAAGATAAAAGACCCACGTTAGAAAACACAGATTAGAGAAGTCCATCATTGCTAGTAGTTATCCTGTCAGATGCATTCACAACTACAAAATACAGTATCTACAAAACGTTTGTGATTTAGCTTGCAAAAGAGACTAACAATAGTAGGGGTAATACAAAATTACTCTGAAAACATGGTTCTCCTAAAAAAGCAACTGACAACTTTGTGTGAAGGGTTTATTAATCAGAAAAACTTAAAAATATATAACTTAAAGACTAATTCTGAATTTCCTAAGGTCTAAAAAAAAAAATTCCATTCCAGCATTTAAAGAGCACTGCATTAAAAAAAAAAAATAAAATAAATAAAAAAAAATTAGTTAAACTACTCCACCCCTGCAATCCCCTCAACAGCATTTTAAGGGATACTCTAATCCTCCACTTCTTGCTGCCAAAACATAATGGGGTGCTATGTCACATCCTTTGCCCCTCTTCCAAGGCTGTTGATAGGTAACAACATTCACATGCAGGTTGTAGGTTCTAATCCTGCAGGAGCCACTGCTCCCCCAGTAAGTCTTTACAGTGTTACAAAAGCATGACTTTCTGATCAACCTCACTGACAGAAATTTCCTGCAGCCACCTCAGTGCTGGCATTTACATTCCCCAATTCTCTCTCTCTCTTTTGCCCAAGAAAGGTCCTCTTTGGTGGCCACTGACACATTCTTTTTGACAGACTTCATGTGTGCTGTTCCATCAGTCAAAAAGGTCACCTGCCCTCCATGAAAGAGAAGGTAAGTTATTGGAGACTCGTGGCCAATGTAATTGAAGGAGGTAGAATTAGCTGCGCAGGTTTCAGGGACAGGTCTAAAAATAATTTATTGCCCCAACCTCTGAAGTAGGAAAAAAAAAGATTTTTTCCCTGAATGTGTCATTTTAGAGATCTGACATTCCAACAGGAGTTCAAAGACTTTCCACAAAGTGAAAAATCAGATAGAAGATTTTGAAAATGAATGAAGAAATGCTTTTCCCAATTAACCTCCAACCTTAAAAAAAAAGACAAAGTCTGTTGGCTTAAGATCAGAGAAGCCAAAATAAGTAAGAAAGAATCTTTAACGGGGGAATGGAGAAAATTCAAAGTCAAGAATGACTTGGCATCAATTTTATTTATTAAATCACCAATGCAGAGACACAAAATTAATTTTTCTTCCCTTCTCTTTTCATCTGAAAAGACAACATTATTTTCTTAGTTAAGTTTAGGCAACTCCTGTTGGATATGCACAGCAAGAGGTAACTCATGGATGTGAATATGATAGAAAAACTTCAAGTCTGTTTTCCCTTGAACAATTAAACAAAAACATATTAGAAATTACACATTTTTATTCACAAGCTGTATGTAATTTCCTGTCAAAAGAAGCATTGTGAATCAAAATGCTGGAGGGGGGGAAGATTAGAATTCTCTTAGAATTAAAAGAAAAAAAAAATAACAGCAGCAAACAAAAAAGAAAGCTTTTTGTAAGAATTTGCAGCAACTTTTTAAAAATGCACAATTGTTTAATAGGACTCATCACAAATTTCAGTGTAGTGCAATGAAGTAAGAAACCATATGATGAGGGTCAAAGTGAAGGTAGAGTTTTCATCAACTGTTTAAATGTTTTAGGTTTAGTCTTCTCTCTTAATTGCAATTGGGAATGGTCTAATGCTTTTCCCCAAAGTGTCTTCTGTGTTTAGCAGAAGTTTAACATGCATGGCATGTCCCTTTAATAACCATATTCATTGTGAAGGAATAAAATAGTCAAAGCAATTTTAAAGAACTGGAGTGTTTAATATATGGAAAGTGGTGCACTGGAAAAGGAGTAGTGTAATTTGAAAAGAAACTGAAATAAAAACTAAAAAGTGAGAAAGACAATAGTAGAATTTTACTAAATATTTTCCACTGCGGGGCTTTTACAAACAAGAGGGTGGCCCTGTTCACTAATGCATCTTACTGCAAAGGAGATAAAAAAAAAAAATAAATGGAAGACTGAATTACTGTATGACCTGGAATAACTGAAGGCAAAGGGGAAAGGGACAGAGCCATCTGTGGTAACATTAAAGACAGGAACAATTCTTCTTCCTTTTGTTTTATCCAAACCTAGCTCCCTCGTCAGCATTAGCGAAATCAAGTGACAGCAATAACTGATGCTGTCAACAACATCAAGCTTGCTTCAAAATCACATAGTCTGGGGATGAATTACACAGCTACACAGTTGGCCAGAATGCAGAATGCTTTGGGCATAACACTGGTATTTGGTTTGTTACCTATGCATCAGGCTCAACGTGCCCTATGACCCTTACAGATAGATGCACAGAAAGTGTTTTTAGCCACAAGTATCAAAAGGATCCTTGTACTTCATTCAACTTGGAATAAAGCTTTGTGAACGACAACCTCAGTGATGACTCAGACCTGGTTTAGGCTCAAAAACCCAAAGGACACACTTGTCTTTTAGAATCCTCTTGGTAATATGCTTTAGATAAGGTATCTCAAAATATACGTATGAGCACATATGTAGTTTTAATCATTGCATTATCATCTGGCTTTCATGTATGGATTCTAGTCTGAAGTCGCAATCAGTTAATTTACCCCAAATCCAGTTCTAAGCCAGCTTTAAAATAATTTGAAGAAAAAGACAGGAAATGTAGTTTGGAAGCTGAACTGAGGCTATCAAGACTATCGATGTGTAGCACAGTATTCCATTTAAAAGTGCTACTTGGTATCCTTTGGACCAAGAAACTTAAACTTCACTCTTCTGTTCAACTTTTCACAGTCACACTATTTAACATGGCTAATAACTCAGTTCACATTGTGCTATCACAGCCCAATCTGATTCACAAGCCTAAAACTAAAGTACGAAAAAAACCCCAACAAACAAACCATCAGCATATAATCTCTTTAAACACTCCATCTTTACTCTCCCCTTATTCTTTTTTGCTTTTGATACCTCTGTTGTTCTTCCTCACAACCATTATGTGGCTATCTAGAATGAATACCAAATACATTGTAGGTGTCAAAAAGCAAATCTAATCTTTCTTGCATAACATCATCTTGTTTTCTGATGTAACATTAACTAACTTCATTATGTTCTGTTCTGTCAGAGTGATTTTTTTATATAACATATCATGGACTACCTTTGTGATTTATATTTATTTCTACTTTAAAAAAAAATTATAATACATAGAATGGCTCAATGAAATTTCTGCATAGAAATCCTTCATGGAGGGAAGATATACATATTCCTGTCTATTTAAAGAACCATGCATGTATCTTGGAGAAAGCTACACATTTTGGTTTTAATGGTTTCAAGTATTTTGCAAGCATTTTTAAACACTCTGGAGAATTATTTAGCTGGTCCCCATATCACATAAAGCTGAAGTTTTCCTTGTATCTTGTGTCTCCATGCTCTATCTTCCACATAGCCAAGTCCCAGAGACAGTAACTGCTCTTCTGGAGTACATGAAAGGATAACAACAGTGTGTGCAAAGAGGAAGTCGGACAATTAGGCAATACAATCTCTATGACCTTTACTCATCTAAGAAGAATTTGACCTGATGCTACTGATGTGGTCATTTAATGGAGCATGGCTGTCCATTAGCAGCTTGAGCAAGTTCATTTCTGCTGGCCTCTGTATTTACATTTAATCTTTTATTTAATCACAGAACACTGTGGTTACCTTTTTAGAAACCACCTACAGATATAGGGGAGCAAGTATTATCTTTCCCTGGTTCCCACAGAACTTCGCAAGATAACAGCAAGCAGAGACTATTTCTTCCATTACCCTTTGACCCTTCCAGTTAATGCCCCCCTGGTTCCTAGAGATACAACAAATAGAGCTCCCTCTGAGATCCTATGCTATAGGTAACCTAAGCAAGCAAGGGGTCCACAGTTACCTGAAAAATATCTTAGGTCTATGTGCTGAACATAAACCACACTTAATAGCCAAGTCAGAGGTTTTCAAGTTGGCCAGTTGGTTTAATCATCTCATACAAGCAGATCATTTCCAAAAAAGTTATAGACCAAGACATTTTAGTTTTGTACCTTACAAAGCACAATTATTCAGACCAACAAAACTTTAAATGAAGATGGTCTCCTTCAAAAAGGTGGATAAAAATGATGGTAGTCCCTTTTCACTCAAAAAGAATGTGTGGTTAAATAACTGCAGACCACATTTTCAAGTTAAACACAATGTTCTTGTGATAAACAAGCACTTCTAGCTAGTTAAATGAACACAAAATCTTTATTAGGTGATAGAAGCCATTATTTTCATTGGTTTCATGCATTCTTATTACTGTTTCGTTATGGACTGAATGAATGAGAAACCTTTCACACAGTGAGAATACCTTAATCCATGATGAATAGCATCACTAGAAGAGGAAACCAATTCCCATGGACAGCAGTATTTTTCATCATTTGGTGCAGAATATTGAGTTAAGGTATGCCAATGTTTCTGCTGCCACCTTCCCTAAAATGTAACTCATTACACTAAGGCCATACCTGAACACAGGAAAAATATGCGAGCGTAACCTTGCATGTTTTGCACAGGGATAATGAAGTGCTGGCTGCACTTGGAATCTCATAGTCCCAGAAGATGGCATTCCTGTGATTTGGAATTTAAAAAATAATAATTAAAAAATCCCAAATTTTTAAATAAACCTGGGTAAGTCTGTAACATTTTGTCTCCTTTAATTATTATTAAAATAATAACACCCTATTTTAAAATTAAGCTACACAAACTCATTAGACAAACATACAGCCACAGAAGGAGTGCCAAACCAGCCAGGGTGGGCTGCAAGTAGCTAAGTGTAACAGAGATGTAGACGTGGCTCATTCCACCACTACAGAAAGGCAAGAGACCTTTCAAGAGCTAGATTTAAGGGCTACAGAAACACAGGGAAGACAAAATACAGATACTTCTGATTCCCTTTTTGCCTTATACACCTCCCTCTTCCTACTTTTTTCCAGCTCTTATCACATTATCACTAAAGGATTTTATTTTTTCTATACACAAGTTATGAGTAAAATTTGTGATCACAGATATGTCCAGCTTTGCTAACCTGCCTCGTACATCTACTCCATCAACATAACCTTTGGATGCATCAGGATGTGGCATGAGATCTATTCCCACACTCCTTCAACCTTAGGCTCACCTCATGGGAACTGGAAGGTGCCATGGAAGACAAAGCTGAGAAAAACAACTCAGAATTCCTAATTAAAATGTTTTTCTGTGACATGCAAGGAAGTGGATTTCACACCAAATAATCCTCATTAAAAACCAGTAAAAAAAGATGGGTATCAGACACAAATTTCACAACTCAGTAAGACTTTTTGCGGGCCTTGGATCAGTTTCCACACGAGGACATAACAGAGACTGAGGCCCAGTCTTATGCCTGAGAATAAATCAGGGCACAATATCTGTCTAAGTGGACAGAAAAACACATTAAAGCTCAGTAGCATTTTCAGCATTAAAGTTGATGACAGTGTTTATGTACAAGTTAATTTATATTTTAATTTGTGCAGAAATGGTTATTATTTGTAGACATTCCCATGGTGATTTTCTAAATAGCATCAGAGTTCTGATTAGCTGCATGCTCTGAAATTAAAGTCCTTAGGAGTGCCTATTAAACAGAGAGGCATGGTGCATGAAGTCACACTATATTCAAACCTTGTTCACTTTTTCACTGAAAAACTTCTTTGCTAACAGCAGGGTTTTTGCCATTCCCTATTATTGAAGTGTCACGAAGGAGACTACATTTCTTTGTCCATAAATACACTTGTAAAGCTGAGACCTGTGGTATAAGGTGGCCCTAAACAAACTCTGAGAAGTAGCCCTTTGTTTGGGGCAGACAGCTGTTAGATTCTTTCTGTCTGATACATGATAGCTTAACCACTCGAGTGCTACTGAAACTTTATTCTTCTATCATTTCTCAGTGAAAAGCACTTGTGAGAAACATCACCTCCCATATTTTAAAACCAGATCAGTTTTCTCTTACAGATTCCAGTTGTTTTGGGTTCAGAATGCTCCCCAGAGCTCCACAGATCAAACACTGTATTTAAATCAAAGATGAGTCAGGCTGGCAGATGATTCACCTTAGCCAGAAATATGGGTTATTTTTATTCTTTTTTGGTTTTGTTTTGGCAACCGGCGCTCATAAAATGCCTGAGAAGACTACAGCTAGGTATTGTTTAAAAGGAACAAAAAAAAAAATCAAAACAAAACACAAACCTCTTATAAAGAATTAGACCTTTAGGAAACAGCAAATTCTTCCTAGAGCCAACAGAAAAGCAGACTGCCTGAGGCAGTATGTCATCTTCTTAGTTAACACACTATTCTTTTTCCCCCACCCTTTTAAGTGAACTGTTGGAAACGTTTTAGATCTTGTCTAGAGATAAAAGTTAATTTTACATACTGCATCAAAGACTCAGTGTAAAAGTCATAAATGAAATAATATTTTTCCAGTGAGCTGGCAATGCAAGAGTCTGACTGCACCATTGCAGAACTTTCCTCTAAGAGCAAGTTTCTACATATAAAAGTTTAACTTACTTGTCTATCAGCAGTATTCAATAAAACAAGGTCAGATTCATTTAATGCTTAATATCAAATGCTGTCTTCCTCCACTAAAAAGGAAGTCAAAATTTTGAAACTATCAAAATCATCTCCCATTGCATGAGAGCAGAACACGTATTTTCTTCTTGTACTGACAACAAAACAGACACAAACCCAAAAAAGAACTATTAAATAATAGCCATTGTCTTAATTATTAATTTAGCTATTACTTAATTATACACATAAATTAGTTATTATATTTATGTTTCAGTAGATTGTTTTTAATTCTTTTCTTTCCCTTGCACAAAAATAATGAATGCATCTTTCGGGTACTTTCTGCATGCCTTATGGCTTTGTTTTGATTGAAATTATACTTTTGGGTAACCCATGAAGTTCCAGAAGACGAAGAACAGCTCTATAGTTGTGGCTTCTCTTTTACAACCAATAAGAGCTACCAGTTACAATGCACCAAATGAGCTCTTCTTGTCAAGAGACTTATTTATCAACTGGAGAAGAAAACCATGAAAAGAAAGTCCAAAACAACCTCTGATGAGGTATTTGTGGCATGATAAGAAAGAATGTTAACATGACCTCAAGGATTGAAATGCAAATGTTTAATACATCAGCACAAGTATCTGATGCAGACCAGGTAACCCAAGTGCTAGGAGATACAGGTGTCCTAAGCTAATGACTTCATGAACCAAAGATAGCTGTACAGAAAGCCTTTTTATCTGAGTGGTTCTTCAGTTTGACAGGAAAACCTCCCCTTACAACAAGAGTGCTCTGGCAGATTATCAAATGATTCTTTCACATCCAGAAAAACAGTTTTAATCCTTAGAGGCTATCCCAGCCAATCCTCCACCAAACATAATGAATGCAATTAAAGTCCTACCCTATAGTACTAAAGTGATAACCTGTCATTGTGAGAAAAAGCCAGCTGAATACACATAACGAATATCTTCATCTGCACATATTAAAAATGGAGGCAAACAACCTTCCCAAACTACAGTCAGGATTTCTGCTCTGTTTGGTGTTCTTTTTTAGAAAAACAAAACCAAAAGAATGCACTATAAATATGAAAATTTTAAATAATTTCAAAGAAAAGCACATAAACTAAATTGTATTCATTATTATAAACACAGAGCTATATAAGAGGGCCTGGTGATGAACTCACCAGTATGACATAATAATACCAGTAAATTGAGCATAGAAAAACATCATGACAGCAGTACTTAAATATTTCCCATGTGCCTGAACAATTTCTGCATTAGCAGTCTATTGCCTCATCACTTACCCACAAAATATTCTGGACTGATAACTCTTTCTGACAAAGACTGCCATTTATTGTCCATTTTTACAGCACCCAGAAGAGTGGTATTCAATTTATACCAGCAATAATCAAAAAGAAAGCATCCAGTTTGTAACACTGAGCTGATGCACAAGAGGGGTTGCAATTTGCAGCCCATCTGTGAATGAAGATGTGCAGGAGAACCTGTGCTGTTAAGTGCAGCTTCACACGGGCATCACAGGGCTCATAAAAGGCCAGGTACAGAAGAAGCTTGGTGCACATGAAGAAGAGGGTCTTTTCCTTTCTTGGTGCACCCTCTCTGTTATTTAACCACTTGACCTTGAAGAGGCCACAACAGTGGGGCTTAGCAAGCAAGAGATATTTACTGGCCTTTGCAGTCAACTCTGGCTAGGACAGGGAAACAAATCATGCAAGGTTTCAGTTGTACAAGGCAAGGCGAACAGAGCTGGGGCACAAGACAATGAAGAAGCAAGAGAACATCACAGCATGATCAACATGGCCAAGACACAGACAGATACGCAGGGGTTGACTTCCTCATCACAGCATAGGAATAGTAGTTCTTACCCATCGCTCTCTTTTCTGTGCCTCTGTCTTATGCTCATCTTTACACAAATGGTAGCAACTGAGATAAGACCTTCTTCCAAAAGGGATTTTAGACATGGTGTTTTTCCCAATGTGTTTGTGGGGTTTTTTTAGAGTAGATACCAGTTGACAATATAGACAGAAATAAAGTAGCTATAACTGCAATTATGCAACAAAAGGATGGCCACCTGATCAGGCTGCTAAGAAAATACCTTATCAAAAATATGGAAATACTCTGTCATTAACAAAGTCTAAAGGAAACTGTTTACAAAAAACAAAAAACAACTTAATTAATTGAAAACAACTGGTTCTACTTCGAAGCATCTCAAATTCACGTTTAATTATGCTTAATGGTTGTTTTATTTTTCTCCTAACTTAACTGGTTAGCATAAGCACACGAAGTGCTGACAGTGACCTTTCTGTCTCAAATATGTTATTCACAGCTATTTAATTAATCCCTTACATGTAGCAGAACATACAGCCTAATGTCCTACAGAAGGGCACTGAATTGGCCTTATTGTCACCACATGAGATGGCATTCATTTCCAAATGCCAAAGCACAACATAAGGAATGCAGTATAATAGGAAGTATTTAAAAGAATAAGAAGAGAAGAAACTCTTGAATAGCTTGCTCTTTGTCTATCATTTAGAGATCAGCTTTTCAATGAAAAATATCCAAGAGATTGTTTTCCCACTTGTTCAGTCCAAGTCTTTATAAACACAGTGACCGCTTTTGCACTTCAAAGGAGTGTTCCTTCACTAACCAGCAATTAAGAGTCCAAGGTCAATCATGGCAAAATTCATCTCCGGTTTTGTAACTTTCCCTCTTAGCAAACTGCATATGTGCATTAAGCACAGACTGCAATGGCTGTCATAAAACAGCTTGAAACTTGCAGAAGCAAAGAGATAGTGAAGTGTATTTATCCACAATGGCTCAAGTATTACTGGAAAGTAAATTTTAATAGATTCTTATTCTCTGTTTTCTGACCCCTACGCCTGTCAAAAATGTACAAGATTTTCAGTTATGGGATTTTTTTTGTTTGTTTTGGTCTGAATAAGTTTACATTAAAAACCTCATTCTAAATAATTCCAAGCAGAATTTGAAGAAGAGAAACAAACCACTAAGTCACCAAAAATACTAGAATGTGCTTAAGGTTAATAATATTACATTTAAGACAAAAGTTTATTTCCCAATGTGTTTAGATGTCCAGGTATTTTTTAATTCAAAAGTGCAATCCCTTAAGAAAAAAATCAAAGCTCTAACACTCCTCCACTCAAACCTTCTGCAGCTTGTCCTCCCAGTGTACTTGACTAAAATTCACACCATATCTCACATGCTGAACTTTCAAAACTGATCACAATAAAACAACTTCAGTGGATTACATATTTCTTAGTAATGACAGCCACTTACAGCTGCTAATCTCTATTGACAAATCAGCAGCTATTCTTATTGAAAAGAGGGACTATTCCTGTTTCTTATTTTGCTCTATGAATCTTAAGCAAAGTTCCTTCCATGGGGCACTAGGTAAACACAATTAAAAACAAATAATTCAAATGTTTCTTTTACACTTTTACCAAATGCAGTTCCCCACATCTCTTTCTACATCGTAGTTATTACTAACAGCATGTGCTTCTTGTACACACAATCTAAGCCATTTTAAAAAGTACGCTGTATGCAAAATCCATTTTTATTGATTGGTTTGAAAAGCAAAAATACTCCTAAGTTTCTATTACTTTCCTATTTGTGGAAGAAAAAAAAACAAAACACCTTAATTTCTCACAGCAAGAATCCATGTTACATTTCTAAGATAAATTCTTCTTCCTGAATGTTTGTCTGCTCTGTACCAAAACAAAGCTGAGTGAAATGAAAGGTGAAGGTTGAGATTTTTTTTTTAGTTTTAGGGTTGTGGGGTTTTTTGTGTTGTTTTTTTTTTTGTTTGTTTGTTTGTTTTGGGTTTTTTATGTGTTTTTTTTTTAAGGCTTCCAGTCACTTAGGTTAGTCCCAATGTTTACTTTACATTAACCATACCTCCATACCCATGTCAGCCCATCACAGGAAGTCTGCAGTCTTTTCATGCCCCAGAATCTTTTTAGCTTAGCAGGACCTGTTAGATCTGTAGCTCTTAAATTTATCTTGAATGCCACAAGTACGGTATGTACTACACTATCAGACTTCTAGTAAAGAAATCAATAGGAAAACGCTCTATGTTATCTCATTGTTTAGGCTTCATAGATTATGCACTGAAAAATTATGGGATAAATAAGTAAGGAAAGGTCAGCAGAATGTTTTTTCTTTCTCACATACAGAGTACAAATTAGACTAACACCAGCTTACTTAAATTTGAAAAGCACCGAAAGAAATATTTCTTGGCATTTCTCATCCCTGTGTACTTGCCTGGCACAGTCCCTATTTAGTCTTTTGCTGTTCTTCTGCAAAACACCTGCTGATGTTTCCAGCCCGTTTCACTGGGGTATATGTTTAAATTTAGATTTGTGCTACTCAGAAAGCACATTTTGTTCCTAAAATGAAGGGACACTCTGAAAACCCATACCATTCTTTCTAAAAGCTGTATGAAAAGTGGTGAAGCATGAAAAAGATGCATGTACCAGGCCTTTGCTTTAATGGCAGAAGGGAGAATTACAAGGTAGCAGGATTGTTAAAACAACTGATATGTTGTGAAATGTATTCCTTAATACTACATGCTGTGGGGGATCCATGATCACATGCTTTGTCAAGAACAGCTTGAAAAACGCTGTAGCATTTCAACACAGGACTACACTAAACTTATATTATTATTATTATTACAAACATTCTAAACAGCTAATGAGTATTCAAACTCAGTGTGTCAGAGGAATCTTCCCAGCATTTCTGGATAGCTGCCTCTCAGATTTGACAGTTCATACTCTATTAATCAACACTGTAAATCCCAATAGTCCCTCGTCACCCCTCGAGGGCCTTAAAAGTAATTTTTCAGTGTTTTATTAGAAATGACTGCAGAGAACCAAGTCAGAAAAGAAGCAGAGGTGTGTCACTGAGAATTGCAATCTACTCCATGTAATAAAACTGAGATTGTTTCAGAGCAGCTAAGCTTCTGCAACTCCCTTTTCTCTTCTGAATCAATTATCTTCTACTTTTTTCTTCTTCAAACCCCATACTAACGCCAACCTCTTGTTTGGGCCATTTTTACCTTTAAAGGGTCATGCCACCTGATTGGCAAGAGCATGCAAAGGGACAGTGTGAAGGCCCTCAGGACGCTGAGGAGAAGAATATATAGCATAATTCTTGACAAACTCAACAGTTCTTCAAAGCATTCCATTCCCTGCTTAAGCGTCCTTTTAGTACTAGTCTTTCTGCTCCATCCTTGATTTTAACAGTAATTAAAGCCCCTTCTCAAAGACTACGGATATTGATTCTAGATCAGTTATATATTCCCAAATAGCTTCATTATCTCTATTTACTTTCCTAAATTAAAACCAGCGTGTTTTCCTCAGAGTTGCTATGCTTCCGTTGCTTCCAGTGGAAATTGCAAGCACTCAGCTTCCCTAGACTCTGGCTGTACAGGGTTAAAGGCCTGGCTTGTGCGACTCTGAAAATCCTACAAAAAGAAGCTCACATCAGAGACAAAAGTAGTCCTTTGTTCAGTCCACCAGATTACAGAGTCATGTTATCAAGTCTCCTCTCACTGCAAGAGAGATTCTACTGGCATTTTCCAAGGAAAACTGCTCAGTTCCAGACTGTTGAGTTGTAAGAAACTTGAAGCAGCTCCTGGACCATGACCAATCAATAATGCTCCATTCACCTTCAAAATGGCCAGCAGGGAAGTGGGAAAAGCAGAGCAGCTATCCTGCATCACTGCAAGGTGGCTGCCAGCAATTAGTCCCTTCAAGAAAATTAACTCTGTATGCAAACAAACATCCTGTATTTATTTCTTAAACCAAAGACTAGCAAACTAATGAAATGATAAAACTTCTTTTTTTTCCTTTAAAAATACGTGAGCACAGGTAATAGACGCCCCTTGATATTTCCTATGTTGTCTCAGTTAGTGGCCCAGAAATCCTGGGCCATAGATTCAAACTGAATTCCCCCTCTACTAGACTTGCCATCTGGCACACAGCAGGCACCAAAGAAAATTACCAGTGTGGATAGGTACGCAGCAGAGATCCAAAGTATGGCTACAGTATAACTGTCCATTCAAACAATGCGTGTTTTCAACATCCAGGAATTCAAGTCCTACATTCATCATGTTCAGTGCAAGACAGAATACTCGCCTTTACCTGCAACCTATTCAGTGTACACAGAGGATCTATATCCACATCCAACACATTCAGTGAAACAGTCTACTTGCAACTTTTAAACTTGAACTTTCCTGCACTGATCTGAATTACAATATCCTGCAGGTGAACACGTTAAATTTCTGAATTGGGAGACATGAATAAAGTTCTGCCAGAGTCATTAATGAAAGCAGGTAACATGGAAAAAGACTTACTTTAGAATGTAGCTGTGCACTATTAAGGGTGCTGGAAAAAGCTCTTTTTCAGCAAGCAAAAACAATCTTTATGGCAGATGTCAGTGTGCATAATGGAGACAAAGATGGAGCATCTGCATTTATTACTGTAGCATATAAAATGCCAGTAACCACAGAATAATCTATCCACGCAATGTTGCTTCTAAACTTTCTAATGCAACATCATGCACTTTCAAATTAATTTTTCATGTCCGTGCTGAACTCTTTCCCCTTCCCGCCACTGACAACTTAGCAGCAATGCCAAGTACCAATGATGAAAACCTGTTTTTGGAGGAAAAATCTATATAAAGGATAAAACAGTGAGCTCTTATCAGAGTCTTGAAAGACTTACTGTTTTCAGGCACTGCTGGTCACTGCTGTGCCACACAAAAAAGAAGGGAGGCTTTAAGTGAAGTGCATCATGAGTGCACCCTT
Source organism: Apus apus (assembly GCF_020740795.1). Lineage (NCBI taxonomy): Eukaryota > Metazoa > Chordata > Aves > Apodiformes > Apodidae > Apus > Apus apus. Next base: position 50,925,275 of record NC_067284.1, on the reverse strand, counting down.
GTCCATAAGTTATACAAATGAGGAACCAAGAAAAAAGGAACTCCACCTAAAGACTAATACAATTCACAAGTCATGATAATGTCTGTGGGCGAGCTGGATATGTGGATAACTTTTAACTGCAACTAGAAAGAAAAAAAAAAAAGTTTTGCTTTGTTTTTTTAAATAAAAGAGAATTACTGGTTGAATACTGATTGGCTAGCGAAGAGGACCTTGGTCCTACGGTAACAGACAGGTTTGTTTTCTTTTTAATCTCTCCTTCTATACCATTGGGAATTAGAGTATCTACTGGTTTCAATATCTGAAATTAGTCTTCTGATGAAAATAAAAGCTCTTAACATATAGCATAGTCTAAACAAATAAATCTACAAAGATGAGGATCAAAATAATCCTTTTATGAGAAATAGAAGGCTAAGAGAGATCCTTAAGGAAAAAAAAATGAAATCATCCTTGCTGCCATAACCATAGCACATGTGCTATTCCTGAACAAAGCTCAGAGAAAGAATAGTAAAGACTAAGAAATTACAAAAATGTCTATTATAGCCATACCCCCAACAGCCAAACAAAGACCAAACTCAAAACTGAGTAACAAATTAGAGGATTCATAGAAGACTTCAATTTCAATCTGCTTACCCCAGAACCTTTCCCAGCCCCACAATGGCTACCTCACTTTTCTTACACCTGAGACTCATGGAACCATCCCACTCGATATCCTTGATTCTTAAATGAAACTTAATGACCTTCAGGAGGGATGGCAGAGAGGCACTTCATTCTGCTCATTATTCCCAGCTGAAAAGTTGCTAAGCATTCAGAGATGGGAACTGGCCCAGTCACACTGACTGGCTCTATGCACTCTCCATGCATGAAGTTAGAAAACACAGCTTTTTTTACCACCTTGTTCCAAGCCAGAAGCTGTTTGGTTAAATAAAATATACTACCTTTTACAGAAAAGCTATCTGATGCAAGACATTAGATGCTTCTCTAACTGCTAGAGATAGGAAAAAAACAACTTTGTAACAGTCCTTTTCCATGATGGCCTGAGAATTTGTAAGTTCAAGTCTACTGACCCTGCAGAAAAGTACAGGCACACCCAATTTTTACTAGGCCTAGACTGAGAACCCTCTTAACCATGAAATTATGAAACTAAGATAGAACAGTAGTGAAATTGTATCAAATAGAGAGTGGAATGAGTATAAGAGAAATTTTTTGTAAGAACAGATTTTACTTATTTTTATGGGATTCTAATTAATTTCTTCCTATAATTTCTATATGGCTCTCCAGCACTGCATAAATGAATATCAAGCACGTATTTAAGGTTTTTCCTATTCCTTTTCTAGTTGCCTCTTAGCAACTAGACATCTTTAATAGGAAAATATTGGATATTTACATCTGATATGGCATTTCTGTGATATGAAAATAACTGAAAGCCATCCATTTAACAAGAGAATGGGGTGAGAAAATACACATGCTCCCAAAACAAGCTCTTCTAGACTTCCATACAAGCTTTTCTCATTAAGATTTTATGTTTGGAAAAGGTATTATTAAATATTGTGGTTTAGTCCACAAGCTAGCCAGTAAGAACATCCTTTTCATATTTTCTGAACTCCCAGTGGTACCACTTTATTTAGTATTCCTGTTAACCGAGATGTTCTTCATACTTGTGTGGTCCAAATAAGTTACTTCCATATTCTTTTCACTCATTACTAAGGCTGCTTGTATTCTTATTTTTATTTTTTAAGTATGGAGCTGTCACAGGCTAGCATGAAAATATCACTTAGAAACCATGAGTAGAAATGGATCACTTAGTATTTGCTTCAGCAAACACTACGCAGACAGTATTTCTTGTGGTCCCCTGGAATCCATGGCAAGTCCCATTTGTTTCTTTGTGGTTTATTACAAAGCTGACATTTCTGTTGTGAGGGACAGAAGATTTCTATCCTTCAAAGAAAAAGGAAGGGAACATTCTTTCTGCGTTAGTTCTTCAAACTGAAGATGGAGGATTTAAAGTTTTTCTCCAATTCATAACTATGCAATTTTAAACTTGTATTCTGAGATCACATTTGGGCATGCAAGTTATGACCTTGACTGTGCTCATCTGCTGGTCTGTTTTTTTCTTCAGTGGTGCTATATTTCACTAAGCGTTTCTCCAGTCTCTGTGGGAATTTTATATTTATTTTATTGTATCAGATGCTGCAATTGGACAGATTTGTGTTTCTATGTTTTTATTCTTCAAAAATAGTTTAGGTTTCCATCTAGTGTTTTTTGAAGACAGTCTTTGTCATGACTGACAAATCTAAGACTGCAGGTAGCCCTAAGATATTTGGGCATTTTCCATAAAAAAAGTATTGGTATCTCTTCCTTCCCCCCATGATCCTCAACACCTCACCCTTTTCCCCTTGCTCTACTGACCTTAAGTGATTCCCCTTTGCCACTACCATACCACTATGCACCCAAACTGATGGCATTGTGGTTTTTAATCAACTTCACAAATAACTGGTTTTTTGCTGCCCTCTGAATGTGCTGTAACATTTTCAACCTTTGATTATTTTCCATTTTGAAGAAGAGTTTTGTAAGGAAAACTGCTAGACTCACTTAAAGCAGGAAAATAAGGTTTGCTCTTCACTAGCAGAATGTTATCTCTTCCATAGGCTTCACTACCTGATATACCATTTTCATCAATGTTAGTGTGCTCTTCCTCTTGGTATTCTTGCATCCATTGCTACATTCTTTCTCTTCCATGATATCCTCTTCCTTTTTTTCACTGAAGATGTGACATATTTTAACCAGTTTCTTCCCCCACATTTTTGGCCAAATACTTCAGTGGGTATCACAGAGAAGTATGTCTTTAATGTTCATGTAGTCTTATTTTCTCCATCACTTCCCTAGGTTTCCATCAGAATTCTACCACTGAAGCTGTATTTTTAACTAATATACTACGTCTCCATTCCTGCATGTCTTCCTCTCTCCTTTCTTCAGACTGCCTTCCTATTTTAATACACACAAACCAAGGACTCCATCTCAGTTTCTCTGCCTCCCCAAAACATTATCTGGATTTCTGTTTCTCATTCACTGGCTGTTTGACCTTTTGCACCCATGGCACAGGAGAGCTCTGTCCCTCATTTACACTCAGCTGCAATCAAAGTTGGAAGGTGCTCTTTATGCCCTCAAACGAAGATGTTTTCTTCCATGGCTGGCATTTAGCCATCTGTTTCCTGAAAAATCCCTCACCGCTGCAACCAAAGCAACCAACAGTGTTCAGGCACTTCTGCTGCCTTAGTTCAGCTTCACCTGCCCTCTCAAAGAGAAAGAAAATGGTGAAGACCACATCTGAGACAGCACCATTCAGAAAATCATTACTCTGAAAGGACTGGTGGAGTTTGTTACGCCAAAATATGAGAGTGCATGACTATTTCTTATAAGCCACCAGTCCTGAGAGAAAATGTGAGTATTTAAGGGACTAAGACAAACAAATCTCAGAGGCTTAATACCCAGATTCAACAACATAAAATGTCACCTACATTTCACTATAAAATTTAGCATTACAACTTTGTTGTTTTGGGGTTTTTTTTAAACTACCATTCCTTCTTCCTTCCTTATTCATGTCATATGTAAAACATGTTACAATCACATCCTTATTCTTTATTATATTTAGAAGAGATACAAATCTAAACAGAAACATAATTATGTAGATATTAAAATACAAATTATTGAATCAGATATGAAAATCTGATTAAGAAAGATCCTACTTGCATTAGAAAGGAAATAAATGCCAGTTCCTTATTATACAAAAGGAAATTCCATGCTTTTCTGCAATAAAATACACCACTTAATGATCCAGCACCTAAGTGTAATTTGTACAATGAATAATAAGTGAACCTCAACTGTATACCTGCTTTGAAAAGCTCACAGTCATTTGAATTTTTTTTTTTTTTCACAAGTATTACTCTGTTTAGAAGTGAATGCAATTTGAATTTTAGGTTCAAGGAAGATGTTAAGGCACATTAATGGCAAAAAAGCCAGTACCTGAGTTAACACATAGTAAAATAGTACAAACGCAGAATACTTCAATGCTTTACAAAAACTTTAAGCAGAGTATCTACTTAATTTTTAGGACGGAAATTAGTAAAAAGTAGAAGCTTAAAACTAAAGAGAAGGTCACATCATAGGAAATAGCAGCATAATTGGTGTGAAGACAGTGTGCCATGTTTGAACGTTAAAAGTGTGAAAACATTTATCTCTTCTTAGATGTGAAACAGCTTTTAAAAAATATGCACAATTAGACCTAATAAACATCACACTTCTTTATCAAGCTATTGCACTTTGTAGGCTACACATATCCTACTACTGGAAGTGTTGGAGAGATATTATTAATGCCACTGCATGTAGACACAATAATTCTGAACTAACATCTCTGAAAATTACAGATAGTTGGAAGATTCTCTTAACTGTATATGCCACATTAATAAATTACTTTAATCTGAAATACAGAAAGACAGTCATCCCTGAAAATAATTCTTCTTTTATTTACATATTGGTGATGCACTGTACTCTAGCATGTATACAGAGTTTATATCGGACCTTTGAAAGAGTGAGTTATTCACACTCCTAACTGAAACATGTGGTATGTTCATCTCTGGTTAGAGCTGTTTTTTTCACAAGACATTCACTGTTTTATTCACCATATACTCATACATCGGATTTATACTACAGACAGCACTCAACTCCCGCAAGGAAACATTTTTTCTCTTCATTTCTGAAGAACATTCAGAGAGGTAAAATTAGAATCCCCTCCAAAAACATTTCTACTCACTTGAAATTTTTAACACAGCCAAGAACGTGTTTTGTGTCAATGTTTAAAATCAATTCACTTTCTTTTGTTGTTTAAGATTTGGTTTGAGATCAATATTTAATGATATGTCAAGGGACTTGAAGAAATCACACTAAAAATCTTATCTTTCTGAATATGTTTAGCAGAAGTACTCTTCCATGTGTAACAAGCATGAAGCAGATGGTGAACAGCGAAGTCCAGCTCTCTAATTCATTTCAAGAAGCAAGTGTGATTCACATGAGGTTGTGATCCCTTTGCAGTTAACTCCGCTCAAAGAATGGTATAAAAAGCAGCGAAGGTGTGGGAATTATAAGGAGAAGAGATACCACAGAAATGGAAAGATTAAGAAAAAACTCATAAAAGTAACAATTGAAGCTGATACCTCTTGTGTTTTGTCTGAGTGAGCTATGGATGCTCCAATGAACTGGATCCACATGGACAGACTCTCTGATGGCAAGCACAATCACCACAGCACTTGCTGCTTTCTGTCCAATTAAGGACAGTATTTATAAAAGACCATTTGTACAACATTCCAAGAAAGCAAAGGGTTATTGAAATGTAGGTAAATTCATCTTGATCGGAGAATGAAATAACACACTTTGTTTTCAAAATACCACAGTGTAGCAGCACATGGTACTGACTTATTACCAAATAGTCATGATACTTCATATATGAAGTTTAATGCTTCTTTGTAAGAAATATTGAAGCTTTATTTTTTTTTCTGCCAAAAAATAATTTCACACCTTCAAATAGGTGACAAAGTAAGAACCACATTGCCAGCTTACTGAAGCTGTGAATTTTGTTTTCTACCAAAGCTGAGAAAGGGCCCTAAATCACAGGTACATTACAAAAATAAAGCACTGTAGATCTACAAAAAACAACAAAAAAGTGAAGTAATTGAGTTCTCCTGTGAAACCACAGTAGTACAAACACCTACTGTGTCTTTGATTTTATTGAACACTTAGTTTTTTAACTGAGTTGAGCAAAGCATTTCTGCAAAATCAAAAATTCAGAATTTGCCACTGGAAATTTTATTTTCAAAAATAGAGTCCTAATTCTGAAGAATTAAGCTCATTTGACAAGAGTACTGTCACTAGCTATTTTCCATTCACAAATACGGCAAAATGTCTCAAAGAGAAAGTCTCCATCTTAACAAAGCCAGGTATTTGCAACATTTACTTGGCTGTCTCAGCCCAGGGTGTACTAGTGGGAAGCACATACAGTATTTATTATCTGATTAAGTTAGGATTCTAGAAATATGAAAAAATGTCACCGCCTACCCTTCAACATTTTATTTGAATACTTTATACCATCCAGCTGGCGCTTGAGAGGACTCAAGTCATTGGGATGGGAACAGCCACACCTTCTCCCTCCTTCACATTCCCTCAGGGATCAAGAGACCCAGCAAAGGCAGCAAGCTGGGACAGCGAGCCAGCTGATAAGCAATCAAGCAAGTCACATGTGTTATTGAGGCATCAAGTTAAGAGACATGGGCTGCTCTGATCATAAGGATAACATACAATTCGGCAGGTGTCCATTTATGCTGGATATAATCTCTGTGGCATGGGAAAGAGGAGTCGTATCTGAGGAACCCTTTTTTTTTTTTTCCTGAAACAAAATTTATACAGCACATCTGTGAGCCTCCAAAGACCACGTTCTCAGAGAACTCACTCTATGCAAGGAAGCTGGCACATTGCAAAACTGAATAGCATACAGGCTCCTAACTTCAGTTGCTATGACTTAGACTAACTTTGGAAAATAAAGCTACTTTATTCTGAAAATAAGATATAAAGAAGACAGAGGTACTGAATGCCTTCTTTGCCTCTATCTTTGCTGCTGCAGACTCTTCCCAAGAGCCCCAGACCCCTAAAGCCCCAGAAGAAGTCAGGAGGAGTTTGCCTTGGTAGATGAGGATTGGGTTAGGGATCAATTAAGCAATCTGGACATCCATAAATCAATGGGTCCGGAGCGAATACATCCGTGGGTGCTGAGGGAACTGCCGGAGGTCATTGCTAGGCCACTCTCCATCATCTTTGGTAAGTCGTGGGCAACAGGAGAGGTGCCTAAGGACTGGAGGATAGAAAATGTCACTCCACTCTACAGGAAGGGCAAGAAGGAGGACCTGGGTATCTATAGACCAGTCAGCCTCCCCTCCATCCCTGGAAAGGTGACAGAACAACCTGTTCTTGGCGCTATCTCTAGGCATATCAAGGATGAGGGGGTCATTAAGAGCAGTCAACATGATTTTACCAAGGGTAAGTCATGTTTGACCAACCTTATAGCCTTCTTTGAGGAAGTAACTAGGTGGATAGATGATGGTAGAGCGGTAGATGTGGTTTATCTTGATTTCAGTAAAGCATTTGACACTGTCTCCCATAGAATCCTCGTAGATAAGCTGATGAAGTATGGGCTTGGTGATCACGTAGTGACGTGGATCATGAACTGGTTGAAAGGAAGAATTCGAAGAGTGTGGTCAATGGGACAGAATCTAGTTGGAGGTCTGTGACTAGTGGAGGCCCTCAGGGTCGGTACTAGGACCGGTACTATTCAATATTTTCATCAATGACCTGGATGAGGGAACAGAGTGTGCCCTCAGCAAGTTTGCTGATGACACTAAACTGGGAGGAGTCACTGATACTCCAGAAGGCTGTGCTGCCATTCAGCGAGACCTGGACAGGCTGGAGAGTTGGGTGGCATCTGGAATATTGTGTCCAGTTCTGGGCCCCTCAGCTCAAGAAGGACAGGGGACTGCTTGAAAGAGTTCAGCACAGAGCCACAAAAATGATGAAGGGAGTGGAACATCTCCCTGATGAGGAAAGGCTGAGGGAGCTGGGTCTCATTAGCTTGGAGGAGACTGAAGGGCGACCCCATCAATGTTTACAAATATGTTAAGGGGATTTGTCAGGAGGATGGAGCCAGGCTTTTTTCAGTGACGTCCAGTGATAGGACAAGGGGCAAAGGGTGCAAACTGGAGCAGGTTCCACGTAAACATCAGAAAAAACTTCTTTACTGTGAGAGTGACAGAGCACTGGAACAGGCTGCCCAGAGGGGCTGTGGAGTCTCCTTCGCTGGAAACATTCAAAACCCTTCCAGCCCCTAAGATCCTGTCATTCTGTGTGATTCTGTGTGATTCTGTGATTATTACTGAGCACCATGCTACATATATAAATTTGCTTTTTAGTTTATTGCATACTACTTCAGAAGAAGCTATTATCAGTGGTTTACTGTGGAAGGAAAATGAGTGGATATTAAAAAAGTAAGTCAGTCCAAATCTTTACTTTAATAACCAGGTCTCAGCCAAGACTGCTGTTATAAGACAAGAGCAAAGCAGATGTGCATTCTGGGTGCAGACATGCAAACAGCATAGCAAATTATCTCAGATTGCTTCAGATTGTTATACCTGGATCTGCCACGAGAAGTAGCTTTTGAACTAGAAAACGTGCAGCCATGGGAGCACATATTTTATGTTCTTTGGAGGCTCATTAGAACATTTCAACAATCTGCTTGGGAAAACAAGGCTTGCTACAGAGAATAACAGTCAAGCCAAGAATGGAAGATACTTCCACAATTCTGGCTTGCGAAACAGACAGGAACAAACCATGTCATTTACATGCATGCCCAAACCTGTTTGTTCCCAGAGCTGAGACAGCAGCATTGCTCATAAACAGCTGTGAGCAGGGTAATGACATGCAAATGCTAAGCAGGTTATATTTCTTTATGAAGCAAAGGAAGTATTTACTGAATAATACATATTGCCTTCGTATCTTAGAGTATCACAGCCTCAGCGAAGCAGTGATCCTGTGAAAAACCATTACAGAGAGTAAGTTTTATGAAATCTATGTTCATAAACAGAGCTGATTAGTGAACAACCAAATTTATATCAGTGCATCCAGTTCATGGAAGTTACACTGCCTTTTGGAAATTCTCAAAGGGCTCTGCTGGGAAAATGGCAAATTCTGTTTCATGCAATCATTCCACTTTGAAACATTTAATAAAAACCAAGAAGCTTTATGTTTTAATAGAGAGAATTCTTTAAGTTAAAAGAGTTCTGATAGGAAATCTTTTCTGAAGTCCTGCAGCATTTCATAAGACTTAGTGACTAACAAGCCAGGACTGCATTATTGGGCATGCTTCTTCATCCTAAAGGTGGGAAATGAAGGGAAGAAAACTTTTGCCCATGCTTTACATTAAGACTGCAATAGCATATTCTGAATCCTGATGCTCTTGCTCTAGAATTCTGTTCATGCTAAAGCCCCAGAGACAGGAGAAGTCCACATGAGGGGAGTTCTTCGTAACTGTAATACATATAAGCCACAATGTTGACAAATATATAGCATCTAGCTCTTTAGGCAAGGGTTTGTACTAAGTGTTTCCATAAACTGTGTTTTTGCCCACTGCTTAGATAAAACTTGAGTTGTATTTTCTTGAGTCAGAGGTGGTGCAGAGTTTCCCTTTCTTTCACAGACTCAGATGGGATCTGTTCAGTTCCATTCCTTCATCACAAGCCATGTCCAGAGATTAAGTCCAATATATTTTACTCAAAGTCTAATATATTTTATGCTTGCACCAAATCTCTTTATTAATTTGATTCTTGTCAACTGAGTTAAGTCAAGGTGTTACCCATCAGAGAGCCTCCCTAAAATTATTTTTTATGCACAATTATTTTGTATAAGCTATTACATACACTTTGCAAAAAAATCTCACATCTTGCCTTTTACTGAACAGGCTCGGTAGTCTGAGCAACTCAAGGTTGGCATGGTTTTGTTTTCTTGACCATACTGAATATTCTTTGTTACGTTTTAATCTAGGAAGACATGCAATTATAAAATCAAACCCAGGCAAAATGTTCTTTTGATGTAAGTTTATGCCTTTGATGACTTTAGACAGCCAAAGAGATTACAAAGGCATCTGCTCAGCTCCTCAACAGGTGTCTCCTCAGTAAAGGATCTCATGATTGGATCTCAAAGAAAATGTGTAGGTAGTCTTCAGGGAAGAGTCCCATGTGATACCCATTCAATTAGAAATTATATGACGCCGCAGCTAAACTCCTTTGTTATGCTATCTGATGTAGGTGACAGGAGGTACATATAATTTCCAGGCCATCCCTATTCAACTGCAGCATAAGGCCTATTTGTGGAACACATCTCATTTGCCCTCTGCCCCAAAAATACCACAAGAGGGCATGTCATAGGGCAGGAACTGAAATATGCTGTAGTATCTGTGCTTGGCAGAGTGGAAAGAAAAAGTAGTATGATTAAGATAATCATAGCAGGTCATAAGTCATACTCAGTCTGACACATCCTTTGAGAAACATTACTACAATCCAGTCTGAAAATAGGTAACATACATCTGAAGAGGCCAGAACGGATCAGCACTAGGAAAGCAGTAACCGTCTGGACGTGCTAGAACAAGCTAGTTCTGACCTCAGAAAAGAGGACATAATCCTTTGAATGAGATTGGTCCCAGTGTGTGGACAAAGTTTATATAAACACCAACAATGCACAATGGAGGCTGGACAAGAAAGGTGGGACTCACTGGTTTTCCTGGTTGAAGAGCTCCCAGGCCAATCCAGCTCACCCTGAGGGACAAAGAGCTGTCATGGTTTGCAGCCATCAAACCAATGGCACAGCAGCATATGTATAGTACAGTACAGCTAAGGCTTGACTACTATTTGTTATTAATGCTTGATTTTTAGCTGTTAAATGATAAATGGCATAACACTTTACAAAAAATAAATGCTGCTTTGTGGCTCCTGAAATTTGATAGCACATTCCCATCACAGTGGTCCACAATTTCCTAGTCAAAGGAGCTGATACACTTCCTGAATCACCCATATCTGAGCCACCCGTTTGCATACTAGCCCTAACAAATCACAAAACTTGTACTGGGTTATTTCCAAAGTTGAGCCAAATGTACCATTTCAGAAATTCCAAATTCTTAGTTCTTGAAGAGATACAAAAAGCAATGTATTTACTGTGGAGATGGGCAGGATCAGCAAACTATCTCTGTCAAACATGCCTGAATGTTGGATACAGACTCTATCTAAAAACCTACTATCTCACCCAGGCAATCAGACAAACACATCCACCAAGAACACAAACATACCTGCTAGTCTGGATTGTACTAAAGGACAAGCTTTGCAACTCTTGTATTCTCTCAGAGCAACTATGTGCACAGATAAAGACTATGGATCAATGCCCACAAGATCTCATGAGTGCAAAGAATCCCTTTCATGTGGTAAGATCACAAAACTGAAGCAAGCACAGAAAAGCTTTCTATTTAATGCATGAATTAAACACCCAAGACACAGAGGTCATTACTGCTGATGACTAGGATTTCCAACTGCACAACATACAAGCAGCAGTCAACCTAGTTGTTTAAACTAAAGTTCACTGTGATAAGGAGCGTAAACACTTCTTTTCTCAAGAGGCTGGAAGCAGCCCAGGGGACGGCAAGGCAAAGAAAGCTGTTTCACAAAGACAGAGTTAGGTCTACAGAATGCTAGACTGTGCAGAAGCGCATATCCATGGAGAGAACAGAGCTGTAAACAGAGAAACATGATATGCAAAAGCAGATAAAACCGAGATATTGGCACACTAGAAACATGAAGGTTACTTCTCCATGCAGGTAGCATTGCATTTCTCTCAGTACTGGAATGCCAAGCCCAGAGGCAGCAGTTGGACAGTCCCCCAAGCGTGGGGGAGTTTCTCTTTTTGCTTTAATGCAACACTTTAAGGGTATAATAAACAAACAAGAAAAACGGAGAGAAACTATTCCAGCCTGTGTTGCATCTTTCCAAGTCAAGACTAAGCAATGCAGTTTGTTGACTACAGGGAAGCAAGATGGTATGCAGCACATACTCTTTGATAATGCCCTACTTTAAAACCAAAGAGCAGGTTTGATTATGTTTTGAAAGCTACATGATCAAAGGAATTTAAAAAAAGCCTTTTGAATCATTTTAGTAGATGCTTCTATCAAACTGTATTAGGCCAAATCCTCCCTTTCAGTTTGAACAGTTTGAGCCATAGCATTAGTCTTCTGCTCTTTAAATCTATTCATAAACAAAAAATTAAATCCTTCCCCGAAGAAATGACCACACTAACCCATTATCTTGTGTAACCAAGTGCAATCAAAGAGCTTCATTTACTTTATGTAAATGTCTTCTCTCTTTCCCAGGCCTAATGTTTTCTTATTCTCTGTTATGTCACCTCATATCTAACCCAGATACTAAGATCACCTGGGTGGAGACTCTGGGTAAAAAAGTTTTTACTGACTAAAAAAATTCAGCACCTAAATAACTTAAGATACTTTTGAAGTAAATACCCTGGTTCCTCCTCTGTTCATTACGTGAAAAAAAAAAAAAAAAGTGTGTGTGCAAAATATCAAAATATTTCCAAATTAATTGCAATCTATTTTCTGTCAACAAAAAGTTTACAATTCTTATGAACTAAAATCAAGACTGATTTTTCACTACTCTAAAATATTGAAAGCAAACATGCATGCATTATGGTATTATTGAATGTGCAATTCCTTAATGCTTGCAGCGTTTCTTCTGTCAACATTAATAAACCACATGTAGAAGTCAGAATTTTTTCCTCCAAACAGCACTACTTAGTCTGCTATTGTTTCCAAGTATCTTTCAGATTCAAAGACTGGTAGCAGAGAGCCAGCAAATGACAGCTGCTCCATTGTCAACGTCTTACGGTACAAAACCACAAGTCATGGCATATGAGGGTTAAAGTGTCTGATGGCAATGACAGGATTTTGAGGGGCTATTAAAGCTCTCTGAAGCCTTGGTGGTTTATTGCCAAAGTGTAATGCGCTCCCATGTTTTGTTCTGGTTCTGGTTATGACAGTGTGCAGAGGTACTTAGTTGTTAGGCCATTCTTACTTCCACTCTGCTTCTCTCCTGAAAATGACAGCAACAATAAAGGGTGACAACATTTTGTGCACCCAGGTCTTCTGTTAGATTCAAACACTAACATTCACTAAGCAAATGTTAGAGGAAGACCTGACTTACATGCTTCGATACAGTAGAGTTTGATGGAAGAGGTTTTACCTCTGTTTTCCCTTGCTCTGTTTTCACTTAACAGGAAAACTTTATATGTTGGCAGTCAGATTTCACAGCTAAAAAAATATTACCTTCCTTGAAAATTTGAGAGTATTTAATCTATTTTCTTTTAGCGCACATCAACGAGTGTTCATCTGAGATGCATCAGGATATACACTAAGCTCTTAAACACATGCAAAAAATTGGATCAAGTCCTTTAAATGTGTTAACTTAGGTCTGCCTTGCTCTTTCATTTTACATCATGATTCCATTTAGTTTACTAATTTTTCAAGTACCATACTAAAGCAGAATAAACTAGAATAATTTTTTCTCAGGCCATTTTACATTCCTTTCCCCTTCATCTGCTTGCCACCTCACATATTTCCAGGAAACATACCCTGGATAGGCGACCACTAGCTTATATGCTTGAGCAGGAAAAAATTCAATTGTTCCTCTTTCTTGTTGAATCACTTTTGGTTCCAAATACCAGCGCCACTGTCACTGCTCCACTATCAACTGAAGTTCATACTTTCCTGTTTTTCAGTACTTTTTTTCCTTCCCAATAGCCTCTTCAACAGTTTTTTCTTTATTTCCTCTTGCAGAATTGGTTAAAGCTATCTCTTCATCCCTTTTCATTTTTAAGTTTCCCATTCAGAGGCTAAATATCTTCTGCTAAGATGAAAGGATCCTCCTGTTCTTGAGCTTTCACATAACTGCTATGATTCTTTTTACATACATCCAGAATAATGCTACTCAAGTCATTTCACCTCTCCTATCACTTTGGTTATATCCAGCTTATGCTTATCCATATTTAGCTATTAACTTTTATTTAAATGAAGTACAGCTAATAATTTTACTCATCTATCTAGTATTATATTAACCCATAGCATCGTTAAAGCTAACCTGAAAGACAGAGATTAAGTGTGTCATCAACCTAAGCATCACTGTTATATTCAAGCCTTGCACTGAAAGTTGGTATTTTTATCATAATTATTATTATAATTTTACCTTGGCATCCAGAAAAAATTGTGCTACAGCAGCATTTGTACTAATTACAACAGGGTACAGGAGGTCATAACCTATATATGCCCCATGGTGAAGATCTGCTGACTAAGGGGAATGCTTCTTTCCTGCTGTAAAATCAAGTAAAGGTGATGTAACATATGCTTCTAATGAAAAGGAAACAGTGAATCCAAACAAACAGATGATGCAGGTTAAGTTCGTATTATAATTTACACCGGTAGTTTCCATAGGCTTGCAGTTTTCAACATAAAAAGACACAGATCTGGTTTTCACAATGAATTAGGTTCAATAATCTTTATTATCTTGGTTTCACGGATCCATACTGCACACAACAGCAACAAAAAACAAGCAAGAGAAGCCTCCACTCTGCTGTGGCACAGCTGGATGTTTCAACAAGTAAGAAACTACCATCTAAACAGCCAGGAGAACAATCTGTGGAATTTCCAAAGCAATTTCAACACCATCTCTTTTGGTAGCATTGCAGCAGAGTGCAAACAGAGCAATTTTATATAAGCATGTCACATAAATGTGAGTGGACATTTTCTACCCAAAAGCGGTTGAAAGAAGTAGAAGCAGGCAATTTCTTAATACACATTGATTACATAATTTGGTCTATTTATTGAAAGAGAAGAGCAGTTGATGACAGGGCCATCATTGGTGTGACTTTTTACATATGCAACTCATCTCGGAAGCTCTTCATCTCTGACTCCCTGCTAACTTCAACCACGCTTACAAAAAAGGGAATGGGCAGAAGTCAGAACTCCTAGGCACTAAACAAGAATCCTGATGAACTGAAACAGTAAGAAAATACACACATGTATGGACAAACTTCAGACCTGACCACAACTACCCTGTGCTCCACTGTGACTCATCTGCAACAGAGGAAGAAATCTGAATCTCAGATTCATTCCTGATTTCATCACTGAATTCTATGCCAATGGATACAGGTTGCACAAGCCCAGGGTATGTAAAGCTTGTGCTCAATACTTTTAAAATTAAAATTATTTACTTCTAGGGATGACTTGTATCACTTTGTATTTCAGGTCAGTGTATATAACATACAAACACTTTTTTGTATTACATACACACTACATTCACTTCTTCAAGACATCCCATTCCATTGTAGCCGTAGATGTGACCAGGGACAAATCACTGGACTTTCCCAAGGCCATAGTCAAAATAAGGAACTGGAAGGACAAGAAACTCAGTTTGAAATTCATGGACCCTGTAATAATCTCTCCTAGAAATGGTGTTAGAAACTTAAAGTATGGCAAAAAAAAACTAAAATAAAGCTTTCTGCATAATAATTTTCCAATCCAGTGCACTGTATGGTGAGCAGTAACAGGTGAGTTTGGGACTTGAAAAGCCATTCCCATTCTGCCCCAAAGAAAGCCACTGATGAGCCTATGCTGTAAAAATGACAGCACAGATATATGTTACTCAAACAGGAATATGCAATAGGAAAGCAAATTGCACAGGGAGAAAATGCTAAAAAAGACAGGGGAAGAAGGGTAAATCTCTAAAAGGGGAATACACTATTAAAAGACATCTTTGTAGCACATGCAAAGCTGTCTTTTTGACTAAGCTATTGACCAGGGACAAAGAACTGCAGGTCTTTGCTATTATAGTGTGCTGCCAGCTTTCAGCTTTATATACTCACTTCTCTGGTGAGATCTGAATTTCCTAGTCCTTTGCCATTTTTACCCTCTCTCTCTAGCATTTGACTGAATTTTAAATGTCTAACACATTGAAATTCAGTGAATGAGATGGAATAAAAGTGTGCAGTGAATAATCAGCAGTGAATAACATCCGGAAAGCACTTGTGTATTTCTTTCCTACTGAGAAAAATGTCCTAAACAACATTTGATTTATTTACCCCAATGTTCTCCTTACAGGAACTGACATTGCTGTTGACTGGTCATTTATTTATGATCACTTGGTACCAGGCTCTGTGGGTTTCGTAGCAGGAAATGTGAAATTCATTACTCTTATCACACTACACAGTCCATCTTTTATGCATGATACAGTGTACCGATTTACTGCAGGTGTAGACTTGAAAACCTGAAAAATGAATATTGAATGATTTTAACATTATACATGCCTGTATTTTGTTGTAAGGAAAATGTATCAGTGTATTTTGCTGCATATATCCTATTACATTTTTCTAACAGGTCAGTATTTGCAATGGTATTGTCCAGCTGTTGGCACCTGACATTTATTTCAGATTTACCTGGCATCTTACCAAATTCTTTCTAGTAAAAGAGGTTCTCCTAAAAACAGGAAGAGCTAGATGTCATCTCTTCAATGAGAAAAACTATTGAATCTGAAAAAAAAAAAAAAAAGCAGCTTCTCCTGAATCAGAAATAGTCCACTTTTCTGTGCCTGGGAAGCAAGCTATCACCTAGCTTAAGTTAAAAGACCACTGGATTCAGAATATTAATGCAACAGCTGAGTTCTGAAGTAATTACTTTCCAATAATAAGCATTCAAACAGAGTATTTCCAAAGAAAAAGTTTTCTCACTATATTTTGCTTCATAATATAATTATCATATAACACAGTATTATGGCTGGTGACCTCAAATGCAATGTGCTTATACTTCTATTTATAAGGTAAATAACTATGACAGACAAATAAATACTTGAAATTATACTCTAAACCCTGGAAGCACATAGTCCATCCTATTAGCTCTGCTTAACTCACTTTTTTGTGTGTTATCACATTATTAAGATACATAAAACTTCTGTGTCAAAAGTGAGCAGACTAACACTCCACATACCAGACTCGATGTCAAGCATATAATGGCTCAGCTAACCTACCATTCTTAATTTGCTAATCTATAGCAATGAAATGAAGCATAAAGGGGGGAAAAAAGGGGGGGTTGGGAGTGGAAGAATACACAAAACCTCAAAAGAATATAGCAATTCAGTTACAAGATTTTCTATGAAACCATGAATATTTATGAAAAAGCTAGGATTTTTTTTTTTTCAAATGTCTCCTTTAAAATGTCTTCTCAAATATTAAGACATATTAAAAAATTTAAACTGTGCATTAAAAGAAGGCCAGAATGAAAGACATGCAGCTTTGAAGATAAGCTTACTTTCCGTGCAAGCATCTGCCCTCTAAAGAGTATTTACACAAATTAACATATTTTATCCACTGCAAGGACCATAAAGCATTTCCAATTCAGAATATAATTTTTATTTTATTTGGTATGACAAAATCTTTCAATGTAGCACTAGTAGAAGATATAAGAAGCTGAAATGACCGAAGGCAATAGTGCAGTAGATTTCCCTGCATAAAGACATGAAGAACAATCAATAAAAAGGTTTGGATATTTGGGGCAGAGGGAGGATGTTATTCTCAGATTTACAGACTCAGCTTCTTGTTACCATGATGTTTTAAAGCAATTATAATCTCTTTCTGCGTGAAGACAAAGAAAAATATTACATGATACAGTTCAACCCCTTTTCTAGAAACACGGCGATTTTGTAATCAATCCACAAGTGAGACATGTTACTACTCTTGTAAAATAAAAGTATTAGAAATCTACTGTACAGCTAGCAGGCACGGTGCTAAGCCTAGCAAACAAGGTCACTCCACATTCAAAGCTCTGTACCATTTGCTAATACTAGAGTTAGTTCATTCATCCACCAAAATTCCACTTGCAATGCTTCGGTACATGCCACAGATAGGGTTGCCATGGTACAGCACTCACAAAGGCATTCACTGCTTCCAGCACTTTATTTCATGGCTGCTAGAACTTGTCTTCTTTGATCAATTTAAAGTTAATGATGAAAATACTAATAAGAACAAAACAGGAAAACCAAATGTAGGGAGCTACACTGGGTCTTGAAACTTGCCATGATGTACTTATCTGTGGCAAAACTTTCAAAAGAGATTGTTACTTCTCAGGTTGCTATGTAGGAAAAACATTAACTACCTTCTAAATATACAGTACATTTAGTCATATGTATAAAGCATTAATTTAGTGGATAAAAAGCTACTTGTAAATCAGTTTTTCCCACTTTGCTTGCATTTAGATGCACATAAGATGTCTTTCCAAAGTACATTCTGTATCAGAAAATAAATTTTCTTCTACATTCATGATTACAGAAAACAGACTTGGCAAATATATTAAGTCCAACATGCACTGCCATTCTCTAAGACTCTTCCAATAACAAATTGTCTTTTGACCATGTCTGTGGGTGGCATTTATCTCATCCTACCATCAGACACTTAATGAATATGCTTACATGATCAACTTACCTGTCTCTCTTCAATAAAAGGGAGGGAAGAAGAAGGGAGGGAGGGGGCAGTGTACCTCCTTCGCTCACATCTGCATATACTTGGGCTCAGACCCCTCATTTAAGCACCCAAAGACAGCATGAATCTGGCCCATACCAGGCCACAGCCTTCCCAGCAGACTCCATGTCCTCACCTGAATATGTTAAGGGAACTGAGATATTTATTTGCTTGAGACAAACTATGGCAGAGCTCCCTTTCACAACCCTGTTTCTCAAGGGTTCTTAGTCAATCCAAATTATTATTTTTTTAATAACACAGGTGTATATAATATGGCATATGCACAGTTATCTGTCTAAAATCTATTGCAAATTATTGTAATGTATATTACTTACAGTGTAATCTATTGCTTCATGAGCACCACAGGCTCAGAGATTCAGAATTTATTATTTTAATTTACAAACTGAAAGTCAAAATCCCAAGTAAAGTAAAATCTCATCCTGAATAGGTGAAAATGCTGTGGGTAAGCTGCCATCAATACAATACTTGAACATTCAAAACCTATAAACTCCACCTTGATCCCAAGTCAGAAATCCACAGCCTGGACCTAGGCACAAAATCTTGGCAGCTGCACCATCAAATAAAAATCTCACTGAAATATGTCGGAAATTATACCTGTAATTTGTTATCCTTGCTTAAACAATGTGTAGGAGAGAGAAGGCTCCCAGTGTCTCAACATGCAGGTGAACTGGCACTGTATTTACCCATTGTCACTATCTGGAACTCCAGAGTAATAAATGGATGAAATGCAGCTCATAAAAATATTCATATGATGAAATTTATGGCTTACATTAAAGCATGTTTAACTTGAAAAATGACTATGTAAAGCTCAACTGATCTGTTCCCTGTGTATATTCACAGTCATATCTGTTTACTTTGGAGCTGCAAGTTTAAATTTATTTCCACTTGTGCATATACAAACTTTGTGCACATCCCAAACATCTGGGACCTTTTATCTTTTTTTTCTTTTCCAATTACATGCAGGTACTATATTTAAAACAGAGCCTACTACAATTCAATCTTCTGGACCACAGACATAGCCAAACCAGGAGATGGATAGTGCAAAACTCCCCTTCACTCTGCAAAGCCAAAGCAGTAAGGATGGGTGAGTTTTGCTGCTTGTGGTGGAAGCAACCAGCCCTGCAAAGCCCAGCTTGCCGAGAAGAGGACTGTATCCAGAGCACAGGTTCCTTTTTCTTTTAAAACACTGTTCACATGGGAAGAGAGACAAATATCCACACACAACACAGCTGTCTGGGACCACGGAGGCGAACATGTCTAATATCAAGCCATCTTTGCCCACCTCAAAGACTGTGGGGGGAGGGAGGGAGGGAGGCAGCAGGAGGAGGCTGGCCACATGAATCGACCTGCGCGGGCAGAGCCAGCTGGCTGCTGGTTAGGCAACCCAGCCTAAAGCTTCCACCAGAAAGCTGTTGCACAGATGCCAGTATAGATTACACAGGGCTTCTTATTTATACCTCTATTAACATAACTAACAAGGAGTAAGCAGGATTCACTTCCAGCCCATAGGTAAAATAAATACCTCCTTGAAGGGTTTTTCATCGTAGATAAAGGGTGAAAAAAACCCAGACTCTCATGTGCTCTTAAGCTTCTTAATTTTCCAGTAGCAAGAACATACTTTTTTTGAGGACAGCAGAAATATAATACTTGTACTTCTTAATTTAATTTTTGTTCTGGGATCTTTACCATAGTCTCTGAATTTGTAATATACTAAGGGAAAACAAATACAACACTTCCACAATGCAATCTGCTCACCGTCTTCAAACGAGACACCATGTTCATGACATGACTGAGTACCATCAGGGAGTCATCCCAAGTTCCTCGCCAACATGCGGATAAAAGCAGTTAGTAATGAAACACCTACAGACAATGCTCCTCTTTAGCCATATTACAACAGATAAGGGAAAATGAAAACTTGTAATTCTAAAAATATTGATGTGGTACTTTTTTTGCAAGGGGACTTGAACTCATAAGAGCAACAGTGAAACAGAAAGTTTTCAGTACAGAATTATTTTCCCTTTGTTTCATTCTCAAGCCATAAGGTCAGCCTTATGGAAGTAATACTTTAAAGAGAAGTACAATTTCCAGCACGTACCGATCAATTCATGCTACAGTAAAATTCATGCTACTCATGTATTGAGCTTCTACTAAAGTTGATCTGTTTTGTGCAAAGAACTGCTTCTTCTTCTGCTTCAAAAGAACCTATACCTCCCTCCAAATGTATGTGTGTTTATATATGCAATCTTGAGTGCAGTACCTTTTTCTTTTCCCTTTTTTGAGACAAAACCCCCAACAAAATGGAAAAACAAACCAGCAAGAGCAGAGGAGGGCAAATCAGTCAGGGAGACCTGGGAACACCAGGTGACTTCACAGCACTGCTGTGTATTTAGATATAAATATTTGCAATTAAATGCTATTATAATTGAATACCATGTACAACCTTTTCAAAACCAGCATCTATTCCTCATTCCATTACATCCAGTTTGGTAAAGAACAGTCTGAGTGACCTGTCATTTATGGACCGAGTATTCCTCAGAGACAGACATATCTAATTGGGAGGGAAAAGACGTAACTCAGAGACATGTGCATTGAGAACTAAACTCTTCCTAAATCTTTTTTGTACTGTCTTTTATTGCTCAGTTAAAAGGAATTTGCAGTGCAAAATGATAAGAAATACAAACCACCTTCTTAATACATATGCCAAAACATTTACTTTTCTTCTTAATGCCACTTTAATTTCTGGTAAAATTCCAAACCAAGGGTTTATATTTCATGATATTGTCAACTTTGCATAAAAATCCTGGTGCTACTCATGACTTACACAGCCTCAGGGAGACTATTGATTTTTTCCCCTTCATAAATCTGAAAATGCTCTGTTCTCTTCCCAGTGGACCCATTATATTTATTGGTACCTATCCCAAAACAACTGCTCAAGGTTATAGCTATGAAAACATTTGGGGTTTTAATTCACTATGGAGAGGCCAGAGAAGCCCACAGATTTTGGCTCAGAACCCAACATTTACCCTGACTGCAAAAGATACATTTTTTTTTTTTATTGTGTGTCAGGACCACAGGGTAAAACTACTTCTCTGGATAGGGCTCATACCATCTCTAGTGGAATCTCAAGCAAAGTTTAAAGGAAGGTGAAAAGTGAAACAAGCACTTCTTTTCTAGGCAGTCAAGATCAGACAACAGTAGTTACCAACAAATATTTATATATATAAATAAATATTTCATTAATATTTATTGCATAAATATTTCTCCCAAAAATATTTTCTTGTGGAATAGCTGAAATAAAGGAGGTATTCTGGCCCTCAAGAATAGAAGATCAACTTTTGAAAACTATTTGAATGTCTGACATCCCAGATGGAAATAAAGTATTTGGAGGTGTGGTCAAAGATGAAAAAGAAGATTTAAATTCTTCACGTCATTAAAATACAGTATGCTGTAATGACTGATTATGTTGCTATTGCTTTAATTGGTGTTTGAATCTTCAAAGATAACTTTGCATCAACTTTTAAGCTAATTTATGGAGGAACAAGGGCTGGCATCATGCAAGAATCTTCTACTCCCTGTACCTATACTGTATCTAAATGGAAGATTTGCATATGATTTTTTTTAAAACTATACTAAGCCTCATATTCTATGCTTTAATGATCTTCCAAGAGAGTATATGCTGACTATAGCCATGCCTATGGGATGTTACTCTTGACACTAGAAAACTGCTGCCAATGTACATCAAGGCATTTTAATCTGAGTCATGGGGCTACTTGCGAACTTACCCATGGCCACCCCTGCAGCAGGTGCTAGAAACAGGCAGAAGAGCATTAGGATAACGATATTTAATTTTTTACCTGTGTTATTAGTATGAACTTCAAAGGTGGGAGTACCATCACCCTTAGCAAGTTATCTATTTCACAAAGCAGCTGTGCACAACACTCCAAGGAAAGGAATGCTGCCTCCAAAATCAGCAGCTACAGCAATGTCATTTAGTTTTAAGACATGTAAAAATGGAGTCATCACAATAAAAACTGTAGCCTTTGCCAATAGATTTCACTAAGTGGTTATCTGAGATACCATAATTTTGATTACATTTAGAACAAAAGCATATGCCTACTGTGCAGTTAAAGTACGCAAATGCTGACTATATATTGCTTTGCACTGTACTTTAATAAATTAAACACAGAAAATGCAGTATGTTATCCATATTCTACATGAAAATACCTACAGCATAATTTCTAATTGGCAGCTGACCAGTTGGCAAGGCAGGCCTAGACTTTGCATATCACATGAATACATAGTCTTTCATTTGTAATCTAGCTTTCATAAAATGAGCAGTAGCAAATTGTCAAGTCTGTAAATTCTACACTGAACCAACACGCTCAACTCTAAAATCTTGAGTCCCAAGAGTAAGACCTAATCCAGGAAAAAAAAATGGGTTTACTTTAGATCACTTTACAGCGTCAGCTTTTATAAACATATTTGGTAAATATGCATCAAGGCACATACTTTTGTTTTGCTATAAACCTTTGAAAGAAAACAGCTTTCAACAACAATCCAAAAATGAGGGGTATTTCCAATAACCTGAGATTGTCAAACATAACACCATGTCTAAACTCGCTTTCATGATGTGCTTATTGTTTGTTGCTCTTTTCCTTTACTCTTCACAACATTAAAGTTATTATCACCTCATTATTGTAGCAAGATCATTTTCACAGATTTTCTTTCCAGCTTTGCTTAAGTTATATTTAACAATTTCAAAGTGAGGGAAATGTTCCAGGTGTATGTACCACTAGTTGTACATGGAGTTTGTTATAGATACATAGTAAGGACAGATACAGTAGCTTTCAGAAATTATTTCCTAATACCTTATCATTAAAATATGTCATATCTACAACTTTAAAATTGGTTGTAATAGTAGGAAACATTTTTAGCCCACAGTCATAGGAAAACTTTACTTCCTAAAATTTATTGAGAGCTGGATTCACTGTATTTTGGCCCACTCACATGTAGAATTAGTTTTGATATGACAATTTGTGAGAGGCAAACATGGAATGTAAATTTACAGATAACAAAAATCTCTCGATATTTAACAATCATCATCAATTTGGACTGAAGACACATTTGGAACCTCCCTTTGGTTGTCCAAGAGGTCACCATGCAAACAGAAAATGTCACAAGGTAAGAAATGTCAAAATGTGTTTGGTATTATCTCGGTATCAATGTGCCAGGGACCATAGCATGATTCACTTGGTCCTTAAAATCTGATTTCTCTGAGTACAACTCAGGTTCTTTGCTGCTTTCCCTTTTTTCTTCTGAGCAACGAGAAAAATGTTGCCTATCATTTTCTAACATAAAAAGTCATCTATCAGATTAGGCAGAATTCCACATTACGATTTTTTTACACACATCTGAACAGCAAAATGAACGTGTGATTTAGCATTTGCTAGATGTATTTTACATGTTAGATGAGTTAAACTGTTCTTTTGTTTCCTCTGGTCAGCAATGAAACAATGAGCAGTGGGGTTAACTACCATAGCATCTACCTTTTGAAGTCACACTCATAGGAATAAATATGACATTCCCAGTTAGAAACATCTACAATTTCAAACAGAATTGACTATACAAGGTGTATTTACTTTGCATTTACACTTTTCAACTGCAGAAACAGACTCTCTCAATGCTCTCTTTAAGGCTAGGGACAACATTCTAGTACACATTTTAGGATGAGACACCACCATGTACTTTTCAGTGCATATCAGCCTGTGTAATACTGTTACGGGAAAAGATGCAGCTGCATCATGTTCAGATTACTAAGAAATCGTTGTAAGAAAATGCCCCAAGAGGCCAAGCAGCAAGTCATGACAATGTGATTTTGCATTGATTTTAGAGAAAGGATGTCCAAATGCTGCAAGAGCAAGTAATATATTCATATCCTCAAGCCCATAAAACAGAACTGGGTTAATTATTGAAAGTAATTAACCCTAAAAGGATAACTTGAAAACAGAAACTGCAAACAAGATGTGTGATGAGAAATGCAAGAATTTTAGCAAAGACAGCAAATTTTATTAAACGCCTCAAATGGTACCTGTAAAGATATCTCACTTTCACCTAGACAGAGGTTAATTTCCGGAGGAAAAATTAAGGTATTTCACCAAATTACATTTCCTACTCCCTGTCTCTGTGTTTACTGCAATTTCAAAAGACTGTGTATCAGTACCACATGAAAAGCAGCAGGAAATAAAATCTATTTTTAATGGGAACTACTTAAATAAAGTTTAAAAATAAAGTACTTCTTTTCAAAACTAGATTGCTTAATTTTTTAAGGGTTTTGGCTCTGCAATGTACAAGGGTGCTCTAAGATGCATATACCCAAAACCCCGATTCACTTTAAAATTAGTGCTCTCTAAGAAGTATGAATTGCTCCATCTGGAAGTGATTAGGGTTCCAAGGATGTGCAGCATTAAGTAATTTAACTTACTGAAGTACTTCTTTTTTAATAAGCTCTTCAATTTAAAAATAAGAAAAGTTTGAAAAAAACCCCAACCCTTCCTAGTACAGCTGTTCGAGTCATATGAACCACTTTATTTATTTAATATACTGAAAGAGGTGGGGGAAGGAATTACTTGAAGCTGCTGGCAGCAACTGCGATCACAACAACCTAGAGGTACAACTCTACAGGAAAAAAATGTCAAATACTTGACCTAAAATGTTTGTTTCTTTTTAGTCACCGGGCTATCCCTTCCCATGGCTACCACATGGATACTTGTTTTCATTGGAAGACCTTTCAGGAAAAACCTAGGGACAGCATAATACCTACCATGGCTGTCTGATCAATTAACAATGCATATATACCTTACACATGATAAATAGTAAAGATAATCGTTGCAAGTATAATAAAAAGGCTAATATTTTGAGTACAGAAATCTAAGTGCTTTTCATAAGGGCAGAGAACGAGGCAAGCTGACACAGATGACCCTTCCCCCATTGCCTCTTAAAAGGCAGGAGGGTTCAAAAAAGGACTTACTAACTTTGTTGTTTGCTTTTGCCACTCTTGCTGCATCTTTCTTTGAAGCAAAACCCAAAAATGTGTTTGTTATCTTCTGAAGCACCAACGACTGCACACCCCAGGCAGAGGGTGCACATAAAAAAGGTGCACAAACAGGGACAAACAGTGAAGAACACAGCTGCAGAGGTCAGTGTTGATTGAGAGGTTTTTCTAGATAAGAAGTTTTCCTCTGTCAGAAATGTATGATCTACTTTTATGTTTTCCCACTTTTGCCACAATTAGTTTCCTGAAAGTACCACTACAGAAATTATTGTCTGCAACACCTGAAAATTCCTTTTGGGAATATGGCCAAACTGGCATTTTGAGGTTCAGTATCTCCGACCACACATCACAACAGAGTTAGTTGTTTTATCTTCTGGTAGGAGCTTCTTCCTGATTTTTCAGCTATCTTTGAAAAATTATGGTGAATATTTCTAAGATGTTTTTAGGGGGCTTTAACACAAGTGAAGTTAAAAGTTGGTATTTGACGATCATTTTGGCACTTTTCAGGTTAAAATATCTAAAAATATCAGTCTGAAATGTTCAAGAAAGAGATGCTAATTTCTCTGGGGAACATAAAAATTAAAATATATTTCTAAGTTGAATGAACTGACATGCATCATCAGTTGTATTTTCAATTAAGGTTCTGCAATGTTGATTAATTCACTCATTTGAAAACAATTTACATACAAGATGGTCAGAGAAGTGGAATGTTGCCCTGAGGGAACTCAAGAGAAGAGTCAAGGATCAAAGTTTGAAAGCAAACTGACATATCTGGGGAGCTTTCAATAGCATGATACCAGTGATTGAAGATCAGAGCAGTCAGATGAGTGGTTTTTGCTTAGAAGGTGGTTACTGCCATCACTGTAAATTTAAGCCTTCAGATTTTTCATAAACACACAGCCTTGTATTTGAAACTGTCAAAAAGTGCCAGTCATCAATCTCAGGAAATATCTGAATACTGAGATGGAAATGAGCTTTAAAATTTGCATTTAGGAATGTGTAAGTGGGCTTTTACACTATGAAATTATTTCCTTGTTTAAAAAGCTGTACAATCATTACCAGCTGACTCAAAAAAATCCTGACTTTCTCTCTATACTCAGTTGTTAAGATTAACCAGGAATATTAATAAGAAAATTACCTATTTATAAAGAAATGTATTGGGAAAGTTTACTGATAGTTGCTACAGTATTTCAATGGGACGCCCCAATTTCAATTTGCTATGCTTAAACTGCAAAAAAAACAATTAAAAATTGCAATCAAGTGCATGGGCTCTATGAATTGTTTAGAAAAATCAGAGCCGCAGCAATCTGAGGAAATTCATGTAGCTAACATCTTAAAAGCAATGCAGTCAATTGCAAAACTTATTCACAATGCTGAAATACCATGCCAAGACTGTTGGTTTCACACTTCCCACGTAAGGAAATGTTTAGTAATGTAAAAAGCACATATTATACATAAGCTAAATCAATGTCAAGCAGAAACAAAATAATTCAGTAAATATTAGTTTGAACTTAAAGACGAACTATGAAATATGAAACCATGTGCTTTTTAAAAATCCATTTCATAATGAACAGTTAGAAATGCCCTTCACCAGCTGTTGTTGGAAAGCTGTCAGTTCATTTTTAAATAGAGATGTCAAAGGTCTGCAAACCTGTTATTGAACAAGACTGAAAAGCATATGACTATGGACAATTGAAAATGACTGGGGTGATGGGGTTAGGTGCAGGGACACATGATTTTAGGCAACCTTTTGGCTTGCCATGTTCTTTGAAACTCAGCCCTCTGGAGTTTTCAAGGCTCTACTGTTACCCCAGTGACACATAAATTCGGGACCACAAAGCATACCTCAGCCTCTCTGCTACAGGAGCTCCTAATAAGTTAAAAATGAGAATGTCAGCACAGATGAACTTTCAGAAGTGAAAACTTATGCCATACATCTCCAGAGGTTAAAAGGAGACCTAAGTCTAAGCTCAAACGCAACACACTTCTGCTCTAATAATATGTTCTGCAAACAGAAACCATCCATGTAAAATACCATCTACTTAGTGCCAGAAACATAGAAAGGCATTTAAAAATCTTACTCTTTATTATGCAAAAAACAGCTCTTTATTGTTTAATTTTTTTTTTCCCATGGCAACGTGAAGCTAAGTATTTTACTGATGTAACTGTGTAATCTAATGCTAACGTGGACACTCCAAGCAGAAAGCTGCATTCGTGTAACAGTTCTACCTGTGCCAATACCTGGCACAGGAATAAAAACTTCACTGTTTGCTTCAAACACCTAGTGACACAACAGTGATTGTGCTTGGGCAAAATTAAGCACCCAGCCTGAAGGGAAAAAAATTAAATTGATATATCAACAGGTCCTCTTTAAGTAAGAAATTAGCAATCATTCACAGAAATCTAGGTTAAGTTTCTTCCACCTGCTACATTTAGCAATGGCATCAAAAACTCATTAATGCAACCCAGTGAGGAACATATGCTCCCTTTTGCAGCAGGGAAAGAAAAAGTATGAAAGAGACAAATGCATGAAATGCAGAAGCAAGTTGTTACATCTCATGCCACTGGTATCATGCAGATAAACCAATAAGCAAAACCACAGAGAGGTGTGGCTGAGCGGGGTGTCAACCACGTGTCCTTCTGCACGGTCCTTGGAGGAGTGCCATGTGCCTTATGCATCACCTGTGTGTGGACCAATAAACAAGGCATGTGAAAGATGGCATTACATTTTTAAAGATAAAAACCCCAGAATATGACCAAACACAGTGTTCCAAGAAAGGAACACAGTCTAATACATTTGTTTAAATGATGAAAACTCCACCACTTAATGCGCACACAATGTCCAATACATTCTCTAAGAGACTAGATGGACAGTCACAAAGACTGAAGATTATTCTAGAGACAGTAGGTAAAAGTAATAAACTCTACTGGTGTTATCAGTATCTGGCACATTCTCAGAATCTCCACAGGCACAGAATACTTTCTGTGCAGAGTGATGGATGACTACATGTAAGTTGTGCAGAAGGGATGCTGTTACAGATGCTGTCATGAGCACCTTAGTTGCTGAGCTTAAACTGCAAGAACTCAGGACATTAGCTCTTGAACTGCCTTGTTCAAACCACAGTATGCCAGCTGAAAAGGCAACCATCACACTTCTGTAACACCTGCCTCCCTCTGCAGGCTGCTCTTCACTGGCCTCCCACGCAAGCAAAGGGCTGGATGAGCTGACAAAGCCAATTCAGCAGAAACTCAAAAAGTAAAACATTTTTCTTATTTTTTAAAAAACGGGAGTTGATGGATGTGTCCATCCATTGGCAGCTCTGACTCTGGAAACTGTGCATGCTTCATTTTTAATGCTGTTTACTTCAAGTAGTTGACAGCACCTGCAATAATCATTGCTACTGTTCTTCTACAGACAGCATTGCAGGATCAGGGTCTATGCTAGTCATGTCCCCCAGATACAGATCTTTCCCATAGCAAGAATTTGAAGGAAAAGAAACAATGAACAGAAAAACTATCCTTAAAAAGTTTTAGAAGAAGAATATGCAGGACATTGCAATTGAAGCTGTTTTAATCATTCTTATTTAATGAAGGCAAAATGACTCTAAAGATAGAAAAAAATGACAGCAGATTGCAAATTTATACATAAATAAAAAGCAGTTGTATATCTGGATATAAACCTTAAGTGTGGCAGTAAAATATGGCTACAAACATAACAAACAGTTAAAGTCCATTTAACAACAAAATCTTGTTTAACTGGATAGCTGTAAGGATTCTTCTGTAAAAATATCAGAAACATTGAACTACTTGAAGAGCATACATTTTAAAAAGTCGTATTAGGTAATGAAAAGAGTATGTCCTTTTCTCTTCAGCAGGCCTATTTATATGCCTAAAATTAAACACATGGCTAATAATTAAGCATGATTAGGTTCCAATTACTTCGTTTGTGCTTCTTTAGTGCCTCTTTCATTTCATTCTAACTGCAGCAAAATGTGAAAAACAGAGATGTGAATGGCTGGGATTGACTGCCATCGGTTTCAGACACATTTCAGCCCACCCTAAAAAATATAAGCTTGCTGTCATATGCTGTCAGTAAAACTCATGTCTTCCAAACAAAGGTTCTGAGAACAGAGCTTACATGGCACCTTTAGATTTTACATTTTGTTTGACATCTACCATTTGTGAGAAATGGCATTTTATAACCACTTTCCATCCTGTCTGTCCCCATCACCACCACCCCCTCCAAACATAATTGCTTTTACTATAAATATCTGACAGTGCTAGTGAAAGTATGAGACAGTAAGATTCAGAAGGCTCATTTTGATGGCTTAATAGATTTGTTATATAAGTGCAAATCTTCTTCTAGGGTTAGTGCTAATTACTTTCTTTTCTACCAAAAGAAAAAAAAAAAAAAGGAAAGAATAAATTGTCTTTCGCAAGTGGATAGCACAGACTGACCAGGAAAAGAAACAATTCTTGTAGTTAAAGTACATTTGAAAAGTTAGCTTGTCATCAGGCAGCATGCCACACACCTGCCAGGTTGATCTCAGAGACTCAATATTAATGTCCTTTTTATCAACTTCTTATTTGATCATATCCTAAGTTTGGTAGATACAGTGCATTTACTAAGCAAGAAGAAAAGGAATCAAGTTTGCCCAGGTAAATTCCATTTTTTTCTGACTCAAATATTCATTAAAGTAGGAAATAACTGATATGACGCACTGTATCAGCTGCTATGGAAAACTACCCAGGAGGAATGCTCAATTTACTGAGCAGATCATAAAAGTGTTCCAGAGCTGCCAATAATAACTGAGCTGCAAGCCTTGACAACAGAAAAGCAAATCAACTGATCTAAAATGACATACATAGAAATCAATCTTGTATTAAAGACAACTTTGGCAAATAAAACAGATGTTCACTTTAAAAGATAAACATTCCAATACAGTTGTAATTTTCAGGTATAATTCAGATTATATGTGTTAGGCAAAGCACCAAAAAGTTTCCAAATTAAAATTGCATGAATGTCTCCCTACAGAAATCATTCTGGTCACATTAAAAAAGAAGATGAGGATCTAAGTAATTTTTGCACTTCTCTTACTACTTAAATAAGTCTGCAAATTGAGAGACCAAATCCAGCACTACAGGGAAGATACAAACTTAAATACGAAAATATATGTTTCTTGGGTGGAGCAGAAGCTCTGGATTTCAGGATGGCTGTTCACAAACAGCCAATACTTGCTCCTTTGTGCTTTTGCAAAATTTCACCTATGTAAGACATATTTTGCTAAACTCAATGAAAAACAGGATCTCAGCTGAAAAGCCCCACCTTATCCCTAAGATCTTGGGAAATTATGAAGTCCTGAAGCAGCACTAGGACTGATGCATATCTAATGATTTCCCACATGATTATGCAAAAACATAAGGAGGAGGAAATGTGATTTCACAATCGGTGTCGAAGTTCAGGAATGGATTATAGCAGCCACAGCCCATGGAAAAATCACGCTTCCAGCAGTACCCCTAAGTGGAAGTGACACCCCACATCCCTCCAGGCTACACCTTCACAGGCCAGACCTTGTTCCCTGCCTGGTAAGGACTCTCTGCCCCAAGCAGCATCCTCCAATAAACTCATATGTTCTTGGATCATCCAAGGCAGTGACTTACAGAAGGAACTAGCCTGAACGTGATGGTAACTTGCCTCTTGAAGTACATGGGACAACTTGTACCTCTCAGAGCTGCCATTTCCTAACATCGAAAAGCAATTAATCTGAGTTGGCTTCCATCATGGAGTGAACAGTTTGCCAACAGTTACCACACAGTATTATGTTAGAAATTATACGTGTTCACTGCACTAAAGATATGCCTAAGGCACTAACTGTAAACCGTATTTTCAGCAGGGATGTGTAGGTAGGCATGCCCACTGGAGTAAGAAAAGCTGCGACAGTCATGGATTGCACAATGGTTTCCATAAACAGAATCTTCTGTTGAAAGCTTTTCTCCCTGCTGTACAAAAGTTTTCCATGTTTGGCCTCAGAAAGAAGCACGATTGCTCTTTGGGAATGAAAGAACTGCTCCCATCTCAAATCCATCATCAGGAAGAGAAGTAAGAGTCTGATTTCATTGTGTTTATTCTCTTACAAGATTTATTTCAACATGTGGAGCTTTCTTAATTTTCCTCTTTAATTTTTGGTTCTTCCATTCAGACAATATTAACTGAGGCAAAGTTTACTCAGATGGCTGAATGTATCTGAGCAGAGGGAAGCCCTGTCAGTGCTATAAATCACTTGGGACATAAAGGGATGAAGAGCTCATCAATGGAACCTTGCAAAGTGTGGACCAGTCAGAAAAGGCCGGACAGCTGCTTCTACCCTGCTTTCTGTATTTTGAAGCCTGGAAATGTACTGAAAAGTTGTAGCAGCCCTTAAACTACACAGTCTGTGGGCCTGTTAGGGAGAATAAAGGAGGAAGAATGGCAAAATTAAATAATGTCAAATTGAGGTATTTAAAGATCATGGTAAAACATCTAAAGCATTACTAGCTAAATGCAGTGCAATGGATGAAATTCATACATAGAACCAACTCCTGCTATCAGAGGAAAATTGATACTGGGAAGGTGACAGGTTCCTCTAACAGAAGCATTTAAAATAGCAAAATCTGGGAAATACAACTGTCTGCCTCCAAATACCTGCAAAAAGGCTAAGGAATAAAAAAGGCAAAAGAGGAAGAAATATTAGCACAAAACAGCATAGGCTAAGAGTGCAAAGTGTGTTAATTAGTGTATTATAACAACTTCTGACAGCTTCACATAATGCCTTTCATCATCACACTGTTTCAATTATGCATTCTCCACTTCCCACATTAAAACCAGCTTCACTATTATTTTTCACCTGCTGCTTCAGTACTAGGTTTAAGTACTTATGTCTTTCAAGAAAATAATTTTATTTTCCGGAAGTTAATCACTGATTCCCTCAATAAACACTAGGGAAAAAATTGCTCTGCTCTGCGAAAGCATAAAAGGAAAAGAAAGGGAAATGTTATAATGTGGTATGCTTTGTTATCTCCAATACACCATGATCCTCCATGCTTCACAAAGCCCTTGGTTTGAAGTCAGTCATGCAGCTCAGAGTTGGAGCATGTTGGTACAGAAACCTTAAAGCTGAACTAACTTTCTGCAAATGCTGAATAAATTATGACGCAACCCTTTTTTTTTAACCTTTAGCTCAGCTATTAAACATGGAAACAAGCATGAAGACACATGTCTGAAAGTTTGATTTACTTACAATATAAATATAAAGTTTGCTATTTCATTACGAGTGGCCTGCTGGGGAAATATGTACCTTTCAATTTTTTTTAACCTTGTGCCTTGAAGAATCAGAGAAATACAAAGAATGGTTTGGGTTGGAAGGGACCTTAAAGATCATCTAGTTCCACCCCCCTGCATGGGTAGGGACACCTCCCACTAGATCAGGTTGCTCCAAGCCCCATCCAACCTGGCCTTGAACACTTCCAGGGATGGGGCATCCACAGCTTCTCTGGCCAACCTGTGCCAGTGTCTTACCACCTTCACACAAAAGAATTTCTTTCTAATGTCTAATGTAAATCTCCCCTCTTCTAGTTTAAAGCCACTACCCCTCATCCTATTGCTCCATGCCCTTGAAAAAGTCCCTCCCCAGCTTCCCTGGACGCCTCCTTCAGGCCGCTACAAGATCTCCCCGAAGCCTTCCATTCTCCAGGTTGAACAACCCCAGTCCTCTCAGCCTGTCTTCATAGGAGACATACAAACAAGGAAATCCTACATGAATGCATAAATAGGCCTAAATCCTATTCAGTATTTAAAATACTGGATTATTTATTATTCCCATTGAAATGGGGCATAATGAAGACTGGAAGACTACCTTACTCCTCTTGCTGAGAGGCCAAGCAGTACACCATGATGTCAAATGCAAAGGATGTGTACCACAGGGCAGAGTGTGAACACATTAAAGGAGTTCAACTCCACAGCAGATCCCTACAGCCACTCACAAAAGCTGTCTCTGACAACAGACCTGAGACATAATGAATGTCTCCTCCTATGTGCACTTCTGAGATCACTCTGGGGAGAGGCAGCAGCAGGAGGATGATGATCGCCTCTGGGAAACAATCCTTCCCACCCCAAACTTCATGGGACACACCCTATCTCCAGTTATGGTATGGGTAGAAGAATTTTTTCCATGCACTCATAGACTGCTCTGTTACAACAAGCTTAGTACATTCTTCTTCCATCCACTCCTGAAGGGT
Organism: Apus apus; assembly: GCF_020740795.1. Taxonomy (NCBI): domain Eukaryota; kingdom Metazoa; phylum Chordata; class Aves; order Apodiformes; family Apodidae; genus Apus; species Apus apus. The sequence continues at coordinate 50,891,728 of NC_067284.1, read as the reverse complement.
GCCAAGAACCTGTAAAGCCAGTTGAGATTTTTAGCAGTGCTCTAGAGGTACCCAGAGCCTCACAGGATTTGGTGTTCAGAAAATCACCACAGGCAGAGAAGTGTTACACAGGGCAAATTATCTTGATCATTTAATGATAGTTTACTGTAGTAAGCTTCAACGTACCCGCATTTTCAACCACTTCTCCACTCATTTTGTTAAACAATTGCTTTGTAAGAGAACTCTTGACACAGAGCCACAAAACAGAAACCCCTCCTTGAAATTTTCGTGCAGCAACATAGCACCGAATTATTCCTCTTCCTTTTAAATGTCACTGAATTTTAAGACTGAGAACAGCATGGAGCTAAGAGGTAAGTTTTTTGGCCTAAATTCTATATTTGGTCAAAGTTCTCAACTCTTCTTCTCAATCTCTTCTTCTCTGCCCCCTCTTGCCCTGCAACATAATGCTTTAAGGCCTTAATTAGAAGTTTATACAGCTAGGTTGACACTCCCAGGCAATGAAAATGTAGACTTGGAGGTTTGACAGCAACATCTTCCATCAAGCATGCACCACACTAAGTAGCTACAACTTTTTTTCTAAGGCGTTTTGATGCTTGTAGACATCATTTAGATGAATTTTCAGCCCAGGGCACCTTTTAAGCAAGACTTTCAGGCTCCACAGTGACCTCTTTTTTAATCTAAAAATTATTTCGTGACCAGATTCTCCCATGGGCCTAGTACTCAGGTACTCATTCTGCAATCTCTCTGAAAAGGTGTCTAGAAAGATCTTAAATCAGTACTGGAGTGCTTAGAATTAGTATGTAGTAACAGATTTAGGCAATAAAATTTTAAGCTATTGAAGACTTTTATTTCCATCCTTAAAATCTACTGATATAAGTGCAGCCCCCTTCTAATTCAGAGTGGGTTTTAGATTTAAATGTAGGTTTGCTTGAAGTGAACACAACACACAAAAAGTGACAGGAGCTGTACATATGGCTCTTTTATGAATTGAAAAAAAAAATATAATTAAAGAATAGAAGAGGAAAACAAATTAAATGACCCGTCAGCCTTCTTAGATATTGTGTTGAGTGCAGTAGGGATGAATGGGGACTTCCCACTTCTGTCCCGATCACAAATAAATGAAAATATATGCATGTTTTTTACCAAGGTATTTAGGAAGTGACATATAAGTCTCAGGAAGGCAAGTTTTCTTTCCCTGCTGAGAAAATAATGCATCTCAATAACACTCTTTCAAATTTCTCAGGACAGTGATTCACATAGGGCAATTCTCCTTTACTTTGACTGTTTCCTCTGTATTGACAAACTGAATTGGAAACTTCCAATATTCTACTGTAGGAAGCAATCTTAAATATGTCAGCTCAAGCTGTCAAGAATTAATACCTTCAAAATTATACATCTTAACAAAACATCTTTCTTCCCAGCTATCCCAGTTTTAATTCCAGCCCTCCAGCTTTGTTTGTTTTGTCCAAAAAGAGGTAATTCCATTCCAGAATATTATTTTTCCATTATTTTCTAACTACACACATCAGCTCTGGCTGGGTAAGCCCAGAAAAAAATGAGAAAAAAACAAAATAAAGTTGGAAAGTTATTTGAATGGCAGTAATTGCTATCCTCCGTAAAGATTTGTTCTGATTTATGTACTTGAAAAATTCCTTAAGAATTCCCTTATATGAAGAACAGGACCGTATGCTGTACAAACATACAAAATCTTAGTGCCATCCACAATATCAAAATAGATTAATGCAGACAGCATATTTAACTCCACGATAACCATCTTAACATGAAGGACACAAGCCAGAGAAAGAAAACCAAACCATGCTTGCATAAATAAGGGTTGTGTCACTGCCACAACCTAAGCAATTGCTTTTAAATGTCACAAGAAAACCTGCAAACTACATTAAGCTCCCAAAAAGGCTTTCCAAGCACAAAAATTCTGCCACCACTTTGTTCAGATTGCTGAAAAGGGCAACTGCAAGGTTGCAAAGAGGGCAAACTGAAATTTCTTGGTCTTGGAAGTCTCAAATAACAGGTCCCATTCCTCTCAACCAAGACACTACTTTTATTTTTTGAACTGTTCAATGTCTTTCTCTAAGGAGAAAAAGTACACCCTACTATTTTCTCACTATTGTCAAGTAATCTGAAAAGTACAGGAATGCAAAATTAAAGCTCTAACAAAACTGACATAAGCTTCAAAAATCATTCCACATCATTTAAGGTTTCCTGCTTCACTAAGTCTTATTGTTCTCCAGTTTAGTTAATCTTCTGATATGTAAAGGTCATTGTTCCATGTATTTTGAAGGTTTATACTTATGCAGGAATGTAGGAATGGTTGTGTAGGTAACTCCGAATTCAATCCCATTAGGTTAGAAAAAAGAACAGATGCCAAAACTCCTCTCTTACAAAGATAAAATGTAAATGCTCTACAGAAAGTGAAAACAGCTCCTCAGGGAATTGTTAGGAACTGGGCAAAAGAGCAATGCAAATGTTTCGTTAGTCAAGTAGAAACTTGAAGAAAGAGAACTGAGAGTGCTTGTGAGAACAGAACAGCACTGCCAGCACGGTGCAGTAATAGAGAAAGCCTATGCCTAGTTTACTGACCTTGCATGCTGATGTAATGTTAATAAAAGAAAAGGAAATAGATAAAAATCTGTAGATATAAAGTATATCCCATTTATTCCTTAAAGGATTTAGTAAATTCCACAAGTCTTCAGAAACATAAAGATAAGCCAGCTACTCATGAAGGGCAAAGTGCTGTCAGTTTTCAAGCCAGCTTCACTGAGTTTAGCAAGGACTTTGGGGAAACAGTGTTTAATAACATCTCTTGCTGCTCTTAAAAAAAGAGCTACCTAATGGGACCCATAACCTTATTCCCTTTGGAAAATTCTTCTCTAGAAAACACTTCAAAATGAAAAAGGAATACTGATTTACTCATCTCTTTCTCAGCTTGTTTGTTAAGATTGAATTCTCCACAGATTACAATTATGTTCTGAATGTATTGTGACTGATATTCAGGAAAAAAAAAACACAGCAGGATGTATTAATGACCCACCTTAATTTCTTTTGCACTTTTTAAAATGTTAATATAATTTAACAAAATACGAAAATTTTAAGCATGCTCAGCTGGAAAAGGAAAACAGAATTATAAATATATCATAGTCTCTTTAATCCAAATATTTTCTTTAAAATAAATTCCACTTTCAAGCTTCATTTACAATCTCATTTGCAGAGAGTTGCCAATCCTGATTAGCCCAAATGAACTCCCTAAACATGAAGGTGAAATCTCCCAGACAGTGATACAGCAGGAGATTAGAACACCTGCAGACATCCACTGTGCCGCAAGATACTTTCTTTATGCTCGGAATTACCCTCAAATGAATACCTTCAAACATAAATGTACAAAAGAAAAATCTCACAATCCTTGGTTACACAGAAACCTCACACTTAAAGAATGAAGAAATGCATGCTGTTTCAGACTAAAAGCTAAGAAACAAAGAAGTCTCTCTAGTTTTCCAAAACATTGATCACTTAAAAAGGGAGTATAGAATGATTTTGGTCAAAGTCTCAAGACACATTTAATAGGATAACTAGTCATGACTGATGTTACAGTAGGCACGGTAAAGAAATAGTTGTTCAGCCCACCAGTGGAACGCGTAATTCTCCATGAAGACCCAAAACACAGCCATCTAAAAAGCCACAGTTTCTTTAAAAAACAAAACAACCTGATAATGGTATAGATACCATGCATATTATGAGACTGATCACAGATAAAACTCATGTAATGAAAGTAACTAACAAATGCCTTCATAAAGAAGGATTTTTCACACCCATCAAATCATAACATGTCATCTATTCCTGTTGATTATGGCATTTACTTGGTCAAGTATTCACAAGCTAAAACTCCATGTATTTAATCATGGAGTCTGGCCTGTTGTAAAGCATTATGTCTTAAGACTTTATTTGATCAGAAGGCAAGCTTAGACTAGTTCTTGCAACTTTGAGAAATTGCAATCAACCATTTCTCAACATCTGATAGGAAGAAAGCAGAAGGAATGCATTTTAAAATGTGTATGGTTTCATCGATATACAAGCAATGTTTCAACAGTTGTGATTTTTAAAAATGAGGGGGCATTGCCTGTCCATATAGAACAGAGTATTACTGCACATACCACATCTCATGCAGTAAAATAGAAATGTCAATCATTTTTAGATGCATGTATTAAAATAAACCGGATAACCAAGAAGAAAACTAAATATCATTAGTTACTGAACTTGCGTTCTGAATTAACTATGGCCTGAATTAACACTTTGGTTTATATGAGAAAATAATGTTTGCAGATCAACTGGAAATGCTTGAGCCTAGCTACACAGACACATGATGCATTAAGAGTTTTCCTTTTGTTTGCTTCTGGGATAACAGCACTTCCACCTCCCTATAGCTCAAGTTCAGATGCTTCTCTTAAATTTAGTATGAATAAATCATACACCTTAATTCAAACCAGTCTGATTTTAATGAAGATCAAGATTTAGACCCAGCTTTGTTCAAAGAGGAAAGGTTTATTTCATTAGGTGGAGGGAAGAAATAGAGGTAAACACTAAAATCAGAAAAGAGTTCCCACCAAAGAGAAGCAAGCTGGACAACAAATGGAGAAGGAAAGACAGCTGAGAAAGGGGGAGAGATGGTTGGGAAAACACTGAACTGACCAAGGATGCTTTATCAGGCTCTGAAAAGATATAATAATAATAATAATAATAATAATAATAATAATAATAATAATAATAATAATAATAATAATAATAATAATAATAATAATAATAATAATAATAATAATAATAATAATAATAGATTACTACTAAAAATTACTGACCAAGAAATGGTCAAAAGAGAATGTTTGAAGGAGTACAAAACTACAGGGGGAGGGGAGGGATAATATACTTGCCAGGCACAGCATTTAAATAAGAGACAGTGTAGTTAAATCTGTTAATTGCACGCCTGCCATTTTATCAATTTGGGAGCTAAAGGTGCAAGATATGATGGATGCTGGGCTTGAAGCCAAATCACAGCTCCTGCTGTTGAGTATCCAGCTATTGCAAGCCATCAGGAGTGCTTTTACATTGGTAGGTAAATACATTGTTTTCCAAACATCAACAGCACATCTCTGCTACAATTTCTCCAATAAAATACACAATAATCCAAAAGAGCGTCAGTACTGGCTTATATTAAGGATAGCCCGGAGCTACCAGTTAAATGCAGGGCCCAGTATCAAAGAAACCCATTTAATTCTTTTGCCATGGGCTGGGAGATATGTTTGGCTGCTTGAACAGTATGGAAAAGTGAGGCAAGTGTGGGAGGAGAACAAACATGTGAACCACACATGCTGCCAATACTAAGAGGAGACCACCTTGGGGGCATTCATTTCAGAGCAGGGCTCAGTGCAATTGGCCCCACCCAAAGCCTTCCCAGTTTTAAAGCCACTGAATTCATCTCCTGAAAGACTGGGCAGATTAGGAAACAATTCATTCACTTTACAGTGGTACATCGAAATCTCAGGCTGCTCCTACTGGTGGGTTGCTGAAAAAATACAAGCCAGGGACTTACCACACCTGCACCAAATAGGAATTGCCATTTATTTAATAAAATGGGATTCTTAGAAGGAACTAGAATACATAATGGATTACAGAGCCATTTGTTTATACACTTCTGCTTCAAACCCAACACTGAACAGCAGTGACAGAAAATTATTACCAACTGATGCCATTTCAGTGGATTACTTGTAATGCACTGATACCCTCAATTTATTCTCAGTGGGTAAGTTACTACAACATGAAAGTCACATCCACAGTTGGAACTAATTCCAAGAATATCATTTAAGCATTTAAGCACAGAAAATGCCTAAAAATAATAATAATAAAAAGTTCCTCTTCTATTAAAACATAGTCAGTCTTAGAAAGATTTGGAAACTTTCTCTTTCCCATTGCTGTCATGCTGACCCACTTGTCTAATGTGGGTTACACACAGGGTTTTTTTTATTTTTATTTTTAAACAGGCACTTAAAGTCTGCATCCCTGCAGGCATGAGTGCAGATACGAGCTGTCTGGGAGAAGGAGAGCAACAGCAGCAGAAGAAGCTTTGCAGCTACAATTTCTTCATACACCAGAGGAACACATGACACACTGAATAGTGTCATGATGTGTGACAAAGACCGAACTCCCACAAGCCCTTTGGTATATGAGGTGAGGCCCTGTCCCACCTTAGTGGATTTCCTTTCGGAACATGCTGTGTCTGCCATACAGGGGATTTATTCATTTTTGCTGCTCTGATTGCTTATTTGCAGTCATTGAGCCCCTAAAATATTGTTACGAAAAAAAAAGAACAAAGAAGTCCTCTTTCATTTTCAGCCTCACCCTCTATGTACGACCACAACAGATTCTCTGACCCATGAACTAACTGTTCTTTTTGATAAAACCATCCGGTGGAAAAGCTAAACAAAGCATTGTCTAAAATCAACAAAAAACAAGACAGAGAAAAAATAAGAAAAAAATCTTACTGTGTTTTTAGAGATCTTAAAGTTTTACAAATTACATCAACTTGACAAAATGTATCTGGGGAACTTATATATATAATTTTATTATTATTTTCTTTTAAAAAGGAGAAAAATCCAGATACTCCTATTGCGTAGTAAAAGTTCCCTAAAGAAAGAGGACTCGTGGGTCTGTAGCTGCAATAGGACATACAAGTATCTGTAAGATTCACAGACCTCCTACAGAGATCTTCTGCCTCTTCTCTGACGCCTTTGAATTCCCCACAGGGGGAAACCTGTATACAAGTTTTCTTTACTACTATGCTAATTGTTCCCAAGCTAATACAGTAGCTTTCCTGTTGATCAAACGTAATTTAGATGTTCTCTCACATCCCCCAGTTTGGGCTGTGGGATAGGTCCCTTCTCTTGCCAAAACCAGCAAATCCAAGGAAGGCCGAAGTGGTGGCTGTGGCATAAAAGAACTAAGTTATCTCAGAAGCATGAACTAGAGAGGAAGGCAAGGACAATATTGCAAGGATTTTAACCATAAGCACTGTAAAAAATTTAACATAAACAAGATTTTGCTGCTGCTGTTGTTTGGGGGGCTTGGGCGTTTTTTTGGTCTTGTTTATTTTTCTTTTGTAATCTGGAGGAAAATAACCATCTTGGCGAAAACTAATTTTTATGTCAAATGCAATCTCCATTTATACAATCCTAAGCAAGAGAGGTAATAAATATTCTTTAATAATAAACCACAAGAGGGGAGTTTTTATGCCCTTCAAAAAACATCCAAAAAGGGGGGGATCCTGGGGAGGCAGTGTTATTGTTAAATTGTGGCCAATTGTTCAAAGCCAAAACTTGTTTTCTGAAGTTGTCTTTCATTGCCAAGAGTAAGATTCTGATTTAAAATTACTTGTCTTGTGTCTTTGTTTGTGTTCAACTCTCTAAACTGAAAGAAATCCAACGATATTCATGGCTCCCCAGTCAATTTTGTGTTAACTTCACTTTCAGCTTCTCATGAATAGGGTTGTATTACAACAAATTAATTTTAAATGAACAGTCATCTCTGGAAACATTTCTGCTCCACTTTGTGAAAAAAAAAAAGTTGTTTTAAAGAACCTTACACCTCTGACAGGATTACACCTGACACAAATGCAATCTTTTATGTGAATGAATTGTGATTTTCAAAACTGCAGGCTTTCAGAGTACATTATATGGCATTTTTTGCCATCCATGATACCTTGCAGTGTCTCAGGGGTTTTTTCCCCCTCTCTACTTCACATGTAACATGTGCAGAGTTTACCCAGTTCTACTGGAGAATTAAAAATGAATAATGTGGCTGTTAAAACAAAAGCTTCAATGAGAAACTCTTTCCTCCTTTGTGTTCATGGGTACTTTAAACAGCTTACAGTCTTGATGACCTGCTGTTTATAGCCCATGCAGGCTACAAGATATTAAACAATATTCTCACTGTATTCTTACTTTCTTGAAACCAACCCACATGTTTTCATTCTAATACAAACACCGTATAAAATTAAACTGAAAGAGTAGTAATAAAGTTGAAAAAAAAAAAAAATGTGATCCAGACAGGCATACATATAATTAGATATCAAAGGGGCTATTTTTAGTGTTGCAAAGCATTTCTCATTTATGTATTTATTTATTTATAAGCCTGGAAAAGCCTTGGAATGCTACCAAATATTTTTGCTTAAAACTAAATAGGAAGCATACTTAGAAGTGTGCAATGATTTATCAAACACATTCTTTTTTGCCACATTGAAACATTAAAATGGTCAGACAATTCTCTGTCCGTCCCTCTGAAACATCATTAGAAATCAGAATTCAGTAGAATTCAGACCACTGTGCCCGAGGTTAAAGGAAATTCAGTATAACTCACTTTCCTGAGGAGCCAGAAGAGAGATTTGCAGCATGACAAATAGCTAAGGAAGAGTATGTAGAAGATGTAATTCAAAGTAGGTGACAGTTGTTTAATTAACACTTTCTTCTGGCTTCTTACTGTGTAAATTATTTTATACAAATTACACTCACCTACAAACCAGCAGGTGGGCAGAAACGGTTATAAAAAAGTTTACACTGAAAGCACGGTACCTTGCATTAATACACTTTTCTCCTAAACCTGGCCTAGAACAGTTATCAGTCACTTGGATTATCCCTGGGTCTCTTTTCTTACATTTTTTTTTATTAATATTCAAAGACATTCAGAAAAGGTGTAAAGCCCAGATCACACTGACTGCTGTGCCCTATGGATGATGCATTCGAAAGTTCCTTGGTATTCCCAACACTACAACTTGAGTCCTAATGCAGCAAGCTAAGAGCCCCGTGCAGCAGGCACTACAAACTAACAACATTTCTTTTTAGAGTATTCTAAAAATGGCCAGAAATCAATAATGATGAACCTATTTTTCCTTATCAGCTAATTAACCTTAAAGATACTTCCATTTATCCAGAAAACGGTAAGTGGTAGAACATTTACAAGTCACACAGTAGTGTAAATAATCTGCAGCACTGACCAGCATGCACAGAGAAAATATAAACACACCTCTACTCTGCACTGGTCAGACCCTACCTGGAATACTGTGTACAGTTCTGGGGCCCTCAGCACAATAAAGATATAGGCCTGTTGGAGAGAGTCCAGAGAAGGGCCACCAAGATGATTAAAGGCCTGGAGCACCTCTGCTATGAAGAAAGCTGAGAGAGTTGGGGCTGTTCAGCCTAGAGGAGGCTCCGGGGAGACCTTATAGCAGCCTTCTGGTACTTGAACGGGCCTACAGGAAAGCTGGGGAGGGGCTTTTCATCAGAGAAGATAGTGATAGGGCAAGGAGTAATGGTTTTAAACTGAGAGAGGGGAGATTTAGGTTAGATATTAGGAAGAAATTCTTCCCTGTAAGGGTGGTGAGGAACTGGAATGGGTTGCCCAGGGAGATTGTTGATGCCCCATCCCTGGAGATTTTTAAGGCCAGGCTGGATGAGGTTTTGTGCAACCTGGTCTAGTGGTAGGGTTCCCTCCTCATGGATGGAACTTGATGATCTTTAAAGTCCCTTCCAACCTTAATGATTCTATGATTCTATATAGATAAATAGCAATGTAATTGCATCCCCTCCATCACTTGGTTTTCCTTTTGTTATAATTTTTTTTGTAAGAAGATACAGCTTTACTGATGATTACTCAAGAATCTTTCATTGAAAACTCACAAATACCAAAAATGAAAGGAAAGAAACTGAGAAGTCTAGAAAGAAATTAAAAAAAAAGAAAACCTAATGTATCCTCTCTATTTTGTACAAAGTCTTTCAAACAAAACTAAAAAAAATACAAAACTGAGAGTGGAAACAATGTCAATAAAAGGGGGATACTATCAGAAATCTAAATAAATGGGGAACTCATTTATCATCCATTTCTAGTGCTGCAAAACAACAGAAAAAATCCATGCAATTTTGATCCCTGTTCCTGAAGACAAAACATCCTGGATGATGGTATCTTTTCATCAGTAATGAAACAGCATCTTCAGTATTCAGCATGTAAAATAATACCAATTTCTTTATTTTTTAATTAATTTATTTTTTTACTATCTGGTTAATTGGTAATTAGATTCTTTCCTAAAGCAATTAAAACAATATTTATGCCCTGGAGTCTCACACCTGATGCCGTTTTCCTGAAGAGAAATGCTTTGAATGTTTGACCTCACTTTTCATCAAAAAAACGTGGTTTGGTCTGTGCATTTACTTTATGTGAAACAGCTTCAAGATTCCTGTGCTCAGTTAAACAAAGATCTTTTTTAAAACCTTTTACATAACCTTCCCAGCCTATCCACTTTAGATTGGTTTAAAGGAATTAGATTACAGGTAAAGAACTACTCTTGCAACAGTCCCACTCTTCATCCATAAGATTCTTCCAAACTGGATCCAGAAAAAATAAAAATAAAAATAGCAGCTTTAAACCTCAAGTAAACAGCGAGGTTTGTGAGCAAGTGAAGGATAACTAAAAAAATCACAGCACCTTTCATGTCCATATTATTCCTTTTGCTTTTTCAAAAAGTAGAATGAAATAGTTATGTCCTTTTTTATGACCCATGATCTGATTATTTCCATTTGCAAATAATTTGTCATATATTTGGCTGAAGAATATGCAGATTCAGCACAAAAGGAATCCTATACTTTGCATGCATGAAAGAAAATTAGGCTGTACTGTTTTTAAAACGTTCCAGCTACAATAATATAATTATTATTAATCTGAAGAAATGATAAGAAGTTAATGACCTCCAAGAGGCTACAATTTTAAACCTTTTTCCCACCCTAGGGAGATGGAGGATCAGCAGTCAGTGTTCAAATTCAAGCCTCAAGCTTGTGCCAACATATTTTATAAGCTAAATCCAGGTTTGGGAGACAGGCTGCATATTTTTCAGAGACTAAACCAGCATAAATCACAAAGTGCCAACACACTATGAGGTTAATGTTGTGTTTTACTACAGTAAGCAATTCCTATCACCATTTAAAATGAGACAAGCAAAACTCAGGCAGACAAAATCTCATGCATCGAAGATTAAGTAGTGTAGGCTTTGGCTACTGAGAGAATGTATTAGAGTGGGAGCAGCAGCAACTGCTGCAGTTAAGGGAGCATAAACAACTCCATTATAACCCCTTCTGCTTGCTATGTGACTGAAGCAATCAGAATTTTGTTTATTTTTCAGTTACGCATTGGACTTAATATTGTTATTATTAGTAGTATTATAAAAATTACCAACTATATTCAAATACAAAAGAAATACAATCTATTAGCTTTAAGGAGCACAATATTCTGCTCCAGTGCCAACTGAGAAATTACTATATGTCACCAGAATGAAAGGGCATATTCCAGTGCAAATTGTTTTTCACCAAATTAGGAGATATTTTAAATAGCACCTTACACATAAATGAAGCATTAGGAAAGTGTTTACGTCTCATAACTTACACCCTCTTTCATCAAGGGGGCATCCAGAGGGTGAACATCAGCACATTGGATGCTGACACCAGTACCATACAGCATGGACTCCAGTCACCACCCACACTAAACTGCAAGATCAGTTCTGTAAGTGCTCTCAGTAACGCCAAGAATTTGTAGATGCAATCTACAATTTTTGCAGAAATTGTAGATGTCCAGAATTACAGAAAAATGGCCAGGGAAGGAAACTGATGGCATCACGTTTCTATCACCTGCCATGACATTGTGTTAACATACATGTTAGACTTGATTACTGAGCAAATGATTCAGTTTTTCCTCTTAATTTGTCTGTGCCAGTTTTGCACTGGAGTTCAGTGTTCAAAGATGAGATTGTAACAAATGATGCTCAAAAGAAGAAGAGTTAGATGTAGCAGCGTGGATCAATAGCAAAGCATTTCCTTTATCCACAATGTATGCATTTATTAAATGAACAATGTGATGTCAAACGAGGGTTTCCAGCAGTACATGCCATAAGTTAACTGCACCATGACACCACATAGAGCACTGACAAACGTGTATTCTGGGCCATTCATGAATTAAAGTTTAAAGAATCTATCCATTAAAAAATATGTATGAGCTTTGCTCAAATCCAAGGACAAAAACCTTCTGATGGAAGACGCTTGCTGATTCATAACCACACATTTCAACTGGTAGCTACAGCTCTCATCCCTTTTCTACCCGAACTGATGACAGACCCTGAGCAAACTTGGAAGAGATGTTTGAACTTGTTTAGTTGAATTTGACAAATGCATTCCCCATCATTCCCTACAAGCCCTAACTTTTCCCTTTGTGTGTATATGTGAAGGGGTTGTAGAGAAGGGAGAGACAAGCCATAATGCTTTATAATATACCATAAAACCCTCTCTAAAATCTAAGCAGGTTTTAAGACCAAAGATGTAATCATTAGTTACTTCCTTTCCAACACATTTACAGCTTAGGCAATGTATGCTATTGGTAATGGTGAACATAGCAGGTCATTAAGATGACTGGAGGCAATTAGGCCAAACACAATAAAGACATTACCGCATTTATTTTCAAAATGGTCATAAAATACATAAATTAAGCTTATTAAAAACCCCTTTCAAACCTAGACACAACTCAAAAGAAAAGAACACAAATAAATGGTAAATGGTTTTGTTAACCATAAAGAAAATCCTTTCCCAAAGAAATCTAAACAACAAAAATACCTCTCAAGAACGAGGAGTCTTGGACTTTTGATTAATACTAACTTGCTTTGCTTAATTTAAGTCTAGCTTTAAATACTTCAGCAATGATAAAATTTTAAGAAATACAAGAAAGGGATAGAAAACAGCTGCTGTACTTCAGTGCTGTTTCAGGAAATACCTACCTAGAGCTTTTTCTGGCAATATCTTTTTTTCCAGTGGGTGTCACACAGTTTGGGCACAATGCTGGCAGTAACGTGGTGCTAGTTAGCTAAGACAAAGAATATGAAGACATCCCTCCTGGAATATTATCCTAATGTGTATGAAACTTCACTTATATTATTGATTGTGTCATCCTATGCTTTATAATGCTGCTGCTTATCTGCAGCTTTTTTCAATTGAAATGTCATGAAACTTCAGTCTAGTTATGCATCTGGTGGCACACTTCACTTAAATGTTTAAAAGCAATTGTGGGAGAAGATCAAGGACCTTCATCAACTGGGAGTTAGGAGCCAAGTTAGTCTTGTCTAAGCAATCCTCTCTTGTCCACATATTGGTCACTTTTTAATGCCTTCTTTTTCAATTCCCAGAGCTACCTCTTCCCAGAACAAACACGGAGGTAGCAAACTGAACAATCATGCATATCAGAACCATGCACAAGAAAGTATCTCTCTGATGCTTGCATATCAGAAATTTAGAGTAGTTTCAAACAAAATTTACATATTATTACATCAATGAAGGTTTTAGAAGTATGTAAACTAAGTTCTTTCTGGAATCCTGGACATTTGGATAATATTCTTTAATATTATGCCCCATTTTTCCTATTGATCAATTTTGGAGTAGAGTTTTGGAGTTCTGTTTCTGCGTCATCAACCTTTTAAATAAAGCTTTGTAAGCCATCTCCAAAAAAATATGGAGAGATTTGAAATCATTACCTTACAGCCTTATTTTAAAATAATGCCCTCCTAATATTAAACTTTTAAATACAGAAGACTATGACTATATAATAGAAGTACCCTTTTTAATCTCTACTTTTTAATCTCCACTTTTTAATCTGATTAAACAAATGTAAAGGTTGATTCTTCTCACTGCGTGTAAGACTAGCATTCCTCCTAACTACTTATTTCACAGTAGGAATTGTCTTTGAGAGTACATTCACGTTATTATTCCAGATTGATCCACACAGTGACTTTGGACCAGAAGATTATTCTATATGTGGTATGGTATTTCCTGAAAGACAGCACTTAAATACTAAAAATATCAAGGAAACAGAAAAATTTAATCTAAATATTACAACTTTATTAACAACATAAACTAACATATTAGAAACTGTCTAGCTTTTCCAGCATGGTACCTCCACTGAAAGTCTACCTGTCAGATTTAGTTTATCAGTGGTTGGCTCTATCGTATATGAGAGGATGTAAAATTTTATTTTCCCAGGTTTAGGGTTTTTATTAAGAAATATTTTTCAAAAAGAAAAAGAAAGAAATTATTACTAGACATAGTAACAATAGAAAAAAGTTACTTTGAGGGTCCTTTCCCACCAAGGTTGGGGCAGCAATTACCTGTGTTGGGTCTGGTCACCATGTCTTCTATCAGTTTTAAGCCTGTTAAATATCTTGCAGAACAGAACTGTATTTTTGAATGTGTTCTAACAGGATCTTTTTTTAATAGTGAACCTCTGCAAGCAGAGGACAAACCATGAGACTGTTATGGACCCTTGGTTCCACCCATAAGCACAATTTACATTCAGACCATTATCTGCCAGTAGAGCCAACTGAGACTATTAATGAAATGAGAAAGAAAACAAGCATTTGTAGAGCTTTAAACAGATACCGATCATCTGTTAGTTAAACCATGACTGTATCAAAGTACTGTTCAGTGTCTGAAGACCAGTTGTACAACATTGAGAATGAACTTTTCTTTAAAAGAGACGATATGAAGCACAAAGTTAAGTAACTGATGATGGGTCTAGGAGAGCAATAAAGGCAAATGTCTCAGAGCAAAAAGCACTGCCTTTTTCAGTCCTCCAAAGTGCTATGAAAACTTGTGTGCCTGCACAGGTGTTTAAAAAAACAATGATATAAAATTATGTATTCAGCAAATAATTTGGTTGGCATTTGGGTGGGTCTTTTTGTTGGCTTTTAAAACACAGAAGACAGATGTTGATTACACTCACTTCTGTAAAACTTACTGTTACATTAACTGGCAATTAGAAAACTCAATTTGATTTCACTTCTATTTTCATACAGACTATTTTTTTTAATTCAAAAATATGCACCTAAGGGCATAAGGCAACATCTCTAGGCTATAGACATGTTAATCTTGGCCTGTTCACACTATCAGGATACAAAAGATGAGGAAAAAAGTGGACTATTTTATGTATTCTCTCCTTGAACATTTACTGTTACTTGTGTATTTCACAAACTGATCTCTGACTCAGATGCAACAAGAAAAAATCACAGAAAGATAGTCTATACCCTAAATATTTACATTTTTAGTCAGACATTTTTTGTTTGTGAATAAACTTGTTTATTAGACCTGTTCTTATTTAACCTAAGTAAATACAGCCAAGCACTCAATAAAAATACAGTACATCAGAAAGGATGTTTTTCATTTACCAAGTACCAGCATCCCAACAAAGCATATTTTCCCTTGAAATGCTAAATTTAATTCCCACTTCCTTCAAGTTGTCTATAAAACAAATACTGCATGATCTTTAAATACTAAATCCTTTAACATGAAGTCCTCAGCTTAAGCCCAAGTCCCACATCATACAGCACACACGCAAGCTGCCCTGTCCCAAAGCAGCTTTGCTGATTTTGGAAAACTACTTTCAAGTAAAGCATTTCAAGATCAAGAAATAGAGATGAGGAAATCTCAGGGTTAGGAAATAGAATGGCAACATTTTACAATTCTGTTAAATAACAAAAAACAAAAAAACAAAACAAAACAAACACAAAACAAACAAACAAACAAACAAAAACCAATTCACCATGCTAGGAAATATTACTACCATTATTCATCCAATTACAATCACGAGAAGAGCAGAGACAACAAAATAATCTCTGCACCACTCAAACTGCTAATGGATTATTATAGCTGGTCTCCTATATACAAATGAATAAGTGAAAAGCAAACTCATTATGAAAGCTGGCAGTTATCCATTCACCTAGAACCTTCAACAAACTGCTGACACACAAAACTGCATCACAGCACACCTGGATGGGGAAGTCCAGACCTCCTCTCAGGTTCCTGCTCTCATCACGAAAATCAGATGTAAAATAGTTTCCACAGTTAAACTGTCATGCTATTATGACAAAATGACACTGAGAGCCAAAAGCTATCCAGTGGATCTATAGCTCTTTAAAATATGAAAATGGAGTCTTGATTCTTTGATCACTTGCAGACTGATGGTGTAAAAGGCATAGTCATTTAATGAGCTGACAACCAAAAGCTTCTAAAGAGAACAGAAATCAGTTTTAAGGAAAAAATCTAGGAAATCAAGAGTATCTAATTCTCAGCCTCTGCATGTGAACTGTAGGTTTCCCTCCCTGTGCCTGTTTGTCAGTTAATGTATCCTTTCCCATCTCATGTTGATGCATGATCAAATACCAATAAACATGTTTTTGATGCTATTTCCATTTCTAAGAGTATTGATTAAGCAGAATATTGATTTTTCTCCGTGTCTGGTTACAGACTTTATTTCCAACTGCAAGTGATAGTGGGTTTTCTCCTTGTTTTGCTTATTATAAGGAGCATAACAAAAAAATTTCCTATTATCTTCAAACAGAATCCTGTCCTACAAGCCAAACTTGGGAAAGACCAACTAAACTGCTACAGAATTTAACAGGAGACCACACCACAGACATGACCCTTTCTCTTTCTAACACAGTCCAGTGCTCTTTGCTTTGACACCTTGCATTTAATTTCTCTCATTAAAACACATGATAGGAATTATGCAGCTATGAATGAGCAGCTTTTCTGTCCTTCCCATGATGCTTTTTTTAAAGATGAAGCATTAAACATAAAAAACTCCCCATAAATTACACTGTGTTATCTAACAATCCAATCCATTTTACAGAAATCTGGTGAAAACTTTGGCCATATACAAACCCAATGTAACTACTATATTGAATCTTTCTCAACAATTTCCATTACCTCTAGTCAAATTAACCTTTTGTAAATAATCATCAACGTGTGGTAAAACTACGTATAGAATATAGAAGAGTTTTGCTGTATATAGCAATTAGCACTGTCAAGGAAGTAACTGACAGCTCTCATCATCATAGAAGATGCCAATAAATGACTGGGAACAACGCTCTAAGGGCCACGGGTAACTAAGAAAATACCTTCTACTGCAGAAAGCATTTGCTTTTATATGAAAAAGTGTATAACAAATTAAGAGAGCAGATCTACGTATTTTTTTAATTAACCATGTTCCTGGTGCAGACTGCATATAAAAAAAGAGAGTTTGAATTCTAGTAATATGTTGTTTGTAATGTTGTTTTGGTACTTGTATCATCATACTTTAATACTACTATACTGCAAGATCCTAACTTGCAGAGATTTCCTAAATTTTATTCTTACATAATAGACTGGCCAACCAAGTTGTTGTCAATATGCTAGGTTTTTTTCCAAGATGATCAGCATCTACTCAACAAGGTCAAATAGCCACCTTCCTATTTTTAATAGGAAGAGAATTTTGACAATTCTGCTTTCAAAGAGCAAAAACATTCCAGCTCTGAGCTGCACTCTGTCAAAAGCCGAAGTGTGACAGATGCCTTCACAGTAATTGCCAATCAGCCTCTACGTAGCAGCTGAAAACACAATACATCACTTTGATCTCCTCAGTTCTCAGAGTATTCACAATCAAGGAATCTGTGTGAAGAATATGAAATATGCAACATTTCCAAAAATTGTCTCCGTGGATCTTAAGTATGATAATGTATATTTTGTTTATACTTCATAACACATTTCGCATCTTTTAATATGCATATGAAAGGATGTGTTTCAGCTTGCAAAAAATAAACATGAAACATGCATTATATTTTAGAGACATGTACGTTTTCATCAGATAACACAGGTGAAATAATCATTTAGAAAAGCCTGAACTGCTTTGAGGGGAAGACATCATTACAGAACACGTGTTTTTAAGTCCCACTGCTAATTTTGTAAAATGAGTACCTTGTTGAATTAGACTTCACGGAAACAAAGAATGCATACCTGCTCCACGGGCTAAGAACAAAAGGAAAACCCTGAGAAAGGGCTGACTTACATTTTGCAGGGAGTTCATATCCACATGTAATTTTTGCTTGTCCAGTCTCACAGCCACTCAGGTTGCGACATTCAGCAACTAAGCAGGGCCCAGCAGCTCTGTGTATGCAGCCATCCACTAAAAAAGCAAGCCCAGAAACTTTGTTTATTAAAAGCCAATCTTTATTTTGCCTTCACACAAATGCACCATCACATTTACTGCTCATTTTTACATTCACAGCGCAGACCTACTGATCTATCAGTAGATACCAAATACATGCATTTTTATCTGCTTGAATTACGCTATGAGTTTATCTAAAAATAATGTTTTGTAAACTTCTGCTAACTGAAAACACCTAGAAAGGTAAATTGGAATTAAAATTTCAATGTTAGAAAAGGGTCTTATTCAAGCTTCTAAGAAAGTCCGACTACAAATTATGAAAACAAATTTGATCCCCAGCTAAATGCCAAACTCTCTTTCACTGCATACCTCTGATATTTCTACAATTATGCAGACTTTTTCATGTCACCATCTTATAGAAAAATTCCAAGAAATAACACATATGGATTTGAAATATAAAAAAACCCTCTGTTTTGATCTTTTTTACATTTCTTAATTTTGCATTATTCATGCAATACTTTGGAGTTAATTAAATAATAATTACTAAAGGCTGCAATTGCAGCTAAGTATGCACAAAAATTAGTGGAGTGCATAGATCTTATTACCCTCAGGAGCTAGCAAAAGAATAGTAGCAGCAGCAAAGAATAAAAAAAGGCTGCTGGCACAGCATTTCTGCCCTCTCAACATGCAATCAAAGAAATAATTTACTATAATTATTGCAAAAAGTTGACGAAAAAGGAAACAACAAAAAAATAAGGGAAATACTGCATGCATGAACTTACTAACTACAGTAAGGCCCTGAAGTCAGCAGCAATGATAAAGGTCAATGATGAGAAATAATCACATAAACTACAATATAAATTAAAAAAAGGTAAAATAAACTTAAGTATAAAGGCTAAACAAATCCTCAGGGTGACAAGAAAGGAAGATTCTGGATGTGCATAATTCGATATTTTATTTCAGGTTCAACTAGTTCAAAGTCACAGTAGCTCCCAACAGCATGTTTGAAGCAATTAAATCACCAAAGGTTTGAAAAGGCAAGTGGAGATGGGTTTTCCAGAGAAGTTCATGTGCTGTTCAGAGCAGAATCCGAGTTATTTTCTCCAGGCTAGCGTAGCAAGATGGGGGAAACAGAGGGTCTGAGTACTCAGCAAACACAGCAACCATTCACTGCCCACCAGGATGCAGGGAGACCAGGTAACTCCCTCCTCTCGGCCCCCCCCCAATATGTTTTTTGAAGCTGGAATGGAAACCACAACTGGTCTTTCTGCATTAAGGTCATCGCTAGTTTGGTAAGGTGTTAAGTATCTCCCTGAAGCCACGTATCCCCAAGTGGAGGACCAGACATCTTTATCTGAATGAAGCCACCTTCTACCAAGTGTTGAACACTCAACTGACTTTTTTGAGGTGTCCTATGCCAGGGTTAATATTCAGATTACACAGTAAAGTTGGCTAAGCAATTCCTTGTAATACTCTATACTCATCCTGGACATGGTGCCACTGATTTTTAAAATGTCATTTTGAAATACTTTATACTAGACAGATAATTACAGAATCATGACATGTTGCACTTTCAGTGAAATTTTCTAAAATGTTGATATTGAAAATAATGCAGATGCCAAGCCACCAGTCATAAGCTTGTTGTGCACTGTGTCTGCCAAAATGTCAAGTCTTCTTACTCTACCTTAGCTGAACTTTTGTTTTTAAATTACCAAAAATCTCTGCTCAAAAATACTCCAAGATACTAATGCAGGAATAATATTTTGTAACCTGGAGGGGAAAAAAAGAATGCTTGAAATCTATCCTGTACTCATAATATCCAATTTAATTATTTTAGCTTAATTACTAAATGCTCTTCCAAACCAAGCAGGATAAGTAAACCAGTATGTGTTGAAACCTCAAGTATATTTTTATAAGCAGCACCACCACAATCTTTACCAACATTATTTCCTGTGACATTAACATAAAACAGCACTAATGCTTAGGACTGGAACTTTCTTCATGATTCTTTACAGAGGAAGAAGTCCTTCACCTTAAGGAGTACTGGATAAGGGCTAAAGTCCATACAATTATTCTCTTTGGCAGTGGATTAATCTTTTCCACCCGTGTGCTCCTAACAAGTAGGCACTCTGCCTTGAGCAGCTTCTGTACAACGATTTGCTCAGCTACCCTCTCAACCAAATCACCTGTATAAATCAACTTATTTTCCCTCAAACTCCATTCATTGTAACCCAGGTTCAGCTCAGAGCACGACCAAACAACAGAACCCACAAAAAGGAACCACTGCCTCTGGCAGGGCAGGAAAAGCATAGATTTACCACTACTTCTAAATCTGCAATGCATTAACATACCAAATATGTTAACATATCATGTGCGAGATCAGCTGTGATGGCCAACATATAGGTGGTCCCAGCTCCCCATCTATAAACCATCTCATGATGGAAGAAGCATGCTTTTAAAGCACATACAGCTACAACGTGGATGGTCTATCACTGATTTCCTGGAGCTGGTTCCACACAGGTCCACATCCAGTCTTTATAATCAAAGCAGTCTCCAGAGAGATTAAAACATAATGAAAAAAAAATAAATTCTTAATGGAGGAAAATCAATTCTATCATAACCAATTTTGACACATGACAAGAAAAATGGAAGACATCTGCCAGAACTAAACAAGTAGATGTGCATACTTCCTTTACAAAGGTGGCATAAAAGAAAATGATTGAATACTCCAGACAAGCATAGATGGAAACAAAGACATTAGCATTTGATATACTTCAGTGAGTGATAGCATAGAAGAATCAAGGAGGGGGAACAACCACCAACAAAAACCCCCAAAAACCCAAACACCAAACCACCTACAATTTTCTGAATGACCTTTTCTTTCTACCATACTTTATTAAATTCTTGTGTAGTGAGATGACCTCTGATCTACGTATGCATTTTCTATTTAATATGATAAATCAATAAAGCATACTAGAAATAGTCTGCATTTCCATATATAAAATGATGTAATAATCAAATAATATAATACCAACCTATAACACAAGTTTGCTAATTCTTAAAGCAAAACCCCAAACAGTGTAGTATTTTGCCAGATATGAGCACCCTGCATAAAAACTGGCAAAGGTATGGTAGATTAGCACATCTAAAAGTGATACTTCAGCCTCTGATAAAACATGTCTCAGCTGTATTAATTTAAAAAAAAAACATGGAATGGGCATGCACAAAACGTTCAAGTGAGATATTTAGTTTTCTGGAAGTGTGCACTGACGAGTAATGTCAGTGTACAGAGAAGTAAGCATTATTAACGTGGAAACTTCATAGAAATTACAGATATCGGCAACAACCTCAGAGGGGGAAAATGGTAGCCAAAGATACATTGTGTAGTAAGGAGGAAGAGATTTACATGGTAATAATGGCATGCTGCCAAATTACTTTTATAGGAAAGTGAAGAATCTTTGATATATTGGTTTCAGATACTTCATCTGTATCATCAGTTTGATATGTAGATGTTCATTTGCATTCTTCAAAACAGATTTGGAAAATGATACATCACATCCCACTGTTCCTTCCCTGGAATTTCTTTGTGCAACTGGCTGAAAAAGCGAAGCACTTATGGTCAAATATGACTTGCATCATGTGACACTGATAAGGAATTATGCATATTCACTGGTTTTTGCAACCAATGAAAATTTGTCATTCTACTTTGAAGTTATCACTCTGCTTCACAGCATGCCTTTTTTTCTACAGGCTGCCTTCCTGTCCAAGGTTATGAAAATCATAGATCTACTTTGGGTCATTTATATACACAAGTGACCTGCTATTTCACAGCTACAGGAAAGATATGGGGAAACCGCACAGTCCAAACTATCAAACATAACTGACAAGAAATCCCACCTCCAGCCTGCATGATGATTAATCAGCTTTTTTAAGTACTGGTTAACACTTGAATGCACTGAAGTCAGGGCTGCTAACTGTCCTTATTGACAGTGTGCTTCTTGGTATGAGTGTCATTCTTATAAACTGAATGATCTTTCTAAGGATCTTTGACAGCATTAATACTAAATGAGTCCTGCCTGGCGCCACCAGCAAGGTGGCCAACATTCACAGGTTGATCTCTTCTGCATTCCCCTCCCAACAAGCAGGCTGCCAGGCTGCCTAATGCTCCCAGAAATATTCCTAAATGTTTTGGGAAAGCATAAAACATTTTTGCTTCCAGATGACTGCAAAGACTTCAGCAGGTTAATCTGCCTTTAGAAATGTGATACCGTTATTCATGGCTCTGTCACATGTGGAGACCCCACACCAATGGGGTTTCTATATTTACTGTTTGGTCATGCCTTGGCTGGATGAGCACATGAAAGGAGTTTCTTAGGTTTGAGGTCGTGCATACAGGAACTGTATTTTGAGGACTGAAGAACAGCTCAAGGAGCTTGAGATTTAGTTCTACAATTCAAGTTCTTCATGCTTGCATAAAGCTATTAAAAGAACTACTCCAACATTTTTTCAGTAAAAATAATATTAGCAATCTCACTGCATGCATTCGTAAGTTTTAGGAGCCACTAGGGACAGCATTTTGTTCTCCCAACAATTCAGCAGGAGCCATTAATGAAGAAAAACTTTTCAAAGATACTGCAGTCAATGCTATTGGTTGCACAAATGAAAGCAATTGCTACAACTCCATGGACAAAGACAAAATAAAAGTCTCAAAATAAATTTCCTAGACAAAATTAGAGTCTACTAAAAACAATGTGCTAAACAAGAATACTAAAACCTCTGACAACATCTTTCTACACTGCACAATAAAGGATGCTAAAAGGCTAAATCTTTTCTTATTTCATATATTGAAAATCAACCATATTTTTCAGAGAACTAGAGAGTTAAAGTTACCCAGTAAAAACGAGCTAATTTACTGATGTACTGTATAAAATAAATCTATTTCTTGCAGAAAATTTCTTAAAATTGCAAATGAAGCAAAAGCGCAGGAAACCCAGAATTAAGGGTATCATGGGATGCTGCTTCAAAAAAAATAACCTCAGCAAAACTAGCCTTGCAGTGCAGATGGTAATAAAAAAAGGGTAAGGTAACCAAACAACACAGCAAAAAAATACCAATTCTGCTGGGAAAAATAAGGAACAAACTTTTTTTGTGACCTTGTGTGTGTCTGGGTAAGTTATGATGTAAACGACATAGGCAGATTTATCATGTTAAATTTCAGATTTTTTTTTTCTTTTCTTTTCTTTTCTTTTTCATAGTAATTCCTGTTCTCTGGTGCTCTTCCAGATTTTCATTTCTCATTTTCACTAGAAAATTCAGATTTCCTTATTTAAGAAAGTTAACTGTGCATGATTTATCTATGAAACAGAACTGTTCTTCCACATGGCAAATGTCAGGAGTGAATAAAAACAGAAAAATGTCATTATAACAGATACATTGCTGAGGACACACTAGAGGAAGCTGTTTTGCTCAGACTGCAATGCATGTGCGACATATGTGCCCTCAGCCCTTGTGGACCTTTCAAAAATGCCTATTTCAAGGATGTGTGTGGAGATCATAAGAGAAGAAATAATAATAATAATTAAAAAAACCCAAAACAACAAACCACAAACAAATAACAAAAAAACCCAAAACCAACAAAAAACCTACACAAAATAATGAAATGCTTCAAAAAGCCAAACAAACAAAACAACAACAACAACAACAAACCAACCAAAAACAAAAACAAGAAACCCCAACTGACGACCTAAAGTAACCTCATTCTGCACAACTGGTTAAGTATCTGTAGGAAGTTCACAGGAACCAAGTACTGTTAAAGTTGCAACTGCACCTCAGAGACTGATGTCAAGGCGAAATAAATCCTGCCCAGCAAGAGACAACAGCTGCTGGTCTAATGAACAAAGGTGGGGATCTTAAAAAGATTACAACACAGATGCCAGTCAGCCACCGCTGCTAGAAATGGCAGTTTGTATTACGGAGATGGCCTCTGCCATTGGGAAGTTTAATGAACCGAAGATTTTTAATCAATGCACTGGTTTATAGGCCTCCAACATAATTAATTTTAAATACTCAGCATCTATACATTACTTTCTAGCCAAGTTCTCAAGGAGTTTCAAAGCATCATCTGATTTAGCCCTAACATTCTCCATTTTAAAAACCAAAACAACATGTGAACTATGCATTTTGAGATAGCTATTTAACTGAATTAGGCCCACGTTTCATCACAGACAATCTATAGTTCCTTAAATATTCTTCTTTTCAGAAACTCTTAGTGCCTACACCTGAGTTAAATCAAGACAAAACTGAGAGTTTAAAGCCCTGACGTTTAAGCTACTGATTTCCTAATATGTCAATTCATATTCTCTGTATGGTGCCTATCTATATTTAAGAATCAGAATTTTGAGATTCCACAAGGGGCCTCCTGGAAGCCAGAATTAAAATTCTGGGTCCTCCCAGCTCCAACTGCTAATCCACACGGCAGAGTGAGTTTAATGAAAATTAATAATAACATGTAATAAAACCATTATTCCAGTACAAACTGTAATGAAAAAACCTACTCGCAACAGCAGCACGTGTAAGCCCTTCTTGTAAAATGATACACAGGAAACCTGGTATTTTAGAATATCTGTTAGCTCCAAACTCAGCATTAAAACCATGTCAGTTTTTGCCTGCTATGGTGAAAAGTGCAAGAAAATAAATTTTAAAACCCACTGGTTGTTTTGAGAGAAGACTGTCCCTAATCTGGATGTAGTTTACATTCAAGCATAACAAAAGCAGATGAAAGATCCAATGTAATCAATGTCTGTGCTATTAACTGGCAAATAGACACACGGAAATAACAAAGTTAACAATTATTAAAAATAAAGCTCACTCACCCATGGATCTGTTAAATTTTAAGTGTTCTAAATTTATTGCACACAACCAATGATTCTTTCTTTGACAAAAACACAAAACAATAGTAAACTCACAAATTTTGGCAGATTTTTTTTTGGTCAAATATCTTGGGATATCAGAAACTCATATTAAAAGCCAAGTAAAAGTTTTTCTGTCATGTTAGCAATGATGATTGATAAATTCCTCCCACAAACAACTGAGCAATAAAGAAAGTGTTCATTTTCTCAAACTTAGGACACCATCTTTCTTAGTCTCCAAGTGCTCCACTCCGATTTTGTAGACAGAGTTATAATGTCAATAGGATTCACACTTTTGTCAGCCCACTCAAGCAGCATAAGGGCTCAGAGAAACACGGGTCTGATAAACCTGTCTGAATGTCACATTTTTGGCAGGAAAAAAAAAAGAACTAGGAAAAGGTCCAATAGTGTTTTTTCCAGTTTTTCCCAGTCCAAAATGCTGACATTAAGGCATGTGTGAAACAACCATTCGCTTCCTTTTAATTGTGTTAGTGTTGAGACACCTGACACACCACACTCCTCTACAGATGGAAATGGGACAGCTAAATACCTCACTGCAGCAAGCAGAAAAACTGCATGTTGCTGCTTATTGAGAGGAGAAGTGGTGAGCTGAGGTCTGGTGAAATTTCAGGCTCTTGTATGCTATTAAACCAAACTTAGCTCATGTTCAGCTGAACTTGCTTCCTCCCAGCTTCCCAAGCTGCAAGTATTTTTTCATGTGGTATCACCCTGAAGAAATGGGTTTGGTAACTCCAAACTCCTTTCCCCAGCCTCCTGGGCTGTCACAGGTCTTCATTTTCAGCTGGATACTGCACAGACTGGAAGGGCAAAAAGTCTTACCTATATTTCACTGCTAGGATGCCTACTTTATCTTTGATTCCATGTGCTGTTAATACAGGACTCACATTCTTTGTCACAGAAAAAACTCTGAGAGCCCCAACTTCATACATCATAGCCTCTTCTTATGTTCTACCTGCTCCCCCCCAAAAAAAAAGTGTGTGGAACAGATTAAGAATAGGACCATGTCAAAAAAAATATAGCTGTATTCCTCTGAAAAGGCAGGAAACTTTGAGGGTTAGTTATGCTCTTTGCACTATCTTGTTTAGGGATACAAATACAATTTTGTTAGTTAAGCTTTAACCTACTATTTAGGGTTTTGCACCACCTTGAACTTAAATGATATAAATGTTTAGGGAGATGACATTTTTTGACTTTTTTTCCCCTCCACTTTCACAACCCTTTGCAAATTAGGCTCTGCTTAATACTTCCTTCTAATTCCACACAGAAAAGTTGATGCCCACCTTCACCTGGAATAAGGTGCCAGTCTCCCTTCAGCTGCTCACTTGTTTCTTTTTTTAAACAAAAACCTTTGTGATTTCCCCCTCAAGCACAGGAGAAACTCACAGTAAATGTCCACATTATTGGTTTTAAATCTCACTGAATCTCTCTTTTGCCACAATGGCTATGAAGCTGTTGACGACATTAGGCTGCTACCATCACATCAATCTCCCATCTAGAGACTAGAACTATGGGAATCTATTTTTCCTCCTCCACTGTTTGGAAACATGAAATTATATTCTACGAAACAGTAAAGACAAAAGTATCTAAAAAGATGAAAAAACATGCCTGAAAGGGCAATGACATTCAGATTTTATTTTATTTTTAAAAGTTATTTACTAATGTCATGATGCTGCATGCAAATGAAATAAAGAACACAGAAATGGACAAACTGGTAAGCCTCACTGTCCATCTGTCTCAGCAACCTATCTCACATGATGGCGATAGGAAAATGTTTCAAAGAGGGCAAAATCAGAGAATGAAATGACCACTGTTTCAACAGAATATTCTTCCAGTACTTCAGTACTGGCAACTCACAAGCCTGAGTGAAATGTCTTTTCTGTATTACTCTGGACATACTTTTTCCTTGTGTTTTTTTTGTGAGCATTTTTAAGCATCTCAGACTCATACGTGCATTTGGATTTGCATCTTCCAATTTTATGTAGTCTTCTGTGTAATGTGGAGAGCACCATTAGCAGGGAAATAAATACTGCAGATTGTTCTGAGTAAAAGCATGCTAGTCATCTAGAAAAACAGAATGAAAGCAGAAAAAGTCTTTACTGAAAAGTCTTTAAGGAACTTTTTTGGGTTTGTTTTGGTTTTTTTTTCCCCCATTTACAACACACATAGACAAGCACTTCCTCTCTGTTGCTTGATAACTATTCTTCTTGTGTTGGCTTTTTTTTTTGGTAATGCATCTTTTCCTTCTCTGTAGGTTTCAGCATTTTAGGGCTCTGCATGAAAAGACAGGAAACTGCCATGGCACGCTCTATTAGTTGCAAACGTTTCAAAAATACTAAGTGCATGGGCCAGTCATGGCAGATGAATTCTATTAAGCTAGAATAGGTATTTGCATATTTGGAGTACAGTTATTAAGCGTTCATCACACAGTGATTATACAAATTTATTCACTACAATCAGCTAGTAGTTGTCAGGCACAGGTCAAGGATTTAGACAGAGCAGGCTACCAAGTAATAATTGTAAAATGACTGTGTAAAAGGGAGCTTTATAACTGTGGTGTATTGTCACAGTCCAACAGGCTGCTGGCATGTCATTCCTAAGAGTTTTAAAGGTATATTGAAAATAAATTTTAAAAAATGTTGACAGTTAACCACTTTTTTCCCACTGAAACGCAAGGGATGTAATCCCAGATCTTTTCTTCACAGAGAACACAGAAGCAAAGGCATTCTAACATAGGTCTTCACAGATTTGAGATCTGAAGGCTTCTATAGCAAAATATGACTTCTAACTAAACATGATGAAACCAGACATGGGAGAATGTGATGTTTCTCTTTAGCTATAGGGTGCACCAAGCACCTAACACTATACATCACTGCTAGAATAAAAGAATATATTAAAGCTTCTGAGAAGACGTGGGAGAAGACACTGAGCATGAGCCAGATCGCTCCACTCCCCTTAAAAATCTTGCAAAATAAAGATGGGCAGGTCTGCCAGAAAAACGTTTTCTTAACTTATGATTTCAAATATTACATTCTAAATACTTCTATGAGTAAATTTTTAATTTTTTTTTTAATTGTCAACTCCTCCCTGTCCCTCTAACCCATATCTGTTCAGCTTGACCATGCAACAGCTCTGAATCCTCATGCAGGTTTAAGTGATGCATTACCTACAGCAGATAGAAGATGAAGAAAGTAACAGAGGAAAGGTTAGTTACCAAAGCAAAATATGTCATGTTCTGGGCATACTTCAAAAAGGACTTAAAAAAACACAGGGATTGTAGGAACTTGGAATTAAGGCAGCAGCTGGAACATAAAAAGGAGTAAGACTAAGTATCAACAAGGAGATATTCTCTTGCTTGCAGTAAGGCTTAACAGGCTATAGGAATACTAGGAATTATTTACTGAGTAGAGGCTGTGTTTTTTATTTCCTGGACCATTTTCACTTGTGCTAATTTACTTTTACCATGAACCACTGAAGTGAGAAAACTTGGTTGAGATACTTCTCAGTCTGCAATCACAGAAACATCCTCTCAATTTAGAGTGCTGTTTCAAGCCAGAATAATTAACAGTATTAATTATTAAAAAATTGTCTTGAAATAGGTAAATCCAATTGAGCACATTACAATGTATTCAAATGGAATGAATACAAGAGAAGAAAAAGGTAAACACAAGATTAACCAGAAAATTATGTACAAACAAGGTTCTCTCAGTGAGTGCTTTAAAACCAACCAGCCTGTGAAGTAATTACCCATAAAAAGTATCAAATGTTCTTTCCTTTTGTTGAGAAACTATGACAAATCATATGTCCAACACATCTAAGACAAATCCTTGCCAAAAGATAACTTAAAAGATCTAGGACATAATCAACATTCAGCAATGTCGAAATATCAAATGTTTTCCAACAGCATGCAAAAATATACATACGCTAAATACAACTGCCTCCATAAAACCAGCATCATATCCTGACACAGACTCATATTGAAAATAAAAATACAGCAGAAATACAGAAGAAATTTACTCTCATTAATATGTCAGATTGCATTGCAGAATCTGACAAATCTATAAAAATATTAGAGACATCAGCACAACCTTCACACATAATTAACTGTCTATGGAGTAGAAGGGGGCAAGCTGCTGTCATCAGGACCTGCTTTCCATTTCTACTCCTGGACAGATTGTGTCTGACATTAACATCCTGTTTCCAAGGTAAATTGAAAAAGCATTATACTAACCTAAGACTGTCAGATATTGCCATAATGATCAAGTGGAATTTGTGTGACTCCATAACCATGCGTAAGAAGAAAAGGAATAAAAACTCCTTAGCATTGGTTTATTTATTTATTTAAGGTCAGAAATAAAAACAAAAAATGGAAAGAGCATTAGATGAAAAAAAAATTGCCCAGTCTACTTGTTTTTTCTGCAGTGTAATCACTTTGGACGGAAATAATTTTAAAAAACAGAGAAGGATACAAAGCCTGATAATAGCAAGCGACTTCTAGAGTGAATGGAAGACTCTGAATCCAAAAGTTGCACAGGGACCAGCCCTCCACAGGGCTGCACCCCAACAGCCTGTTTATTCAAGTCCCACACAAGCTTTTTTGACCTACAAGAAAGGTAAGCTTGTAATTAATGAACTTATTACTTATCTGAGCTGGCTGCAACCCTCCTTATGCTCCATGAGTTGTGGTAAGGGAAATTAAAGTACTAAGCACAGCTTAAAATTACAGTCTAATAGTTTTCAAGTAAGAAACAAGATATCCCACTCATGGCTATATTTACCAGCTCGGTAATTCTGGTAATTCCCTCCCAAGTAACTTTATGTTTGACCTAAAATACTATTAAAAGAGAGATAAGGAACAGAAGGACTTAAGAGCTGGTTAATCTGTGCAGCATCATTATATATTATTTAGTTTAATATCTTCTTGTAGTAAACAGAAAATCATTATGTGCCATTTTCTTCAGGAGAACATTGTAGTAAATTTGATGTTGCAACAGAACCATTAAAGTATAATAGTGTACACAGAAAAATTCTACTGATTAGCAAGCAAAAATATGTAATTATAGCCACAGTGTGGGACTCAGTTGGCTGCTATTTTATTGCACACTGCTTTTTAAGACTACTTTGCTGCCAGAACTAATGAGGAAAATACTGAGTTGTTACTTCCAGTTGCACTAGAGGTTTTTGTCTTATTTTATTGACATTTATAAAGTGATCATCACATGTAACAAACAAGCCATAGTGCTAACAGTGTGAGCTGTAGTCCACAGTAATTAATGAGTAAACAGCAACAATTCCATAGCTATATTCCAGGGATACATAACGTTTTAACTGAATTTCTAAGAGGTAATTCTGAATGACAATGTGTCCAAAGCATCTCAAGTTCTCTGCCATTTGAGCAGTATCAACAAAATAATACAAGAGAACTGAGACATAACTTTAAAAGGAAAAAGCAGCTCAACATTAGCCCAGAAAAGCTGCAGTAAACATACTCAAATGTGCGTATGTCCAATATATAAAAATATAGATTTTAAAGAAAACACATATGATTGTAGGTAGAAAGGCTGAACAATAAGTATCCTATGATATTTGGCATTATCCTTAAGCCTCCATATTTTCCTTTCCAGCTTTCATTAAAAGAAAAGGGAGGGTGGGTTGGAGGTGGGAGGGGGACAAGGTATATTTTTAGCATTCTACAAAAAAGGTGGGAAGTTCCAGTTTAAAAAGCTTGCAGAGAAATAAAAATAACAGAGTTAATCTGTTCCTGAAAAGTTAGATTGAAACCTTTAAGCCAGACTCATTAAATGTACTGGCTTTTTTAACCATACATGGTTTGTATCTAAAATGCAGCCTGATACCGTTAGAAAGAACTAATCATACAAATATGTCAAATAATAAATTGAGAGGATATGTAACACTGGCTGAAGATACTGAAGTTCCAAAGACTGTATCAGTGATGGATCCAGGGCATAAATTCCACTTCTAAATCAGCTTCCTTTCCAGAAAAATTTATAGAACAGACTCTTTACCCATACAAAACCAAGCAAAAACAGAAGTATCAAATGCATAATAAATTTTAATGTAATTCTTAATATTACCCCACACACTGTCAGAAAGTGTAGTTTTGACAATAGCTTTGTCTGCCTACTTTCAAAATTTTTAAAGGTTCATTAACAGGATTATGAAAAGAAACTACAGTAAACTTGGCAAGGAAGCTTGGAGAGGTATTGTGAGCTGCCATCTATACAAAAGGTATGCTAAGCTCCATTTACATTTTTGTATAAAAACTTGGGTACAACTTCAGTAGCAAATACAGAGGACCAATAAAAGCACATCTGTGGAGCAAAACAACTGGTGTTGAGAACCTGTAGTATAAACAACATACACATTTCACGGTTTTCCTGGTAGGGGGGATGGGTTTTTGTTTTATTTATTTGGTTTTTATTTATTTTTCTTTTGGGCTAGTTGTCAGGACCATGGACTGAATGCCCGTTTTTCGTGGAATGCATGTGAGACTCATCCTCCAGTAAGTAACAACTAACTAACATCTAACTCAAACCCTGCACCAGCCACACATAGAAGTCAGCATGATAGGATAATTGATCCCTTAAGTTTTTCATTGTAAACAGGCACAAACAAACAACTGAGCAATGGCAGAACAAAAACATTCAGCAGTCACCTTAGGGTACAAGAATAAACAAGCCTTGTCCTGGAATGACTAATATGTTCTGCTTGCACTGGTGATGTTAAGGATGAAGCATCGGGAAGCAACAAGACTGAGAGAATGATGGAAAACCTCTTTCAGAGCATCAAGATGACTTACACAAATAATATAACACCATGGTTCTAGCTTCTTCTCATGGGAAGATGATTGAGAAAGTAAGCTCTCCCTGCCTTCTTAATATTATACATAAAATGTTACACAGCTAAGTACTTGTGAAACACACACCTCACTTCAAACTGAATAAGCAAAATGAGTGAATATGTTTATAAGGCAGTCTCCAGAAGACCTATGGTTAACTTAAAATCCCACACCACAAATACTTCACATTTCAGTATTACCAGCATCACATTGTAAAGACAAGCTTGTCACAGTTCTGTGGAAAGATGATGCCTTTCACCCCAATAAATCGACATACTTACTAGCTTTAATAGCATTAACTTATTTTATTTCCAACAAATATCCTTTCATAGAGGCAGAGAATTATTTAGGCTGGATTGGACCATGGAGGTTATGCAGTCCAACCCCCTGCTCAACTTTCCAGAACAAAAGCATGGTTGAAACAGATCTGCCTTCTGCCCTTCTGAAGTGATGAAAATCTACAATAAAAGCTGAGAAGCTGCTCTACCATCTAAAATCTTTTTACTGTTATTATTTTTACTAATTATGTTTATGCTCCAGGGTAAAACAACACTCAACACCTACTTGTTATTGAAAATAAATGTTTTTCAATTATTAAGATGGAAGAACGAAAGCTAAACAATAATTGGCACAAAAGGCTCAGTCAAAAACAGTCCCAAGATGA
Source organism: Apus apus (assembly GCF_020740795.1). Classification (NCBI taxonomy): domain Eukaryota; kingdom Metazoa; phylum Chordata; class Aves; order Apodiformes; family Apodidae; genus Apus; species Apus apus. Next base: position 50,859,225 of record NC_067284.1, on the reverse strand, counting down.
CACCTATTCAGCTTGGCCAGGCACCTATTTGTGGTGATAGCAAGAACCACAAAAAATAGGCGTAGCTAAAGTACTAAGGAGGATGAAAGGTTGAAGCTGACAGCAAATACAAACCAGAACCAAATACTGTCATCCGACCTCCGCTTGTGGAGGCCAGACCATTATTAGTTATCTGAGGATTGAGGTATGCACAACATGGGCCGGCACTGCAGGCAGAGGGATGAGTGCAAAGATCCTTAATGAGAGACAATGGTAAGCCTCAAATCTCTATGCATAACCTAGCATGATTCATAAAAGGAAGGGCTGCCTTGTAACAGCTTTCTGCAGAGGACTGGGGTTCTGAATTCTTTTCCTCACATCTAAATTATTTTTCTTAATTTTGCTCTTCCTTCACAACAAGAACAAGTCTTTTTATAACTACCTCTTGTAATTAGAAGGCCATCTTCCTGATCTATTGACCTACTTCACAGTATGATTTTTAATTAGTTCACACTAGCCTGGAGTTTAAATATCATTTTACCTGAACAAATCTATTTGCCCATTGAAAGCATTTACATAAACAAGCCAACAAAAACATTTCCAAAACTATTACTCTACAAAATGTAGTTGTATATAGCTGATTACTGGCTCAACTGTCATAAAAGGGTGAAAGTGACATTCACAACCTCCTGAAAGGCCGTTTTCTCTACCGAACTACAATTCCCACTAATTTTTTTACTTTTAAATTAATAGGATTTTTTTTGTCAGGTACCAATATATTGTTCCCTCGCTACTAATGCCTTGTGAGCATGTCAGCACAGATAAGAGATATTTGTTTTGAATAGAAATCTCACTGAGCAATGTTTTACAGACCAGACATTTGAATGCAAGAGTTTTTATCACATTAAAACAACTCCTCAAGAATTTACACAGCTTTTTTATTAGATGATTTTATATACTTCACAAAGGAGACAGACAGCAAATAGGGAAAAATAGAGAGGGAAACTGAGGGTAAAATGATGTGTGTTAGGAAAATACCTTCCAGTATCTCCAGAAAGCCCCACATCTCTGGTCTCTCTTCACTTACTCTACTCTCAATGCTTCCACACCTCCAACCTGGGTCTTTTTGTTGTGCCAGCAGGGTAAAAGCCCCCCTTGCTATACTGAATCGGAAATATTGGCCAGGCACACGATGCCAACAAAATATATAAAGCTGAATTTCCCTGGATTTCCCCATCTTAAGAGAGGCTTTAGCTTCTCTCTGGGCATTAGCTTTCAGAAATCTGCAGAAAGCCACTTGTTTTGAAACTTGCAACCTTCTGACAAACAGATCTGCAAACAAACAGTAGATTAAATAACATGTTGGGAATTAATTAATAGTAGGAAAGACACAGTACAAGGAAACCAGAGTAAGAAGATTACAAAATCTGCATCCTGCTCATATAGGATGGAGCATAAACAAAGCACAAATGGATACTATCACATATTTCCTTTCCAGTTGCACAAGAAATCGCTGACAAAATTGTCTTTGGCTTCTAGGAGCCCCAGGTTTCACTACAACAACCTGCCCATCTGTGAATGAGTAAGTGAAGTGTGTGCACCTGCGGTGACATTTATGAAACACAGCAAAGATTATGGATGTGACTGACAAGATGACTCAGTGAACATCAGGGCTTGAACTTCTACATCTAGCACTTATTGGTAGAATATTGACCAAGAAGTCATTCAGTCCAAACATTTTATCATGGTCAGCAGATTCCCTATCAAATACCAGACAAGTTAGTGTTGCAAGCCTACTTGAAAGCAACAATACAGCACCACAAGCCAGCGTCTGTACTTTATTCAGACACCATAGAGTTAATCGCTGTGAAACTAAGAATGTTCTCCTGATACTTCAAATAGATACCCCAGGAAAGCACTGAATAAAAAGTGAAAAGAAAAAAGTTTCGATAGCCACGTTCAATCATTCCCTTGTATTATTCATAAACCTGCGGGTTTTAAAGAAGAACACAATTATTACGGGTTGTCAGAGAAACTTGGCCTAATTAAGTTTTAATTCCCACAGACCAGGATATATATGTCTCCCGTGCAAACAGAGGCACATTTTAGCAGTGTTTCTCAAAAAAAAGACAGTGCTCTTCAGTAACTCCACAGGGACTGAGTCTGAAATTTGGCACCATCCATATATCATAATAGGCCATAATGATTCAGCAGTCCAACCAGTCTGCTCATCTATAGGACTTCAGGTAGTCAATCTGGCCACAGGGACCTCCAGAATCCTGCGAGAAATTAAAGACCATTGCAGAGCAGCTCAAAAAAAAAGCCCCTTCCTTCCTCTTTAAACCTCCTTCTACTTATTAGCCTCAGGTTATACTTCAACTTAAATCATCGTAGAAGTACTTTAATAGTAATATTGTATCAGCCAGGGATTGATCCCTTCAAAAACAACAACAAAACAGCAAGTCAGAGGGACTGCAGTGAGAGGTAGGGAGTAGAGATTAATATGTCAAGATCTTTGTTGAGTATAAATGCTAGGACAAGCCAGAAGACCCAACCGTCAGTATCACTAGTCATATTTCCATCAATACATTCCTAAATTAATCTCCAGGATGAAATAAACTGTTCCCATGATGCAGCAAACAAGAAGGAGAGCAACTTCTTGCAATATGTAAGACTCCTCCATCACCCACATTGCCATCAGTCTACCATACCCTTTAATGGTACTTTCTAAACACATTCTGTCTTGAGCTTTGTGAAAGAGTTTAAATTGAAGCGTTGCTAAAACACACTCAAAAATAATGACTGTATGGGGCAGAGTCATCACTACAGGTAATTAGGTATTCATGGCTCTGCTCCCATTTCTGCTGCAGTAGGTTTGATTGTTGTACTTCACTGTTTCCCCAATTGTTGCGCTCCATTTAGTTACACTGGTCTAGACTCTGCTTCGCTACACAGCCAAACAAAACCTGCTCCAAAGGAAAGCAGAAATGGATTTACAACGTACAAAACCAGGCATAATTTTTCGAAAGTCCCAAAACTGGATGCATTATCAGGTGGTACACTGCAGAGGGTAAATGTGGATATCTGAAAGGTCTTTTAAAAAATGAGGAATTTGTGAGCATTCTCTCCTGAATGCCGACACTTAGGTGAATACACAAAAAGCACCATGCTAACAGCAGGACATACTTTTGCTTGGCACAGGTATGGGAAAACAACAATTAAACTTTTGTCAAACATACCTGTTTTCCAAAAAATAAATTGTTCCTAAATACCTGTGCTGCTAATGTGTGTCTTACACATATAGTTATACAGTCTTTCTTACAAGACTACAGTCAAGTAGCACTGTTAAATAACCAAATGTTTTCCTTTTGATTATTAGACATTAGCACATAAATTGACAGTTGTTAAGCAAATGATGAATGCTATCTGTTCATACAAAGACTGCTTTAGTGAATCAAAAGCATGAATAGTTCCCAAAAGCATAAATATAATTCTTCTATAATACTGAAAAGAAAGGCTTAAAAAAAAAAAGAGTGTACATGTTATTACACTCAGGAATATATGCAGAGATTCCCCAGAAGGGGCAAGGAACATAGCTGACCTAACACAGTACAGCTTAAAAATCACTGCAAAAGAAATTTAATGTGTGTAAGATTAGAAAACACAAAATTTGATTTCTTTTCCTTATGTCTCAGAGCTTCTGTTATTCTTCTAGTCAATTATACAAAGGTGAAGAAATAGTACAAATTTTAGGCATAAACTTTCCCATATACACTCTTTTTTTGCTACACAATAAAGTAGGTAACCTTTGTCAAGCACAATGAGGAATGGGAATCTAACAGAAAGTGCTATCTTTTCACATACCTTTACTTCAACCCAGAAAATTCAGAAACACTGCAGAAACTGGAGGAACAGATTTTGAAAATCCTTCCAGGACAGGCATAAATAATTGTGGTTACAACCTAGAAGATGTCCCACACATTTGTCTTTCCAAACACAGTATTATGATGTTACTCTGATGTCTGTCAGGGCAAAAAAATTAGAAATATGCTGTGAAAGAATCAGAATTTTTTTTCCTGCTTGAATAAATGCACATCTCCTCATGGCCATAAGATATCCTTTGACCTCCAGATGACTTCCTGACCTATCAACACCAAAGTTTACAGTACATCAATCAACAAAAATCAGCAAAGCCAAAGAGAAAAACCTTTCTGTTGGTTTTGCTCAGTCACACTTTTGATACAAATGAGTGATACGAGTTTTTAGACCATAAAGAGGTTTGAATATGGTTTTCCCTAAGAAAGGGAACAGAGGTACTTCTGGATAATGAGACAGGAAACGTGTAAATCCCATCCCACTTTCTCGTTTAGAGTTTAATAAAGCAGCACTGTATTGTGGCACACCAATGTATTTTGGCAGCATTTGGAAAGATAGCACCTCCTGAGCTTGTGAGTACCGTATTTTACTGCACCCTGTCAGGTTAGATAAAAGCTGTCTACAGCTTTTGTATTTTTCCTAGACAGAAGAGTTACACAATATTGCAAAGAAGCTTTAGAACAATACGTGCTCGCCTGTCACTACTGCCAAACAATTTTTTAAGTTACATTTCCCCCTCTGTCTGAAAGGAGCTCTGGCAACTCTACAAACATCGAAGAAAGCACCATATTCTCCAGCTGTTCTGCAACACGCATTGAGACAAGGCCTTAGAGAGACCAACTGTGGAGACCTAAGTCTTACAAATTCTTAAACTATTTATTAAACAAAAAAACCCAACCTTCCTATGAGATTATTTTTCTTATTTTATTTTCTTTTTTTTCAGTTTCACATTTAGTCAATAAACATTCTTTAAAAACCCAGTTCTCTCCCCCAAAACTAGCCCTAAGGAAGCAAGGCAAAAAGTAAAAGGTACAGGGAAAATAAAAAAATAAGAGCATGCAGTAAATATGTCAATGATTTTAGCATGTTAAATGTGAATGGAGATAAGAGCAACTTCAGTTATTAGCAGCCTGATTATTCCAGCAGGGCCACTTAGTACTAGTGATGGAAAGATAATACTTGCTTAACTAATGTTTGTAAAGTACTTTACATTCCTCAGATAGAAGAACTACAGATACAGAGTATCATCATTATGCTGGCTGCTACAATGACTTTAGTAAATAATTAAAGGCTGTGGCATTACTCCTAGTAAGCGTATCATAATATAACATCTGGGGGGTGGAGGAACAGACATGACCAATTCCTCTGTCCTATATTTTATGCATGAGGAGTGATACTTCATCGTGTGGTCAGAGCATGACCACCAAGAGGGACAGCTAGTAGTAATGCTTCCTGGAGAGACTGGAGTGTTTCTTTTGCTAAGACAGTAAGTGATCAATAAGCTTGAGAGGTAAGCTGCAATAATACGGTTCGAATTTCAAAGCAGTTTTTCTTTTAAAGAAATTTGTTTTGTTTACTTTGTTGGAAGCTCTTAAAAAACATCTTCCAGTCCAGTGCTCCATACCTTCAGGGGACAATTACTCCTTTACCAGAAGCATTAATTAATTTTAATTACTCCTTCTGACAAATATTTTGTACCGAGTGTAATGTAGGTATGTTTTATTAAGGAGCCAGAAATTTAAGCTTTTTACATTAAGAAAAAATCCTGTGCTATTACTATAAAAACAATAATTAAAGCAAAAAAAGATACAAAAGCTGCAACACAAACTGCATAAAATTCTGACTTTCAAACTAGGGAGGCAACTTTGTGAAACTTTTTTCAGACCATTTACAGTAAATACAATATAGATTGACTTGTTTCTGCCCAAATTATTTTTGCTACTCATCTATCAGACACTGGGCAATAGCAGCATACAATAGCAACAGTGGAGTCAAGTAAGAATAAGACCACATAAGACACAAGGAAGTTAGAAGACACAAGTTATGAGTGCTTGCCATTATTTTTAATGGTGAGGTGATTCATTAAATGATCTTGGGCAGACACATCTGTCAATACTGGAACAAAACTACATACAGAAACATCATTTTAATTAAGGTCTTAAAGGATGTCCAGTGAGTTAACTGGTACTAAACCACATACAAAGGATGTTCTTATTTCATCTGACGTGTGTGTTTTCTCTCAGACATTCATCTCACAGGAGAAACGCTAAATGCAATGATAAAATGTTTTTTTGTCTTTCTGTGTAGGAAGATTACAAGCAAGCTAGGAATTAACTTCCACCGGATAGTAACAGCACAGTAGCTAATTTTATATGGTACACATGTGGTTGCATTCCAATTAATTATATATTTAATTAATATGGAAATTCTAATATTAAGATGCTGCTTTAAACCATTTAAAAGCAGGCATGCTGTGAAAGCAGGAAAACACCCAAAAGAAAAAAGCGTATTGTTAACTGTATCACAAATCGAAGTTAATTAAGTTGGTGACACTCAGTGTGCCAAAATATGCCTAATGTGACCAGAAGCCATGGCTGGAGATTGACGGAGAATCACTACAACGAAAAGAGCATGATCTCCACTGCCTGCCACAACACCCCAGAAAACTGGTTTTAATCCACAACTCAAGAGCGAGAAGGGAAGCAAACTGAATTATGCTGTACAGCAATCAGAAATACTGCTGAGAAGAAACCACTGGAGACCCTATAGTCCAGGGCAGGACAGGCTCCAGACTCCAGCCCTGGTCAATCTCTACATGCAAAATTTCAGGCATCTGGAAGGGAGCTGGTTGGAAACCCACTGTTTCAGGAGAACACAGTTCCTATTGCCTCGTTGTTTCTCTGTCTTGCCTCATGTCAGAGGTATCTGCATGGTGAGCTCTCACAGTCACCTGGGAGAGCAGGAAGGCATCTAGGACAAGACAAGCCAGCTCCCTGAAGCCAAGGCAGGGAATTCTTACCTCCTGCTTCTAGCAGATGATGTCCACCACACTCCCCCCATAAACACCTAATTAGGAATATTTTAGGCACCATACTTTGCACTTTGGTAATGAGGAACATTTATCAGAACTATCATCTTATTTGTTTTCATTACACTACAGACTTTTTAAAACTGATGCTTTTTTAGCAAATATATCTTCCTCACCTCACTGTAACATTTCTGCATTATTCATTAACATGATTTTTGCACAAAATTTTCCTTTAAAGTGAGAAAGATCTGACTACTAGCACTTGCATTAAATACAATAAGAGAGGAGTCTTCCAAATATTTGGGTTAGTTTTTGAATGCAAATTTCAATGCTTCTCTGATTCAAGACCAAACTGTTTCTTGGACACACATCCTTCAATGTTACTCATGAGCTAAGTTAAATGCAGGTATCATCTAGTTTCAATTAAAGACTGAAATGAAATGAATACAATAATATAATACAACCTGTTATAAAATGATGAATAGGACATTTTCAAAGAGCATGCTAGGGAAATAATTTATATTATATACTAAATAAAAAAGGATCATACTCTCAAGAGCTTTAGAAATGTTACTTTTCCCTTGATAAATTACAATGCAATTTTCTAGCCAACTAATTTCACTAAAGAAGATAATGACTTGAGCAAAAGGCTAATCAACTGCCAATCAGGATTCCTTGAAGCACAGAACGTCAAATATTGAAGCAATTTTTTTTACAAGTCATAAAAGCACTTAAGTTCCATGATGTGTTATAAAACTTGTGATGAAAATCCAAAGTTGATGAAGCATTATTATTTCTCCAGTGATATTCCTAAACAAACAACTTCAACCAAATCTTCCATTAATATTCAGATCTACTACAGCAGCATCATCACTACACAATTAGCTGTGTAAATGTCAGTCAGACAACTAAACACATTAATCACCCAGGTTGCTTTCTCTACCAAGTGTCTGAATTGTCAATGTTATTTAATTTCTTTAGAACTGGAGAGTGAGAAGGGAAATTTTTTTAAAAAAAATCTTCACTTATTAGAGTAGATTTTCAACATGATAGGATTTGCTAATTGATAGTGACAATTTATTGTTAATTTAAATCCACCTTGTTCTTGTGTTCTGTAATATTTCACTCACACCTTTTTTTTTGTAATTCAGCAGAAAATGTTTCAGAATGAAAGCTTTGTAGGAAAACACTATTTGCGATTGTCTTTTCTTCCTGAGAAACACAAGTCACTACTGTTTTATATGTGGATAAATAGCATTCTCTGAAGGCAGGACTTAATTATTTTCATGTAGCTTGTCTCTTGCTTTCAATTTTTAAAGTCAATAATTAATTATTTGTCTGGGCTTCCATTTCACCATCTTGTGCATTTTTTTCTGGGAAGAAATCAAGTCAGCTTGAACCTCTATTACCTACCTGATGCTGTTATGACGTTTTAGGTTGCATTTTTATTAACCACCACAATGTTAACACTGATGAAGACCAGAGAATGGAAAAGAACATATTTAAGCAATACGAATCAGTCATGTTTTCAAACTCCAAAACTTCTGGACGCTGGAAAGGAGAAAAACAAACAGTGCAGTCTAACATCCTAAAAACTATTTATAGTTTTGAGTATACTGCATAATACTAAAGACACTGGAAAAAGGATTATAGTTTCTAGATTATCTAGAACATTCTTAAAAAGGATATTGTGTGATAGCTAGAACTATGACATTACTTTTTGGTCCTTACAAAATAAAGAACCATATCAAAATATAAGAAATAAAGGTCATCAAATGTTTTATTAGACTACAATGTTTCACTCTGTTCCCAAAATCTACTTACAGCATAATGCCTGTAGAGACTTATGCAAAGAGAGTTGGTGAAATTCCTGTGATGAGTTTAAAAGAGGAAATATGATGTATGTTCAACATGTAACTGAAGCCCACATTAAGTACAGGTATTTCCCTCCTAACCACAGCACCAGTTATTCTCACCATTCCCCACTCTCATGCAGCACGTTGCCCCTCACACAAGTCCCCTCTCCTCTGCTGGGCTTGGCAGACCCAGAGAAAATGTTTTCCCCTCCTTTCTTGTACTAATAACTGTTATATACAAGATTCACATAGTCTTAAAACTACTGATACTTGGTATTTGATCCTTCTCTCTTCCCTGGATATGGATGGTATACAAATTAAGATCTACAGCAGCCTGCTCCAATAAGCTAGCTACTTCCAAGCTGCTGGCAGAAAGAATTCCTTGACAGCACCTCAGTATCTGCTATGCTTTGAGAGAACAGCAGTGCCAGAGTCACTAATTAGAACCACCGGGAGCTACAGCAATTTTAAATGAATTTCAAATCCTTATCAAACATCGGAGGCAGCAGAGTAGTCAGATACAAGAACTTCCCAGCAAGGCAAGGACCCCTGACAGAACAAAGCAACAGGTAAGATGCAGTCTTGCAACAGGAACAGATGCACCCCCTGCTTACTGGGCTCACCATTGCTGACCCTCACTTTTCTACAAATTGGGCATGAGTGCTAGAAGAGGCAAAGCACTTTTCAGTGGAACAAAATGAGGATATCTGGGTGAAGACAGGAAAATGTAGGGATTCCTAAGGCAATAGGCCAACTCCTCAGCCAATACAGAAGGGACAGGAAAATTTAACTCCATTTTTTCAAGAGACATTATATATACATATATGTATTAAAATGTATATGTACACACACATACAAAATCAAGGAAGAGAACGACATAAAACCGGTCTTTTCTAACACCCCAGGTCTTCTGTAGGATTCCATCTGTACCTAGAATTATCTCCCAGTGAAAATACTCTATTTTTTTTAAGATTTTTACCTCCTTTCTATCTATCAATCACTTTGGAAACAATCAATTTGGTTTAGGTTGGGAAGAAGAAGAACTAAGCTTGGGTTTGCTGGAGAGCAGTTCCACCCTCCAGATGGCCTTCCCAAATCCCTCAGGTCTGCAGAAAGCTGTCAGGCAGTGACAGAGTCAATCAGCCAAGCATACAGTTAAAGTAAATGTATAAAATTAGTACAAATTCTCACTGGCCAAACAAGCACAGAGAGTGCACAGCTGGAGAAAGCAACTTCTGAAGTGCAATCTGCCCAATATACATGCTTGCACCTCAGAAATTAGGTTTGCAAACTGAGGAAAAAAACAAGACTGGGGAAAAAATCTACAGGCAGCAAACTATAAAATGAGGTACAGCACTGTCAGAACAGTAAGACGCTACGTGTTCTATATTCTGTGGATATTAACTCCAAGAACATCCTTCTGTCTCGCCAAACACTTGTTGAATGCTTAAGTATTTTAACATATCAGGTTTATTAGATCACCGTTTGGAAGTCTTTCCAAGAGAACTGATCTGGTAAAGCAATCACTATTCGAGGGAGCATGGCTGAACCACAGAAAGCCACATGTGCTAGAAAAGCTTGACTTGTTTTAAAGCAGTCAGTGGAAGGGTGGGGTGGAAGAACAGGATAGAAATAACTTCCATAAAAGTCTGGACTTAAGGAAATCAGGAGAGAAGTAAAAAGGTTCAAGAAGGCCTATGAAACCTAATAAAATTAGACTTTGTAAGACTCAAGTTATTTTCTAATAATTTATATGAACACTGTAGACAAAAACATAGCTGGGATGGCCCCAGATTTTCCAATGCAATCCACTATTTCCAGATGCTCGTACACTTTTCCAGTGTTTTGCTTTGCTGACTCAAGCGAGACAGGCTTGTTCTTAAATGGTAACATTTTTTAAATATTTGAACTAAATAGTTAACCTGAGTCCATTACTTATGTAGGATTAGCCAGCCAGCCTGCTGAGGTATGTTTCTGGGTGGTGGGGAAGGAGTCAAACAAAAATGCCAAATCTTTCTTAATAGACAAAAGTGTATAAAAAAGAGACAATGCAATACAGTTTTGCTGTTGACTGCCAGAACATACTGAACCTCAGCTCAGATTTTCCAATAGCACTGCTGAAAATTACCCACAACCAAAATAAAAAGACTGACAAGACCTGTTATGGAGATACTAGGGAATCACTGAAGATTTTTTTCGTATATATAAATGTGTAGAGATAACTGCTCTGTTCCTGGATTATTTTATGAAAAAGTGAATCACAAACAAAATCACACTAGGGAGTGATGGAGTGGAAAGTAGAGGTGAAGGCTGGAATGGGGTGGATGGGCAGGCTGAGGCAGGAAATAGTTAGGCAGGTATCAGGAGCTGTGCTGCCTGTGGGATTCTTCACTTCCATGACACGCTGCAGAGCAATGAAGCACCATCTGTCTGAGGCTTCTGCAGTGTCAGGGTAGGGAAGCAACAAAAGTACTCACTGACCTGATGACCTGTGACTTAGTTTTCCATGAGGACAGAAAAAGTAGTACAAATGTAATTTGGGTGAGTTTATATAGCCACGGATACTGCAACTCATTTATTAACTCCATTTCTGACTGCTTTTCCAATTTCTGAGGAAAACGCTTTAGACTCCCTAGAAAACTAAAGGCTGATGCTGGAGCAATCTGTATGCACAAAAGCACAATATCTTTATATGAAGCCAATTTTGACTTTCAAGGCTAGAAACAAATACAGACAGTGAGATTATTACCAGTAGATCATCTGCCTTCAGACAAACAAGCAATGAAAAACTATCTGCAATAGAGATCTTCTGAAATTACTGGGGTACATAAACCAAGATATGGGACACAGATTTTTCCTGCTTTTTTGACCTGTGTATGCCAGAATTTTCTATCCCTCTTTGTTTCCCCATCATACACATTTATACTGACACTTTCTCCTTCCATTTTCCCATCTCAACTCAGCTTTCCTGACAAAAGAATAGCTTTTGCCATCTGTCTCACTCTGCTTCGGCCAGCAGGGGACAATGTCACTGACTAAGCCTAGTATAAAATGCCATAAAGCCATGGGATCTTGATGATTCAGGGACGATGGAGTGACATGCACCCTCTTAACATGGTATCACCACCTGGCCTTGCAATAAAACACAGAAAGGGCACATATGGCCCAAAGACACATTGTTGTATGTCCAGTGACTGTTGAAAGCTACAGGCTTCCACTATGGCATGAAGGGGCTGCCATAAATAAATGGCATTCAAGTGAACTGGCTGGATTTTAGTCCTACTTACAAGTTGATACCCATTTGCAAGGCTTTTTAGACTTGACCATGACATTGTACAGACGTCATGGCCATGATAAGAACACAGGGCCTGTTCTGAAACAGTTGAACACACCTGTCTGAGCTGAGCCTTGTTGGTGTCCCAGGTCTTTCAGAGCCACTGCTGCATGCTTCAGCTTTGCTCATAAGGATACGTGGACACAGGCAGACTCTGTAAACAGACTGGAGACAGACCTAATAACATCTCCACCAGCAAAAAAGAGCCACATTCAACATCAGACAACAACAGCTACCTAATCTTATTTCTATTTATAACGTGCACTAATTTTTTCCTACTGTTTTTCCTTGCTGTGACTTACCAACTTCTCATATTTCTATGTGTAAGCTAACCCTCTATTTAATCAATACCTAACTATATTGTAAAGAAAACAAAACTTGTAATGGCCCACTGTTGAGAATTAAAAACTTAGTAATAAAGCACTGCATTAATTTGTGCTTAAACTGGCTTCCTCTTGATGATCAAACATCTGGGTATATAATTTTCACCAAAAAGCTCTATAAACAAGGCGCAATGCTGAGCAAACCTAATATATGTTTTGGAATTTAGTTTCATAGGTATAAAAGCAAGAGATCCACATGCTGCTGCCAAGAGCCCACGAGTACAGTTCCTTCTGTAGATAATGTTCTTTTCTGCTTTTTTAAAAAATAATCATTGATCTAGTTTATTATTCAAAATCTAGACGAGTGCTTGAATATTCTGTCTCACAACCCTGCACCTCGTTTTAAAATGTAGGCAATTTAGGAATAATGAAAATCTGTAAGTAGTCAAAACATACTGTGTATAACAAATCGTAAAACTTGGGATCAGTGATGGGTGCATTATGAGAAGCTATATAGTACTGCCTTACAACATAATAAGGAGAGAAAAGCTCTGTGAGGCCAAGCAGAGGCCAGTACATGGCAACAGCTAAATTCTGAATTGACAATAAGTAGAAATGTCAAAACTCCTCTCTCTCCCTTTTACAGCCCTCCCACCTTTGGCTCACTTGCAGAAATCCTTCAGTCACATTAATAGCACTTTGGAGGAGCTGCATCTATGGAATGCATCCTTACAGTAATGCTTTCTAATAGTACTCAACAAGGCACAGTGATAGAAGTTTAATTTGGATGTCATTCGTAAGGGGTAGCAGAAGATATAATGGTCATTATATGCTTTGGGGAAAAACTTCTACTGACTACAGACGTAACAAAGCAGCCAGACACAGAAATCAACAGTGAAGTAATGAATTTCCATCTCTACAGTAAAGCAAAAATCTGTTTTTGTAAGGATTAGCCTTGTGCCACATATAACTAAAAAGTAAAATAACCAAAGGAAACTAATTATTCCAGATCCTTTAGGAGAAATTTCTGTCTCCCCTGCAACATGCACAAGCCAAGGACACGGCCAAGAAAAATCTGACATTGTACACATTCACTTGGCACATTCACGAGTACTTGAAATACAGACACTAGACATGAAAATTAGAATTCACAGCATTTAATTCACTCAAAATAATGTAGATAGAAACTACTGAAATTGGGGAAGTTGGGCAAAGCAGCAGTGCTAGGTTTGCAAAAGGCTCTTGCAGGAGGACACTTGGGACCCAGGGGAGCTGCAAGCAGGTACATGGTAAAGTTGAGGCTGCCTGTCCTCTGAAACAACTGAGTGAGAAAGATTTGAACTTAATTTAGTAGCCAACTTGTGCTGCAGTGCAGTGCACAGATATCCCCGTGTTAGGCCTAAGCTCCTCCTGGCAGCACAGAGCAAGGAGTATGTTAACCAGTTTGGTGCTTATTCTTCAGTGGATTTTGCAGGCTACGTTGGACTCCAGGCTCCAGCAGCTCTCAGTTATTTGCTAATGTCCAGACAAAATCTGCAGTGACCACAGTCCATGTGTATCCTCAGAAATAGGCAAGAACAGTCGATTTAATGCAGAAAAAGGGAAACCACAACTGTGTTACAAGAAACTGATTTTGCCAGAAATTTTAGTATCTAATCCAAACCTTCAGAGATACTCTATTGCAGAACCATTCTGACAAACTGTTGCTACCTGAAAGCATTTTTACACCAAAAAGAGGTATCTTCCCAACCTTTTCTCTGATTTGAAAGGAATCCCCTTTGAGAGGCAGGATTTTATTTTGTTTTACTTCTCAGTTTACAGTTGTGGCATGTTGCCTTAGAAGGCTACGAAGGGGCACAGGGAGAGGGAGAGACAGGAAAGGGGGGACCCCAGCAAGAGGTGGTGAGCCTGTGCTCCAACAGGAGGCATGGGGCCGACAGCCTGCTCTCCAAATGCTTCTTCCCATCACCCTGCTGGTATCTGAGGGCACTGAGTTGACTGAAACAGAGCCTGAAAGCAGGAAGCTGCCTGCTAGGACAAAGGGGGAGATTGTCTATAAATCCTTTTTATTTTTGTTCTGTCTTTCCTAATCACTTCAAGTTTTCTCTGTTTAAGATGTGAGATATTATAGTTCACATTCAAATACAATGTGGCCTTTGAGCTTAAAGGCTCTGCTGCTGGGCAGATCCCCTTCACAGCCCTGGCCAATTCACAGGCTTGCAACAACTTCATTTCTCCCTTCCCCCACTGTAATCCAATTTACATGACCACAGGATTATTTAGGGCATTTTACCACACTCAAATGCACTGTTCTTTCCATAAGCTTTTCTTCTACTCCAGAAAATACTTATTTCTTAAAAGCTGATGTCTTCCTAATGCACTACTGGGCAAAACATGACAGCCAGCATGAGCCATTTGCCATCAGTCTGGAAATTCATAGTAGGTACAGGAGGTGGACTGTGTTTGTACTGTGAAGGGTAACGTCCTACTAAAGGTTGGCCAGTGGGAAAGACTTCTGGATAACAGGGATATGGAAAGCTGCCAGGAGAAAAGCATCTTTTCAACCCAAGCAAACCTGCTTTCCACCAATATTTTGTTGACCAACGGACAATTGTGCCTTGGAAACTGGAAGAGAAAAGGAGTCTCACCTGCAGGGGGAAAGGGAGACCTAGGAGAAGGGCCACAATGCCAGCCAGACATTACAAGTCCCTTTGACATTCTGCCCCTGAAAAAAAAGCCCAGCTAATGCTGAGAATAGACTGGAAGTAGAATATGAGTCATTTGGGAAAAAGAAATAAATATAACATATTTCAGAATAAAGACAATAATAAGACAATTTTTAGATTGAAAAAAGACACTGTAAAAAACATTAATCTCTGCAAAAATTTATGTAAGCCCCACTTCAAATAAATAGCAATCATCACCTGTTTTGATTTTACTGTTAAGAGTAACAATGTCAGTAGCAGTTCACTATAATAATACTTAAATGCCATAACATCTGCAGAAGACTTCTGCAAATATAAGTTGGAGCTAACCTCATTAAGTACCTGCAGCATTGCTTCAGTTCATTATGTGACACAAACAGAACTGCATCTAAAATTACAAACAGGTAGTGCTATACTTCTATGACTATGTCTTAGCAGTGGTATTTATGCAGCCATGAATAAAGTCCTGCCAGCATTTTGATTATAAATCTGTATTTGTAGGTTAATTTTTTTAAATTGATTGGGAAAATGTGATTTGACTTCAAAGTGACTACTGAGATTTTGTCTTTAGCTGCCTTGTAAGACCTTAACATCTGGGATAATTTTACAGGAAAAAATCCCATAGACTCAAATTAAAGGAAATCAGTAGTAAAGGAATAAGATTTTCTCAGAGACATATCGACAAGTTCACTAGTACATAAATTCAAACTAATCACAGATTATCCAAATCTAAAACGGTCTGCAGTGAAGCTGAGCATCCTTTTTTGAAATCGCAATGCATGTCTGTAAGGGTGAGAATCCTTACAAAAATAATGTAATAATCAAAAGAAACGCTATTAAAATTCTAAGAGACTACAGGTTGAAGGTAAATATGCATTTTTTTTAAAAAAAATTTCTCCAGATGTTGTCATCAGATCTGTTCACAGCTATACTCCCTTACTATCATAAAAAAAAAAAAAAGAGAAAAAAAAAAAACAGAAGAGCCTAAGACTACTTTTTCCTTCCATAACAACAATCTCTTTTGTCTCGGACACAGAAGCAGCAGTGGGGGGTATGGTTTAGTTAGGTTGTAATTTCTCTCCACTAAGAGTTATGTGACAAAAATGGTGTGAACTGTCATTCTTCCCTTCATGCAGGAGCTGGTAAAAGTGTTCTTGTCTTGTTTTTTCTGTCCATTACAATATAAAGTGTCAGAAGCTTCCAAACTATTCCTCAGGCTCTTCTAGCATATTTTTTTTCCTTTTTATCACATGGCATTGTACTTTTCCACAAGTTAAAAAAACTCAGGTGAGATCATATGCAACTATTTGCTGTGGGTCTATATCTGGAAGGTGCCGTGGGTCCAGCATTATGCAATACTCCTGTGCTAAGAGTTACCCAAACATCATTTGACTCTGAAGTCACTGCCATTTACTAAATCCTTAGGGGATGGATTACAACACGATGAGAAAACATCAAATTAAGTGCTATGAACACATATCTAGAAACTTTACTGCCCCTTCCCCCATCTCCTAATCATAATTTAAGTATTTTATACAAACATTCACATAAATACTAGGTCATTTTCTAGAATCTTAAAAAAAATAATAATAAAAAAAAATAGAACAACATGCCTGCTTAAAACCAAACAAACCAGCAGCTGAGGCCTATGACTCTAGGATCCAGTGCTATGTATCAGTTGTTACTGCTTGGGATGTAACAAGCCAAGACATTGGAGAGAGGCTTTACCACATCAGAAGCCAAGAAGAGAAATGGGTATCAATCTGGTAAACTTTTCTCCCCAATGGACATGAAAATTTATAAAGAAATAAAGAAATAAAGAGCATACTGTCCTCCCACCACTCCCTGTCAACACACACAGAGATATCCGACATGAAAAGACTCTGATATATCAAACAAAGCAGAAGTCCAGTGGTTAAAACCTGAGTCCAGAAAAGCTGAGACAGAAATAAGGTTCATAATTAACACCTATAATTAAGCAGTTGGAAGATCTTCTGACACAGGATGATGTAAGTTACTTAGGAGCACATAAACCAGATCTTTTTTGGCAAATAAAAATTTTAAACTTTCCAGCAGAAAATGTATTTTGACCCAAAAAAGTGAAAAAAGTAGCTACCATTCAAAAGAGGTAAGGGTAAGAGGTGAATTTTTACAAATATGTGACTGCTAGATCCTTTTTCTTTCTAATCTGAATTAAACAGACACAAATCTCTGCAAACAAAGAAATTGTGCAGTTCAAGTATTGCAGAATCTTTCAGGGAAACCGAACAAAACCAGTCCTAATTCTACTAATCTGATCTTGTCCTGGAAACTGTTCTAAGAACAGACTATTAAGGAGGGATTTTTGTTATGTTTTGGGGTTTTTTACTTTTTAAATTGTTGTTACTCATACAGGTAAAGTAATATCTTTATTTTAAATATGAATCATAAGCTGACACAGTGCATTAAAAAAATCCAGGCATTTATATGGCAAGTCTCACAAAGTAGCTGCCACTGAGATGCATTAGACTATTGTCTGAAGTCTAGTCTCCAGGGGGAAGCGGAGCACTAAATTGGACAAAAAGCTATGACTGCTTTTGTGGGATAATCCTGAATCTACCACGAGATGGAAGAGATGAACTAACAAGTTTCCTCTTCAAAGTGAGAACATCAAGGGAGCTAAAGCTTTTTTTTTTTTTTAATGGCAAAAAAGTCTTAACAATTACTGTTTGAAAATTGTAATAAGCATTTGTTTGTAGAAGGAAAAGACTAATGGGAGAAACTTGGTAGTAACTGCTTCCAAGATGGCTGATGAATGGATTAATCAGGAAATTACGGTTTCTTTGCATTAACCTTCCTCATCAACACAGGGGAGAGAGCACAGCTGCCAGAGACTGCCTGGGGCACGAGGACTTGCTCTTTCTCCCAGAGAGACTCCCAGCCGAGGAGACAAAGACCCTGTCCTCACCTTCAGTCCATGGTGGAGATCACCCAGAAAAAGAATAAAGATACTCTAGAGGAGGTTTCCATTTGCTCCCTCAGTAACCCTCGCCTTTTTCAAATTTCTGCTGAAGGGAATCCTACCTCACATTATTTTTAAAGCTTATTTCTAATGGCAATGTGAGGAAGGGGGCCTACAGGAAAGCTGGGGAGGGACTTTTGCAAGGGCATGGAGTTACAAGATGAGGGTTAGTGGTTTTAAACTGGAAGAGGGTAGATTTAGATTAGACATTAGGATGAAATTCTTCACTCTGAGGGTGGTGAGGCACTGGCACAGGTTTCCCAGCAAAGTTGTGGATACTCCATCCCTGGAGGCATTCAAGGCCAGGCTGGATGGGGCTTGGAGCAACCTGGTGTAGTGGGAGGTGTCCCTGCCCATGCAGGGGGATTGGAATTAGGGGATCTTTAAGGTCCATTCCAAACCATTCTGTGATTCTATGATTCAGCATAATGGAGAATGCACTTCCCAGGAAAGTTGTAGTATCAAGGTAAAATACCATCCTCAAAAGTCATGCACAGGTAAGCAAAAAGCAGAAATATTAACCCATTTTAAACATCAAAAGTTTAAAACAAAGCCTAAAGACTAAGTGATACACCATCTGGGGTTTAGAACTGAGCTTGTTAAGCAGCTGCCAGGGATATAGTCTGACCACATTTTGTGTTTTTTTCAGGTGCTTTCAAAACATAATCGTCATTTGCCTGGAAGGGAATTTTTTTCTCTAACCCAGTCTATTATCTACACCCTGAAGCTGTAACAAGGGCCTGCAACAGATTTTTCTGGTTACATTTTCTCTTCTAAAGCAAAGGACATTTTTATGCTGCTGTGGGCTCTGTTATCAGAAGTTCTGATTTACTGAACACAAAGTCAACAATATTTTAATTTTTTCAGGCTTACACAAGAGGCAGGATTCAGCTCAATTTAACAAAGCTTTTTCAACGATGAGGCAACATTTGGCTCTAAGTCTGCCATTCAATCAGCAGCTTACCTTCGGGAATGAAGAGTACACTTCTTTCCCAGAGCCAGATTTTTGTGATGATGAAAAAGTTCCTGTTAAGCATTGATGCATGTAACTAATTTAGACAACTTAGGAAACACTCTTTGCTCATTACCTGAAATTTGTAGTATCTCTGGGAAAAATATCAGTTATGGCACAGTTTCTCATAGTGTCACCTACATATCACCAGTGCTTAACAAAGAAGTTTCTAGATAAGCTTGCTATTATCTGATAGCAACTCTCCAACTGTTGGATTGCATTAAGCAGGGCAAAATACTCCTGAAATATTTATTTTCCTTCTGAGTAACTGCTGAAGTATTGATAAAACAAGAAAGGCTGTATAAAAGGTCAGAAGTGGAATGCAAAGAATCTACAACCTAAAGTACAGCTAAAACATGGCCCACACTGAAAACATTCAGAAACATTTGACTTGAAGCACTTGGAGAGCAACAGGAAATTCACAGACAGGACATGTGCTTTATAAGGGCAAACATCTAGATGCAGAGTACAAGCAGAAAAAAAAAGGACTGAGGTTACAGGGGTAAAGCACCTGAAAATGTGTAATAACAGCAAATTATTCCCTACACTTTCAGATATGGATCTCTTCAGCACACAGTTTGATAGAGATATCACCAGCTCCATAGAAAATGTTTAACTTTTACATCAAAATGATGTTACGATTATTGTATGAAGAACCACTTGAGAGTTAGGAAATGCTGGTTTGAATTCTATGCATAAAGCTTTAATTCAGTCCATTCCATTATGGTACCTGGGTGGCTGCTTCTCCCCAAATAACATCTGCCTCACTCAGTTCAAAGACTGGACAATACTCTAACTACTCAAATATTTAATTCTTGCTGTTCAGCATGAGGCCACTGCTTGTTTGCTTCTCAGTTTACTTTTTGCCTGAATGCATCTCAAGATCAGCCATGAAAACCAATTTATAAAAATACCCTGGTAGAAGTCATGACATTTGACATGGAATTATCTGAGTGCTTAATAAGATTCCTCAGCTTATTTACATACTAATGAAATAGCACTATTATTTGCATTTGTGAACTGCATGGAAACACAGTTGCCTAAAAAAGTCTCTTTCATCTCTGAAGCAGACAACGTTCCACAAGGATGCCCTCTTTACTGAATATATTTGTTAAAATGTTAAGAAGTCTGAAAATGCAACTATTACTTAAAACCTGTCCAAGTAATAAAACACTGTCTGAGGGGGGCAAATGCTCATCTGGAAGCCATACATCAAATTCAGAGTACTCTAAAATTCAGAGTACTAGTGCTATTCAAGGAAAATAATGTTTCTAGTTTTACTCTTGGGAAGTGAAAAGCCATTTTACCCGAAAAATATGAAAAATATGAAAAATTAATAAGCTTGGCAAACACTCAGCAATGAATATTACGTTTTGAACAATAAATGGGTAAATTTACAAGCTATAAGAAGATGGTTGTTTGCAAAGGATCAAGCCATCTTTGAATTATATAGCTTTCTTATAAAAATAACCACTACTGAAAACATTTTAACCATTTTCCCTTTGGTATCATGTCAGCAGGTAGGACAGTTGTTTAGTAATGACAGAATCAAGTTTAAGACCCCTCATCTTAGACCATCATTGGCCTTGTCTTTCAGTTCTTGGTGCAAGAGAGATTAATATATGCAAGGCACAGACATCCTTCCATTTGTCTGGGATGGGAACCACAAGAGTACCTAAGTAGCTAGAGATGCCCTGTGCTATTAGTAAATCTCAACAAATGTATTTTAAAAATAATTTCTATTACAGCAAGAAGAACCTTTAAAGAGAATATGAATGATTTAATGCCCCCCAAAATCCATTACTTTCATACACTGTAACAAAATAAATATTTTACGAACAATGAACTTCCACCTGTCTGCCTTTGAATTCCTTTTCATCTTCAGTTCCAAGCTGTTTAAGCCTGGTTACCTCCCTTACAGGGCTACAGCATCCTGAAGTGCCTGAAAGTTTCAGCACAAATGAAGTGATCTTTTCACCATAGACTTTCTGGTTTAGATTCACCTAATTATGTAAACAAATCTAATTATTTGTCTCAAAAGTTTCCAAAGACACATTAAAAAAATTCCAATACACAGCAGAAGTCTGTTTGAGATCCTAACAAAGTAAAAACCTATCCTCCAATAGAACTCGCAACCAAATAAACTGACGTGTGGAATAACTAATTCAGAGAAAGAGATCTCATTAATAGTCCATTAAAACAACACATACAGTTTTGAAACCTGTGTCATTAGAAGCCTTCTTCTTTGATCTATTCTGAACCGCTTTTCAAATCTTTTCCACAAGGTATCAGCAGGTCTTCAGGATCAAATATTGTTCTCCTGATACAACTCATCTGTTAGGTATTAGTGTTGATCTTTTTTCAACAGTCATAAAACAGTCTCCTCTCTAGTGTAGATTATAAATATCAGCAATTGTGCAGAAACAGCTTTGCTTAGATCTGCCAGGACTCTCAGTCCTGAAAAATGTTGAGCATTAATTTCCAGTAAAACCAAATTTCACAGGTTTTGTGTTTTTTTTTTTATTATTGTGTGCTTTTCAATATCATTAAAGGTATGATCAGCAGACCACTTGTTAGGTAAAAATTTCAACTTCTGTACATTGAGAACAAAATGTGAAATTTATATTTTGTGGTACAATACATTTTGATGACGTTCAATTTCTGAAAAAATGTGTCAATTTACATTTCAGTCACTTACAGTCTTAAAACAGTACAGACAATATGCTTAGACATAAACAGTTATACATTGAAAGATGAAGCTAAAATAGCCATAAAAAGGACAAAGGAGGAGGAAGCACGTTTTCTACATCTGAAGTAATGCAAACAATTGCAACAGTAATTATAGACTTTTTCTTTAAAGGAGACTTTAAACCAATTGTCCTGAGGCCACTGAGGGAAGAACTAGATTTAGTTACAGTGGCCATTTGATACTGCATTTTATTACTTGCTGTATTTTCCTTGAAACAAGATATTTGAGAGAGCCAGTTGCTTGGTGTTAAAAGCTTAATTTTCAAAGCAAATTTGAAGAATGATTCCAGATTTTGACATGGCCAGTCTTCTTATTACCGCTCACATATTTTCCTTTGGCTATGAAAACAATTCCAGATTCTTTTTTCATTTTGACCATAACAAATGAATAATGCATTCATGCAAGTGGTACAGTTAGAAAATCAAGGTCAAGTAATTTTGCCCCTATGGTCTTTATTTATACCCTATACTAACATTCTATTATTACTAAATTACGTACTGAAAAAAAGCTTATTTTCAAGCAGCTATATGTTTTATAAAATACTATATTTAGACTATTTTTATATTATTAATTATGCAAATAATAACATAGGATGCCCTGGAAGGTTTGGGGGTTTTCTAATATTCTGTTTATGTAATGAATAGACAAAAGAAGGTCAAGTCAGGACTATCTATAGGTATACCCACACACTTTTTTAAAGACTCATTACATAGACATGAAACCAAGATCAAATTTGGGAACCTAAGCTTCTAAAAATACATATTTAAAACTTTATGGCTGAGATTCTTCAAGCATGCTATGCTGATTTGCCTTTAAACATGTTGAAATAAATTGTCACAGTGAAGTGATCTGATGTGGGCAAGTCTAACCTGCTGCCTGCCCTCAAGTCAGAGAGAGCTGACAGAGCTTTGAGCCTTTGGAGGAAAGGCCTGGCACTGCACAGGATTGTATTTTTTGAGTGCTTCTGAGATGGAGAATTATGAATACACAAATACATACTGATAGATAAAACCTTTTTTGAAATTATAGCTTCCTTTGCTAAATGTTTGATATATAGTAGTCATTCCCAGCTCCCAGGAGCTGACAAAACAGAAGGATTTGCCAATGCAACATACAAGCAAAGGGAATACGATGGTTAGCAAATATTGAGCGAGCTATGCATGCTCCTTTTCTACAGTTGGAAGGGGGCAAGGAAATTATTAAGCAAGTAAAACAATTAAGATGACATAAGAAAGGACATAATAAGAAGGCCAAAATAAATTATAAGAAAATATGGAAACAAAGTCAGAAAAAGAGTAAAGGGAAATAGCAATAAAGTTTGTATCAGACTCAAAAAAGACTGCTTGAGAGGATGGATGAAAGGGAGCATGTTGAGCACACAGCTGTGGATCAGATAGGCTGGAATATAAAATGGTGGGAATGAGGCAACTAGGAACATATCCAATGTCTGAGAGCTGCACATGCAACTGGTTTTACAGGCTCCTGCTAACTCAATCTCCTTTCTGAGCCTGTTTCATCTCAGGGATGTTCTTCTTTCCCAAACCCACATCATACAGAGCACAGTGGCATGCAAAGTGTCCTGCTCCCTCTTCTCCTCCTGTGTTATCTCTTCTCTTAGTGGTCCCATGCAGCTTCTTGCTGACTTCACATACACACCCAATAGCCCACTCCACTGTTAGCCAATATGTGTGGCTTGAGTGCTGCATTTTTTTCCATACATCAATCTCTGTTCTTCTACCACAACTGGGGGAAACAGAAAAGTTCCTGTAGACAGAGCTGCCAGAGGAACAGATGGGAAATAAGAGTACTGATTAATTTAATGCTAGCTCCCCAAACAGCTCACCATTAAAGACATAACAAAATATTTTTGCTTCATTTTCCTTATCTGTACACAGCAATTAGTATTTCCAAACTGTCTGCACATTGTCCTTTAAGATACAATTATGAAAATTCCTTTAGCACTGCTAAAGGGCTAAGGATGTCACTAGTAAACTTCCTAGGTTAGTATGGTCCTCAGACTATTACCCAATATTGATCTTCCATGGAGGTGGAGAGCAAGCTGAGACTTGCTGTCTATGAACAATCAAAAGATACTTTAGAGCACTGGGACGGGTGGTGAGGGATCCAGGGGTACAGGTTCTCTTTTACTCTCTTCTTCCAGTTGCAGGCAATGACACTGGAATGAACTGACAAATACAGTCTGTTAATACACAGCTCTATAGCTGGTGTCACTGCAACAATTTTGACTTTTTTGACAACAGGGTGGCCTATACAGCACCAGGCTTGCTGGCATCTCATGGGAAACACCCTTCTCAAAGGGGGAAGAGGGTCTGTGCACAAGGGACGGTGGGGCTGATTGACAGGGCTTTAAACTAGGTTTGAAGGGGAAGGGGGATGTAACTGGACATGCTAGAGAGGTCCCTGAGTGTAGCAGCCCAGCATTTGTGGGGCAGTGTGCTAGCATTTTTGAGAATCAGAAAGCCTGCCACTCCCCAAGAGCAAAAACTGAGTGCTCAGCTCCCTCTGAAATGCTTATACACCAATACATGCAAGTGTGGGGAATAAGCAGGAGGAGTTGGAGATCTCAGTGTGGTCAAGGGGTTATGATCTGGCAACAATTACAGAGACATGGTGGGACAGCTCCCGTGACTGGAATGTGGTCATGGATGGTTATGTTCTGTTTAGGTCAACAAGGCGAGGTGGTGGAGTTGCTCTTTATATGAGAGAGCAACTAGAACGCATTGAGTTCTGGCCAGGGGAGAGTGAGGAGCGAGCTGAAAGTTTGTGGGTGCGAATTAAGGGGTGGGTTAGCATGGGTGATACTGTTGTGGGTGTCTATTATACGCCATGTGATCAGGATGAGGAACTTGATGAAGCCTTCTACAGGCAGCCTTGCAAAGGCTCGCAAGGAGCCTCGCAATTACAGGCCTTGGTCCTCATGGGAGATTTTAACTACCCAAATATTTGCTGGAAGGCCCACTCAGTCAGCCATTCACAGCCCAGGAGCTTCCTCCAGTGCATTGATTATAACTTCTTGATGCAAATGGTGGATGACCCAACAAGGAAAGGAGTGCTGATGGATCTTCTACTCACTAACAAGGAGGGCCTGGTTTAAGCAGTGAAGGTTGAGGGCAGCCTTGGCTGCAGCAACCGATGGTATAATTCAGGACCTTGTGCAGTAGGAACAGAATACCAAGCAGGATCATGACCCTGGACTTTAGCAGGGCCAACTTGGACCTTTTCAAGCAATTGCTAGGGAAAATCCCATGGGGCATGGTACTAGAAGGTAAAGGGGCCCAAGATAGTTGGTTAACATTCAAGAACCACTTATTCCAAGCTCAAGATCAGAGCAACCCAACGGGTAGGAAATCAAGAAAGGGAGCCAAGAGACAGCGCATGGTTAAAGAGGGAACTGCTGGGCAAACTCAAGAGGAAGAAGAGTCTACACATGATGGAAGGAGGGGCTGGCCACTTGGGTGGAATATAAGACTGTTAGAGGATGTAGGGAGGCAATTAGGAAAGCTAAGGCCTCCTTGGAATTAAACTGTGCAAGAGAGGCCAAGGACAACAGAAAGGGCTTTTTCAAATACATTGCAAATAAAACTAACGCTAGAGTCAATATAGGGCCACTGCTGAATGAGGCGGGTGCCCTGGTGACAGAGGATATAAAGAAGGCAGAGGTACTGAATGCCTTTTTTTTTCCCTGTCTATATTGCCCCAGACCCCTGAGGCCCCAGAAGAAGTCTGAATAAAGGACCAGTTTGCTTTGGTTGATGAGGACTGCATTAGGGATCAATTCAGCAATCTGGATATTTATAAATCCATGGGTCCTGATGGGATGCACCCACAGGTGCTGAGGGAGCTGGCAGAAGTCATTGCTAGACCACTCTCCATCATCTTTGAGAAGTTGTGGGGAACAGGACAGGTGCCTGAGGACTGAAGGTAAGCAAATGTCACTCCAGTCTTCAAAAAGGTCAAGAAGGAGAAACTGGGTAACTATAGACTGGTCAGCCTCACCTGCATCCCTGGAAAGGTCATGGAACTACTTATCCTTAGTGCTGTATCTAGGCATATCAAGGATAAGAGGGTCATTAGCAGCAGTCAACATGGTTTACCAAGGGGAAGTCGTGTTTAACCAACCTGACAGCCTTTTATGAGGACATAATCAGGTGGATAGATAATAGTAGTGCAGTAGATGTGGTTTATCTTGATTTCAGTAAAGCATTTGACAGTATCCCACAGCATCCTCACAGCTAAACTGAGGAAGTGTGGTCTGAATGATCAAGTAGTGAGGTGGATTGTGAACTGGTTGAAGGAAAGAAGTCGGAGAGTTGTGGTCAATGGGACGGAATCTAGTTGGAGGCCTGTATCTAGTGGAGTCCCTCAGGGGTCAGTACTAGGACCAGTACTATTCAGTATTTTCATCAACAACTTGGGTGAGGGAACAGAGTGCTGTCAGCAAGTTTGCTGGTGACACTAAACTGGGAGGAATGGCTGACACACCAGAGGGTTGTGCTGCCATTCAGCAAGACGTAGACAGGCTGGAGAGTTGGGCAGGGAGAAATTAAATGCAATACAAGAAAGGCAGGTGTAGAGTTTTGCATCTGGGAAAGAACAAACCCATGTACCAGTATAGATTGGAGACTGACCTGTTGGAGAGCAGCATAGGGGGGAAGGGACCTAGGGGTCCTGGTGGACAGGAGCCATGAGCCAGCAATGTGCCCTTGTGGCTAAGAAGGCCAATGGCATCCTGGGGTATATTAGAAAGGGTGTGGTTAGTAGGTTGAGAGAGGTTCTCTTCCCCCTGTATTCTGCCTTAGTGAGGCTGCATCTGGAATATTGCATCCAGTTCTGGGCCCCTCAGTTCAAGAATGACAGGGAACTGCTTGAAAGAGTCCAGCGCAGAGCCACAAAGATGATGAAGGGAGTGAAACATCTCCCTGATGAGGAAAGGCTGAGGGAGCTGGGTCTCTTTAGCTTGGAGAAGAGGAAACTGAGGGACAACCTCATCAATGTTTACAAAAATGTTAAGGGCAAGTGTCAAAAGGATGGAGCCAGGCTTTTTTCAGTGATGTCCAATGATAGGACAAGGGGCAACAGATGCAAGGTGGACCACAGGAGGTTCCACGAAAGCATAAGGCAAAACACTGACAGAGCACTAGAACAGGCTGCCCAGAGAGGTTGTGGAGTCTCCTTCTCTGGAAACACTCAAAACCTGCCTGGATGCTCATGGCAGGGGGGTTGGACTAGATGATTTTTCGAGGTCTCTTCCACCCCCTAAGATTCTGTGATTCTGTGAAATATTAGTGCCACTAATGTCACAGCATGGTTGAGGATACAGTTATTACTTAATAAATTATTATGAGCATTTGCCAAGTTCCCAGCCCACCCAAACTTTTGAAATACTGGAATAGAAAAAGCCCTGAAAAATAGAGAGAAATGCTGATGCTGCTCATTCGAATAATATAAAGAACTAAATATTAGTGTTCTCAGTGCAGCTTCTGATAGATGGTTCCTCAGAATGTGAAGCTGCTCTTGATTTTCCCTATCATTACTAAATGTCTTGAATGTATCAGATTAAGACATTAAATAAATTAAAATCTAATTTTCCCATCAAAAGTAATTAGCACATTCTTTGTATCTCTGCCAGGTACTTCTCTCATTACTGGTTATTCTCTTTGGCACATATATTGGACAGTGCAAAGAAGTTTATATTTTCCACTGTGCCACAAGACAGATTTATTCTTCAAGGACTACTAGATAAACCATTTCCTACATTTGTTAAGAAAAAATATAGCAAAAATAAATATGCAAAATCATCATCTAGCTGACCATAAGAAATTACAACATAACTATTTCTGGCAGAATCATCACTATCTGAAATGAAGAAATTAAAATACATTGCTGACATTATTACTACCAAGAAAAAGTGGAAATAAATTTGCAAAGTGATGCTGTAATTAACATGGCCCTTGGGGTCTTGAGCTGATATTCTGCCCAACTGCAGAAAA
Organism: Apus apus; assembly: GCF_020740795.1. NCBI lineage: Eukaryota > Metazoa > Chordata > Aves > Apodiformes > Apodidae > Apus > Apus apus. The sequence continues at coordinate 50,831,351 of NC_067284.1, read as the reverse complement.
GAGGGGATAAACTTAAAAGGCACCCAAATGAGATTCCAGCCTGCCACAGCACTATCTAAAACAGCAATAATTTGTGTCAATTGCTTCAGAATTACTGTCACTGAGATCTACTTTATTATGTTTCACCCCTCCTTCAGCATACTTTCAGTGCTATAGAGCAGAGTAAGAGCTAGGTCAGAAGCAATAACTCACTACACAGTGAAGTCTCCAAGTCTCCATCTTGATAACAAAAAAAAAAAAATCTAGTTACCATTTTCAGTAAGAAGGCTGACACTTTCTATCACTTAAACAACAGAAAAAATTCAAAGAATATTTATATATATCTAGATTCACTCATTCCAATATCCTTAAGAGAGAAAGGCAGGAAATACATCATTAATGATCCAGTCCATATTTCCAATTCCTGAATCATACAAGCCTTTTTGTTTCAGGCAGTATTCCAGCTTTCTCTTTCTGTTTTTTGTTGTTTTTTTTTTCCTCAGCTTCTACATTATGGTTGTTTTTTAAGCTTTATTCATCCATACATCTAAACCAGCTACACCCCAGACTGATAGCAGGCTAGTTATAAACATTTGTTTACTCTTGCCTCCTTCCTCTATATTTAATTTATGTTACATTTTAGAAGCTTTTAATTAGGGAGCCTCTACTGATAACATGAAGGAAATTGTTTCAAAGTGCAAGAACAAACTCATAGATAGGAATCAAGTTAAAACAAAAAGAACACTTAAAAATGTTTTTCTTTCTAACTCACAGCTGGGAAACACAGCACTCACTTCCTTGTACCTTGTATCACCGGCTACAAGAGAAACATGGACTCCTGCAGATAAGATCTTTTATTTTATCAAACAAAGTCTCTGTTTCATATATGAGAAAACATTAATATTGGAAATTAATTAGTATGCTAAAAGGTTTTTCCAAACTGCTTTAGCATTGTTCAAAACATTTGCTGAAAAATTATAGTCACCAGGTTTCACCACACATTTTTCAAACACCATTTGGGTATGGCATATTTCACAGACGAGAATGGGAGAAATAAAATAAAAAAATGCTAAAAGGCCATTTGTGCAATACCAGAGGAGAGCAAATCTCTTGGGTTAAAGCAAGGGCTGTGAGACATGCAGCTTGCCCACGGCAGACCGAGGAAACTCCTCTCAGGGTCAAGTGGCCACTCAACTCCAAACAGATCCCAGAAAACCAATTTTTACTATTAGATGTAGAGCTGGTCCACAGCCCAGAACAACCTCTTGGAAGAGATCCAGAGTTCTTGGCTCTCACATCTGCTTTCTAGACAATAGTCTTGCCCTTGTTCAGATATATTTACGACCTTTGTAAATTAAAGATAAGGTTAAGAATATACCATCCTTTATAATGGGCTTTAATAATTAATCGTTAGAATATATTATTGTAAAATTGGTATTATTTCCACAACACAATAAATCAAACACACTTGAAACAGAAAATATACAAATCAGTAGAAAACTGGCCACCAGTACTTGTGAGAATATCTCTGACATTTCCAGACACTTATGTCTGTCCTCCTCTCCCCTCCCTGCATTATTTTCTTTTTTGTAGCAAGGCTTTTATTTGTCTGAGCCTGATAAGCTCCTGGGACATCTCAGATGATATTCCCAGAATACAGCCATCACACAAAATCAAAATGGTGCATCCACAATCATCTAGTTCAAAAGCTGTACTTATCATAAGCCATTTCTGTTACACAGCTTTGGTTCCTTTCCTCGTGGATACTAATAACATGATAGTGTTTTGTTTCTTTTAGTTTCATAATGTTCACTTTTTTCACATTTTCAAACATTCTGAGTGCACACTACTCTAAAATGGCACAATATTCAGTTCAAGCATACTGGTAGATTGGCTTTAATCATGTGAAACATGTTATGCCATTTCTCCAATGTCAGAGGGAAGTCTGACTTAGTGCATAACCTCAATCATCCCACTAGCAGGTTTCCTTAGCTCATTTCCCACTTACTTATCAAGTTCAAATTTTGCTATAAAAAAGAAAAATTATGCAGAACAGGTTGCAAGTTGCAAAATAAACAGGATGCATTAACAAATTTGAATTTTTGGATTAGTTTACATAATCTGTCATTTTAATTTATTTTGTGCCAAATCAATGCTTTAACTAAACGAAATCAGCCAGCAGTGTTTTACTGGAGACAAATATCCTTTGCTGTCAAAAGTTAAACTGTTATAAATGGGTTTTGGTACATAGATTTTTATTTTCTCTAGGAACTCCCAGATTTATTTATAAGAGAACAGGGAGGCTTCTGTTCAGCTCATAACCATAAAATAAGCCAGTACTAGACTGTCAAAACCTACAGTTGCAGACAAAGTGATATAGCCAAAAAAATATTATGGAGTTATCATGTATTATGCTCAAGACTATAACTTCTCTTCCAGCCTCCCTATTCTTCTTTCTTTACACTCTATCCATGAAATAAAACCAAAAAAAGTTTGAACAGACAACTGTTCAGAGTCTAGTTAATTTTTTTCATCTTCAGCTGAAAAAAATTCCAATGCAAGTCAGAAAGCAGATGTAGTATCAACAAGCACATACTGGAACAAATATTTAAATGATTTAATGAAGGGCTCCTTACATTAGCTAACTTGATGTTTAATTTGGATACTTTGCAATGCCAGGCTTTACCCCTGAAGAAAAGCTTATAGTCTTCTCTGGGTAACTGAATGCCAGCTCTGTTAGATACGTAGGACTACAGAATTATCTTTGGCTTTTCCTCATTTAATCCAGATAGTTCACACATAATTTCTGTAAGCTATGTATATGAAGGATCTGCTTTTATCAAAATGAGCATTTTCACTTTGAAAATCAAAACCAACTTACCTTAAGTATTCTTCTTCAAACTTTTCTTCAAATGATAGGCAAATTAACTCATTTGCCAAACATCAAACATGTAAAAAATGTCTGGCTTGTATTGAATGCACAGTGTGCCCTCAACTAATACCTACTCTCCATTTTCCTGTGACACAGTGTATTTATTCTCTGATCAGTTAAACAGGTTGTGAAGGAACAAATATGTCTTCCTGAAGCATATTTCGTAAAACCTCTGAAAGGAAGCTAGATTAAGTATTTTTCCTTTTTTCTTTAATCGCAGTTGCAAAGGGGGAAGAGGGGAATCCTTCACCTGTTTATACATCAGTCAAACAAGAGTGATTTAAAATCAGGAATGGCACAATGCAGGAAGAAGCTGAAGCATGGTTTTCCAGGAAGGCTGAAGAGTCGCTGACCTAGGAGGAGATTCCAATTCAAGTAGGAGGCACCTGAGACAAAATACCTGTGCAGACTCTCTGATTTTCCCTGAACTGAACACAGAAAGAGGCAGCAGCCAAAATCAAAGCACGCAGTTCTTTAGGGGACTTTCAACAGTCCAAGCATTCAGTTTTAAAATCAGTTTATATATCTCAGTCTTTAAAAAAACTAAGACCATTTTTATACTTTATCTATTCAGGGTTCCTATTTTCAGGATTTGTTGGAAATGGGTAAAGCCCACACAGAGAAAGGCAATGCTATAGATGTCACATTCATATCACATGGTAGGATAAAGCTCCCTCTCACAGCCCACTTTGAGAAAGCCACTCTCTCTGGCACAAGAAGCAGCAACTTTTCAAATAAATACAAGATCTTCATGTTATCATTTGATTCCACATGTCATAATTTTAAAACAGATACTCATTTACCGTAACACTTAGGGTTTAATCACAAATGGAAATACCACTCAAATCAAAAACATCTGTAAAGGTAGAAGTAAGCCACATACTGTCTAGTCACACACGAACATGCCTGTTTCCCTAACATTAAGAATAGCAAAGGACAGGGAGGAAGCATGTCTTCAAAAATAATCAAATGTATTTACATTGGAAATACATTTTTATGTATTTCCATACATTATTTTTATTATATATGTAAAAGTAATTATCTCTATAAAAGCCATTATATACAAATAAAAGCCATGTTATAACACAGGAAACATGCACAGAGGAGAGAAAAGGACAGACATATACTTCTGGAAATACATTATGTATGGAAATGCATTATTATGTATTTACATTGGAAATAAATTACAAATGTATTTACATTTACATGGGAAGCCAGGGGGCAAGAGAAACCTCAGGTAGAAGCAAGTGTTCCAAAGAGAATCCACGTTTTAACCCATCAGCAGCAATGACTTCTGAAACATCCTCCTTTGATTGCTAAGCAAGGAATAGGGGCACAGAATTTCTGTTAAATAATTAGTTTCTCAAGAAAAATATATGAAAATAACTTTCTATATGAAAATGGACACAGGGAACAGCAAAGCAATTAAATCTACAAGGTGTTGAATGCCCTCAATTCATGCCATATTAGTAACAGTCACAGGGATTCAATAACCAAATTACTAAATTGGATCCAGAAAGAATGAAACAGAACATCTTAATATCACTTACTCATCTTTACAAATAATTAAGAAAAACAAACCCACCACTCTGAAATGGGATCACTGGATATAGAAACATAGAATCATAAAATATGCTGAGTTAGAAGGGATCATCAAGTCCAGGTCCTGTCCCTGCGTGGGGCACCCCAAGAATCACACCATGTGCTTGAGAGCATCATCCAAACACTTCTTGAACTCAGGCAGGCTTGCTGCTGTGACCGCTGCCCTGGGGAGATTGTTCCAGTGCTCAAGCACCTGCTGGATGAAAAACCTTTTCCTGATATCCAACCTAAATCTCACCTGATTCAGCTTCCTGACACTTCCTTGAATCTTGTCATTGGTCACAGGAGTGAAGAGATCAGTACCTGTACCACTTCTTCCCCTTGTGAGGAAGCCATAGACTGCAATGAGGTCACCCCTCAGCCTCCTCTTCTCCAAGCTGAATAAACCAAGTGACCTTAGTTGCTCCCCATAAGACATCCCATCCAGATCCTTCACCATCTTTGTGGCTCTCCTGTGGACACTTTCCAATAGCTTGATGCCCTTTTCATATTGTGGTGCCCAAAACTGCACACAGTACTCAAGGTGAGGCCACACCAGCGTAGAATAGAGTGGGACAATCACCTCCCTTGACCGGCTGGCAATGCTGTGCTTGATGTACCCCAGGACATAGTTGGCCCTCCTGGCTGCCAGGGCACACTGCTGGCTCATATTCAGTTTGCCATTAACCAGGAACCCCAGGTCCCTCTCCGCCACGCTGTTCTCCAGCCACTTGTTCCCTAGTCTGTACTTACCACCAGGTTTGCCCTGTCCCAGCTGCAGAATCCAGGACTTGTCCTTGTTAATCTTCATGTAGCTGGTGACTGCCCATCTCTCTAGCTTGTTGAGGTCTCTGCAAGGCCTGCCTGCCCTCAAGGAAGTTGACAACTCCTCCCAGTTTTGCATGATCAGCAAAATTACTTAGAATTCCTTCGAGTCTTGCATCCAAGTCATTGATGAAGATGTTGTAGAGGACTAGGCCTAGGATGGAGCCCATCTGGACCCCACTAGTGACCAGTCACCAGTCTGATATAGAAGCAGAAGCAACAGAACAATCTTCCTAAACCTTGTACAATGTCAGAATGCACCAACACTTAAAAGCTTTATACTTCTCAGTGCAACACAAGTGCTACTAAAGAGATAAATTTTCATTGAGCAACTGAATGTAGGAACATGGATTTCCCACATAATGTACATGGTTCATTTACCTCAGAAAAGAAATACATTTTTATGGACACTAAATACAAAGTACCTAAATGTATTGCATAGTTAGCTACAATTGCCATTCCTAGTCTTTCATAAGCAATGCCACTAAAAGGATAGAGCCAGGGTTAAGACCTTCATTTAAACTAATCATAATAAATGTCAACATAAGCACCAGTAGAGGAAAGCATGCCAAAAATAACAGAATAATAGCAAAGATATAACAAACCATAAAGCTAGTTAAAATCCTGGATGCTGTTTTATCCCAAGATGCAGTACAAAATACTAGAAGGAAAAAAAAATACTCAATTTCCATTTATTTAAAGGACTTAAGCACTGCCCCTGTGATTTCTGCAAAAAAAATAAATGGTTTTGAAATTATCTGCATTTCTTATAAGCAGCTATTTCTGTTAAACTGGGACATTTCTGAAAATAGAATTATGTTCAGACAGTGTAAAATAGAGAAATAATACAAGAGGAAAGGTTCTTCATGCTAATCTCCTCTTGGGCATGTAGGCAGGGGTGTTTGTACAAAAGCAGGTTAGCTGAGGATGATGCTGGGAAATATGTATATATGCACATATGTAATAGAGGGCTGAATTTATATGAGATGCTCACCAAAATTATGGCTAGTAACTGCTACTTCCAAAATCAGCAAGTTAGCATTGTTTAATAATTGTTATTTGTCTTTTAATGTTCAGAGCTATGAAGACTCCATCATGTCTGGCAAACTGGTAAAATTCTAACTCCTAAACACAAGCCAAAATTAGGTAACTGAAAAGAGAAGCACTACTCAGCTCAGTAATCCAAAACTCTGATTAAAACCTGTAAAACATCAGAGCTGAGCCCACCCACTAACTACGTAGTTTCAATTGTTCAGGTGCTGATCTTTGCTCAAGTCATTTTCTATGCCTGGAGATCAACCCAGACACAGGTGCATAGTCTAAAGCATTATAGGCTATGTAATGTATTTTTTCTATCCAAGCAAAGCAACTGAAACACTAATAGGCAGTTATTATGAGAAGGGGAGAGGAAGAGGATGATTCTAAGATGATTCTAAAGTATGATCAACAAATAATGCTTTTTTCCCCAAGTCTGAAGTATTGACAAACTGATGTCCTGTATGCATGACTACATTAGCTGTCAGTAATCACTGATCAGATCTAGAATATTGTGATTAATTTAATAATTTCCTTTAAATGCCTACTACTCATATTTAATATGATGACACAAGCCTGGACCATAAAATTACCTACTGTAGCCTCATTAGTCATTTTCCTCTTTTGCTCAAAACTGCAACAAGAATGAATCTGCTCATAGATCGAAGATTGCGTTTAGGTATCTGCCCAAATAAACAGCAAAGTATTTTCCTCTCTGCTTTCATGGCTACCAGCAGTCTTGCCATTCTTTAACAAAATTAACCTTGATTTAAGACATTTGTTGCTACTACAAATGACTTTCTGAGCATTACTATCATATGCCAGATGTATAAAAAAAATTAAACTTATGCTTGCAAGACACTTCCTCTCCTGTAATAAAAGAACAAAGTTGCATTAAATGAAGCAAAAGACATGAAGCCTCTAACCTGTTTTTGCAGACTGTACAAATGCATTCAGCTCTTTAAACCAAGAACACATTTTGTATGGACTTAGATTCCAAACCTACAACTAATTTTGGGAACAGACCATTGCATCTGCTTGGAAAGTTCCTGTTTGGCAATACTAAACTGCAGGATCAATGCCTCAATCTACAAACCTGAAAAGCCAGCACTTTTCCTTTTTCTGTCTTTGCAGTTCTCGTGGCTTAGAAATAACTGTGTTCTGACCAAGTAAGAAAATGTTTTAGACATGCAGCTATGCTCACATACTTGCCTCTATCTACTACCACACTGATTGACTGGAAGAAAGACACATACTGTTTTGTAACTTGAAGGCCAGTTTGAGTGCCCAGGATTTTAACTGCACAACAAAGGGTTACCACATGTGCCAACACCAAGCAAAATCAAGAAATACAATCTCCAATGACCAAGTATTTCCCCAAGGAGAAAAAGGTTCTAGTACAACTTCAGTAAAATGGTACAAATTATAAAATAATAATCTAGCACTTTTCAAAGTAAAGTAGGAGAAGTGAGAAAAAAAAGGGGTTTCTTAGGTGGTCTAATGCTGATCATACACTAGCACCTCTAATGACTTTTGCTAATTACTGAGATCTCATATATGAACAAACACCTTTTTTTCCAAATGGCTGAGCACATACAAATGTGAATTAACCATTTAGTGAGACAAGCAATTAAGACAAATTAGAAAACAGTTTAATGTGCTTTCTGCATCAAAAATACCTTATAAATGCCTTTCAGTGACCCCAAAAGTGAACAATAAAGACTATGTTAAAGGCTACTGTCAGAGAGACAAAGAGCAAAGACATGCAAGCTTTGTCTACACTCATCCAGAGAAACTCAGCAAATTGCTCTGTCATGCATCTTGTACCCTCCCCAGCAATCATGAAAACCTTTGCCCTTTTGCCCTGACAGATTAAATCGAAGCATGAAGGAGTGGGATCTTAGGCAACGAATATTACATTTTAAAAGCTGACCTAAGCTCTTTTTCTTGCCCTTTCATTTTGATCTCATGATGATGCTTGAGTACTTTCCTCAGATATTGAGTTCATCAATCTCTAAACCTCTCCTGACGTATTTTAGGTTTCTGCATTTCTTCCATTTCAGGGAAGGGTAAGGTGTTCTGCACTTCACAGATCAACATTAATAAGAGCCTATATGATACAAGAGAACTTGAATACTGAGTCACAGGGAAAATTTGTAATCTGGATATTTTTTTTTTTTTACCTCCAAATATTTTATGCAATAAGGCTTGTAATAGTAAAAGAATTATCACTTGTCTAAATACTGATTTTGTACTTCCATAGAATGTATCACTAGTGAAAGGGTCTGTGCAAGCATCCCTTTCACTCACCCACTCACCCACCCACTGCCACCCTTCCTTAAACAATTGCATTAAGTACCTTGTAAGTTCTTTGTAATTGGGTGCTTGGCTTTTCTTAAACCTCTAAAACTGGCATAAAGATTAATGACATCTGACACTGTGAGTGAATAACAGCATACTATTTTATTTTAAATCAAAGTTCTCTAGTCTGCTACAGTTACCTTTTAAATGTGCCTATGGCATAAAGCTTTCAGAACTGAAAACCATGGGTGCAATCTGCATGGGTCAGGATTTAAGTAACGAAACACTGAACCTTCTAACTCATTGAGTCCCAATTTTTTGAAAGGCTTAAGCACCTTACAGAGGTTAAAACCAAGTAGTTGCCTCAGTCTAGCTTTGAAATGGATATATAACCGTTATTAATAGGAACAAAAGCTCGTGGACATTTGAACTACCTTCATACTTAAAAAAATATACTTCTAAGTTAGGACTGAAGTTTGCAACACCACTGTATGAGCTTTAAAAACACTTCCTTGGGCAATTTTACTTTTGGAAACATATTCAGTTCATATAAAGCAAGTGAAAATGCTATTATAGAGAATATCATTATAACATTTAAAAAAAAAAATCAATTTATGAAGCAGCACAGTAGTGCCAACGACAGAGTATAGCAACTCTGAATTTTTATGTGGGACACACTCCTCACTAAGCACACAGCCTGGATTTCTGTAATTCCTCATGACTCACAAGCTAATGTCTCTTCTTTGTACACAATGATCTAATACTACACATAATCATTCAAGTCTTCCTGACAATATAGTAGAAAAAGCATACATATTTGTACACAAAGGATCAATATTAAGAGATAACATAATTTTTCATCTCTTTAGATAGGCCACGCTAGCAATTACTCATCTTCACAAGTGATATCCCCAGAGAAAAAGGCATTTTTTGCAGTGTGCAGGTTGTTGTGATTGATACAGAAGATTCAGGTCCTCTAGAACTCAATACTTTCTCTTTTTAATTAAAAAAGTAAATTTTTTTTCTATTCCATGCTTCAGAGATAACGGTATAGAAAGGTGGTAAAATAATATTGCAGATAACAGAGGAGTTAAACTTGATTCTGAGAAAAACAACACTCATTCAGATTGTTTGAAACACTACTTAGTGGTATTTTATGACCAAATCTCTCTTAATTTAAATATTTCATGAAAGCTGCAAGACATTGCTCACCTGTTAATGAGTCCTTACTCCTTGATTTAAAGGCTGAGAAAGTTCACAGCAGATATCTGAAACTTCCAGTATTTACAGCGAAGACAATGCTTTCACTTTCTAAAATTTAAGCCTAACAATCATATAGGATAAAAATGAAAAGAAGGAAGAATATTAAGGCAGACCCAAAGAAAATAAGATTTTTTTTCAAGCCTTTGGATTTTTGACCTAAGTGTATCTTTTGCGTATCAATTTTCATGCATAAGGAAAGTATTTCAGCAGCACCTAAATCTGCTGCTAGTTAATCAGCTTCAGAACACATCAGGCTGTTGTTGACACAACCCAAGAAAAAGGTTTTTCAGGCAGTGTTTAAATGGGCTTGACTTTGTCTGTTCCATCCATAACAAGATGCACCCATAAGGATTTCGCATAGAAGAGGTTATCTGTTAACTGACAGTAAAGTTACTAGCAAAGTTAGAGCTTATTATCAGAATGTCTTTTATTATTATGCACATATTAACACTTAACACTGACCAGAGGACTATGCAAAATGTTTCTAAGATTCACTGAGAATGTTCAGCTCCACAGAGAATGCATAAGCACCTAGATAGAAACTAAAACTGTTAATTATACAGATATTTAGAATGATGACTGAGACATCATCCATTTCCCTTAAATGTAGTGGACAGCTTAAGAAAAGAGTTTAAAAGTACTTCTCTAGTCCTGTGTACTGCTGAAGAGAACAAGGTTATGGGTTTGTGGTTTCACGTGCTTATACTGTATACTGTTGATCAACATACTTTCTACTGTAACTTCATAAATATTATACAGAACAATTAGCTAGCTGGTATTCTAAAAAAAAAAAAAAAAAAAAGAAAAAAAAAAAAGATAGGTATTTAATTCTATTTCACTGGAAAAGCATACTGAAGATATGTTTGATTCTTGGGATGTTCCAGACAAAGCATTCTGAGAAGGCTACACCTGAAATGGTTAATGCAATTCTGGCAATCTCTTATTTTCTCTTATATCCAGCATCAGTAATGCTCAGTTATATAACCTGACAATTCCTATGCTTGGATGACCAATTACATAAATGGAAATGAGTGAAGGATTTCTCAAAAACTGTGGGTTTTCTACCCCCAAAAAAGAAAGTCACTCTTGATATGCTGATATAAATAAGGAGAAATTTCTACAGAGATAATTCATAGGAATTAAGAACAGACCTCAAGAAGTCATGCAGTCCAGCATCAGCCACTCTCTGCTGCTACTAAAATATCTATGGCATCCCTCTCAAATCTTTATCTATTCAATGTTTTAAAAGCGTTTCTGCCTATTCTGTGTTTAACTGCTATATAGCAGCTGAGATTTCTTCTTAGTAAAATTCCCTTGCTACAACTTTAAGTTGTTATTTCTTCTAATATATTACCAAGCATGGAAAACAATTGTTATTTATTCTCTTTACAACAAAACAAATCCAGGTCTGTCAAACTTTTTTCAAAGATCAGGTTTTAAATATATTTGGTTTTGACACATTTCTCTAGACTCTTCTCTCTAAAACTGACTGTTGTGTACAAGAAGCAAACTGAGAAATGTGTGGTGCTAAAAAGGCATCTTGAATCCTTTTGTAGTATGAGAGGTATTTCAGTTTTACCACTCCTGTGTTTTTAAAATCCCAGGGCCAATTATCAGAAAATCCTTTGTAGCTGCAACATGTGTGGAGCTTCTGAGATTTTCCAGGCTGCAGGAAAACCTTCAAAAACCAATTAAGTTCTATTTCTCACTTGTACTGGAGAGCCAAGAACCAAACACAGCACTCCAGGTGTATATATACTATATCATTCCACAGCAAAGACATGAACTAGATAGCATAACACTAACTCCATATATTTAAAAAAAAAATAATAAAAAAATCTATGTCAAACTTTGACAGTGTAGGTGATATTTCTAAAATTACAAGTATTTTGTTTAGTTTGCCATATGTTATACATTTGGCAAGGGCAAAGAAAGCTTCTTAATTGCCACTAAGAGACCAAAGGCAATTCCTGCAAAGTAGTCTCAGTCATCTCAAGATGACATAATCAAAACACATTACAAATATTTCCTTCTGTTAGGATTACGAAGCTTATCTAAATATGCTACTTGCTGATTACGTTTAGGCCATTTTATCAGATTTCAAACCAAAGAGAATGTTTCTTCTGTTTTTCCAAATAAAATGCAAGAATGGAGAATAAAAGTGAGGCTAACAGATATTTGGTTGAGTGAACAGGCTCTTTAGTCATCAACTCCCAGAGCACAGGACTACCCAAAATTATCATTCTGTAATCACAGTTTTGTATAACAATATAAACAGACAGTGGTGAAAACCATCAGTAATGAAGTATGCAAAGTGAAGATACGCAGGACGAAGATATAAGTCTCTTTTCAGTTCCGGAACTTGTGATGGAAAGAAAGATGAAATGCATCAGTACAAAGAAAAAAGTTTTAAATCTGTTGCAAGGTCCAGAATTTAGTTAATAAATTCACATAAATTTATATTTTACAGTTCAGATTTTTTTTATTATTATTTTTTTTAATATGAAGATTCAGCCAAGAAAATGCAATACGTTCAGGAACATGTCTGGACTACTTAATCTAAGGACTGAATCACAACAGCCTGGGGGTACGGGAGTGAAACTAGACAGAAACAAGAACTTGGTAGAACTCCTAGTTGGTTTGATGGGAAAATAATCCAGGGCAAAAGAGCTAAGAATTAGAGACAAGGTTACAACTGGGGATGCTTGTGCACTGATTTGCAAATCTTCGTGTTATTGTTAAGTTATTTTATTCCCAATTCTCAGTTTATTTTACCTACATGTAGCACATGTCATGAGAATGGACCTTCACAAAGAAGTCCGAAGTACCAAAATTAAATTGTCCCTATGTCTAAGTTTACAAACATCAAGAGACTCAGGTGAAAACTTTTTTTTCCCCCTTTTTTAATGAGCAAGTCAGCAGATAATTAAACACCTTTGTGTTTACAATATGAGATATTACATTGTATAAAAACTGATGCTTGAAATAATGAAGGCACTTCAAGCTTGGCCAGGACAGACTTAAGAGTCTGAATGCACAGAAGGTATAACAATAATTAGTTTTTTACAAAACAAAGCATTCATTTCATTTCAGTTAAACCACAGAAATGGTGTGTGTTTACATTATCTACCCCAAAGTCTCATTTCTTTTTCACTCATTACATATACAAGACAGGAACTTCAAATAACAAAGCTAAGATGCGTTAATGAAATAGAGAATGACTTGCCCTTTGTTATTTACAGCACTTATGGAAGAGATACAAATGTATGTGCCAAATAAACTTGGGTGAGCATCAGTACTCTCTTTATCTTTTAATATTTAAAATCAATTACTCCAACACAAATTATTGTATGTATCATGAAGTGTTATGTACTAAGGTATGGGAATGGAAGCAGAACTCTAAGGAAAAACTAACCACACAGGATTTTGCATCTGATTTGGTCATCAAAATATCTGTATGGAGTACAGCAACTAATTATTTTCCCCACCTGTGTTTCAAGGGATTTTTTTTAATTTTTTTGCAAGTAAGGAGATATTTCTTTCCATTTTAAAAACTGCACACTCCAGACTGGCAATGAAGATATGTCTGCCATTCTCTTCAAATCCTGTATTTTTTAAAAGAAATTTACTGTACTATACAAAGAAAGTAATCTGTTCAGCACACATCCAATGCAGAGAGAAATTCTACACACATAGGAAGTGACCAGAAGAGACTGGTTTTGGTTTGCTTATAATCATGCCTGCTATTGTTTGTGAATGTCATTAGAGAGCTATAGATGTCTTAAAATGTACCAGATTTCAGCCAGTTGCAAATTTGTGCTACACGCTTGCCTTCACTGCAACAACATACTCTCATATAGTTTGTCAACAAAATGAAATGAAAAAACGTGATTGCTTTAACATGTCAGGGATGCTTAATAGAAGTTAAAAAGTTACTTCCCGAAATATTGTTCCAGATATCATTCCAGACACAAGACGATGATCTTGTGCCCAGAAAGGCTGTGTTGCCTCACAGCTTCCTCCCAAAAGGCCTCCTTTTCATTCCATGACCCAGCAGAAAGCCAGATAACATTTAAGTACCACACGTACTCCCTTTCATCTTATTCATGCCTTTCGTCTAATAAGAATCCCATTTCCTCTCAGATCATGCAAACATCTTCCCTTTTCCTTATTCTCTCTATGGAGCAGGAGAGGGAAGACACACTACCCTTCTTTGTTCTGCCTTGGGAAAACCAGAGCAACAATATATCCTTTAGTATTTTCTGGTATTCATATATGAATTATCCTCGCTTCCTAAATAACGTACCTTGACATATGGACATCACCATATCCATCTGGAATGAATCTCAGTGTTTTATATTACCATCAGTATTTCAAGAGGTACAGGAAGAGATTGTTACAAAACACAGGTAGAAGAGAACAGGATTCTGCTTTCACGCCAGCACTGAGAAGATAACCCGCAGAGGATGAATACACTTCTGCCCTGACAGCAGTTTTAAGTTATCTTTTGACCTCTCAAAGAAACCCAGAACTTGGCTTCTAGAGATGGAATAAACAAACAAAAAGTTTTCGCCCAAAAAGCAATATTGCTCTGAGACTTCAAAAGATCAGGCCCATGCTGAGTAGCTTGTCAGTCATTTTAGAGTCCATCCATCACCTCAAAACACTCCTCAAATTTTGTGTTGAATTGTGGTTTTGCTTCTTGCAAGTCCTGTAAGTCAGCCATTTTAGATATTTTTAATCAACAGTTCTGAAATATTTTTGAAATTACTTGTAACATCTTCCTGGTAACACATCTTTCACTCAGGATTGTGACTAAGCCAACATCCCTTTGCAAAGGGAGAGCATGAAAACTGAACTGAAATCTGCTAAATGTATATCCTTATATCTATATTTATTATATACACACACAAACACATTTGGATAGATAGACAGATAACTGCACACACAAACCAGTAACACAAAGAAAGCCAGTACCAAGGGATTACCTAAGTCTCAGGCCACTACCACCAACTGACTTGCAGACAATGGAGAGATTCAAACTCTACATTTTAGCACTCATGTTTTTAATTTACACCACCCCAAGCCCCCTCTTCATTGATGTTTCTATAAATAAAGGGAAAAAACTCAAGCTGGTGTTTAATATCTGTGTTGCCTTTGGGTTATCAATCCTCACCTTTCTCACCTAAAGGCCATGCATTCTTGGCTCCATTTACAAACCCCAAAGTTTCAATCTGGTAATATCCAGTCAGGTTTCTTCCAAACAAATAACAATTAGTAATTATTTCTCAGGTTTCATATGCCCAAACTGCAAGGCAAAGAGTTTTGTTTGAGCTCTCAACCAAACTCAAAGCCACAACTTCAAAGCAACTGAAGTTTGTATTAGTTCTAGTATTCCTAAAATTTGTGTTAACTAGTAGCTTGATAGTAATAAAACTTAAAAAACTATTATTTCTGTTCTGGAAAAGCAATGTCCTTAATCAGTCTCCCTGATTGTAAACATGTGTGATTAATGTACAAGATAAGAAAACCCCTAAACATTCTTCCTCCCTGCCTTCACCAAAGCAAAGAGCCACTGCTTAGTAAATGCAACTACTATGCAAGAATTGTTTTAAAATAGCTTCAACTTCTTAATTTCTAAGACAGACTCCAAGACTAGCTCAGAAATGACAACTTAATATATTCACTTCATATCATGACAACTGATCCTTAAGATTCTTTTACACAAATTCTCTTCTGAAATAAAAGAAAAAGAATATGTTATGCCTCAAATGGTAAAAAGTACCTTTCAAGAAACACAAGTACATTAGTAACCAGTAAAAGTAGAAAACAGCACCTACCTATTGCATAAAAACTGTGAAAAAAGGCTTTGTTTTTAGGTTTCATTGTTTAAAATTGTGGAAAGTGGGTTCATCTTTAAAAAGCTTACAGATTACCCAACAGAATCACAGAATCACCCTGGTTGGAAAAGACCTTGAAGATCATCAAGTCCACTCATACTGTAAATCAACCAAGCATAATCTAATTTATCCATTCAATGCTCAAATCATGTCCCTAAAAGCCACATCTATATTTCTCTTAAACACTTCCAGGGATGGTGACTCCACCACCTCCCAGGGTAGCCTGTTACAGTGTAAGTTTAACCCTTTAAATTGTATCTCAAAACAAGTGAAGGGGCAGACAGGCAATGGCAGAATAAAATGCCCAGCCAAGAACAAAATACAGGTAGTTGGGTCTCAAGAGATTTATTTTGAGATAGAGAGAGAACATTTATGTAGAAATAAGACATTCTAAGATTCATTTTCACAGAAGCAACATATTCCATAGTATAAATGTGCCACCAACCAAAGCATTTGTTCACACCTCTTCTTGATGACTTAAAACCTCCTTGTGGCTTAGTTACTAAGCATCTGAGCTTAGAAAGGACAGATACACCCTCCAAAGGCAATTAACTCCAGTGCACTTCAGAGTTATTTTTTAGAAGCAGGTCCTTCTGGCCAACTCTTAAGCTGCAACATTCCATTTTTTTAAAGTGCAAGGTAAAAAAATTTCCCCAAAAGAAAGCAAATTAAAAGACAGGTGGCTGAATAAGATTCCAAAAAGACATTCAGAAAGGTGATTTCCATGCACACATTCTCCTACGATGACTACATTCTTCATTGTACTATATGAAGCTACTCCTAGGCATTGCTGTGGTACTGAATATGAATCAAACTATACATTCCAGTAACTCATCTGAGAATGTAAACACTTGACAAATCAATCAGCACTCGTTTCACTCAAAAATACAAAGGGACAGATTCACTCCTTGGTTCCAGGGGGATCTGCAATCAGAGACTAAGATGAAAAGAGCCCAGGGCTTCTCCTGTTTCTCTGCTCTGCCTGTTCTGCTTCAGGCTGTTCCAGCAGGAAACCGACCATGTCAATGCCACTGGCCAATTAAAAGGAGGCATACCTTTCCCTCAGCTGGTTTTGAAAAAGTTCAAAAGCCAAAATGGGAGATGAACTGCGATCAAATATGGTGCTCAGGCTTCTTGTCAAGTACATGTCCACTCTTTGGCCCATCACCCTTGCAGTGGATGAGCCACATACCCCATAGTCAGTCAGGAAGGCACTGTATTCCTTCCTAGGGTGTGTATGAGAGTTACAAAAGAAGTAGGGCAGAAGTAGTCAGTCCTACAGAGGAAGAAATAATTTTTCCACAGGCAGTCTTGAGAGAAGAATCTGCCTTATGGATGAACCAGACATGAATTAAAACATAAAAAAAGGAAACTGTGCTGGAGAAAAAAGACGAGTAAAAAATTCCTCTACAATAGAGGTAGAGCTTTCTGTTTGTGAAAGCTTTCAAACCAGGGATCAGTTAAACCATGCTGCACAATTCATTGCAGCAGAATGCATATCTAAATCCTGCGAAACACGAGTATTTAAGGAATTAATTTAAAAGTAATGTACTTTTACACTGAAATGGGAGAAACGGCATTTCTATCATTAATAATACATTTTCACAGAGGGAAGACAGGCTTATAAAAAAACCAAAGTAGTCACTGCAGTATCTGAAGAGATTGTGCCATTTTCTTCCAAGTTTCAAAGTCAGTGTTCAAATCCAAAGCACTATGGTCCTTCCCAAAGGAATTTTGTAGCAGGTGGTGTTAATAATCCTTGAAACAGGATTCTCTTTGCTGCAACAGCTAAAAGTTAGGGGAAAAGGGATTATGACAAAGACTTCACCTGACCCAGTAATACCTCTGTCATTTGTCACCTATCATGTCAGTTTTAGAATAAGCAGGTATAACATTTCAATCATAATACTACAGATTTACTTCTACACCTGCCAAGGTTGAAGGCTAATGTGCTCTTAGAGAGCCATTCTCCTGCAGGAAAATATATGGAAATGAGAAAGCTACATTCTACAAGGAACTGTCAGTTTTCTCGAGGGCTTTCACAAACCTCTTCTCCTCTGTTTAATCATAAAAAAAAAAAAAAATAAAAAAAAAAAAAATAAAAGGAATGAAGAGGTAGAGGTCAAACCAGAATGTCTCCAGTGAAATATCTGTGTGACAGTTTTCTGAAGTCACCTTATTGAAAGTAACACTGCTTCTTGTCTTAATGTGAATGCTTTCTATTTTTCATTTATGTTGATTGCTCATGCAGGAAAAAATGTCTGGGGCAGCAATGTCACATCACATAAGGAAGAGCTGAAAGATATGATACCTTACTAATATCTAATCCCAAGGTTACGGATACATCAGCACCATTATTTTGTCATTAAAGTCCCATGTTTATAATAAATTAAAGACCTTTGGACCCATATTATACACTGAAGTTGCATAAGTACATAAGCAAAGCATTTCACTATTAAATATGTACTTTTCCAAAATGCAATGAAAAGAATTTATTTCATGTGGGACATTCACCAGACACATTTTAAATACACCATGCAAATGCTTGGATGTCTCTCCATAAATATGGTAACAGATATAAAATAACATTAATTAGTATATTTAATTCATTTTTAATTATTCAATAGATCTCCAGATGACTTTAAACTTTTAAATGGCAATTTAGCCCTTTAAAATGCTACAAGATAGGTATATCCACATATTTGAAAACAAGTCCAAAAAGGAAAATCACTATATTAACAGCAAATTAAAAAAAAATAAAAAAATTCTGTGCCTAGAGATCTAACTCACTGATTTATATTTAATAAAAAGAAAAAAGAAAAAAATTCAGGAGCCAGGTCATACCAGAATGAAGTATATTCTAGTGCTACTAGCCAGAACAAGAAACATTAATCTAAAATATCCTTACTTTGATTTGTCAACTCTGATGCATTCAGATACAACTGGAACTACTGCATGGAATAGGTTTATTAATAAAATTGTAATTTAAAAAAATTGCCACTTCTAAGAAATTCTAGTCTCTGGTGGTTACAGTGTCCTCAGATCTGTTGATTTTCTATTAGCTTTCCAATTCAAAGACGACTCCCTTAGTCATTAGAACCAGATTTTAGCCCAGAGCTACTTTGCATTCCCATTTTCAGACTCCATGCTATTTTCAACTCAACTAAAGTAGGTGCTATGATACCTTGTTAGAAAACCAGGGCACTGCTCTTGACATATGCAAACAAAAACAATCAGCATATATTCAGTTTAAATGCGAGTAAAATTACTAGGAAGACTTCAGCTACACAAATTATATACAATTGTCTAAGATTTTAAAACCCTTAATCCTTCAGCACTTGAGACAGATGTCTGTTGAGGAAATAACTTTTGGAGCTTTAGCTCTTAATAAAAAAAGCATTAATGTATTTTATTACTTGTTTTAAGCAGATAATGTCAGTATCTGGTGCTCAATGAGTAAAAGGAGGCTATGTTACTGCAATGAGGCTAGCATCTTCAAAGAAAACAGTAACACATTTTAGGAGTTTTCCTCCTCTTTGCAATTTGTGCCTGCCCATATTTCCCCATGCTCTCAATCCCACACTCCAGTTTCCTGTTCTTCCCACTCTCTTTCACTCTTTTCCCCCTCATTTGAGCCTCCCTTTGTCCTTCCAGCTCCATTGCTCCTATGAATCCACCTCTCCTCCCACTTCTGCTTTTTCCATATTTGTTTTAAAACAAAACAAAAAAAAAGACAGAAGGAGAGAGAAGTCCCCAGAGAAACACTCTTCCCTCCACCCCCCACCCACCCCCCGCCCCCAAAAAAAGGAAAAAAAAACCCCACAAAATAACGCACAAACAAGAATGCAGGGAAAACAATTAATAACCTTGCAACTTAAAAGCTCTGTTGTTCTTTGCTCTGTGTGTGACACTAGACTCTGTTATCTTTTGCTTTTTTATTTATTTAGATTGTAAACCAAACAAGTTAAGATCAGAGATTTAATTCAGTAAGTCACTTATTTGATTTCAGGAGGCAAAATGGATGGCTGGTAGAGTTTAGATGGCTTATGCAACTACTGCAAAAAACAGTTAAAATTAAGCTTCCATCAAGGAGATGCAAGATTCTTCCTAAATTCATCTTAACAACATCTTAGCTGCATCAACAGGATTACTTACATCTTACACTACAACCAGTAGCAATCTGGAGGGCGCTGCAGTGTCCGGTTGCCATGTAACTATCATCTACATCCAAGGATACATTCATGTCTGGAATAAGAACTAAGCTTTTCCCAAGTTACTGGCTATAACCGAAGTGTGGCTTCCCCTTTATCCTTCTCTCTCTGACTTCTCTACTTCTTTTCTCCAGGTGCTGAGATTAAGTGCCTGTGTATCAAAGAACGACTGCCAAGGAAAGCAAAAGTTAGATTATAACCGACATAGAGCTCAAGCCTCAGTCCCTACACTCCTTATACGGCTGGTGTCAAAACACTAACTGCTCCATATGCCTTTGGACACATTCAGCTTCACGTACTCTTGTCCCTTCATAAGGCATGTGTCACCAGCCTGCAATGAATAGTGCCAAACGCACCTGCACTGATCTAAAAATTTAACCTGAAGTTCACATTAATAATGAAGCACTCCAGGTGGTCTGCGAGCTTGGACCATAATGAGGAACCTTCAGTGACACACTAGTTATCAAATGTTGAGCCAGGTCACTTCACATGAATAAAGTAATCTCCCTGGAAAGATCAAAGGGGAATTATTTTTTCTTTTTAAGAAAGATTACACTTGCCTTCTGTAAAAAGTCTGCAGAAAGACAATGTGCTAAAACATTTAACTTGATTTGACTGGAACTCAATAAAACACATCAAGAGTTATCAAAGGAGCAGAAAATTATTCTGAACTGTATAAGCAACAGTGGCTAAATCCTACCCGGGGCCCTCTAAACCCCTGCTGACAGCAGACCTCTTAACTGTGGTTGCACCATTTGCAAAACCAGTGGAGGAATTACGCTGATCATTCTTGTTGCTGTTGAGGGGCAGGCACAGGCAATGTGGGAAGTGACCGTACTGCTGCTGGGAACCAAGAGCATCACTTGCACAGACTGATGCCTGTCTTTGCTCACCACTTAACAATTCCAGGGAGCAGGCTGTCACTGAGCTCTGTAGGGACAACCTTCAGAAACAGGCATGACAATCACCTGAAGGAAAATTAGTTTCTCCTTCAAGCTGGAAGGGATTGAGCCCCCATTTGCTCTGCTGCACACCAGCTCTGTCTCCTGGTAAGTAGGAGGGATGTGAAAACACTCTGGGACTCTTTGACAAGGAATTTGCTCGGGACAAAGGATGAGAGACAGACACTTTAAGGTATTGTTCCTGCTTTAAAGAGCCCAGGCAGTATACGTATAGGGAAAAACATACATAGGAAACAAAACTGCTGTCCTTTGTTGCGCATGATCCACCAGGTCTCCATACAGCCATGGATGGCAGGTCCTTATGGCAGACAGCCATATAAGCAGCTCCACAACAGTTCTGATCTGCTCTATCCCATATGTGCAAGAGTACATACAGACCATCTAGTACAAACCACTTAATGTTCTTGGCTGAAGCAAGGTTTTCACCTTGCTAAGTAAGGACAGGAGGAAGAAATGCTATACAGAAGGCAGCTCATTCATACAGCCACCTTAGGCATCCTATTTTAATCCCACAAGGAGAAAACAGAATCAGGATCCAAAAATAAGAAAGCTGAGAAGGTCTTAAGCTTTACAGCCTTGTCTAAATTTTTACCCCAGTGGCTTGCCTCATGGGAAAACTACTTCTAAAGCTTTACTTACTGAGAAAGACATGCCAGTTATTATAACAGGTAGCAAAGAAATGTGGGATTGCACACTCAGCAACATGCATTGCAACTGTGTAGGAGAAGGTTGATGAAAGATGTATCTGGGGAAGGAATGAAATAGAGCATGATGGTCTCTTAAATAGCAATGCTAGGTCTGCCTAAAGTTCCCTACATTTTGTAATATTTTTGTGACTAAGCAATAGAACAATACTATTATGTTATCAATCAAGTTCAGTTCAGGCTAGAAAAGTTGTTCATATATATCACAGATGGGATACATTACAAGAACACAGAAAAATACAAGGAGTAAAGTCTCTGAATGTTCTTTGTACCTGATTCTGTAACCAAAGTTAAGTCAGCTTTTACTGTTTTCTACTCTGCTTTTTCACAAAAAAAGGTATTTCAGTGCAATATAATAAATCAGTTTTTTGTTGTTCTCATGAAGATAATTAAAGCACTACAGAAATCATACATAAGTATCCTTGCCAATATGCACAACTTGGAATAAACAGCATTCAAACCTCTTCAGAAAGATTAACACATACACAATCACACTCAATTGGAAAATAGAACAACAACCAAAAACAAGTCTATTTATTGCCTGACTCTGGAAACTAAATGTAAAACTTTCCCTGAGAGAAGCTAGCTCCAGACCTTATGAAGCTGTTTTAGCTTAATTGTTTTGAAATGTAAATGTAAACAATGCAGAGTGACATTACTCATTTAGGAAACAAAAAAAACCAACAACAACCAAAAACCAAAACAAAACAGAACCAAAGAATAAACAGGGTTGCTGGATCTGAAGCAAGCTGTTCAGTGTCCTGAAATAATATAACTTACTTAGACATGTTTTCATGCTGAGAAGCTGGAGAAGCCAAAGTGCTGCTTAAGGACCATTTGAGACACTTTTGCACCTAATGAGGCCAGCATATTTTTTTGCAAGATAGTCTTATTTTCTTTTTTTCCAAGCATCCCTACATGGAAGTTTATATCAACTTCCAAAATATTGCAGTCTTGTTTCTTATCACCCAAATAAATCATTGTACTGAAAAAAACCACAACACCTGGAACAGGAATAACAGAAAAATGCATTCAAAAGCAAAAAAAATTCTAGGAACTAAATTAAAGTTATTATTCCCATCAGTGTGCAGGCCAGCCTGATTGCCAGGAAGAATTCATCCTAAGAATTCATCAGGAATAATTTCATCCTAGGGTGCTGAGGGAGCTGGCAGAAGAACTGGCCAAGCAGCTCTCCATTATTTATCACCAGTCGTGGATGACTGGGGAGGTCCCAGATGACTGGAGGTTGGCCAGTGTGATGCCCATCCACAAGTAGGGCCGGAAGGAGGATCCGGGGAACTATAGGCCTGTCAGCCTGACCTCAGTGCCTGGCAAGATTATGGAACAGATCATCCCAAGTGCCATCAAGCAGCATGCAGAAATCAGCCAGGGGATCAGGTCCAGTCAACACAGGTTTAGGAAAGGAAGGTCCTGCCTGACCAATCTCATCTCCTTCTATGACTGGGTGACCTGCCTAGTGGATAAGGGGAAGGCTGTGGATGTGGTCTGCCTGAGCTTCAGTAAGGCCTTTGACACAGTCTTGCACAGCATCCTCCTGGAGAAGCCAGCAATCCAGAGCTTCGACAGGTGCACCCTTCGCTGGGTTGAAAACTGGTTGGATGACCAAGCCCAGAGTGATGGTGAATGGAGCTGTGTTCAGCTGGTGTCTGGTGACCAGCGGTGTCTCCCAGGGATCAGTACTGGGCCCAGTCCTATTCAACATCTTTATCGATGACCTGAATGTGGGGATGGAGTCCACCCTCAGTAAGTTTGCAGATGACACCGTGCTGGGGTGGAGGGTTGATCTGCCGGAGGGCAGGAAGAAGCTGCAGGAGGACCTGGACAGGCTGGGTCGATGGGCTGAGGCCAAGGGCATGAAATTCAACAAGATCAAGTGCAGGGTCCTGCACTTTGGCCACAATAACCCCAGGCAGCCCTACAGGCTGGGGGAGGAGTGGCTGGAGAGCTGCCCAGCAGAGAATACCTGGGAATACTGGTTGACAACTGGTTGAGCATGAGCCAGCAGTGTGCCCAGGTGGCCTGGAAGGCCAGTGGCACTCTGGCTTGTACCTGGAATAGTGTGGCCAGCAGGAGTAGGGTTGTAATTCTCTCCCTGTACACAGCACTGGTGAGGCCTCACCTGGAGTACTGTGAGCAGTTCTGGGCCCCTCACTTCAAGAAGGATATTGAGGTGCTGGAGCAGGTCCAGAGGAGAGCAACAAGGCTGGTGAAGGGACTAGAGGGGGAGTCTTATATGGACAGGCTGAGGGAGTTGGGGTTGTTTAGCCTGGAGAAGAGGAGACTCAGGGGGGACCTTATCACTCTCTTCAACTACCTGAAGGGAGGTTGTAGTCAGGTGGGGGCTGGGCTCTTTTGCCAGGCAACTAGCAACAAGACAAGAGGGCATGGCCTCAAGCTGCACCAGGGGAGGTTTAGGTTGGATATTAGGAAGTACTTCCTCACAGGGAGGGTGATTAGACATTGGAATGGACTTCCCAGGGAAGTGCCGGAGGCACCGTCCTTGGATGTGATCAAGGAAAGGCTGGATGTGGCACTTAGTGCCATGGTCTGGCTGATGTGGTGGTGTTCGTCATAGGCTGGACATGATGATCTTAAAGGTCTTTTCCAGCCTTGATGATTCCGTGATTCTGTAATGAATCCTGATGCTGACTCGAAGACTTCTATGAACTAATACTAAATACACCTATTTTAATCTTTTAAAAATGAACTTCTAGTAAAACCTGATCACTAACCCTAGCAAGCTATTCTCAGAAGTTAAACTTACTACTTTTCATGTCACCTGAAACATGGTTTTCTATCCCTAATGGGCTCTTTCTGAAGAAACAGTACGTTAGCATTCATTACTGTAACCCATTGATGTATATTTTATTTGTGGTTTTAAAGTTTTCAACCACTTTTCTTTGATGCAATGCATAATCAGTAGTAGTTAAAAGACAATCTTAAATAAATGGAAGCCTCTGAACAAATTTTGTGATAAACCAGCAAAGGAGTAGAGTTTGAATTAAAGCTTGATGGGTAAGAAACAAACTGAACTTGAAATAACAGAGGTGTTTAAGAACAATGGCAGGTATGGGGGAAATCTCCACAATTAACAACACTGGAAAGCTGAATTCAAACCAACTGTCAGACACAGCTTTTTTGTTCACCTGGATCTAGAATAAAAATAATGGAAGCTGTCAATCTTACACCAGTATAAATGTGAACCTTTATGTTCCTATACTAAAAATGGTTTCACATTCAACCTTACAACCATACTTCACAGCCCAATGAAAAGTGATCATTAAGCTCAGTAGGTTGTGGGGATCCTTAAAGGAAAGGTAGCATGTTTCGGATCACTACTACTGTCTTGTGGTCCATGGGGGGCTTAAAAGCCCACTTTGAAGGAAACCATGAAAGGTAACTAAAAGAAGGCAGCATGCTGGCAGCAGGCTTAAAGTCACAGTACACACAGGCCATACATCTATAAAATGCATAATAATTCACAAATTAGAAAAGGCTGAAAAAAGCTTCTCTAAACAATTGTCATTTGTCAGTAAAGGGAATGTTTTATGTGTAC
Organism: Apus apus; assembly: GCF_020740795.1. Taxonomy (NCBI): domain Eukaryota; kingdom Metazoa; phylum Chordata; class Aves; order Apodiformes; family Apodidae; genus Apus; species Apus apus. The sequence goes on along the minus strand of NC_067284.1, from coordinate 50,806,081 downwards.
CTTACACTTTAGACTAAACATGCATCGATCATTTATCTAATTTTTCTGTCATACTTAATGCCAAATGTATGTAAATGTAGATTACTAATGAATTACTAGAAACTAGAAAATGCAAGCTTTACTTATCTTTACTTAATAGATTAAAATAGTTACCAGTCTACAAGTGGAAGATTTTTACTGCCATTCCTGCGCACTTTATTTAAAAATTAACATTATAATTTCAAAACCTTTTGAGAGTCACTTGCCTCTGAGCAGTCTTTTACATAATTTCAAAGCTCAGCTCCTTAAACTTTAAAACTAATACTTGAGTTTATTATTCCAGGCAAGGAATTCTATGGAAAACTCTCTCTCAGTGTTTCAACAAGCATTGATGAAATGGTGGCAAAAAGTTCGCAGCCAGGCTGGCAGTCACAGCAGTGGTTTTACCAGTGCTCCACAAAATTCCAATTCAGACAACAGACCCCTATAGCTCAGACCTTTCCCAACAGACAGGGGCAGATCTGTCCTGGAGTGTGGGAACTCTGCCAGTGCTCAAAATCAGCAGTATAGCTGGGAAAAGCAGTCTGAACTGTTGAACACCTGAAACAAAAAATGTAGAGCTTACAAACATTTGAACTGAGAGTAACATAAACTTCTAGTCCTCATTAGTGTTTCCTATGTGTATCAATCAGAAATGTTGATATAACTCCTTGAAATAACCAAATACTGTATGCATTTTTTTAACTGCAAAATTAAAGAAAAAAGGTCTTGCATAACACAAAGATAAAAGGTTTCCTTCTGAATTCAGCTACTGTTAACATTAGCACCTGGTGCTTACATAATTAAATACAAAAAACAACAATTGTATCCTAAGAAAAACTTAATTAGATTAGGCATGTAGTAACAAATGCAAAATTACCATCATTAGTATGTCAGTGTTCTACAAATGGAAATGTTTAACTGCCAAGCCTACAACTCTAATGTCTGATTTATTCCCACAGATGAGGAAGAGAAAGCCACTGGTACCCTTTTGTAACTTCAGGGCAACTGCATCCAGGGCAGATCTACTCACAAAGGCAGGGGTACTGCCGTCATCTTGCCCCTCTCTCTCCAGAAAGCCAAAAGGTGTACACTTTTGTTTACAGACATTTTGCACTACAAAAGCAAAACCAGGTTGGACAGCTTGAAACAAACTAATGAGTCTACAAATTTTTTATGTGTCCTGATCCTTCATCATTCAGCCTTGTGGGCTGCTTCAGCGGCACCTGCTTTTCTCACCGATGAGACATTATGAATGACAAAACAGCTCCCCCACCACTCCAGCAAAGCAATAGGAATCCTTTAATTTTAGGCTTAAAGCTACAACAAAACAAAACAAAGCAAAGCAAAAACAAGCAAACAAGAAAATTCCATGGAAAAAGCTTTAATGGTATAATATCAGATAGTGATGCACTGGAAAGTGCTTAACAGAACTTTCAGAGTCACAAGCAAGGACATAAGGAAGAGTTTCAGAAGCATCCACCAGGAGTGACCTGAGCCAAACTGATACTGGCTGATCCAGCCTTACTTTCCTCTGATTATATATAGAAGCTTTTAAAATAGTTGGGATGCTCTTACTTAGACTTGCTAAAGAACAGCACATGAGGGAAAGAAATTAACCTCACAGATGTAAAAAACCAGTAACTTTTCCAGTTGTCTTCCACCATCTTAGGAGGAATGGTTCTCACAAATCTTCACATCCCATCACCAGGAGAGACCACACTCGATAGCACCTATGTCATAGCCTTGTGAACGCAACTGTTCTACTTCACATGGAATGGGAACATGGCCTTAAGGCCCAAACTTATTGCTAGAAGACTGTGATTCTAAATACCAAGGTATTTTAATTTGCCAGGAATTAATGTGGTCTTAAAATGGGTATTTAAATGCTTTGTGTATTTAATCAACTTTCCTCAATTATTAAACTGTAAATATTCCCTGAGTATTAGGGCATTAATGCACTCTAAGAAGCTCCTAGAGACTGCTGCAGCCTTCCTGGATATTTCATGCCTGCAAAGTTATTTAAACATTACCACTGAAACTGCAAAGCTAAACAAGTCTTCCTCATGGTGTCTCCCATGGCAGGGCAGATATTTAACTAAATCTAGCACATAAAGCTAGATAATATTTGCTATTTGATCGCAGTTTCAGAGAAGACCTGATACAACTTCTTCAATAAGGAGTATTAGGTTTTAAATAATGTAAATGAAAGAAAAAAATTTAATTAACAATTCAGATTTTTTTTAAAAAACATACAACCATATGGGTGATGGCAAACCTGTCACACCCACCAGTGTGGACTCTGCCTTCCTTGTGCTGCCGTGCTGAAACCCTGCAATCACATTTGGCCTTGCGAAAGGGAAAAAAACCCTTTCCTTTATTAAGAAAACCCAGAGAGGTTCTAGGCAAAATTGTGGTCTGACCTTAAACTTTAACATGTAGTCAAGAAAGAAAGAATAGCAAGTCTGGTTTATGAATTTTTGAAGCAGAATTCACATTAAGATACTATGGGGCATAGATACGATTATTTCTTCAGAAAACTATAGATACATAAAGTTACCCAGCTGTGCAGCCATGAAACATTTTTTTCTTGATTAAATAGGGAGCTACGGCAACCAAGGCTACTATCGCCTCACATATGCTGTAATAATGAGACATAATGAAGGGTCTTCTGGGAGACATCCCACAACTGTTAAAATTTTATAGTAAAATACCCAAATTTGGGAATTAATTTTGAAAAAGAGAGAATCTTATTTAATATTTGATATGCGTTGATACTATTTTCTTTTATCAAGAAGCAGTTTCCTCTAAACACCCACATTCTTTATGTTTAAAAAAATCCAACTGCTTCTGCTAAATCCACTCTCCAGGGAGGAGATCATAATATTGCATATGAACTTTATAGTATTTGCTTAGTATATCCTATTTGCAGATATCATCTTATTTGAATAATCATATGTTTGCAGTTTTCCAGCTCCTGATGAAAAACTGACCTGTCATCAGAGCAAATTTCCTTCAAAACTCACACGACTGTTATCTATACCTGGTGTTATTAGGAATATTCATTTTGTCTGACACCCATTCCACTAGTTATCTACATGTAAACTTATAAGAGATCTCATCTCAGTCCATGGTGAGGTCATGCTACTTTTCTTTTCTGTAAAAAGTGACTTGAAATAATTGTCTGATAAATTTGCTGATTCTTTGTCCAGCTGTCATTTCAAGGGACAAGACTTCTGCTGAATCCTTTGTTCCCTGGGAGGGCAGGCAAGCCTGGCTGAAGCACTAATTGCTTGTAAGCCCAGAGAAGAGGCTAAATTCCACCACAGCTGGGTTATATCTGGATTGAACAGAGACCCCACCCTTGAACAAATAATCCCTGTGGAGAAATTATTGCCGAATCATCAACGGTGAAGAAATACAAAGAAGGTAGTAACACCAGGGGTTTTATCCCTTTATACCAACAATACTGCCTTCATTCCTAACAGCAATGGAATAGCAGATGGGGTGACCACCATGGTACAGCTAGGTTGGGCTACCCATTCAAAATCAAAACTGATTTAAAGATAAACAAATGCGACAACCGTAACTGTAGGCTTTCATAAACTTTTTCTTCACTCGTAGTGACTCTGAAATGGGCAGTTCTCTTTTATTTGCTTGACGAATTACTGCCTGTTCAGAACAATTTTCCCTTCATCCCAGCACAAAATGGTGAAAGGAAGGAGAAGGGGCGCTACCTGCGTTTAGGGGCAGATGGCATCATTCAAGATGAGGGGGACTGGTGACTAAAGCTGTGATGAGGACAAGACGTAAGAGTGAAGCTGGCGATGGAAAGGCAAGGGCACACAAATTCCAAGGAGAATCTGGGGAATTGGCCTGGGACTAAAACTGGTGCTTTTCCCAGTAAAGAAACCAGACAGTGAGCCAGGAGCAGAGAAAAACTGTGACTGGCTAGACACAGAGACTAGTTTTAGAAGCTGACATTAAGGTAAGGAGTTAGAAAGGGGACACTCACTCCCCAGTCCCCACATGTTTGAGAAGAGGGTCTCACATTACAGTCTGCCCAGCAACAGAGGAAGTTATCGCTCATCTCTTCCCCTTCACATTTGTTTCCACACCCATCACTCCTCTCTCTGTCAGCTCTCTGCTCCTTAATCACATGAAAGCAAACCTTTTTAATATCACACTCTAAAACTTGCTAAAAACAAAAATAATGAAATACACACAAAGGTGGGAATCTCAAGGTTACATTACATCCTGAACTAATGTGCAACTTCCAGTTTGCAGAATCACTTGGAATTTACCAGACCTACTTTTTGATTAAGGACTTTCATTTCTTTACAGAAATTAATCCTCTGTTGGGCCTTAACATTAGAATTCTGACATTAATCTCTGAACTTTTGTGCTTTTTTTTGTTCCTTTTTTTTTTTTTTTGTTAGATTTGTGGGGTTTTTTTTGTTACATGTAGCACCACTGTTTTGGGAAAGATAAATATATTATCTATGAAATAATAAATTTACTTATGAAATCGTATCTCAAACTGGTAAGTGCCATAACAAATACTGGTTTGCAGACCAGAGTTTAAGTACACAAAAAGTAAAACATGGGTTATGCTTTGAACAAAGAGAATGACTGAGATGAGGCTCCAGCAGGAAAAAAACAGTGCAATTGTACAGTTAGAGGCAATCTCATAATACATTTATGCATAGAGACTGCAAGCCTGCAGGCAACTTTAATTTTGGAACTTCCTAACTTTAAGTACTTGGTTTTGCACCTTAATAACATTCTTTTAACGTTGTGTGGGTATAACACACTCATAGATCACTCAGCCAAGACATAATTGATTTAATCATCTACGTTTGTGAACGATTTGTGAAGCTTACATGAGTTTCCTAAGTTGCAGCCCTGTCCAATAAAAATTAAAGCAAATGCTTCTTTGAAGCCCAGAGAAACAGGCTGACAATGTAAAAGGAACAGACTGAACCGTAACAGTAGAAGAGTGACAAAAAATATTTAGTTCTTTTGCTATTGTATATGTAGCCAAAACTACAACACTACAGATCTGTCAGTCCAAATGGCAGAAATACTAGTTTTAATTTTAAAAAGATAAATTAACTTTAAAAGAAACTTGAATGATAAATCCTACACATCACAAGACATTTACATAAGAACAAGGAAAAAGTTGTAAATACGGTGACTTTGTAAAGAAAAAAACCCAACTATTTTACACATAATAAGAAGGCAGCATTTTTACAGGAAGAATCATAGAAATTCTGCTGTTGGAAGAGGCTAGATTTGGTAGATAATAAAATTAAATACTTTATTAATCCAGAAAACTCTTTTTGTCATCAAAAAGATTTAAAAATGCTTTGTTATGAATATTACACAGGTTCAAAATAAAAGTAAACAGCCTTTCTTTAACTTCATACACAAAAGCCCCAAATAAGAACAATGAATTGCCATTTATTTAGAATTACTAATGATGGTAGCCTCAAATATGTCATATTTTTCCTATATTCAAATTTTACCTCCATTACTGTAAAACTGGTTTTCAAGCAGTAACTTTCAGCTGGTGCTCCTTCTGCCATTCCTTTAGAGAATTTGCTGTACAACCAGTTAAGGCCTAATTGTCAGAAAGTTGTTCTCAGTAGAGTATATCTTCTCTTGTTCCAAGTATCATCCTGCTTCTACCCAGAAACTATTGCTAAAATTAAAATTATCCTCTTCCTTCCAAATAGGAATAAAAATTCCTATTTGCAAACCTGATATTGGCATTATGAAACCCCAGTGAGCTACACTTTGCCTTCAGAGAGCTGATTTTTGCTCTCTTCTGTTTGGAAATTTTGCAAAACACGGGGTTTCCTTGTCTCATATTCCCAGCTGTATAATGGAGAAAACATTACTTCTCTGTTGCAGAGCAATTAGGATAAATACACCAAAGTAAAACATTTAGATTCTGTGATAATAAAGCTCATACAACGGTTCCTGATCATGGTTACTTCCCAACCCAGTTTACTGTTCCTCCACTACGAGTGATTTTAAAAATAAAGTCTTAAGTTAATTCACATACTGATTCAGGCTAAACCTGAAGCCCTAGAAAGTGGAGGGGGAGAACTTCCTTACTTGTTTCTTAAATCATGGGAGCAGCCTACTTTGTAGCTTTTCATATGGCATGAGAATGAAAATTAGCAACTGGAAGCTGCATTACCCCCCGATTTTATCAGTTAAAAAAGATGAGCAACTGCAATAACAGACTTGTATTTGCAGGTTTTCCACTAACCTCTATGAAAAAACAGTTCCAGATATATAAGAGTTTTAATCCTCCATTAGCAATTGCCACGTTTCTTTCTTTTTTATTATGCCAAAAGTTCAATCCACTTCATACTGTCTGTTTGATAGAGGGTTCTCAAAACTTGAAGGAAGAGAACTGCAAGGATAGGCATACAGAAAACAAAGAAGGACAGATCTTTCCAAGACAGCCATCTTGCCAGCTGCTCTGCTGGAGAATTTCTTGGCTTTTGAAAAGCTGCATGTTATAATCTGTAAGCGTTTTGTACTGAACAAAGGAACTTTGGAAAAATCTGATCAGCAAAGAGCGACTCATAAATGAGTAGTGAAGCTCTGTGGAAAGAGCTGAAAAACTGAAACAGAAGGTGCGAGGTGAATGCAGACCTGATTTCATAATCCTTCATTCTACGCAGCAAGAAGAGTGTTGTAAACTCCGCAGTATCTGTAATTTTGATACTTGGTTTTTGCTTGCCTCTGTAGTTTAATCCTGGGTTTTATTAAAGATTTTCTTTGAAAGTAAGAGTAATTGCCTTCACTGGAAATAGAAAGAAGAAACTACTGTAAATTCTTTCCATTACGGGAGGTGGGCCACTAAGGATGATGACAAACTCCAGTCTCCGACCTTTGGGAATGTGAGTTTCCAAGTACGCCAGCAGCCAGAGCTATCTTCTCCCTCATTCTGGGGAAGCGTTAATGTCATGCAATGCCCATATCTTCATTTCATTGGTCACAGAAACATTTTAAAAAGAATAACCAACAAGGATCACAAATCTTGTTGCCATTTTTCCATGCTTTGCTGCTCACACCTATATCATTCATATGCATTTAATCTATAAAGTAAACAGCTTGGGGCTTACAGATACTATCAAGGACCTCTCCACTGATTGCCTTTGTTTTGTATTTAGGCATGCCATTGTGAAAGCTTCAGTAAATGGTATGATATTCAAAAATGCCTCTATGTCTACAAGTCAAGTACCTCCATCATTATTTTCTTTCATTTATTCTATTTATTTAATTCCAGCTGTAAAAACAAATATTGTTTTTAAATTGCATTTCACATTTTCCTCCTACTGAACAGTCAGTACTTCTGTTACAAGACCAGGAAAATAGCTGTAGACCTTAAATCTGAAAAAGAGATTTAAAAACACCGCCCCCCTGTTTGAGCCTAACAAAACCTGTCTTCACTGCAGCACTGGCTTCATTCTTACCTCAGCAAAAGGGACATTGTCAGGATTGTTAGGCGTGAAACTGAGCAACTTTGACAGGTGTCCCAATTTACAGATTTTTCTTTAGGAAGTCAATGAAATGCTTAATTCTAAAAACTGTCTGGTGTAGACTGGCACATACATACACTCAAATGCCTGACTTACTATAGTCTCATTGTCGCACACAGCCACAGGCGCTGCTTCCTGCACTCCCAGATTCTATTTTTACCCTGGGAGCTGGGTGCTCTTCACCGTCAACTACAGGGGCAGAGTCTCAACAGAAGTATCCTAGACATGCCTGAGTATCACCTTCATAAAAGAAAACATAATCATACTTTCTGCATGGAAGACTCCCGTGTGAGACATATATATGTATTTTTCTATATGTGGAAAAAGTGTTGAACATTTTTAGAGCCTGTGTCCAATTCACTTTACAAATATACCATGAACTGCCTTATACATCATGTGGTATTTGTGGATTACGGAATGTTTGTGATCTCTCATCCTGATCTGCAGCTCTGTCTCATAACGTGAAACAAAAAGGAAAAAAGAAAGAAATATATTCCTTACATAACTGCCTGCCTTTTGGCTTGGATGTTTATCAAGAGCACCTTAAATTTTCAATGACCAGGAGGAAGTAGAGGTCTTTGCTAGTGCCATATTTTTATTTATACACAAGAGCATGCGTATGCACATACAAGCATTAAGTCTGACTTTCTAAAAAAACTACAAGACAAACATATAGTGACATGCATATACGTAGAAGTATGTATATATGAAAGCCTTATATATATATGGCAGTAACTGTTTATGTTCATTTTTAAGTTGTGTGTACATAAAACTGCAATTACCTCATACCAAAATTAAATAAGAGGAGAGTCAGTGTGAATGTCCATTTGAGTAAGAAAAAGGCCTCACAATTAAGTGGGAGCTCAGAATGTTGTGGACTCAGCATTCAGTGACTGACGAATGAAAAATAAAACATCACCTTCTAATGCCTAATTAAGCTATCACAGCAACAATGCTAGAAGGCGGAGCACAGCACTTAGTATGTATGCCTGGATAGACTAAATTTCAAGTTGTTATTAAGAGTTATTCACAGATTGAAGAAAGAAAAAAAATGTTTCAAGAATAACTGACCTGTAAAGAAAGACTCTGCTTATATAGGAAGTTTGAATGAACTCTATAAAGGTAGTTAAATTACAGAGAAATCTATTTGCTTTGATCTGATCCACCAAAAAGCTCATAAATAGTAACAGGATTTTGGGCTGAACCAAACACCTTGAAAGGGTTACAGCCTACCCTGAGGTACAGGGCTACCAATGGAACTAGTATTGCAGCTGTACAGAGAGAAATACAAAAATGCATAAATATTAACATTATAATTGGCTGACGTACTGTCACAGTGGGGGAACTGGTGGATAAAGCCCTCTCAAACCCACTCGATTTACAGAGATGATCAAGAGCAGCATGCAAATAGTGAAAAGAGATAAAACACTTTAACAACCCTACAGAATTGCAGCAGCAATTTTCTAGCAGAAAGGGATTAATTAGCAACAAAGGCAAATGGCCATTTGCCTTAAATTATCAGTTCTTGTACATGATCATTATTTGCTGGGAAAATCTTTGTACCTTCATAGCTATTATCTAAATACCTATGATATGATGACGCAGTGTACAAAGCAACTGAAAGCTTTTGAAGCTAGCTGAAATCCCAGATGAAGCACATTTGTTCCATTAAGCCATTTGTTACAAGCACACCCCAAACTGACAAACATATTTGACTTGATACAAGAAAATGCCAACAGACTGACACAAAAAAATACAAAATAATAATGCTTATTTTCCTGATGAAAGAATCCTGTCAGTGCTCCTTTCCCAAACTCTTTCTTCTTCTCTCAAGGGACGCATTCATGTTATGTGCATGTCATGCACAAATTTGAACTTTAGATTTAAACCCTTGCTTCGCTTGCCTTTAAATTATGTAAATACCAAGCCCTGTGAAATCTAAAACAGAGAGCATCTCATCCTGGTTCAGGATAAAACAGGCTTGTCTTCTTCCTGTTAGACATTTTGAATGGGCTAGTGTGGGGCCAGTCTAATAATTAAAGCATTCCCAAGTTACATTGCTATGGGGTGCTTTGCAAGTTGTCTCACCCCTGCCTCTAATTTTCTCTTGTATAATTTTCACTTCTCAAGATCATGAATATTCATTTGCCATGGAAGCTGATGTCAAGTTACTATTCAGACATTGAAAAATCTTTTATTTTTTTTATATTTAACTATCAAAAGGAGGCTGGAAATGGTTAGTAGTACATCTAAGTTACAGCCATAAGAATAAAATCTTTATCCCCAGTCAAGGGTAGAGATGTTAAGAAAAGATATTTATGCTTGCTGTTCCTTCCTGCTACTACTGACTAGATAATCACTGACATTTTGAACCTATTAGTCTGCAATTGACAAATAGACAGGGTGGCTGGCAAACACAAGCAACTTTGTAGCAGCGCCGTACAAGCAGTTATCCTCTGCTTCTATAGCACTAGCAGCAGCCATGATGGTTTTGCTACACACCTGCTATATCCATGTTTGAAAACAAACAACTCCACCATCATTCGGCCCCAGTGGCACAACCCAGATACTCAAACACTGGTACCTCGCACTTTAGGTGTCCCAAAGTGGCATATCTGACCCTCAGCTGTCATTCTGGAAAGGTGCAGATGCCCACCCAACCCTGTGTCCTATCTGCCAGATCCATGCCTTTATCTCAGATAGGCCATGGGGCTGATGTGGCACTCGATGCCTTCACATAGGCAAGCACAGCTGCTCGCATTTTGAAGGGGCACGCTGACCCTTGCACAAAGCCCATCTCCTCTGTCATGTGATTTTTCTTGTGCTCAGGTCGAGCAAAAGACTCAAGCCACTGAACAGCTCATTTCCCTCCTGATAAACCAGCTTCCCAAGATAGGAGTCTGTGGTAATTTTTTTTCTAGCAGGAGAAAACACTTTTTTTGCTATTTCTATAATCTAACACAGAGGAGTAAGGGTGAATAAAGAAGGCAAGCAAATTCCAATTTTAAAATGGAGTCTACCCAACATTGTACTGAGAAACCCAGTTCCCTTCTGTGAACACAATACAAGCTCGCCATGCTGTAACAGTTGCTGAAAATTACATGCCTACAAACTGTATCTTGGCAGACTGGAGAGGTAGGTCTGGTCTACATTTAAGATATGCTAACATACTTATGCCTATATAGGAATTAATTTTTTTTCATGTCAACAAAAGCCCAAGAAAAGACAGTCACACTAGCTAAAAAAAGAGAGAAACAGAGAGAGGGAGAGTAACACAAAAAAGGACAGATCTTTTGGGGCAACCAATTTAAAATGGGTCCAAACAATGATTGCAAAAGATGGTGAATAAGTTTTTAAAGATAAAAAGCTAACAAAAATTATGTTCACAACAGGACAATAAATGATGATGCCTTCTTCCTCAACTTCAGCATAGGCAAAAAAATCTTATGAGGGGGGAAAAACTCCCTAGCTTACTATTTTAAATATACCCTCAATTTAAGGTCAAAGAAAGCAAGCCAATCCAGAAATCTGCATGCAGCAAGACTCTGATTACCATCAGCAAATGAAGTATAGGAAAAATTAACTCCAAGGAAAGTAATGAAAAATGGAAAAAAAAGTGGGGCACAAAATTTCACAGACTACCTAAAATCATTAAGGAGGAGGAGAAATCTCAGCTATTGCTCACTTTGCATTACAAAGTGCATGAAATCACAAAATTTCATTCCTTGACATGGTTGTAAAAAAATGTAAAGAAAAAAACTGCCACGCAAAGTAGGGCATATCTATTTCTCAATGGCCAAAACTTCATTATACCTTTTTTAAAAGGCAGCACATTCTCTCAAAATATCAATTGGTTTTTTCCTCATTCCCTCCAAATGCAGGCAATTTTCTTAATTTTCACCTTTGCACTGTTGAACATAATAGAACGAATAATACATGATCCCCAAATAAGTCATAATGATCTGTGCAAGTTAATATAAGCAGTGAGATGCTGAATGTGTGATAAATCAAGATCTGAAAACAAAATATGCCTCCTAATTAAAAATCAATTATTAAAACCAGCAAAGAATTAAAAAGAAAAAAGGCTCACTCACCAAACTCATAATGAAATCCTGGAAACTTCAGAGTTATTTGAAAACCAGAAAGAAACCTTCAACATCTATATTAAACTAAAGATTTTTCTAAGACTCTGTTGTGGTTTTCTCGATTTTATGATTTAATAGTTCTGTGAAAAATTGTTTCTGGTATCTTTTGTGCTTTTATCTCTTCATTCCAAATGGTCATGAAAATGAATAGACAGGATTTAAATGGGGAATGGAAGAACAAATCACTGCTCTGGCTCTGGGAAATCAAAGTACGTGGATGCCCTGATGTGGCTCCAAGGTGACACAGGGATGATAAGCAGCAGTCCAAAACCAGCAGCACCTGAACTTACAATCAAGAGCATTATGTTTACAAACAATGTCACCTGCCGGGTTCCTCAACAGTTCTCCTCCAGAAGATGGCTTTCAGATACAAATACGATTATTTTGCAAACATTAGATCAGAGTGTTCAAATAACTACTTGTAACTAATTTGTATTCAATTCTGAAAAAATTCAAACATTTAGCTGCTCCAAAGCAGCTCAAAATCATAAAACCTATTGCATGAGCTTGGACAAGCGTAATTTTTTTTTCCATTTTCTGTAAATCTAAGATACGTATTCATACCCCCAGCAGTGACAGAGAGATTAAATTAAAGAGCATTACTGAAGAGATTGGAATCCTATTATTGGAGAATCTACACTGGTATCATGCTTTATCATAAATATTTAGCATCTGCAATCAAAAGAAGGCTTTGGTGTTTATGTATATAATAAAGTTTTAATAATTCACTAGCAATAATTCTCACAGAGTGCTGCCACCACTTCCTTCTTAACAAAAAAAGGAAAAAATATACCCAGAATTTAAAATCCAAAACCATTCAACTGGAAACAAAATTATCCTTTCAACAGAGAAATGCATGTTGCCAGTGACAAGTCATTTTTCCAAGGAGCAGGGGCTCCTGCAGTAGGCAGGTGGGTCGACCAGGTGGGTGCCTCCCTGAGCCAGCTCTGGCCTGCAGACTCCCTGCTCCCTTCCCTTTTCTGAAAGGGCACAGCCAACACATGCACCCAAGGATGGAACCACAGACACCCCATGGGGGCTGCCCAAACTCAGGACTGCTTTGGGAGCAAAATTTTCAGGTTTTTCCCTCAGAACTCTTGGAAAAGCTAAGCCAGTGCGCTCAGAGGACACATAAGCCACCCTACCCAAGAGCCGCTCACGGCACCTCTGGAACACAAGCGCAGCGCCTCAACCATCAGCAGCCAAATCTAAGCCATAAAAAAGTAAAATTTGGTATTTACCTGCATGCATGAGGGTATATGTTGTTATCCTTCCACCAGATATTAAAGGTTCCGGGATTGTTTTGTGGAGTTCTGGCCATGGGGGCTGCAGGGAAACCTCCTCAGTGGGAGGGTGTCGGGGCTGCCCTGTGCCGCCTGCAGCCAGTTCCCCAAGGACCCACCAAACACTAAAACTCAACCTGCCACAGGAGCCTCCTGAGATTGCTGAAGAAAGTTAATTAAGAATTAGTGGCAAAAGCCCCAAAACAATGCCAGGGCAAGGAGGTGAGATGCAGAAGAGAAGGTGTAGCAGTACACCAGCCCAGCCTCATGTGCTGCCATCACCTCAGCCTGCCTTGCAAGGGCAGGAGACCATGAAGGTGGGGAGCAGGAGGGAAAGGGGGTGGGGCAGGAGGGGAGGGGTGTGATGCTTTTAATCGCTGATAAGTTAGGTTGATTGAAGTTCCCCCACTTTTAACACATAAAATAAAGGGACAATCCTGACTTGACCCACAGCACAGACTCATCCCATCTGCCACAAAGGGAGAGCCACGTTACCCAGTGCCACGCTAAACGGACATCAACTCCTGAAGTACGGTCCAGCTGAATAAATACCACAGAAAGTCAATAGCCAAATCCCTGCAGCAGCAGCAGTGCTCGGGGAATCTGATTGGAATTTGAACATTTGCATTGATTTTTTTTATTTATTTATTTTTTTTTTAGGAGGACATACGTAGATGGCTCTGCAGGAACATGAATGGCCAGGGAAGGATTACCTTTTGAAGGATTATCTTTTAAACAAAGAAAAATTTGGTATACTGCAAACAACTAACTCTAATCAAAATAAACAGATTAATCCAACAGGATTATCAGGAAAGGCTTCCTTGTACTTTAATGTCCAGACACACAGCTGAGAAACATGAACAGTTGGGTACTGTTGTCCAGCACTTTTTCATGGTTCACAAATAAGGGCTGCTCCTTCAGTTAAGGCCATTAGAACAAAAACTTTGACAACTTATCCTCAAGCTTCACAAGCAACAGCCATCTTCTGTCTTTTTACAGAGCCCTTTCCTTTACCCTTGCATATGTAAGCTCTGATCATGAAGTCCTTTTAACTCCAGCCAGGAAGGAAGATTAGTCGCTGCCTGTACCCGCTCCTGCACTGTGAAACTTCCAGAACTGAAATCTTCTACTTCCCTCTGGGAGGCAGGGGAAGTCACAGAAAACTGAAATCAAGCTCTTTATGGCTTGTTGTTTTGGTTTTTTTCCTGACTTGTTAACACTCACATAATCTTTTACAGCCACAGTATTACAGTATTACACAAGCAAAATAGCATCAATCAACTAAAATGAAACAGCATCCATATATTTACAGACAATACCCACTATATGCACTTGAGCATCTCTGTCTTACTACGAGGCAGGTTGGTAGCATTTCTTACATGCACCCAACATTTGTATTGAAATCTACTTGAGTACTCTGGAAAACAGGATAGGGTAATCTACCAAGTTAAAAGAAAAAAAGAAGTACAAAGATGAAGCCTCATTAATTCACTAAAATGACTTCGTACTGTTCTTTAATTATTTAACATTTCTTTTAAAGCTGTTTATTTAACACAAATTTAAAGTTCTCTTGAAATAAATTAAAAATCCTAAATACTTAAACACATCATAACACAAAGCAGTTAATTTCCTTTATGTTTCAGTCAGCCCCCTATAGAGGTCAGCTCTAGTTAATCCAGTGGGAAAATCAGATTCAGCAGCAGTCACAAACCCTGCCTACTGATACAAAACATCAGCTTTGGTGAGTTTTCTCATTGAATGATTCTACATTTCCATTTTTTGAACTTTTCACATATTGTTTCATAACCAACAAACACTGTATTTCTTCAGCATCTGTTTCACATTTATTTTAGAATAAATACTGCATAAAGACTCACCTCCTCCACCTCCGAGAAGGCTGGAATTAGCTGCAAGAACAAAAGGAGAATCGTTAGCATTGAGCTCTTTAAATACAGATAGAACCAAAACAGAAGTTGTTTCACAACAGATTTTCTGTTGGTTTTGCTACTCTCCACTTACCCAAAAACTTCTGTTGCAAAAACAATCATTTATTTAAATTTTAATCACAGTCTTTACCTTTGCATTATTTTGCAGGATCTTTGAACATATAACCTAATAAATAAGCAGTAATAGGGAAACTTAAATAGACTTTGATGCAACTTTTGACTAGCTTTCCTTCTTTTCTATGGCATGGGATCTTTGACAATGACAATGAGAAAACTTGGCCCCATTTATATAGAAGGGTGTTTCACCATTGTATGCAATTAAGTTTGGATTTTACTCAGTATTCTTAATTGCCTCTGTACTGTATCCATCCAGCTACCCAGCCCAGAAATGGTTAAATCACTTATGGAAAGCAATTTTCAAAGCATGGTGATACAAGATGGTACTTCAAATTAAGCTAGCACAACTGGAGCCATGCCAAACATTTTCCTTTCACTGCCTGGGCAAAAACATACGGGAAGCCTAGGCTTCTAAACATGCCTTGAGTAAAGTATTCACCCTTTAGGTGTGTGGGAAACAAATCCCTGTTGTATCGTAATACAGACAAAAGAGTATAAGGCAAAAGCACGAGGACTGGACACAGGTATTTCTTATTGTTTGCTGATGAGTAAAGGAAAAGCAATATATCAAACCATTTCTGCTCCAGGACAAGGATAGGTGGCAAGATACACAGAATAAAGCAGCTGTTTTCCAGTGTTCATATGTTATACTGTTACATATTCTATGTAAAAGTCACAAGAAAGTGATGGGGAAAAAAAACAGCTAGGAATTTACACTCTTCTATTTAGGAAGCAGAGGGAAATCATAGAAAGCATCTTCTACTGCCATGAGACTGCTATTCAAGCTTTTTCTTCTTTTTTTTTTGGCACTGTAGAATACACCTACAATTACCATTCTCATTCTTGAACTATTCAAATTCTAGGATTTCAGTTATTATGTTTGAGTGACTTGAGAGACACAGCTATGGCCTGTTATACCTCATTGTAACCAAAGTTACCACTGCTAAAACTAAAGCTTCTTCTGATACCCAGCCAACATCCCCACTGCAAACTCTCGTTTGATGGCTTCTCAGAGGATTACGTTTCTCTCATTAAGTTTTCCTGACAATGTTAATCTTTCCAATATTTAAAAAAACTTGTTAATAATATATATTGTATGTCAGCATCACACCCTTCTCTATAGAAACAGCAAAAAAAGTTCAAATAGATTTTTGGCTGCAGTGCATCTAATACAGCTATTGAAATTGCAGTAATAACTCATAAGCACTTTTTGTAAAAAAGAATTATGCTTGCATACTAGAAGGAAAATCAAACAAGTTTACCTATGATGCCAAGAAAGACGATGATTGATTTATATTTACAGTGTCCTTTTCAGAATGATAATGAGCCACTCAAAAAGCGAGAACTTTTATTTTCATATTTTTTAGGCTGTACTTGAAAGGCCCAGTAAAATATACCCTTCCATCTTTGGAAACACCTTACTGTTAAAGAAGTAACTTGTCACTTAGCACCTAATTAATATTTTTCCACAGTTAGAGCTGGGGGACTTTCACCTGGATTCAGAGAAAAGGTCAGCACAGCCTCATGTTAACCTAGAGATGCATTTTGTCCAACAGTGCTCCCAAATGATCAAGTGTCGCAGAACACACTGAGAGGGACTCCCGTGGTAGAGGTTCAACTCTGGGTAGTTATGAGCAACCAGCAGTGGGACCCTAGGAGCTTTCAACCTCCAAACTTGTCAACAGTTCAAACTGCCCCCTGATTGCACCACTACAATGTGAACATGCACAGCTGCCTCGTCTGACTCGGGGCGTGCCCCGCCTTCAGTAGCACAGCATTACAACATCTGCAGACAACTTGTAAATCCATCTTGAGTAATGTCTTGTTCTTATTTCTCCATTCAAGAGCTGCACAAGAGTCTCAAGACACAGGAGACTTAAGGTGGGAGGAAAGAGGAAGACTGAATAGCTACCAAGTTACCAAGGCAAAGAACAGTATAAGAAACAAACAACAGTAAGAGTGGCTCTGGAGAAATCTGAAGTAAAGACTTCTTGCACTTCATTTAATTCTCCATGTTACCCATTCAAGCTGAACTGTCCAACCTTTCTAAAATTGCCTCCTTACAAACTACGGTCTACACTAGATTCCTGGACATTAATTCTGAAAATCCACTCACAATAGAATCCTTGAAATATTATTTTAATATGTACTCATTTATACTAAGGGGAGAGGTAACACAGAGTGGTCAGGCAGCCAGCAGACTACGTACTCTCTTGTCAAACTGAAATACAATACACGTTGATAAAGACCCATCCAAAGCATTTCTGTGGAGGCCTGCAAGAGGCAGCCGACGTGAGCACTCATATAAATTTAAATATCTTTGCCTGCACCAGTAACACAGGCTTCAGTAAAAACAAAAATATAAAAAAAACCCCACAAAACAATAAAAAAGCCATATGTGGTGACCAGATCCCGTGATGTATTTTAAATAGCAGCTTCAGGATGAAGTAAATCACCGCACAAGAGTTGCTGCTCATCACTACTACTTTAAAAGGAGTCTTGAACTCTGCATTTTGAGACAGATCTCATCCTTACAGTCTGCTTCAATACAGTGAAAAGAAATACATCCAGAAGTAGTAATATGGCTTTCAGCCTTTTAGTTCTAGATTTCTTTTATTAGTTACATTAGAAACATTAGAAGCAAAAAGTATTTCTGCAAAGATCATCTCTAAGAAAAAATCCGCATTAAAAAAAAAAAATCCATTTAAAAGAAAAAACAGTCTCTAATCACTGAGTGTAAAGATTTAGCCCTTAATGAGATGTTTATGACCTCAAATTCAACAAGAAATTCAGTAGACTTTTATTCTTTTTAACAGAGAAGTAGCACCAGGACAGCGCTACTAAACAAATTCCATGAATGCTGGTCTTATCCACCCAGAAAACTCCACTCTCGCTCCAAGAAATAAAACTCCTTTCAAACAATTTCTGTGGGGAGAGGAAAAAAATAAAACAAAACAAAATAAACAAACAACAAAAAGCAACAACAACAATAAAAAACACACACACACAAAAAACACACACAAAAAAACCCCAACCAACAAAAAAATCCCACAAACAAACAAAACACAACAGAAAACAAAAGACCTGAGAATAAAGAATTTAAAGTAAGCTTAGTGTCTCGTTACGCAAGGCCCACAATGAAATCTCAGGTTACTAAAATGCACTAATGTACTAAAAATGTACAAATTTTAATAATGAATATACCAGCATATTTGACACAGAAGAACTGGACGTGAATGTTTCAAATCTCTGCCTTCTTAACACATTAAATAATATAGATTTCCAACACTTTTTTGACTGAATAAGCAGACCAGGAACTCTGGCACAGGTCGTAACATTTTCCTCAATATTCTCTTTACAACAGCATCCTTGCCAAGAAGTAGGATTACCTGAAATTTTGTGGAAAGCAAAAGAATGCTGAAGTTCACATCAAACAAAACTGAAAATCTTTCTGTGCTGTAAGCCAAAAGGTATAAAAAATGGAAAAGGATGTATGTGTGGGTTGCCTTAACAGACACTTGCAGACACAGAATTCTGTGAATTCTGTGGAATTTAGAAAACAGAAATGATGCAAATACCAATTTTTCTTATGTCTCTGGAGATAACAAGCCTTTAGGTTTCTTAATAACACAGCCGAATAACTCTGGATATTTTTTGTTGGCATATACTCATCTGACAACATTTTAAAAATATAATTCTTCTGGGAGCATGTCTTTGTCAAGTATTAATGGCACTAGTAACTTAAATTGACATCTATGTCATGCAGCCATGCATCTGTCAGTATAATAAAAATATACTTTTAAAAGATTACTTGATATTGTCTGACTTTGGCAGCAGATGTTTCAGCTTATTTTGATGTAAAAAAGACTAAATATTTTTGTCAATACTTTTTAATTGGGAAATTTATTCAAGAAGACATCTTTATAACTCGCAGTGTTGTAAGATGCAAGATATTCTATTGCCTCAGACACCATTTTTATTTGCCAGTAAAACATCATAATAGGCAGCTGGTGAGCACAGTATCAGTAATTTATAGAAGAGGAAGTACATTTCTTCTACATGTTTTGTGACACATCCTTACCTGTCACTGCATTTTGTTTGATCTTTCCTCAAGAAAGCAGAAAGAAAAAAGAAGAGCGAGGTAAACACTGCACCTTGGGCACTCAACCATTTTTAACACAAGACGTGTTCTGGTGCCTTTAAGTGAAAAGCTTTAGGCTTCAAGATCATGAAATAATTTCAAAGTATATGTAGTAAATAAAATACAGTCACATACAATATACTACAGTAGAGTCACCACTACAGTTAACTGCACTCAAAACACTTCCTTGCAAACAAAGCCATGGCAATCATGACAGGTAAAATAGTATTACATTAACAGGTTGGGCCAGATTTGCAAAGTCATGTAAGTGCCTAATGATGCAAAGCAGAGATGACCAGAAATTAGAAAATCATCCCACCTAAAAAATAAGACCGACTTGAAACACTTAGACACATCAGCAAGCACCAATATCAGTATCCTCAGACATCTATATGCCTTCTGTACACACAACCTCCAGACACTTCCTCAATATGGAGGGTGTGACGATCACCTGCATGCAACCGTACACCAGAAACAGCTCCATAATATGGGCAGCAGCAATTTACTTAACTTTTTTGTACAGTGCAGAAGATTTCTACAAAGAAAGTTGCTTCTCTCTATACCTGGAAAGGGCTTTTGCCCCTCAGGACTAATACCTATTAGTGGAACTAGGATTGAATCCTTTGACTCACACACAATCTGGAGCCTCCTGTAGGTGGCTGTAAGTGCCAGGGCAGTGGGCCAGTCCCCAGGGAGGGTTGGCTGCTCTGCACTCCCTGGCCCTCACACCACAGCTCCTTGGAGCAATGCCTGCATCACCCAAAGACCTGGCCTCAACACGCTCTGTTCCCAAAGGCTCTCAATAATTTTGGAGTTTGCTTCGGGGGACTGAGAGCACATAAAGACTTGAGCTCCCACATATTAAGAAATCCCTTTCTCTTCTGCCCATAAAAAATGTCTGTAAACAGAAGTGACAGCCTCCCAATCTTACTTTACTGTTTGTAAAAATACCAACTTCTAGCTCCCTTTCTAAAGAGCCAAGACGGTCCAGAAACATCACCTAAAGAATCCAACAATTCCTCTTATGAAATTCCCACCATCTTGTTAGCAAGACAGATGATGTGGGAGAAAAAAGAAAGGGATTTAATTTTTCATGCCTTTTTTTTCCAGATACTGAAAGTGCATACAACAAATTTGTCCTGCTTAAAAGATAAGTGAGATCTAACAGAAGGTTTTGTGCAATTAGAAGTACAGGTTTTGTATTTGGAACTAATAAAATAGCTTTGTGGTTTACTTGACAAACAACCTGTGCTATTCTATATTCCCTCCTCACAAATTCTGTATAGAGAACAAATGGTTAAAACAAAGTTTTGCCACCTTTGCAAATAAAGTAGTCATTATCTCCAATTTCAAGCTTGTAAAGGGTATTTCATAGATAGATTAAGGAAAAAAAGTAATAATAATCAGCATACTAGTAAGTGTTCTGGAGTTGATCCCATCAAGGAAATTGCCCTCACAATATTCTGAATTCAATAAGGAAATCATAACTGTCATAGCTTTTCAGTTATTTTTCTTCTTCTAATACATTACCAGCTCTATATATAATGTGCATTTATGCACGAACACTATTTTTAAAAGTTATATATTGCACCCATTAAGCTTAATCAGTCATATGCAAAGCATCTCTGAAATCTGATATGAAGAGTGATTAAAAAAACCCCACCAAACCCAGAAAAACCATCGTAGGCAAGACAGCAGCCATCAGCAGTGTACTGTGACAACAGTATAGAAATAAGAACACAGCTGTCAGTATAGCATTTAAAATTTAGAGTACGTTGGAGGCATACCTTCAAAGCAGAAGGACCATGATGACACGTTTTTACCTTGCAGTGAAATACAGTAATTGTGTTAATGCAGAGTGAGAGAAAATTAGCAGAAACTGAAGTTGTCTAACACATCCTGAGAAAAACACAAAGAGAAGGTGTTCGGCCTAGAGTACTTCCTAAATTCTGCTCAATAAACTTCCACATGGACTGAAGATTCAGCGCCAACTTTAAGAGGAGCCTAAACTTTACAATAGCCTGAGGACTCCTATCACCACAATTGCTTCTTGGTGGGGAAGTGAGTCAAACACAGCAAAAAGTGTAACTTGAAAGAATATCCAAAAAAACACAGATGAACTTGTTTTTAAGAACGGCATTCATCAGATCTAAAGTCTCAAACACAACTCCACAAAACATTTTCAGGTGAAATCCTGAAAAAACAGTAGTTCACACACTCACAAAAAATAAATTAATACCCTTCATACTCATCCACTGGTACTGTTTCCAGCTAGACAGAAACATCTACTCCAAATCAAAGGAAATAAAGGGATGCAAAAGGAAAATATTTCCTGCCACTGCCTCATGAAGGACAGTTAGAAGAACCTGTTTGATCTGGCTAATCTCATCTTTGGGGGGGTGGGAAATGATGACAGACTTTTTGAATCAGAAGCTGCAGCTTGAATGGAAAGGAGCTAGAAAAGGCTAAAACTGGCTGGTAAGCACCAAAATGTCCCTCATCGTCATGTTTTGCATGAACTCCCTTGCAGAAGGCACAGTTGTTTTTCACTTCCCTCTCATTCTTTCCAGCAAATATGGGGAAGGCACAAAACAGAAATAATTTCATTCTAAAATGAAGGTTGATAAATTTTCACACACACCACCAGATGCTAAAGCAAAAGCTATGAATTAAGATTTCATCCATTTTGTGTGTCAATTTGTGGTTTGCTCAACCACATAAAGCTGCCTTCTAGATCATCAAGGTATTTTAAAATATAGCTAAAATGTAAAGCAACAGGAACTCATTATTTCAGGGCAGACTATTCACGTCTACTACAGCCAATTTTTCATCTCATAATGTGGGCCATTTGTGTGGTTTCTAAATGTAACATTAAAGGGAATCAAAATGCTGCAGTATATAATTAATCCATTTAAGTCAAGTCATCATCAATATTTGAAAGTCTACGCAAAATAGAATAAGAGGTAGTCCTAGGTTCTACCTGAACAATTAGAAAAGCAGTTTTGGTAGTAATTATTTCAAAATAATTGGTGACTTTTATATAATTCATGCATCTTTGTAGTATCCCAAAAGTACCAGAACATATTATCTGGAAGACAGAAAAAAATTAGTCAAGTGTTTTTTTGCTTTCTTTGCTTTTGTCTTTTCAAAATTACAAGCAGCCCTGAACGTCTCAAAGTCTACCTGTACACAGGAAAACTACCCTGTGAGA
Source organism: Apus apus (assembly GCF_020740795.1). Classification (NCBI taxonomy): domain Eukaryota; kingdom Metazoa; phylum Chordata; class Aves; order Apodiformes; family Apodidae; genus Apus; species Apus apus. Next base: position 50,783,658 of record NC_067284.1, on the reverse strand, counting down.
CTTTTCTCCTTCCTTTTTTCTTTTTGAAAAACATTGGTATGGTACTGATGGTGCTCCTAATCACAAGATTTCATGTAAAGTTCTTTTGCTAGGAAATAATTCCATCATATTTTATTTCACTACGGAAAAAGTCTGATTGCACAAAGTTTTACTAAAGCAACAATTATGCTCTGCAAATCAAAAAAGAAATCAAAAGGTGATAAAAATGAACATATTTCAGTCTTGAAACGCTAATATTCAATGTTCAGGCTTCCAACCAAATGAAAAAAAAACACCCTAACTCATTATGAAATCAAAGGCTGAAAAGAAGCTACCTGGGGCCTCGCCCTGACAGCAGCACGGTGCATTTTTCCATACAACAACCAGCAGTAAGAGGTACCCTGTGGTACAGATGTAGCCTGTGGTGCAGGCACACCCTGTGCTGCTCCTGATTTACTCAAAGGCTGTCAAAGTAAGGTCAATCCCGGCTACAGCTGTAGGGCTGACCTCAGCAAACGTATTTTCAGGTCGTAAGTGCCCACACCACGTTTTTTTCTTAGGGTATTAAGACTCATGAACAATACTCAGTTAAAACAAACAAATAAACAAAACCAACAAAAAACTAAACACCAAAAAAACACAACAAAAAAACAAGGAAAAGAAAAATAAAAAAAAAAACAGAAAGCGGGGGGGGATAAAGGCACACCTCATGCCCTACCAAAACAGCCCTCGCACTTTTTTCCAGCCATGCAGACAAGACTTCACTTGCAAATTTTGCCACAAAGTTAGAGGAAGGCGAGGTGTTTATTGCACTGTTTTTGCAAGAGCAGCCTGGAAGGAAGATTTAGACAATTAATTACAAGCTCCTGCAAGCAACCAGAGCAGACACGTAGGATCTGAAGAGCCTGCAAGTAAAGCACTGAAGTAAGGTCTACTTTAAAAAGTATCCAGCTGAGCGAAAGTAGCATGCTCTGCATAGGAACATGTTGTGTAACCTCTCTAATGATCCTCTCTCTGTACAACCTGACATTAGAAGCAGCTCCCACTGTGGTCAGTGTGAGACACATGACAGAAGAAACAGAGAGTCTGCTTATGTATTTTACTGTACTATTTTTGTTTTCAAACACAGGCCCAAACTGTTGCTATAGTGCTAAATATTTGTCTAACAATAGTCACATATTCCTTTACAAGGGAAAGTGAAACCTAGTAACCTGGATATTTCAGTCAAACCAGGAATAATGCAATACAGTAAAATACAGACTGGACTTCTTATACTGCCCATCAGAATACTGTCTCAAACACTTCTGTATGCTGTTGTCAAGTATACTATCCAAACTTTGTCTTATCTGATTGTTTAAACCAGTTATGATCTATAAACTAAAAAAACATCATCCCTACTCTACAAAGTTCTCCCCTAAACCATATCCACCAACACCACATCCAAATGACCCTTAAACACATCCAGGGATGGTGACTCAACCACCTCCCTGGGCAGCCAGCAGTTCCAGTGTCTAACCACTCTTTCTGTGAAAAAAAATTTCCTGATGTTCAGTCTAAACCTCCCCTGTTGCAGCTTGAAGCCATTCCCTCTTGTGCTGTCGCTAATTATCTGTGAGAAGAGACCAGCACCAACCTCTCTACAATGACCTTTCAGGTAGTTGTAGAGATGATGAGGTCTCCCCTCAGCCTCCTCTTCCCCAAACTAACAGGATTTCAGATTGTGTGAGACAGTTCCTTGTTCCTGTCAGATTGCTGGGGTTTTCTAATCTTTCCTAGCTGCAGATGCTCACAGTTAATGATTTATCTCAAGAATCATCAGGTTGGAGCCATACTGCTCAGTTACCTGCCTACCAAAAATCGCCCTGCACTTTCTTTGCCCATGCATCAGCTCTGTACTAGCTCCTTGGTGACCACATGAGAAGTAAAGCAAGAAGTCAGCTTCATTCTATTCCCAAGATACCTCTTTAACACTAAGATTACAGGTGCTTCTTATGATGAAGGAGATTAAAGCTATTGCCAAAAAATAATGACAAATACAGTAAATAGGCACTGTTGTTACAAGACTGTGCATTCAAGCAGATAATATCTGGCAGCGGCAGTATTAAGGCTTTGATGTAAAATTTACTGAGGTTAGGGTGGGCAGGAATCTTCCATTTTCTCTGAAGCTCAACAGGAGGCCAGGCTGGCTGTACTGTTGGACACTGATAATGACATGTAGAAAGAGAAACTGTCAAGCTGCAAAACCTAATCAATAACTTCATGATATACGCACAGGTGTCATCCTTAAAATTTCCCATCCTTGCTTCCGGCTAATTCCACCAGTCAAATTTAGATATGGAAATGTTGCCCATATCAACCAGGGCTTGTGCTACTTTACCCCGTAGGGCTATTCCCAGTTAGACAATATTTTTGAGCTACCTAGAGCAGACACGACCTTTGGATGCAGATCCGAAGACTGCAGGCGGAAGACCAATTTCCCTACATGGCCAAATAGGAGAGGGAGTCACTATCAGGTGGCAACTGGGGACATCACTGCCATGTGAACCCAAGACAGGTGATATGAATCCATCCCCTTGTGGCAAAGATACTTGTGGTTAATTTACCATCATCATCACCACAAGCACTTCTACCGCAAATCCTTTCAGCTATAACCACTACCCAAAACCGCAAGAACTGCTTGAACTTGCTGTTTCTGCTAACATTTTCTTTCCTTGCTTCTAGCTTGCCAGTTGACTCAAGAGTAGTACCACCATGTAAAACAAATAAGAGAACAAGTCTGACCCTTCACCTGGGCCACAACTCAATCACAAGCTTTTTGGTACATCATAGCACCTAATTGCTGGAGGTATTCTCACTGAAAGCTTCAATAAAAAGAACTGTGGCTCACCAATCAGAGCTGAAGACAGAGGAAACAAAGCTAAAAAGATAATCCCACAAACAATTTATACAGATAATTAGACCAAAGATAAATTTGTGAAAGCTGATTAATCACTTTAAAATATGCTGCTCCTTCTTTTTTTTTCCTATTACTGAGTATTTTTAAAGTGTTGATCAGATAAGCACCTCTGTGTTTTGGATTTTACCTAGCTTTCTGTAAGGCAAAAAGGGAGACAAATACATGTAGCAGAAAAACCACACTAGGATGAATGTGTGCACTCCAAGGTTACTCATTTTTCTCTTAAATGCTGCAATGTATTCAGCCCATCGAGAGCAACTTTCTTAAAAATGTTCTCAATAAGTTGGTATTTTAATGAGTTATTCCTTCTATACTCTGTATCAGGAAAATTCAAAATCTTAAGAAGCTCCAACCTTTCATGTAGACCTTCTGCCTCCAGGATTAGTATGTACTCACATCTAGGAAACACAAACGGGGATACTGAAATCTAATTTGTGCATAGCAAACACCTCATTTCATTATTCTAATATTACTAGTGCAATTTATGAGTCAGCAGAGTACTTCTGAAAAAAGCATTGAGAAAACGACAGAATTAAGCAAAGTACAAATGCTGCTTGTACAAATACAAAGACAGTAATGTCAAAGGAGACAGGCATCTTCTGCTACATCTAAGCACATCTGCAAGGCAGGTAAGGTATGTTTTTATAGCTGCTCATAAAATAAAAAGATGAATCATCTTCTAAAGCACTATATAAAATTACTTCTCTACTGGCAATTCATAGAGAGAGGCCCCAAAACACCACTCACATGCTCTAATCATCAGGAAGAAATAAATTAAATGACAATTGGGAAAAAGAAAAAAAGGGAAAAAAACCCAACAACTAAATAAAACCCAACCCATACACACTTTATTGGATATGGAAAATTCTATTTTCTCTTGAAAAGCAGCTATAGCAATCTCATGTTCTATAACCACATTAGCAAAGAAACAGTTCAGTGGATAGCTAGAGAAGATCTTGTGGCCCTGAAGCATCAGCTAGACAGATTACAATCCAAAACCTGCACTGTTAAATACATAGCATAAGTTTATGATATGCAGGTAGAGATGTCCTGATAATTTACTTCTTAGATCACAAGATCAATACATATTTATGTATACAAGATTTATACATATCCCACAAATTTGTAAAAAAGCCATAAACAGTTCAAAAATTTCACCAAAATTTGTTACAGGCAGCAAAAACATACTTCTCTGGCTGGAATAAGTGACTGTGCAGAAGCAGGACTCTTTTCTTCCCCTAAAGTCTCAGGCAGTCTTTTCTTTATACTTCAAAGAAATTAAATCTACTGCAATTAATGATTATAGTTTTTTCTTCAATCAGCCCATATTCCTCTAGGAAATTAACTTTGCTATTAAAAGCCTAGAGGCTGGAAAGGAACCTAGTTAGATGAGTTTTACCTCCTCTGAATTGCCTGTGTAATCAAATGCAGTTTCCCCACCAGTTTAATTCTAATCAGTTTAATTACTGAAAATTACAATGAAAAAAAACCCCTTACTTCTTAAACCAGAACAAAGGAGCAAAGCTACACGTGGTAGCACAAGAAGACCAAGTGGCAACAGTTTGATACTGCACAGGAGGGAGAGGAAATGACCGAAAATAAATGACAAATTCTAATATTTCTTAGACAACAGCATTCCTTAGACAACAGCATTCCTTAGACTGAGGAGGAGGAAACAGCCAGCCACACGCCAAGACTAAAACTCAGCCCAGACAACTTTCAAGGTGTGAAATCAGGGCTGAGGGGAGGAGGAAGAGTTTATTACTTCAGTATTGCAAGGCCTTTATTACACAGGACCTGCATAGCTCCACTGAATCTTAAGCTGTATTTCCTACTCAGCCTTTTGGTCAAACGCTTGCTGCAGAGAGCAAGGGAAAAAGCAAACCATGCACCACCCAGGACGGCTTAATTCTCTTTCCCACCAAAAGAAGGAAGCTAATAATTAAAGCACAAGGGAGCTGTCCCTTTGCATCAAGAGAAAACGAGGCTAGGAGCCATGCTCTTTTCTTGAAACATCTCTAAAACAAAATTATTCTAGTAGTCCACACTAAGAAAGGAGAAACCATGGAAAAACATGGAGATAAACGTCTAAAGTGTAGAAGAACACTGATGGAAACCAAACAGAAGAATAACACTGGGAGAATGGATCCTTGAAACAGAAAATGAGTAAAAGTATAAACTACTCTTTGAAATACTCTATTTTATATAAAAATACTGAGACAAAAGGTCTCAAGCAAGTCTTGTTATACACACATACTATCATATAAAACTATTTGGAGAGAGTTAAGTATTCATGTTCTTCTCCACTTGATTTCCAGAGCAAAAGTTTTTGTTAGCATCATAAATTCATTTTTTTAAAAGTAATTATTTCATAGTATGTTTCTCTTATCTCCTGCCACAAGCAAGCTTCTGGGCTGATCAAAAGAATACTAGGTAATATAATGCTTTTATTTATTTTTAAATGCACAAAAGATAAACCAAACCCATTCCTTCCTTGCATCTTAATTTCTTTTAATCAGTTTTCCTCTTTAGCTATAACAGCTTTACTGTCAGCTTCATAAATTTAAGGACCTCAATCAAGGCCACTTTAAATCTTCCCTGTCCAGATGACTAATCCCAGTAATCTCATTTAAACTGCTAGTTCACATTCTACTAATACTGCAAAGCCATCTGATCTGTATGAGAAAGGGGTAGGAGCATGCTGGTGACTCTTACTGGAAGACATTGTGGCCACAGTCAAAAGTGGAAAACCAGCTGCTATGAAGCAAAGACTGATGCTAGAAAGAGAGACACCAGCACTCAAAAACTCTAAAAAATATTTTAACAAATTATTCTATTTTTGCTGAATTCACCAATCAGCCAGCTTTGTAGTTTATAATACTCATTGAGGAAAAGTGAAATTCTGGTTTGCAACAGACAAAAATTGTAATCCTTCTCCAAAAAGGAACCTTCTGAAATCCAAATGTGGGTGAAGACTGCAGCAGAGAATACGGCAGTACTTGGTATCCTGGAATCTGCACATAAACGCGGAAAGGTGAACTATATAAACTTTACCAAAAGGCAAACGATGCATGTTCTTAGACAATTATGTTCTTTTTTAAAAAAGCACTTTGTTGCAAGATAACATACATGCTTTTCCCAAGGTCTTCTTCTGTGCCAAAACACCTGTAGCCATGAAGCATTTAAAAATTCCCTTAGTTTGTGAAGGACTGCAGAAAGTGGTAGTACCTTGATCAGCAAACACACCATGCCTGCATCTGAGTCTACGGTGCTCTCCTGAAGGGACTATCTAATCAAGGAGGTCAAGATACAGACTCCCCAGGTGAGGAATTCTCAAACTTACATAAATGCAAGTTAGTTTTTCACAACCTTTGTTCAAAAATACATGGCTTTAAACATTTAAAAGGCTGTGGTGTTAATGGGATCAAGTGTATCTAATAGGACAATACACCTTAATCAAAGCTTTAAAAAGCTCTAGACTTAGATATGTCCTTACCCACGCCCAGTTGTTTTCTCATAAATAATTAAGAGGACATTTTATTCAATCCTTGCCCAAGTTTTTCCTAGATTTCTCTTAGAAGATGGGGAAAGCTGCAGAGAAGTACCTTGCAAAACCTGAAGGTTCTGTCTTTTGAAGCAGAAAACCTCCAATGAATAAAATGGGGAAATAATTAAATTTTCCAGAAGCATGGGCCTACTAGCAGTAAGTCCTACCTAGCTGATGGCTTTTTTGCCTGATCTGTTTGTGATAAAATTTGGTTTTCCTCTGAAAGCTCAACAACTAGAAAACAGAGTAAGAAGAAAGGATCAGAGGACATTAAAAAACAAACAAACCCACAAACAAAAAAACCCACCGCACAACAACACGAAAACCAAAAAAACCCAACAAACAAAAAACATGATTCACAAGGAAGCAAATAAAGCAAGATTGTGACAAAACACTTGCCAAAAAACCTGTCTCTTTTTTCCCTCAGAAAACACATCAATGTATCTATATTTTCAATTTACATTACAAAATTTAAGTACACCTCTTGAAATGTTTGTATCTATGAGACACTTTTTTAAAGAATTATGCAGCAATAAGCTGCAATAGGTCCTACAAGAAACAGCATAAAAATCAGTGGTATGTGTTAGTGGGTGATACCACTATCATCATCATGAGTACCTTTCCTGTAACAAGTTGATGAAAATTGCCATCAAGACCCACACTAACTGCATGTCATATGGCAGGATGAAGTCAACTGTTATTAATGCAATCAGGTGATAACTTCCACCATAACAATTTCCAAATTAATATTTAAGAGAAAAGGAATTAAGAAGCACCTAAGATAGTTCTTTAAAATGAAGAAAAAAAGCTGAACTAGAAATTAAACAGTCCATGTTAGTTTTATAACAGAGAGGATATTAATATATATGCTATACATAAGGATATAAACTGTATATATATATATATACACACACACTATATATATATATATATATTAAGATATATACTATACAACTGCCATCTCACTGAAGCTGAGATTTGAAATACATTGCATCCAGCAAGGAAAATATCCTTCTATAAATATAAATTCAACCACTGGTGGACCAAAAGGACTCTTGAGAAGAATAAATGCACTTAACCTGTGTTTCCTGTTCTTCAAAATCAGTAATTTCAGAGGATGTCCATTTGGATGTTCAAGCCCCTTCCATGATACCTACCGACCTCCTGAGGGACCCAGCCAAACTTCAGAGCTGCATGGAAAGCTCTCATGCCACAACTGCCAGGAGGGTCAATACTGACTAAAGAGCCAGACTTTAAAAGACCGACATTCCTAATTTGAGAAACACTGTAGAGGCAGAAGACTGGATATGTGCTTAATTTCAGAAAACAAATCTTGTTGCTCAGCATTTTCACTTTTTACTGTAAGGGGTTTTATGACAGCTTCACAGTGGATTCATATTTAAATATAACTTCAGTCCCCTCTTGCATTCTCCAAAACATCCATCACTGTAACTTTAGCCTTGTTGTAATTTGAATTAATTATCTTCAGGTCCTAAGTACTGTTTTAGTATGTTTTGACAGACAAAATTAATACCTCTTGAAGTTACTGTTGGAAACTACTAGAAGTCCCAGTAATAGATGCTTTGACCTTCCCCCTCCAGCTAGTTACACCCCCTGTCAGCAAACTTCCATGGGTCTCTGTACCCAGGACCCTCACCAGGAAGAACCCAGCCCAGATGACCCCTGGGAGTCAGGCAGGGAAGAAGCAATGCCAGTGAAGATCTGCTGCCACTTGGCAATGCCCATCAACCCTGAACTGTGCTTTTAGGAATCAGGCTTCCAGTTATGATTTTGGCTCCAGAGCATGAGAAGTTTTATGCTTTCAGAAATGGAGCCTTTTGTTAGAGGAAAGTAGGTGTTTTTACAGTCTTTATAGGGAAAAAAGTCCCAATGACCCCAGTGGGCTCAATTTAACCTGCTAGGAGAGAGCACTGTAGAGGTACAATTGAGGAGGAAAAAAGTTCTATATATCTTTCTGTCAAAGCTGGCTTTTTGGGGGTTTTTATTTATTTATCTATAGGGAGCTCTAGTTAACTTTAATATATGCATATTTTCCATCTTGGGACTTCTGACCTGCACTGGGCCTACAGATCAAGTGAAGGAAAAAAAAAACAACCACCTCAACAAAAATCAGTTCTTTGCTTTCACAAATTTCTGGGAGTCCCCAGTCACAAACTGTTTTTCTGGCCAGTAAAAGAAAATGAGTGCAGAAAGAGCAGTAACATTTTCATATAGTTGCCATGGTGTAAAAGTCTTATTCCAGACATGAACTTTCATTAAATTTGTCATCAAAATCATATTCAACAGGTAAAGCCTAAGTACAGGCATGGGAGGCATAAGACCCTGATGGCCAGCAGCTTTAAGCAGGGTTGATAAAGAGCCAACAAGCTGGAACTGAATCTTGCATTATTTCCCAAGGTATATACCAGGTTTTACCAATATTAATTAAGATGTTTGGTAAATGCATTAAGAATCCTCTATTAACATAATCTATTTAATAACAGACTATGACGATTTCTGAATGGTATTGCACTCATATGTGAAAACATTCTGTTAAAAAAATACAGTGAAAAAGGATTATATGTTCCACTTTCACACATCATTTAAAAAGCTCACCAGAAGGAACTAAATCCATGAGAGAAGATGTAAAATATTATTTATTCATGGGACATCTTCTTCAAGTCTGGAAACTATAAGAAAATTCTCTACATCCCAAACGAATATTTTTTAAAGCTAAATTATTAGCTTTTATTTTGGTCACCAATAAATACTCTGACCATTTACTCAGCTGCAGTTTAAAAAAAAAAAAAGCCGAAAGTAAAAATTCTGTATAATATCACCTTCTTATGAAATTAAACTGAAAAAGTATTTCTTGAAAAAGAAAACTACTAAAAATTATAGGAGCTTTAAAAACTGCCAGGAACACATAAGATTTTTCTTAACTTATATTCCTTTCCTCTTTCTTCTGTTTTATTCTCTTTTTAAATGGCTGTATATACATCATTTCTAGGACATCAGGTTGAGATATTTTTATTACTATTCAACTGCTTAATGCTCTTACTTTTCCATGATTTACACTTGAAAAATGTAGCAGCAAATATGATACATAATGACAAAAAATGTTTGCTAAGCCAGCCAACTTTAAGTAATGCTGTTGAAGCCACATGAGGGGAAAGCAAATTTGGAATTTGTAAATGACAATGCTTGGACTATTACATTTCAAAGAATGTTCACAAATAATCACGTTAGCATAATGTACTGCTCTCTTTGGTTACCTGTATATGCATCAGTCCTTCCAAAAAGCAAGTTGGAGCACGCAGTGGATATGGCCACAGAACTTCTCATCCTGTGGAACAATCTCCCTCTTGCCATTGATTGTATGAGGGATCTAGTCAATGGTTACGAATATCCTTCTTCAGCTTCAGAAATAGAATTTGACCTATAGGCTACGCAGCATTCACAACAGGTATTTTCAGAGCTGGAGATCTGCACTCTGGAGGAGAATAAGGGACCACCAAAAGCAGTTTGCAAAATCTTGAGGAGTAAGAGGTTGCTGTGGCTTTGGGAGCACTTTAGCTTTGGTACAACACAGTCAAACCACACAGTAGAAAAGCTCAGGTTTTTATGCACAGCAGTTCTCTGAAGTTAGAAAAGAAGTCAGCCCTGAGTAGAAACACACAGCAGGTACAGCAGGTGAACTCAAGCACTTAGAGGATACTGTCACAAATAAGTGGAAATACATTAAAGACTGATTCAGACCAGGTTTTCATCCACAAACACAAGTTTAAGTCAGCTTGTATCAACTTCCAGTTAGCAGCTGTACTTTCACATTACTCATTACTTCTGTCTTCTCTGAGACTCCTTCAAGGGACTGTCTTACATGACCATTTCATCTTTCCATGACTGCACATATGTTTAAATAAACAGTTGTGCCTAAAATACCACAATCTGTAGTACTGAATTGAAAGCAACCCTTTGGGAACTGCTACTTCTGAGCAAAGAAACAACCTTAAGCCTGAACAAGACGTTGTTAATCACAGCCAACAAGCACTACTTGTCACCAAGTTTTTCTCTCATGAAAGACATCCCATCTCAGCCCTTGCACGTCTCAAGTTCTTATGGTTTCCTCCCCCAACCTAATCCCTATGTTTTTCATCTCTTTCCAAGGTTCTACACATGACATTTTCTCACAACCGTGTCCTCTCCCAGGTACTTCTTTCTTCCTCAGCTCTTCTCCCAGCTGTTTTCTCCACCCCCTAGGTCTATGTTCCCTAACCACTTTGCTTTTCTCCACTTCTCTGCTCCAGAAGCTTCTCTGCCAACCTGCCCTCTTGCCATTTGCTCTCCAGCTTTCCTCAGTGATATGACATTTTGCCTTTCAGTTTCAACACATACAGTTCCCAGTAACCAGATTAGAGTGATTTAAGTTATAAAGAAGGCAAATATGTAAACAAGCAGCTATTAGATGCAAATGCCTAAAGCAGGCTCCGTCCAAGCAACACTCACATTAGAGAAAATAACCCAATAAATACTGCCTGCATCTGCTTTCCATCTTTCAGAGTACTCCTTCCTGAAAGATACCTACAACACACCCCTGGGTAGTGAAGAAAAAATCAGATTAAAATTAATATATCAGGGCTTTCTCCTGAGAGGGAATGTAGCTACTAACTAGAAGACTTTATCTGATAGCTTGGGAGTTAAAAAGTCATCTGAGACCAGGAAGTTTCTTGATTGAAGAACACCCATTATCTTTTCATAAGCATTATGGTAATTTTATTTTTTTTTCCCCTCTCAAAAATAAAGCTCTGAAGAACATTTTACTGGACACCACATAGATCACTTAAAGTTTGTCCCTTGGTGTCTCATAAATCTTGGCAATACCACTACAAAACTCTAAACATACGTATGAAATTATAGTATTTATTGAAAAACAGAAGTACTTAAAATATAACCGCACAAATGCACTATTAAGATTTGACATTAAGCCACTTTTCAAATACAACTCAGATGTATATGCAAAAAGTTTCACTTACCAAGATTCATCAAGAGTATTGAATTATTAAACAAACAACCTAAATTGGATATTGAATACCAATTATTATCACAATGTGAAATAAAACTTGCTCCCTTGAGACTAGACAATTTAATCAGCCTACAGGAAATAAATACTGAAAAAGTTAAATTTACTGCTCAGTGAGTACTATTTTAACCTCTTTGGTTCAGAAAGATTTAAGATTTGTCTCAGAAGAATTCTCTCTTCTCAAATTAAGTTTACTCTCCCCACCCTTTCTTCCACTGGCTTATGCAATTAACAGCAATAAAACAACAAAATCCTATATTGCAATTGCATTTCAAGGGCAGCAGGTCAAACAACAACCCGTCTCCTAACATTAACTGATAAGTAACATTTACATTAAACCCCCAAGCTTTTTTATTTATGGTAATTTGTCTTGTTTTTATACTATATTTTAATGAAGGAATACCAATGGCAAGATCTAGCTTGTATCCACAGAAGCAGACAGCAGAAACCTGAATTAAGGACAGAACTGGAGGTCTTACGACATAAATTCAGCTGCAGATACATAAATTCACAGTGCAGATACAACCCTGCAGAAAATGGCATGTGCCGTTTGGCTCCAGGTAGGAATATGGTATCATCAGCCTCCCTAACACACCTCCATATGCCACAGAAGACGTGGTTTCTTGATGCCAGTAGACTTTGGGTGTCCAAGAGCCCAGAAGCTCTTTTAAAGGAAAACACAAGCAGCTCTTACTAAAAGGAGCTAATGCATTGTGATTATAGGAGATGCAGTCTATCTTGAAAGGCAAGTGCTCAGGAGGCCCAGTTCAAATCCACCAAAGAGAGTTTTATTTTGAGTGGGTCAACATGTTTCAGGTAAGTTTTTCTACAATGAGTACAGTGAAGATATTTTTCCCCTTAAATAAACCATCCAGAAATAAAATTGTTCAGGTACTTCTGATACAAAACACAATGCTTTCAAAATGCCACTTGTGAGGAAAATGACACAGAATGGAAACAGCTTACACAAACAAGGAAAAACTCGCTATTTCATGACATTTGCCACTGCTCTCAAGTCACTGAAAGGCAAGTCACAGCAGAGTGTGCATCAGCTCCTGCTTTCCACAGCACTATCAGCTCTTTACTGATTAACCAGGACATGAAGGAGAATACAGAAATCATGTTTACACAGTGTTTGGCACGTTTGCTCCTATTTTGCAGGATTTTGCAGTCTCAAGTCAACCAGGGTTTAGTCCTTCCTCAGCACTACTCTCTAAACGTGCTTTGTTCCATGGGTATGGCTTGTGTGCTGCCCATCAGGAAGCAGGACATAGAAAAGGTGATCACAGTATCTCAAAATGAAAAAGATAAATTACTGGTAAACTCAATTCTTCACCCTTTTTTCTCCTTCTTGATGTTATTAGTTTTATGTAGGAAAACATGGCACTCTCAAGCACCCTTGCCATGGAAACACCAACACGTTGAGAGTTATAAAGAGTCATAATGAGGAACAAATGAGCACAAATGTAAGCGAAAGGTCCAGCCAGCCTTCAGCTCATTCTCCTGCACCCAAAAGCACAAGGTGCAGCCACATACACAGAACAATGAAAAAGCTTCAATTATTTTCACCTTAATGCTAAGGCTACTAGGAAAACGCTTAAAAACCTGTAGCTATTTTTTGGTTGTTATTTTCATTATCAAAAAGGGGAGCCTTTGGAGCACTCCAAGCACTTCATCATTGCCCATTTAAGACACACAAAAAGATGCCTCTTGCAACAGCAGTGAAACAACCCATTCATTTGAAGTGAAATAACTGGGTAGTGAAAGCAAAGCACTAACTAAACACAGTACACCATGAATAAAACCACATACAATAGAAAGCATTAGCTGGGTGAATTCCTGGCTGGTATCTTAACTCTCAAAAAGCATGACTTTAAAGACTATGAATTTCGAAACCACCAGCTCTGAAAGGATTAGAGGGTTAAACACCATTTCTCTTAACACTATCATGCTGCCTCATCCTTGCAGTCAATTAAAAACCTGCTCTGGTGATTAGGTCAGGCTGAACAAAGATGCTCAGGTCCACTTTCCAAAGTCCTTTCCAGAAAAATAAAAAAGCTTGGTTATTTAGATGAAAATACAGAAAGGCTTTTTATTCCAGTTTCTTCGGGTTGTTTAACCAAATAAGAATCCAGTAACAACCAGGTGATTCAAAAGCGAATATTATTTCTCAGAACTGGCAAGAATATTTCTCTCAGCAGTCTTCCTAGGAAACTGCCAGCTGCAGACATATCATTTGGGTTCTATATATATATATATATATTTATTTATTTATTTAATTTGTGTCTTTCCTTTCTCCTTTGACATGGAGAGATAAAACTTTTTGCTCCAAGGCAGGTACTCCTCCCTTCATCCACATCCTGGATGCAATGAAGAATGTATTCCAGAAGTTATGTCTCTAACACTGGACAAAAGCTGCTTATTTACAAGTATATACACTGTTACTTAATAAGTGTTCTGTTCTTGTTAACCTAACATCCATACCTAAAACTAGGTAGTAAAATCCGTCTTGGGTGCACAAAGAATCAATTAACTTCAATGGGCTCGATATAAGAGAGTCCCTAAACGAGTTATCACCCAAGCCCAATCACAATCAGTAAAAACATTGTTCCCGAAATCTCAGTATTATCACAAGCAAAGTTTAGAAACTAGACAGAAATTAGAAAGTGTTACTTAGGTGCCCAAATAGTTAAGATTTTTCTAAGCTTCAACACATAACACAGAAAATATGAGAATCTTAGATTCTCTCTAATTAAAATGAGTAAACACTGATTGCCAGAGAATGAGCAAGTTTTACAAACAGATATTCCCCCATACTTCAACATGCATTGAGCATGATTATTTGTATACATTAATCTAGGAAATTCTCTTCAGCATCATTTATTCTGGACTGAATACTGAATCCACACCGTGTAACAATGGAAAAATTGTTAAAAATACTGCCTATAGAGAGGGTTGGTTTGAGTTTGCTTTTTGGTTTAAGACCCTGATTACTTGTTTTTCCATGACACTATTTTTTGCTGTTGGCTTCAGCGCTATCAGCTGTAATTAAAGTATTATAACACGCCTCTACAAACAACCATAAATTCATAAATCATTGCAATACAAGTCATTGCCCAAGCATATGTATCTTAAGTATTATAAGTGTTATCTAGGCTTCACTTCATGATACTAATTCTCTACTGAATTTTCTTTTTAAAGCAACCCTGCCTTTCTGATCTTGAAAAGAAAATACTTTACTGCCTTTGTCAACTGAATGCTGCTGCTTCCTCTCTCACTAAGTAGAGGCGTAAACAACTTAATGGTCCTAACATACTGCCAAAAAAGTGATGTGGAAAAGAAAATATCCTAAACTAATGCTTACCATTAAAAAGAATCACAGCCTTTTAAGTGTGACTGTATTGCCTGCTCCTCTGTCAAGAGGAAAGATCCCTGTGACAACATCTAGGGACAAAGCAGATGATATTTTCATCTTTGGCAAGTGCCACTGGAGCACTGTACGATGCCTCCACACCACGACAGCCCTGAACAGAAGGCTTTGTCCACATAATTCAATATGGTGATGGCTTGCATAAAATCTGCAGCCCACTCCCCACCCTCTCCTCACCCCACTTATTTAGAGATGCATTTCTGTGATGTCAGGGCTGGATCACACTGTACTAAGGCTGTACAATGAAATAGGGATTCTATATGGGTTCTGTAAAAATTATCATTTAACATGACCTAAAATCTGCAAAGCCATATCAAACCAATACTTCAATGTGGAAAGGTTAATAGGTTGTTTCCTAATCCTACTATTTAAATAATCCAATGGACAAATGGAAGTCAAAGACCTCCACACTTCCAGTTCTATACACCGCTTCTCAGACTTACAGCTTCTGGAACTGAAAAATAAAAAGATCGAAAATAATGCCTATTCTTGCAAGGAGATAGGAGAGGAAATCAATACCTTGCCTGCCTCTAGAAATCTAGATCCTCCAGGACTGAGGGCCAGTATCATAAGGCAACTGACTGAAGTAAAAATGAGGCCATATGTGTCATTTATTCCTGAAAGAATGATCCCGTACACATATTCACTGCTTCTCTGTAAGGCTTCTTCTGTAGTAACATGGAGGCTCACAGAGAGTTTGAAGTCCACTTTGCTTTTTATATACAATTTCTTACTGGATCATGTTTTATCCTGCCTCTTGCAATTGCCTTTTCTATGGCCTGCTTCCAGCAAATGAGTGCTCCTTGCTGACAAGTTCGTGTCCGCTAATCTCAGCAAAAAACCCATGGCCTGCCACTTCGTACAGAAGCAGCAAAACAAGATCTGAAAGGTCCTGCCCTCAGGAGAAGCACTTGTTCCTCCCCTTTCCATACACCAGCTTGGGAACCAATGAGACAAAGCCCAAGCCCAAAGAAAGAAGAGCTACTGCTTCCCATGGGGCACCGAGAGCAGCCATGCACAGACTCAGGGCTAACGATAGGTAATCAGGAGGAAGGAGTGCAAGCCACTCCACAAAAGTCAATACTATTATTTGACCCCCCACTGCCTTCCAGATGCTCCCACCCATGCCTTTTGTACCATAAGCCAGAGCATGGCATAAGAAACAGACTGTGCAATTCCTTTCAAACCTCCAGATGAGCACAGATTCCAAGGTCCTGCCCTGCTCTTCCTTCAAGAAATTCTTTGCCCTCTCATTGATAACTCAGCATTATTCCACAGGGAGAAAGAGAGGAGCACAGTCAGACAACATGATGGACACATGACTGGTCTACTGACCTTGTCCCGCACACCACCATAGGATTTTTCTAGTAGACTGTGTTTCCTGCCTTTTGCTGGTTTATTTTTGTAACCAGCCTTTCACACATGGCAGATGGTGTTCTGCAAGAAAAAGACCACTAGAACTGCACTACTATTTCAAATCAAAGATCCACCCAGCCTGAGATCCTACTTCTAACAGATGCCATGAAAAGATGACCCAGAAAACGTAAGAGAACAGGATAATCAAGCACAGTATTCCCAAACATGATTATTCTTCCTAATACTCCATACACTTTCAGCTCAGGGAATTCCTCAGTTGACTGCAGTTTCTAAATAATCCTCAGTGGTTTTCTTGTCCATGAACTCAGCCAGTCTCTCTTTAAACCATAAATATCTGCAATACACTTTGGCAACAAGTTTCACAAGCTTAGTAGCCATTGCATAGAAAAACTGGTTTTTGCATGCTCCCAGCCTGGGACTAAAGGTATTTATGCAGGTGTTAGAGGTTGGGGTTTTTTTATTACACTTCTTAATAAATTTCATAGAACACATGAAGCTCGCAATCCTCAGCTTTCCCAAGCCATGTTCAAGATAATGATGTTAATCTGCTACCTCACACACCAACACCATTTACACCACCAGTAATTAACCTTTTGCTTTCTTGAGCCTCTTCACAATGTTTGAGACGTGCGACCTCAATCTAGAAACATGTCACTGACACTTTGGTCCATTTGCTTCATAACCTCTATTTGCTTTACTTTCAGATACAGCATCTAAGTCTCCAACAAGAAACAGCTCACACGACTGGAATGTGGCCATGGATGCCTATGTGCTTTTTAGGAAAGATCGGTGGGTGAAGCGAGGTGGTGGAGTTGCTCTTTATGTGAGAGAGCAGCTAGAATGTATCGAGTTTTGTGCAGGGGCTGATGAGGGGCAAGTTGAAAGTCTGTGGGTAAGAATTAAAGGGCAGGGTGGTATGGGTGATACAGTTGTGGGAGTCTACTACAGACCTCCTGATCAAGATGAGGAAATTGATGAGGCTTTCTACAGGCAGCTGAAAGCAGCCTCACAACTACAGTCCTTGGTCCTTATGGGAGATTTTAACTACCTTGATATCTGCTGGAAGACTTACACAGCCAGCCTTTCACAGTCTAGGAGGTTCCTCCAGTGCAATGATGACAACTTCTTAAAGCAAATGGTGGATAAGCCGACTAGAAGAGGAGTGCTGCTGGATCTTGTGCTCACCAACAAGGAGGGCCATGTTCTCTTCTCCATCTCCCCTGTGCTGCACGTGGTTTCAACTGGCAACCACATGAAACAGCAGCATCACTTCTAGTCCAGGCAAAGCAATTTTGCCAAAACTTAGGTTATCTTCTGTGATAGTTAGAAGCAAATAGAATTTTCATGGGAGCAGGAAAAAAACAGGTTGTTTTCAAGGAATACAATAATCTTCTCTGATCCTCACCTCTTTTTTGTTTTGCTAAGTGAAGTCAGTGAAAACAAGTTCTGTTCTTTGTGCAGTTTTATTTTAAGTCTTAAACCCCCAAAAAACCCTTTATATTATTTACAACTGAATAATCGAATCACTTCTTTTGTCCATGGTACACAAACTCAATACTGATTTTAAGCAGGTACAAGTACACAAATCATCTCTACAAGCTCTCTAACGGATGGCAGAATGAAAACAAACGAATTTGAAAAAGATACCAAACAAAAAAGTTATTTAATTACAAAAATGCCTGTTACTTTCCTATTGCAGGGAACAAATTTTACCTGACAAATATGAGACAAGACTTCTAATGTTAACATATTAAAGAACCTTACTTGAATATTCTTACCAAATTTTAAACAGGAAACTTGCACGCAAATATACAAATATAATAACTTTACATTATAAAATATAACTTTCTTTTTATACTTAAAAAAGTATAAAAGTGTACACACTTTTTATTGTGTACAAATCTTGTTCATACATTGTCACTGTTACTGATATACCCTTTATTTAGATTATATTAAATATTATGTATATTAATCTGTAACAAATCAAGATTCTTTGCCTTTTGGAAAAAAAAAGAAACTATGATGTTTTGCCTTCCCATAGTGTTTCTGGGCTAACAACCTCTCTGGCAAAGCAAAAATATTCCAAACAGTGAATGGACAAATGAAAAAAAAACAAAAAACAAAAAACAGGTTATTATTAAAATAAGTATTATGAGTCAAAACAAATATGAACAGTCTAACCAACCAGTAAGTAAGAAGTAAATAAGAGTGATGAAAAGGACTACACTAGCTTAAGATAAGGTTTTATACTTTTACATTTGTGTTACGCTCAGGAGAAAAAACCAAATCTAAACAGTGGTCATACCCCCAGTCCTCAGTGGTTTGCACAATGCTGAAACTCAGACAAACCCAAGATTGAGATTGCAAAGAAGCAGATTTCTTCTCTGCTGTCAACACTTTTATATTTGTGTTGGTTGGCTTGACTCCTTGATCTCCAAGGAATCATCCTGAAGATCACAGGCAGATACAGAACCAGAAGAGCAAAGAATATTTAAGTAGCAGAATTACTCAGTGGGAATATATGCAGGTGTTTGTCTGCAATTGCATTAAGATTCTGATGTTGTTTCATTTTTAAGTTCCTTCCTAGCCTAAACAGATTAGATTAAAAAAAAAAACCCAGGCCTTAAAACAGCATGCTATTTCAACTGAACAGATAATTCTGATCATTAAATCATCAACCATTTAAAGTACTACTTTGGGCACTCACCTGAAAATAAAGCAAACCAGTTAATTTTATACTGCAGATTTTTTTTTTTTCAATATCCATTCCTTGAGGACAAGAGAGGTGTTGATTTGATCTCAAGCCACAAAGGCAGAAATGCAAAACTCAGCTTGTATCATGTCAAGCAGGCACTTCTCCCCTGAAATCCATGTTGGGCAAGGGAAGTTGGAGAGGAAAATTCTCTGCTTTTTGTGGTTACCAACATTTCACTACAAATCCCTTCTAGTGTTTGTATTATACCACAGCAATATTCTTCATATTCTACCAAGACTCTCCATGACAAACTTCAGAATTTAAGAGCAGACAAGCTTTGGTACCAGAATACATCCCTGAAAACTGATTTCTGATAACTATGCAGTTTGTTTAACCTAAACATCCCCTGCAACGTCAAAGGTTCTCTTACTACAGATGAAATACAGTTTTTTTGTAAATGAAGTCTGGTCTGATCCTATTGCATGTCCTCTCCTGTCAGCATAAAGTGTTGCTGTGTTACAGTGGCATCAATCAACACCCTTTCACCACCACAGAGTTTGCAGATGGGTCTCAGGCACAGATGACTATGCCAAGAAGCCAAACGAGACTTCAGCGCTTACATTGATTTAATTACAAGCTTGCTGGGTCTTCATTCGTAGTAGATTTAACATCAGTTAAATGAAAGGAAGTCTTCCAGCTGAAGTGGAAACTTTAGCAAGGCCTGGATCAGCCTAATGAATGACACTACACACCTACAAAATTTGGACAGATGCCATTGACAAGATTTTTTTTTTCCTCATGGAGTCAGTTCCATCATTAAAAAAAACTCTTGAAAGACTGACTGTTTCCTAAAAATCATTCTTCAAAACTGGCAAACGCCAATTTCACACAAAGCAAAGACAATCAGCAGCAGCTGCAGTAGCAACAGTTATAACGTCTTGGAGTAACTCCTAAATTAGGAAACCAGGACGGACCAAGTACTCCTGAACATTAATAGTGCTAAACCAATGGTAGGTAGAATTCAGCAAACTTGCCGTATCATCTTAGAAATACATGATTTTCCTTAGAGTCCAAAATCTCTCTAGGTAACACAACTTAACCTCTCAAATCCTAATTATAACACCAAATCAGCCAATGCTTCTAGGACATTTTGTAAGGTGCATCTTACAAAGTCTGAAATGAAAAAAAAAAATAAATTAATAACTAGAGTTTATCTGATGGCTTTGCAAAGTCTGGATTTCAGTTGAAATTATATTTTCGGTTATGCCAAGTACTCCACATCTAAATCCCTACATATTCTGAAGTGGAATAAAGCCAGAAGACAGTCACAAGCTTCTGAAATTCATTTCTGGAAAAAGAAAAAACTTTTTACTGTTTTCATTTCAGTGTAACATTTTGATCTAGATACACATATGTATTTTTAATACAGGATTATGTTCGCAAAAATCAGATCTAGGAAGCTGTTTCAGCTCCAAATATTTCATGCTAAAAGAGTATAATTTTATTCTCCTAGAAGCAAAAATTTCCCATCAGCTCCATTTTTTTTTTCCATTAGAAATTCCAAGTTTTTGATTACAGAACATTTTCCAAAACGAAAAGTAGTCCTTCAGTCTTTTAAAATGCAAACAGGCATCCATGCCACTGGAAAACCTGCTGATGTTAATAATCATTTTTCCTGTCTAACATAACCATATTTATTGGATTTCTATGCAAAGCATTACGGAATTTAGTAAAATAATTTCCAGGCAAATGCCAACACTGGAATGAGTAGGGCCTCAAAATTACACCTTCACATACTTAGGTCGCACACATTTTAAAGATACTGTGGCCTGGTCCCAATAGGATCAGCCATTATACTCATATTAACCCATTACAGCATCTCTTTCCATCTGTAATTCAATGCATTAGGTAATGAGTTCTGGCAATTTGCAAAATGTTTTTAAAACTTCTGCTCTAAATCACATCAGAGACTACAGACAAAACTCAGTAACACAGTTATTAATTTACAAAGCATTTCCATAAAATTATGAGATAGCAACCATTTCACAGCTTTGGTAGAAGTAAAAAATAAAAAAACTATGAAGCCACAGACTAAAACCCAAGACCATTAAATGCCACTGCGTTTTATAATGTTTTTTCAGATAGATTAACAAGATCTAGACAATTTAAAGCTACTTAAGCACAACCATCACTGCATAAATAGTCAACATCACGTTTTCACACTGATGACAATAATTTCTATCACAAAAAAGATACAACATGGTCTGTCAGTATTTACTTTTCTAAGGATTTGGCATATCACTATGTTTAAAATTATCTTGAAAAAAACCTACCAAAGAAAAAAAAATGAAACAAAACAAAAAACACACACACACACCAAAAAGGAAAAAACAAACTCACTCCTTTTTTTTTTTTTTTTTTTTTTTTTTTAACAAAACTGCGAGGAGTCCCAAGTTTATGAAACATTCATAAGCCATCATGAAGCCATACTTCTTTCCATGGCGCTATCTGGAAAGATCTCTTCCATGCAGGAGAGAGATCTCTCTGCTGCCCATGTCAATTGTCAGAGCACGCCGACTCTCCGCCGCCAGATTTCAAAGCAGACACTTGTTTTCCTGACAGGAAGGCACCAGCAGTGTGCAGATGGAGTCTCCCGAGGATTTGCTTGCTCTGTTCACAGTCCTAGGGGATCCCAGCAGGTGCCCAGCAGCAGCAGGGACACAGGACTGAGATGCAGTGGAAAGAGATTTTAAGATGCCCCTGCCTGGGAAAATGGTCGCGCACTCCCATCTTCTATGGGCCTGCACTTTTCAATCTGTGTGGCAGCCCTCAGAAAAGCTCCTCAAAACCAAGAGTACCCTTGTTGCACTCAGTTGCATAGAAGTGAAGCAAATGCCAGTACGGAATTAAGAGAGTTTAAATCTGGATAAAACCCAAGAGGTGAATGCAGCCTGAGCCTAGACTCCAAGCCCATGCCAGTAATGATGCTTTTAAGTAACTCAAAACCTTCCTGCTCCCTGAATTCTCCTTTTCCCCATAATTCCTCCTTGTTTTCTTTTTTTCAGGAAAGCTGGGGAGAGATTTTTTACAAGGGCTTATAGCAATAGGACAAGGGGTACAGGCTGTAAACTGGAACAGGGGAGATTTAGGTCGGATATTAGGAAGAAATTCTTCATTATGTGGGTGGTGAGATGCTGGAACAGGTTGCCTCAGGAAGCTGTGGATGCCTCATCCCTGGAAGTGTTTAAGGCCTGGTTGGACGGCACCCTAAGCAACCTGGTCTAGTGGGAGATGTCCCTGCCCATGCAGGGGGGGTGGAACTAGATGATCTTTAATGTCCCTCCCAACCCAAACCATGCCATGATTCCCATTATATGATGCTAGAAGTCTTTATAATATATAATCCAGCAGCCTTCCAGGCAACGGTGCTTGGTCCAGTGTGTCCACAGCTACATTAGCTTCAGGAATGCAGTATGCAACCTAAACACGAAATACACAGAATTTCTGTTCATGTTTATTTTTCCTACACAGCATTCAGGATTTTCAGATTTACCGAGGTTGCTTTTGTAGCCTAGTTTATCTCTGATCAACCTTTCTTCTCTGTTACAGGGAATTTGTCCAATAGTGTTGTCACAGGATCACTGCAGGGCAAATCTGAGTTGTCACTCATATTCCTAGTTTTAGATCTCAATGATATGCAATCAATGGGACACTCACAGCAAACACCAGAAATTTTACATTAATTTCTGCTGGGGAGCCAGTTTTTAACAATTTTACAATATTTTGAAAACTCCTTTTATGCCAAGATCCTTCATATGGAACAGATGTCCCTTCCTGCATATGCAAGAATCCTGATTTGTATCTGTACAGTATTTGTGCCTGAATGTTAATGCTTTATAAGCCGCACTACAAAATGTCTCTTCATCCATATTGCATGTACCTTTTCCCTCCCGGTCTTGGAAACCACAGTCTCACTCATCTGCAGCAATGAGGACACCCATCTGAATTCCCTTCCACCCCCACCTCCTTGACAGAGCTTTACTAGCTCCCACCTCGTATTTCTTCAACTCTGTGAGAGGGGGATTGCCTCTGCAGTAACAATGTACAAGGTAAAACTTTGGATTTTCTGTAATGTTCAACAAGTTGCTAAAACCTATAAGTCATACACATTTCTCAGACAAGTAAATACTTTCAGTGAAAATACTCCCTGTTAAAATACTTTTTGTTTGCCACCTATCCTAAAGACAACATTGAGACTACAGCATGGAAAAGGCTTGAAGTACCTGAAACTTTTGGGTGGTACCCAACACTCCTTCAGACCAGTGTAGATTTAGAAAAAACACCAGAAAGTGAGAAGAGAGAAGAACCCTGCTCTGGAGTTATGATGGTTACTCATTTCTTTCAGTTCCATATTTTCCACTACAACTTTCCACTGCTGAGCAAACTTTTTCCAGTTCTGAAGGAGCTCCCCCCATCATCGCCCTCCTCTCTCTCCAAGAAAAGGGGAAATAAAACTTGCTTCTCGGTAGATTCTGCAGTTAAAAGCACCCTTTTGAAGCATCCTATTTTACAAAAATATGTTATTTCCAATCAACCCATTCTTATTGTACATTAGTATACAACTAGCGTTTTTATTGCAAAATAACACTTAACAAGAAATAGTTCTTTTGCAGATTTCATTCTTCTGCTATTTTTCGCCCAGCTCGAGTGTACACACACAATAAAAAAGCTATAATTTTTGCTCTAAAACAGCTGTCATCTCTTATGAAAACTTGCTGCTAAAAAGCAATGTTTGTTGCACATTCAATCCTATAAAGATATAATACCCATAATTACACCATTGTTATTAAAGCAATCACAACAGATACCATATGGACTTTAAAAGTAGCTTTGAGTACAATTTTTTAATAAGCTCAATGTTGCTGATGCATTCTGTGAGAACAATCCATGCCACAAACTGCCCACTACCGGTAACATATATATATATGTATGTATTGGTAACATATATAGCTTACTCTATTTTTTTTTTTTTACCTTGCATGTAATGAGAAAAACAATGCAATTCATAGTTTCTATTGATAACTCACTCTCAAAGGCTCTCCAGACTCACTGCACACCATGTTTTTAATACAACAGCAACTGTGTGCCAGAATTCAGTGCTCCTGCAAATACGCCAACTTGTAGCTACGTTCCTCATCAGGAATTAGTGCCAGAGTAAATGAATGGCACATTCAGCTAGATGTTCTAGCTCTACAAAATGAATAACATGCTATATACAGTCCTTTTGTATGTGTCTGTCTTTTTTTGCATCTTTATCAACAAAAGCTGAAAAGGCTAGAAATGAAGTTCCAGAAGGCTGTCAATTATCCAGCTAAGGATTAGCTGAACAGGAAGCAATTTTTTTCTACCTGCATGTTAAATACCTGATTCATATATTAGAATAAATTCTGCATTGTCTGAACCATTTCACCTCTTCTCAAACAACATGGCTTTCCTTCCATCACACACAGAGTGGCTGGATGCTCAAAGCTGCACAGCTGACGATTAGCTGAGTGCTGGGGTGTCATTAGAAAATTAAAAAAAAACAAAAAAACAAAAAAAAAAAGGAAGCTTCAATTGCAAAAGCTATTGGATGGCAGATAACTGGGGGGCGCAAAACTGAACTTTAGAATGCTGAAACATAAACCTGCTACTTGCTAGCTGCAGCTGGTAGAGACATGAGACAGAACTGCAAACCAGGAGGCAGATCATACATTGTGCTTCTGCAGAAGGGCTAGTTGAACTGGAGAAGTGGGGGGCTTGGAAGACATGAAGAAGGAAGTGGAGATGCTGGTTGGAGGACAGATCCTGGAGATCAGGCTTATGCACAGAGCCAAATATCACAAGCCACCCAAGGACCTTGGCCAGTGATGCCCAAGACAGGTAACAGCAAGCAGTGGCACAGCATGGATCAACCTTACTTTTGATTCCACTTCCCATGGCCAGCACCCTCCCTGCTGGGAAAGGAAGCAGACACCTAGTGAGGGTAATGCTGGGAGGGTGCATTGTCAGTGCAAAGTCATCAAAACAGGGGAATGCCCTTCATCTCATTGGTTCTTTCATAAACCACAGTATCCAGACACACTGTGGACTAAAGGTTTTTTTCCTTTTTTTTTTTTTCCCTTTGTTTTTTTTTTGAATGTTTTTCATTCATGACATGGAGTTTGTTTCCTTTTTTCTAAAGAAAAGACACTGCCAAGTTGCACACTTTACCAATACACAGGACTGCTACTGCAAAATCCATTAAGTCTGAGGGCTGTCCACTCTTACAGTCTATTCCCCTGATCAAACAGCAGGTAAATTGCAGTTATAGTTGAAGCTCATGGAGCAGTGGTTGTGACAGAGGAGAGGACAGTATTCTCCTCACAGCTAAACATCAATTTGTGGAAGAAGTTGCAGTGGCCTCATTGCATCCTGTTCATACAATCTTCTTACTCACCATCCTTTCAGTCCCTTCACACACTCAATCCATTTGCCATTCACAGCTCAAAAGTGCAACTACTTTACAAGTTGTGTGCATTTGTACCACGTGTTAAACAACTCCTCCTACAGAACTGGATTCCTTTATCTACTACAACCTCCAAGGCACATGTCTAATTCCACCTGACTTCGCTATTCAGAGATAGTATATCGTCTTTATTTTAGTATGGATTATGCACAGTGCCTTAGGTGCTTACACTGTGGGTATTTTCTAAGTGTAAACTTGATTGATTGGTCACAAGACTGCCTTGGATAGCTGTAAAATGCATTTGGCCCCCAGCCACAGTTTGCTCAGCACAGATATACTGTAGGACAGAGATAACTTAACATTTCAAGAATTCATAATGAATATGCTAAGAAGTATTACAAACCCTTATTTGTACGGTTGGTGCTATACATGCATTTCTAAACATTTCTCAATAGCAATGCATACTACAACTTATAAGAGAATCCTGGTTGGATATTTATCAGCAAAGAAGCCTTATGAAAATGTGCTTTCAATAACTGGTGTGAAGTCAGCCCACTCTCTGCTGATTAGATACAGTTGCAGTTCAGAAGCAGCCCTATTCAGTGTAGTAGGAAGCAATCACTCCCAGTACTGAGGCTTGAATCAAGAGCTTCATGCTTTATGCTGAATGACTTAATGCAAAAAGATCAAGAAGACTGCATTAATTGCCACCTTCAACTTGAACGGCAAAAAGAAACACAAAGTTTAACTCAACATCTTCACCTGGATTCTCTTTACATGGCTTTTGCAAGTGCTGTTCCAAAAAGTCAACATTGTAAAATTAACTCACTCTAGTAGTGCTGTTTTATCAAGGTGCAAAAGCAGCAATATTCTAAGAAGCTATGGCTTTTACATAAACTATACAAGCTTAATATCAAGATTGTTTCTTATACGCCAAATAGTCTCTCCATACCATTTCACACTCCCCCTTTGGGTTACTGACTTGACTTCCCAGTCTGAGCAGTTATAAAGGAGCCCTCCTGTAAGCTGATGCATCTCTTCCTGAAACCTGGTCTCTGAGGGTATTAGTCTTGAGAGAAGAACGGTGGAATTTTAAAAGCCATTAAGTCACCAGTATAACCATTTCACACATGAGATTAAAGCAAGACTTTTTTTTTTTTCCTAGAGCCGTAACTTTCTAGGACTCTGCAGTCTCCCAATACTAAACTGATAATGAAAAAGACTGTAGCCATTACATCCAACCATGCTGTAGATTATCCATTGTGCTGTATCTGCACTACCTTCAAATAATATTCAAATAAATAAATTTCAGTTTTGAAGTGTAATTCTCTTCTTTTAATGTATTTGCACACTAACATCTGTAATATGTGGCAACATCCCTGCTACCTTGATTCCAAACACTTGAATTTTATATTTTAAAATGCTACACAGTTGTGTTAACACTCATTTAAGACAAAACAAAACAGCTTGAACATGGTTTTTAAAAAAATTCTCTCACAAAAGTGAGTATATTCATAAATTATTGCACAATATATGTGAGGTCTGAGGTCTTAAAAACATTTGAGAAAGAATTTATTTCTAATCCTTCTGTTTTGAATAATCCTTTCTGTATCAACTCATGCAATTAACTTCCTTTATTGGTACTAAAAAGCAAAATCAGACAACTAGGCAATACTGACAAGATACCTAAGACATTTTAAAGGAAAATTATATTAAATAATTCAGCTTAGGCATATTTTTAGAACATTACTTGATAGTAGAGTTGTAACTTCATATCCATAATAAACTAAAGACTGAAGTGATACCAATGATCCTTGGAGAAACAAGGAGAGGGGTTAGTAAAACTGCCACCTTAGACTTCGGGAGGGCAAACTGACCTGCTCAGAAGACTGATTGACAAAGTGCCTTAGGAGGCTGCCTTGAAGGATAACAGAGTCCAGGAAGAATCACAGAATCATAAAATCATAGAATCCTAGGGGTTGGAAGGGACCTCGAAAGATCACCTAGTCCAAACCCCCTGCCAGAGCAGGATCACCCAGAGCACATCACACAGGAACGCGTCCAGGTGGGTTTTGAATGTCTCCGGAGAAGGAGACTCCACAACCTCTCTGGGCAGCCTGTTCCAGTGCTCTGTCACTCTCACAGGAAAGAAGTTTTTTCTCATATTCACCTTAAACCTCCTATGCTCCAATTTGCATCCATTACTCCTTGTCCTATCACTGGTCATCACTGAAGAAAGCTTAACTGCATCTTCCTGACACTCACCCTTTACGTATTTGTAAACATTGATGAGGTCACCCCTCAGTCTCCTCTTCTCCAAGCTAAAGAGACCCAGCTCCCTCAGCCTTTCCTCATAAGGGAGATGTTCCACTCCCTTCATCATCTTTGTGGCTCTGCGCTGGACTCTTTCAAGCAGTTCCCTGTCCTTCCTGAACTGAGGGGCCCAGAACTGGACACAATACTCCAGAAGGCTGGTCAAGCTTGAAGAAAGAAGTTTTAAAGGATGTCCCCGTGTGCCAAAAAAACAGTAAGCAGAGTAGGAGACCAGCCTGGCTAAACAGGGACTCTTGGCTGGACCTTAGGAACAAAAGGAGAGTCTATGACCTTTGGAAGAGGGGACAGGTCACTCATGAAATCTATAAAGATGAAGTGAACCTATGCAGGGTGAAAATTAAGAGAGCCAAAGCACAGCTACAGCTCAAAGTAGCTACAGCTGCTAGGGATAATAAAAAATGTTTCTATAAGTTCATTAACAGCAAATGGAGGATTAGGGAAAATCTTCATCCTTTACTGAATGCAAAGGGAATTTTAGCAACAAAGGATGAGGAAAAGGCTGAGGTGCTCAACACCTACTTTGTTTCAGTCTTTAGTAGTGGAAGTAGCTGTTCCATGGATATACAGCCACATGAGCTAGCAGACCGGGAGGAAATGCAGCATGAGGTCATCACAATTAAAGAGCAGTAGGTCACAGAACTACTGCACCACTTAGATGCACACAAGTCTGTGGGACCGGACAGGCTACATCCAAGCATGCTGAAAGAGTTGGCAGACGTGATGGCCATGCCACTTTCCATTATTTACCTGAAGTCCAGGCTAACTGGGGAGGTCCCAGTGGACTGGAGGGTAGCAAATGTAACACCCATCTATAAGAAAGGCAGAAAGGAGAATCTGGGAAACTATAGACCTATCAGTCTGACCTTAGAACCAGGGAAGGTCATGGAGCAGATCATCTTGAGTGTTATTAGAAGACATCTAGAGGATAACCAGGGGATCAGGCTCAGTCAGCATGGGTTTATGAAAGGCAGGTCCTGCCTGATGAACCTGATCTCCTTTTATAACCTGATGACCAAACTATTGGATGAGGGAAGGCTGTGGATATTGTCTATCTGGACCTCCAAAAAGCATTTGACACTGTTCCCCATAAAACTCTCATTAAAAAATTGGCTGCTCATGGCCTGGATGAGCATGTGATCTGTTGGACCAAGCACTGGCTGGACAGTTGGGCCCAAAGAGTGGTGGTAAATGGAGTCAAATCCAGCTGGCGGCCAGTCACAAGTGGTGTTCCTCAGGGCTCAGTGGTGGGACTGTTTCTGTTCAACATATCTAGTGATGATATCGATAGGGACATGGAGTGCATTATCAGTTAAGTTTGCAGATGACACCAAGCTAGGCAGGAGTGTTGATCTGCATGAGGATAGGGAGGCACTACAGAGAGACTTGGATAGATTAGATCATTTGGCTAATGTTAATGGTCTGGGCTTCAACAAGGCCATGTGCCGGGTCCTGCACTTGGGCCACAACAACCCCAGGCAACGCTACAGGCTGGGGAAGTGTGGCTGGAAAGTGTCTGGCAGAAAAGGACCTGGGGGTTCTAATTGACAAGTGGCTGAATATGAGCCAGCAGTGTGCCCAGGTGGCCAAGAAAGACAATGGCATCCTGGCTTGTATTAGAAATAGTGTGACCAGCAGAAGTAGAGAGGTGATTATCCCCCTGTCCTCAGCACTGGTGAGGCCACACCTGGAGTGTTGCGTCCAGTTTTGGGCACCTCAATTCAAGAGAGATCTCGAGGTGCTGGAGCGAGTACAGAGGAGGGCAACAAAGCTGGTGAAGGGCCTAGAGAGTCAATCTTACGAAGAACGCTTGAAGGAGCTGGGAATGTTTAGTTTGAGAAAGAGGAGGCTGAGGGGAGACCTCATCAGTCTCTATAACTACCTGAAAGGTCATTGTAGAGACGTTCGTGCTGGTCTCTTCTCACAGGTAATTAGCGACAGCACAAGAGGGAATGGCTTCCAGCTGCAACAGGGGAGCTTTAGACTGAACATCAGGAAATTTTTTTTCACAGAAAGAGTGGTCAGACACTGGAATAGGCTGCCCAGGGACGTGGTTAAGTCACCATCCCTGGATGTGTTTAAGGGTTGTTTGGATGTGGTGTTGGTGGATATAGTTCAGGGGAGAAGTTTGTAGAGTAGGGATGATGGTTGGACTCAGTGATCCCAAAGGTCTTTTCCAACCTGAATGGTTCTATGATTCTATCATCCTATAGTGCAATAAGCACCATTTTCCTTTCTCGGGTGTTTAATGAATCTGCGTATTTTATTTCAAGAACTGCACTATAACTAAGCACACGGCTAAACTCTAATGTATTCACACAGCAGAAAAGGGAATTATTTTCCCCTAGCTTTCTCAAGTCTACAGAAGAAACATGTATTTGAACAGTGGAAGAGCTAGGTGCCCCATCTTGATTACCCACTGCAAAAAAAAAGTTCAGAAACACCAACCTTTAAATAGGAGAATACTTCCTTTTAACAAATGTGCCAGGAGCAGACTATATTTTGTGTTATAAGAATATAAGGACAAAATCTGGTAACGTGAGGAATATTTCTTTTGGAAGTGGACTAGCTATGTATTTTGGAGAGAGCACTACTTCTCATTGTGGAGGAAGCATGAGTCCAACCGCAACCAGCATGAAACTCTCACAGGCCACAAAACTTTTCACATAATAATTCCACAGACCTCAATCAAGGACAAAGCAGCACTTGCCCAAGCCAGACACAGGTACCTCTTCCTCAATTTTGAGCCAAGTCAGACTAGAATTATGAATTTTGGATGCAAGTAAATTTGTCAGATTTTTCTCCCATAATAAAACCAGAAATAATTTCCAGGTGGTGTCTCCAAAAAGCTCTGCTGGACACTGCCAATGAAGAACTGCTAAGGAAAAGTCACCTTTTTCCTCTTAATGACAGTCCTAACATTAATTTACAAAGATCCTTGCAGACTGATTCACTAAAGCACCAAAGCATATGTTCACCTTTAAGAACATATATAAGTCACAACTGACGTCAATGAAACGAGGTCCACGCTTAATGGTTTGCTGGATCAAGTCCTAGTTCACAGTTGTTACCCATAAGCAGCACTTAATCTGTTGCTGATCATCTGTGTGCTAAGACAGCCTTAGAAAATAAGAAAAAAATATACAGACAAGATGGACCATTATGACCATTCACTGAATCACCAAAAGAGTGCCTTTACTGACCACAGACAACAACTAAATAAAAATAGGGTTTTGGGAACAATAAAATAATTTTGTCAAGATCATGCTGTTAACTGGCACCTAAACATAAGCTAACATGATCTAGTTACCACAACTCAGACTACCATTATAGTTAAATTTCATGACTTGAACTGGGGAGCTTCTATGAATGCCTTCATTTCAACTTTCTTAATTTGATATTTAAGGTAATCTATAAAATTGTTAAGGACAGAAAGAATATTTTTCTCTCCTCAGCAGAGAACATCCTTTAATGGCATGGCAATATCAGTTCTCCAACATCTGAAGAGGCATCATTTAGACAGTCTGCAGCATCAGTGCAAGGGACAATGAAATGCTTCCAGAAAATAGCAGCGTTTTTTACTTTCTACCTCGAGAGAAAGCCAGTGACACACAGGCCATCACAGTTCTATGTCATTTACAAAATGGAACATGGCACTTGACAAAGTAAAGAATATCTTCTAGGTAGGATGCCTGCTAAGTAGGTCCCAGCTCTGAAAGCATCAGAAACAATCAACTTTTCCTCCTGTCATTCAGAGCACTGACAACCTATGTGGTACCATACTAACAGAGATACTACTGAAATGGATAAAAAAAACCAAACCACAATATGGGAATCTTTTGGCTTCTGCACTACATAGTAGTCCATAAAGGGGAGCAGAAGAAGGTTAGTCAGGCCTTCTTTAATTGTGTATGCATATTCATGAAATATTATAATATCTATATATGTTTTAAAGCTGTATAGATGTCCAGTACTTATTAAACTAGAGTTAGGGTGGGGTTTTTCTCCTCCCATTACTATCACTTTGGCTTCCTCAGGTTATCATAAATCCAGCAGCTTGTTTGAGAACAGAGTGGGATAGTTGTGCACAGTCCTCTGAGTAGGACACATCCACTAGATAACCAATACATGAACGCCAAAGCAGTGTGCTTGCCCATAAAAAGAAAAAAAAAAAAAAAATCACCTGGTGATGTTTGTGAGCTCTTTGCTGAAAATCACAAGAGACCAGTGTGGGGAGCGAAGGCTTGGAGCTCTCTGAGGGGAAACAACTTGACTAGGGCAGCTCAGCAGCACAGCAGCACAGCAGCAGCAGGTGATGGAGCAGCAGAGCCCAGCACATTGAGTAGCAGCAAGAACCATAGGAGAAATGTTTACAGTGCATAGGGCTGTATAGCCACGTATAGGCTGCTGCTGGTTCAACCACCTACTGCTAGAGGACTCTCATCTGCAGCTCTGCAGAGCTGACAATAGCTGCAGCACCCAGGAGAGCTGAGAACAAAAGCTTTTTTCTTTTCATTCACTCAGGACACATACTAACATAGTCTAAATATAAACACATCCCACTATCACATATGGCTGCTGACAAAGATTGAAACTGAAGATGATGCGGCTCCCAACATCACAATTGTACTCACCTGGTGACATTGTGCACTGGGATAAAAAAACAACATGGTTTGAATAAAGGGGTTTTAGGGGGAAAGCGGGAAACCATAATCTTAAACCTGTCATGTTTTCTTCCCCAGCCAGGCTATGCTCTTCCTCCTGCCAGACACCCCTCTTCTTTATGCTCACAGCATGGATCTTATAGGCCTCAAAATGCTCTTCCTCCTTTTGAGAATAAATCTTCAGTAGATCTTTAAAGGCACGCTTCGATTGACCTAGTGTGGCTAATGAAGTTAAATCCCGTAGCCTGGAGGGAAGCAGCTGCCCTGGAGCAGAGGAACAGCACTGCAGCCTCTCTTCCCTCAGCTATGGTTCACCTCAGCTCCTACATGTGTTTTGGCTCAACACTATCACCTTTGGTATAAGTCAGTCGAGACTGACTGCTCTGGCTTGGACTGCAGTTGCAATTCCTATTTCTTTTTTAAACTTGGGCTAAAACCCGTCACCTTTGCAGGGAGCACAGCGGCAAATGCATCCAAGTGTTCATGGTCTCCGTTAACTTTCATGCTGTTTGCCCTAAAGGATTTGCCTGCTCCAAAACTGTCACAATTAACTTGGGCAAGGGGGAGAGCTGAAGACTGCAGAAGCATCTTAAGTAGAAAGAAACACACGACATGTCCCAAGGTGCTCTCGGGGGAGCACACAAATAGCTGGCAAACACTAAGAGGGGTATAGCTCTGCTTCCAGCCCCGCCACACAGGAGCTCAGCTCTGGGATCCTCCACTTGCAGCATCAGCTCCTCTGGGAAAACACACACACTTGGTACTTCAGGCAGCCCCTGTAAGGCAAATCCCTGCCAGCCTCGGCTGCAATAGAGCCATGCTCCATCCCTGGAAGTGTCCAAGGCCAGGTTGGATGTGCCTTTGAGCAACCTGGTCTAGCGGGAGGTGTCCCTGTCCATGCAGGGGTGTTGAAACTAGATGATCTTTAAGGTTTCTTCCAACCCAAACCATTCTGTGATTCTATAATTATCAGTGAGTCACTCACCCCCTATGATAAGCATTTTAATGACAGTATCTGAATACGGTAGCCATTATGATAGGCAAAGGAAACCCATTCCCAAAAAGTCATCCTCCAGGACAAGATATGAAAGATATTTATATTGAAATTTGTTAGCTTATAATAAAACACAAATACAGTTACAAAAGTATTTTCCAAAGCAAATAACTGAATACCAAAAGTGGGAGCAACATGGATCACCTGGGGGGAAAAAAAGGAGGATGGGAACAGAGGGCATCAGGCACTGAGTAGCAGGGATGACACACAAGAATGTTTCTGCAGCTAAAGATTTTAAAAACAACTGGTGGGACAAACAGTAACCCAGCTAATCCTTGGTACTGGCACACTGCCTCTGTAGAGAGAGCAGCAGCTGGTGGATCTGACGTAAGTCTCTGCATCCAAAGCAGGAACTTACTGTAATGAAACCATAGCCTTCATTGGAAAAGAGACTGTAAACTCGACAAAAAAAAAAAATACCAGCATCTCAATACATTCTGTGCTGCATTACATTATTTCCATCTAAATAAATTTAACCATATAATAACACAATTAGGATTATTCCAAAAAAACCTCCCAAAAATCAAAAGCATCACTTGGACTGAACCTCTTATTAAAAAAAAAAAAAAAAAAAAAAGCAGGGACGATGAAGATATTACAAAACTCACATCTTCTTTGGTTTGAAAAGTACCAATCTGAGACATTAAGTGGCATAAAAACACCGTTGCAGAAGCCCGAGACACTAGGCAGAACTACTTGGACTGGAAAAAACACTCACATTAGTGAACTACCTAATTCAGAATCCAGTTACTCTTCCAACCCCTTTAGAGCACTGCAAGAATGTCAGTCTCTTTATCTCCGGCACCTCGAGAAAAGCACCTTCTGATAAAAAAATCCACACCTCTCTTTCCCCCTCCCTCCCTTCCTCTCCCTCTCCTTGGAGGAGGGTTTGAAGCATCAATAGTTTCCAGCACTATTTTTTCCTTCTTTCAGACAGTATAATGGAGGGGGAAGAAAAAGAAAAAAAGAAAAAGAAAAAAAAAAAGGCTTTGAGGCACATGGTACCTTTTAATCTTTCTCTTAGTTGCTTGATATTAATGAGCAAAGGAAGGAATGTCCATTTGCATAACGGCAGCAGTGGTCACACAATGCCCCTGAATCACATTTCAGGAATTCCAGTTGCTGCACCTGGCAATTGTAATGGAAGATGCAGATTTCACAGACAAAATCCTTCAGGGGGTTTTGGGTGAAGGGATGGGCTGAGAGGCACATGAAGCGGTGAAGAGGGTTATATTTCATTTGGGGAAGATAGAAGAGGAAGTCGTCAGGTCATTAAATCATTTAATTTCCTCCACAAGCAACTGTGTACATAGACATCAGTGTTCTGGTTGTATTACATCCCATTGACCTTCAATGTCACATACATTCAGTTTAAAAAGAAAATGCATTCTGTTGTTTGTCTTTAACAGCCGGCCTTGTAAAAATAGATCTGGAGCTGAAAGTCAAGATGTGTTCTTTTTTGCCCATGCATCACCATAGAAATTGATAGTGGAAAACGTAAAAGAAATTGTCTCTGGAGTCAGCAGATACAGGCTTTCCGTAATCTTTGGCAGCACCATCGAGTAAGAAAGAGGATGTTTTCCAGAGCAGAACTCCTCCTGAAACAACTGGATTGTGCCTCCAGGGCTGCGCTTGAAGCAAGGCAGCGGAGAGGGGCTGTGAAGGGTAGGGGTGGGGACAGGACTAAAATTACTCACTTCCCCCCCCCCCCACTAGCAGAGCTTTAAAGCAACGTATGTGTGTCATCCCTCTCGTCCCTGCCCCCACCCACCGTGCAGAGTTAGGTCACACTGTGAGTAGCTGTGATGTGCTGTCTCCCTGCCAGTAGCTCCCTGCCTTCTCCCACGCCAGCATAAATGCTGTAAATGTGGCTCTGACAACACAAGAAGCACTACGGAAATTTTAGCTATTCTACCGGACCACTCCTGCTTCTTAACCCTTCGCTAATTCCGTTCGGTATCGCAGGCTGTGCTGCACATTTCAGGGAGCTGGACCTCAATTTGCAGCAGGGAACTTTGCTGAAACAAGATCAGCATAGCTCAAGTCAAACTCCAGAATGTCTTGACACCGAGCCCAGTTCTGCTGAAAATCTTCACAGATTTCTCTGTGCAGCCAGGAGAAGCAAACTCAGCACTGAAACTGAATCTGTTCTACTTTCTTAAGATTAAGATCTTTCATTTTCAGCATTTAATGCACAGCTTTTAATGCATAAGAAATAACAGCTATCTGAATTAGCCTCTTCATCACTTTTACAGCCTCTATCACCTCGATCCGGGCTTCCCTAATTTGTTTTGGGATCGCCACCACCCAAAAGAGAAAGTTTGCTGCAGGATGGTGGTGGCAGAAGCAGCTCCACGCTGTGTGGTGGGCAGAGGAGTTTCAGGAGGCATTACAGATCTGGTCCAGACCCTTCTCCTCCCATGCAATGAAGTTATTTGCTCTGGTCTAAGGAAAATGTATGCAGCTATGAAAGGAGACACTCTTTTCCTTTCCTCCAGAGAAAAGGCCATTGGATGTCTCCTTTTAATTTCAGAAAGGCTTTCATACCAATAGCATTATGCATCTCACATTTTGACTTCAGGGAGCTATTACACTGCTGTTGAACAACATTAAAAATAAAATGTTGAAAACAAACTTAAAAGTAGAAATTATATTCACTGACTGAAAAATAGCTGCTTGGGAAGTCCCATGCCAGAGCACTACTTGCCTCTTAATTACAGACTGCTGACCATCTTGTTAGCTTTGTCTCCCACAAGTGTCATAACAGGGAAAATGGTGAGATGATACCAAATATGGATTATAGTTAATAAAGTTGTTTAGCATGGTTGAAATTACTTCATATTATATTCATTACCGTAATATTGCATTAAATAATTTCTTGGCTTAATATTCACAGAAATCCAGCGTTTTTCACACAGGCTTTGCTTTAATTATCTATAATTATTAACGCTACCATTTAAATGGTAATATGAAACATTTCTGGCACTACAAGAACAGAGGGAGCTTTACAGTTATGTGATACAAATAGAACAAGACGCAAATAGGTCAATGAAATATAAGAAATGTAAAGTATCAGACTAAAAGCTTTCATCAAATACTTAAGTCTTCCTCTTAGATTGATATAAAGATGCACTGAAATAACATTCCGTGTTTTCCCTCACAAAAGGATTAGAAACCAAGTTATCTGCCAAGTCTGTAACATGACCTAGAAGATGGTCTGGTGGCTAGAGATGACAGGACACTTAAAAGTATGATATATTTTGGTCATCTTTGACTATGGGAGTAGTATATTGCTAAATGTTACTGTTGGTGGTAATGGATAGCCTCCTTCTGTTGTTGTTTTTTAATAAAGTGATTTTTCTTCCAAGATGTCTGCTAGGCATGATTTCCTGGAAGGCAGCAGAAGCAGTTTGGGATTTTATTTCTTCAGCAAGCTTTCCAGGCACTCATTCTGGAAACAGGAATTCAGAGACAAAACTTCCTTTTTAATAAAAAATTTAGGCTGGGGGGAAGGGTATGTTTTGGTTTTTGAAGGTGTTTAAGTGATCCCCCCACTTTTAAAGATGTTTTTACCTCATCCCAAAAAACAAGAGAACGTCTCAAAGATCCCATGGAAACAGATGTCTAACACACACAGCGTGTACATTCATAAAAGCATTTCAGCAGCTAGGCTCTGCCCCTTATCCTACACAGGGCTTTCACAGAGCCACACGCTGATCCACAGGCTTCCCACAGCAGCAGGAATTTCCCAGGACGTCAGCTCAGCTGCGTGCCAGGCAAGGGAGAGGAGAGGCTCCATGCACTGTCACATCTTTCAGACTCATCCTTCCTCTGACACGTCCCCCCCATGACCGCTGAGTCAACCGGAGTCAAGCTGGGTGCCGGGCAGCACAAATCGCCTGCGCTACGCCGGCCACCCCACAGTGCCAGCTGACGAGGAAGGGAATGGCTCTAGCTCTAGGAGATAATTCACCAAGCTGTTTTGCTGCTCCTGAAGCTAATCAGTAATTTTACAGCACGTTACTCAATTTCTATAGGAAGGCTTCTATTAAAACAGAAAACTCTACATTCCAGCTTGGAAGAAGCTTATCTACACATTCAGCAGAGGAAAATCTCAGACTAAAACAAAATGGCCCAACTTTTCTCCCCTAAGAGCATTTTAAAGCAGTTCATGAAGTCAGCCCCAAAATGCATACAGAAAGGAGTTTATAACACTTAAAACAGTACTGTGTTTCACCCCAATTTCACAGTTTTCTTCTTTCTACAGTGTAATGACCTAAGTGTCTGATCTTGCTGATGGGTTTCTTTCTGTTTCGTATAGCACAAAATTTGGTTTCTTCATAACAGGCCACTTAGGATCTGTAGAGTGAAAGTATTTCCAAAAGATCTGAAATAGGTTACATCCCTGATAGACTAAACTTTAACTTGAGAAGTCTAAACAGATTCTGTCAGAGAAATAAATGTTTCAAGGCACGTGGTGAAATAGCAACAGTGCCGTAACCAATTGATCCTGTGACACTATAGCGAGAAGATGTTATAGCTAAGAAAAACGTCAACTTCATTTCAGCCCCAAACAAGTCATAACAGCAGCAACTTAGGCTCAGGGCACTTTTAAGGAATTAATAACCAGCCAGGGTTAGTAGCCTGAGGCAAAGTCAAGGATTAAACACTACAAGGATAAACACATACAGCAGCTTCAAATAATGTAGTTGACTTCAGTTTAATAATTTTGTTTTGCCTTCAAAAAAACTTATGATCTCCAGACAGAAAATATAATTCAGATCTGCAAAGGAATATACACATGCACATACACACACCCCCAGGCAAGAGCTGAAGAGATAAATGGAAGCACTGTAAAAAGTCAACAATTTCCTCTTACCAACAGAAAGGGGAAAGCTTCCACTGGTTCCAATTAGAACAAACAAAACCTAAAGAAAACAGGCAAATACTACAAAAAAAAATAACCAAACTATCCTAACAACTGTATAGGGGAGGGAAGAGGTAACTTAGGGAGAGGTAACTTGCAAAGCTCATCATTTTCCCCCAGGAAGAATCATGGAGCACTTTCTCTTTCCACAACTTCACCACCTGGAACCATTTACAAAACTGAGCTAATATACTCAACTGCATATGCTTTATTTTTTGCACAACCAGTAAATAAAAAATCATATTTGCTACATGTGTTGTTTGAAAGGACCACATGCTACTTTTCCCTAAAATAAAGCAGCTCAATAAACTTCAGACTAATCCGGAAATGTGTAGTCAGAATGAGATTGAGGTTTCACTAATAGGTAAATTAAAAGCATCTTTAAGGCATTGTCACCATCTATAAGTTTACAAGGCAAACTCCAGTAATGAAACTAAACAACAAAAGTTTACAATGTATTTATCTTGCAGACCAAGAGAAGAAAAAAGGCTGTTCTATCTGGATGACTTTAAAACACATCTAAATACAGTAGATGGCTTTTACTTTTCTGTGGCAGGTACTTTATTTTTCCTTTTTTTTTTTTTTTTCTTAAGCAGTGAAAGGTTACTCTTAGGGCATTGGAAAAAAAAATAAAGGACATCACAAAATTGTAATGCTACTTAAAATTACTTTATTACTCTTGTTCCAATATTAAATCCAGTATAGAAAATTTCCAAGTAGGAACTACAAAAATCCTGAGCTGAATCTTTCAGACAACCCCCTTCATTTATTATATATACAAAAATCTGTGGAGTCAGTTAAATACTAACATAAAATAGAAAAGCCATCTACCTTTTTAATCTCTAATTTATATTGCCACCGTGATAAAAATGTGTTTATTAGTCTCAATTTAGTTTTTGAAACGTATAAAAAGGTAGGAATTTTTAGGGATTTTATTAATACCTGAAATGTAATCTGACCTCAGTGAAGTCAGAGGATGTTTTGTCATGGAATGAATCAAGAACTCACCATAAGCTTTGATTTGATCATTCTTCATTCAGAAACACAAAAGTTACACCTTCAGAGATGTCTTTGATTGGAGATGTTCCTAGTCAAAACAGTTCTCCTGTGACCAGCACACCTTGACTCAGCCCAAAAAAGCCTGCCAGTGTATGGAAAAGCATTGTCTGCCTTCCTGAACACCAGCTTTATAACAATGGACTCAGGAGCTTTAGTCCAAGTTCTTACAATATCTTCTTGTAGCTCCTGGGGGATAAGGTGACTATACACTGAGACAATCTTCATGCATGAATATCACAAAGGGATGCTGGAAAGGTTAACATTTTGAGAGCACAACACTTCCTTCCTGGTAAAGAAAACATCCACGAGGAAAAGAGAAAAAAAATATACCTCCCTGTAAGTTACTGAAGACAGAATGGAAAACTGCAAAAACGTTAAAGTGACATAAATTTTTAGGAGGCCTTACATCCTAATATGGAAAAGAATCAGAGTGTTTCAGTAAAAGTTACTTTCACAATTGCTGATGATGAACTATGAATGAATGCAGTTCTGAACACTGAGACATGTTTTCATTGCCTCTTATAGATGGTGTACTTCTGAATATTGAGCTATATTCTTGCAATGCTTTTCTACCTATAAATTCTACACTTAACATAGGGTTATCCATTTGGTGAATTGCAAAAGCACATAATAAAATGCATTTTATCATGTATATGTGACAGCCTCACTTGCTACTAAAGTATCTTCCAAATACTATCATACTCTTAAAGAGCTCTAAAATAAACATAAAATCCTAACCACAAGTCAGAATCTCTTTCCTCCTGAACAATGGAGCATTGCAGCAACCTTACCCCAATCTCAAAGTACAGTTTTAAGTCCAGAGTTTGCAGGGAATTATCTCATAAATTATTAGCACTGGGTGCACCTTCTTTCTGCCTCTGAGTAGCAACTGGTCATCTAATTTTTTTATTCCTTACACAATGCAGTTTCCATGCCATCAATCCACCAAGTTGACAATATTATGAAAGGAAAAAATAAATAAATAAATAAATAATGCCCCAAACAACCTATAATAGATTCAGGCTTCTACATTATGTTTTCTTTCTCCTTTACTCCTAAATAAAAAATACTGGCCAGTCTCCATGTTTCAAACAAATACTTTTTTGACTACTAGTGTCAGCAGTTCAGAAGATTAGCTGCCTAAAAAAAGAAAAGCAAAAACCATCAAATACACAAAACCTGCCATATCTTCTCTTTACAAGTCTGGCATCAAGTGGAAATAGCTTAGCTAAACCCAGTCTGATTTTTATCCAGACCAAGTACACCATTTCACAAGTTCTTATTTTAATGTTTTGTCAACATTTGCATAGTCTTTGTGTCTGGAAATTTCAAACCACTGATGGGCTCTCAGCTACCTTTACACAGTGCTATCTTTTGTCCTTCTTCAGCATGTTTTTCCTCAGAACTCAGAAAATACTGATTTCTAGTTAGACAATGTAACTGTCACATCAAAATACATTCAATCATTTAATTCATAACACATCGCTCACCCCAAAATCTCTTTCCAAATCATATCTGTCACTTAATTTGTGACATGAAGCAGAGAGAACTGCTGCCTGCTAAAAGCAGCATCCATAATTAAGCAAGCAGAATACATGAAGTGCAGTACAAAACAGCAAGGTGGGATTTCAGTCACTGAAGGCAAGGTTTCCACAAGCTAATGTAACTGTCAAAGTTTCCTATAGATAATGGAAAGGAACAAATGGCTTAGGACAGCAATTACTCTAACTTATCTTCTTTTCCTAATTTGATCAAGCTGAATTGTTCGCTGTGATTTATTTCTCTCCTTCGGTTGCAATAGAAAGCTGAGAGATGCGTAGCTCACATTTAGGTGCTTAAAGGTTAGACACAGAGGGAGAGGTAAGACAGATCTTACCTTGAACTAAACTGTTTCATCCAAAAGCATGAGTTTGAGAGGCAAAGTATCCACCCCAGCAAGCTCGAGCTATTTAAGAACTGTGGAAATGCAGTTCCACGAAAATACACAGATCATGATGCCAGAAAAAAACATCGTCTTGCTATAAACACATACACTGAAATCATTTAGGTTTGAATAATGAGAGCATGGAGAAGCAGCATCTACAGCAGGAACATGACCTGATCTGACAATTGATGACTATCATAGATAGTGCAGGCAGCAAAATCACTTGGACTGATGATCAGTGGATCCTACCACTCAAATCCCAAAACTCTCACAGACATGTGTCAAGGACCTGATGCAGCATTCCTGAGTCGAGCTGGTCATGACTTCAGGAATAAAAAGGACTTCCATTCCTTTTATGATCAACTTAGCTGGAGTGCAACCAATCTTCTCCCCGTAACAAAGAAGCCAAAAGAGCAGATGCTGAACATGGACTATCAAACCATTTACCTCATTGCTCTGACAAGAAACCTCACATGCCATAAAGAATGGAACTGGACCAGTAAGAAACACTCTGGTGTGCATTTATCCATCCTCTGCAAGACATCCTGGTACTTGCCACCTTAGATTTCCATAAATTGGGTGTTTCTGTGAGTTATAAGGCAAAACTTTTCATCATTTGACCAGTTAAGTATTAGAAAAGGTTGCCCAGAAAGGTTGTAAAATCTCCATCCTTAAAGACATGGGAAGCTGAGCTGGACACAGCCCTCAGCAACCTGATCTAACTGAACTTGGATGGAACAGGACTCTAGAAGTCCCCTTCAACCTTATGTATTCTGTGCCCATCATTTCAGAAAACAGCATCATGTATTGTAAAACTATAATCTGTAGTCATCTACAGGAAAGCAATTCCAAGACTTATGTCACCTTAGTTTTGACAATTTACACTCAAGAGAAAAAGCTCACTCTACTCTCAAATAAACATGTTAGAGAAATTTGCAAAACAACCACACTTTTGGCCAAACTACCATTTTTATTATATTTTTGAAAGTGTGAACATATTTTATTATTTGCTTTATAAACCTGAATTTAGCACCTCTCCTCCTCCCCACCATCACACCACCCCCAGAAAAAAAACAAAAAAACACACCAATACACACAGTTCAACCACAAACACAATCTTTTAGAGAAATACTGAAAATTCATCTTTTATCATCTGTGCCACCTAGCAACACCCAGTACCAGATCTGACACATTTGCAAATCTGACACAGAGGAGTGCATAAGCATCAGAACAGGAGGAGAGATAAAATCTCCTTTTCCATTTCAAAGATTCCACAGGCACAAGAATTCTCTGTTATTTTAGAAATACTGTAACGCTTACAACAGAACACACACATTATTTTTAAATTGCATACTCAAGTTTTGAATAAATATAGGGTGGGTGTTTCTTTGTGTAGCTGCTAATTTCATCTTCTATAAATCAGAATCAACCAAAGATACTGAATATTATGCTGAACTTCAAAATTAAATGTAAGGTGACTA
Organism: Apus apus; assembly: GCF_020740795.1. NCBI lineage: Eukaryota > Metazoa > Chordata > Aves > Apodiformes > Apodidae > Apus > Apus apus. The sequence continues at coordinate 50,740,667 of NC_067284.1, read as the reverse complement.
TGCTTTGCCTGATCTCTTGTGTGCAGTAATAGAAAAGGCAGTCCTTTATTATGAATAAATGGACAGACTTTAAGGCTTTAAGCCCAGTTCCCCTCAATAACATTCAGTTTTTTTCTGAGATAGCAAGTAAAGTATTATAAAAAAATTAACATCATTAGATGTACATATAATTACAGTGTGCTACTCATTTAATTAATTTCTCTGTTAAATACTTAAATGTTACCTACCCACCCACACTTCCTTAAGCCAAGGAAATGAACATTAACAGTCTGCACACAACAGGTCAGAAAATTACAGCACATATGAGGACAGACTCGAGGCCTCCTGGCTTTAGTGTTCTAGCATTGGAGTAAACTTATTTCTCTTTTAAGATGTATTTAGTGTATAAGTAGTGTTATCTATACAAACAATGCATGTGACATCCAGTTCAATAAATAGCATGATGTATATAATTTTAGTTCTTTACAAAAATTGCAAGATTAATCTACTACAGTACCCTGAGAATCAGCCTAAAAGAATTAAGTATTAAACATCTCTAATTTCAGTTAATAGCCTGGAAACTATTGTAGATTTCCACTTTTTAGGCATTACAAAAACAATACTTTATTTATAAGCTGCAGAGCAGGTTCTGTGATGTGTGCATACAAAAAGTTTAATCTGGGCTACATCTCCGGGAAACGTTCAAAGACAACCCTTCTCCTGTTTGTTTGTTTGTTTGTTTGTTTTTTCCTCGAAAAAAAAAAGTCAGCAAAATTCAGTTTACGTGATGGTCAAAGTGCATTTAAAAATTTGTTTGGACAGATACATTCATAGCCATTTTAACAATTTCATCTTGATTTTCAGCCAGTCAGTTCCCAATTGAGGTATCTTTTATATAAATCTCTATTTATCTTTCATTAGTCATTCTGGACAAAGGGAACTTCATTATTCATCTTTAGACCACTTTTTCAGATTTTCAAATATATCATCTGTCCTGCAGATTCTGTATTTTAAAAAAGAAAAAAAAAAAAAAAAATAGAATATAAGAACAGCAGACTACTTATATCTTTGGAGGAGACTTCAGGAAAGAGATCAGAGGTTTACCACTCTAAAGGAAGAGGCAACACAGAGAGGAGAACTTAAATGAGCACAGGAGACAAAGCAACAACAAAAAAAAATTGAACAAAACCAGAGATGAAGATTGCTGAGGCAAAACAGAGGTTCAGAAGGAGACATCATGATTGACAGCTGTCAAGAACTGAATCATGTATTCATTCAACTAAGCAGCTCACCAGGGGCAGAAATAAGCTCCTCCAGAACACTTCACCAGCCTGCCTTGAATATGAGCTAATGCAGCTCAGATCTCACTGTCACAAGAAACCCCATCTTTGCCTTGTTTCTTCTTAAAATTCTGCACTGCGAAGCACTAATCAGCAGTGACTGGTGATCCAGTATAATTTCAAAGTCCATGAAAACCTGGCAAATCATGGTTTCATTTCACAAACTGTCACACAGTAGCAATTACTGTTGTGAACTAGTACTTACATGATACACACAGCACCTTGTCACCAACTTCAGAAGGAATATTTGTTTCTGTTTAAGCAGGGGAAAAAAGCCAGCCAAATGTCTGTGTAAAATTGCACTCTTAGCTCTGTTACAAGTTCACATTACAAATACAAAGAGGAAGCTGAAAATGGGAGCAGTACATGAGCTTTGCACAGGTAGAGCGAGGGGTCAACCATGCACCATAGGTCTTTGAAGACCTCGCAGAAAGTCACTCCAAACACAGCTTTAGAACAGAGGGAAGAAAATATTCTATTTTTTAAATCTTCTATTAATACTGTAAAAGGAGATATGTATAGATCAGTCACTTAAAAAAAAAAAATAAAATTAAAAAAGCAGTCCACTTTTATTAAAACCAAGGAAATCTGGCCTATTAATTTTTGGTTCTTTGAGACATGCAAATAATTTCACTTCAAGTCAGAAAGGTGTGAGAACCAAGTAACCTGTGCTCAGGTTTTGCTTTCACATACACAGCCTCACAATCTCCACTCCCGCAAACTGCTAAATACCCCTACAGACCAAAAGAAGAGCATCTCAAAATCAGAAACATTTTCTCACTTCAGGTTTTCTACTGCCATGCATCTACTTAATCGATGTTTGCTTTAGCATACTGGAAAATGTATTTGTCCTTTCTTTGTTTAGAGACCTGATTTTTAGATTTCAACAGATCTGTGCTGGTTAAAGAACTTAGACAAGATTTCAATAGAGTGAAGCAGTAATACAAATCATAAAACAGAAAACCTATGCTATGTTTCTAGCATAGAAATTAAATGGCTTCTCTGTAACATCTTAGAAACTGCAAAACAACAATAAAAGGGTAACTACCACACTGAAGTAAATGTTTTTATAGGATTCAATTAAGACACTGCACTGTTGTTTTGCTTTTTAAGTTTTGTTCAATACTTTTTCTTTATCCATGTCTTAACATCCTTCACCCTCTCATTTCTAAAGAAAAATTCATATTAGCTCACTTTTAGCCCTGGACACAAGAACTTCACTTTTCAACTGGATGTAAATAGTCAATAGTTGTAGCTCTTTTCCAAAGAGGGCTTCAGTTGGCAATTTTCCGTTTGTACACTACCTTCAGACCATCTTCCCCTTCATAGAGATGGGGGAAGAGACAAGATATTACTGCAGATCTCGGAGCTAGGAATTAATTTCCTAGTGTCTTGAGTCTGAGAAATGGGAAGCTCCAGAAGTTTTGGCTAGTTATGGCGGTAGACTCCTTTGTATGTTTCAGTAGCCTATTTCAGCATGGAAAGCGCCTGTTAGGCTTGTATAACGAGTATCTGAATTCTTTTTGCTGCTATGGAAAAATGTTCCAACATTAAAAGCTTTGTAGAACAACCAAGTTGTGAAGTTAATCTCATTGTTTTGATCATTTACTACGTAAGTCTCTTTTCACCATCTCTACTGAGCACTTGCTACCCTGTTTTTTTTTTATTCACCAAGCATTTGTTATTCCCCTGGATGCAAAAAGCACTTTCCACAAAGGAAAACAATTCCTTTTCTAATTCCTTAACTTTGTTTTATACCTCAGCTTTTTTTGAACTCTTCAAACTAAGTGTTATCTTCAAAGTAAACAAGTTTACTTATCATCCGTCATTTCAGCCTGATGCAGTGAAACAACATATATAATGATAAATCTCTGAAAAATGCAAATGGCCAATTGATCCATGGACTGACTGCATTGTGTTCAACTAGTCTCCTTGTGATTCTTTAACCAGTTTTCAATACATTGCAGAGTGTCAAACAGTACTTAACAGCAATTTATTTTTCAGGAGACTTATTTTGTGTGACACATACAGAAGGCTTGAATTCATTTAGACTATCCTACATCTTTGTGCAAAACTTTTGTAATAACCTCCAAAAGTATCTTTTTCCAACAAAGTTTAATTATTTCAAGCTCAGCCCACTTACTGCTCACAGCTCTGTTCTCCTCTGGCTTCTTTGTGTCTCCTTCCAAGGTGTTATATTTAGTTGGAAACAAAAGACAGTTTCTACTAGATAAAAACATTAAGGCTATTTTCTTTACTGTTAGTAAAACTTGAAATCTTAATCCTCTTCATTCCTCTTGCTCTCTTCCAACAGGAGCAGCCTAGGATTTTTTTTCCTTTGCATTATGTTGTTTTGCTTCTAAAATGGAATTTAACAGCTGGTTAGTAGCTCATAGCTCATTTATAGTTTATTCACCTTTTGTTGCTCTATGTTTTAGTTCTCTTCATTCAAATGAGCATTACATGCTGGCATTTCAGCATTAAATAAATGCTTTTCTGCTCAGTTTCACCTCTTACTAGATCCAAACCCATCGAACACATTATAAACAAAGACCTACAACAGAACATATAAAGGCAGCACTTAGAAATCCAGTTTGCCAGTGATGGATTAAGGATTTACATTCCCAAACTACCAAATACAGTGGTCTCCTTGACCACCCAAATGCAGTGATTTATACACAGTGACAGATTAAGCAGTCTTCCTGGTTACATATCATTAGTGGAAATCAAAGTCATGTCAGATATTGATGGTAATACCTTCAAAGGTACATTACTAGCCAAGCTTTATGAGCAGCTTTCACATGAATTATTCAGCCAACAACAATGCTTAAAATACATGCATATACATATACCTTCATCCTCAGACTATATTCATCACTGATTCTTTTGAAAGAATGGGAAGTGGACTCAAACTCAAAGCTAACCTGTACGTAGAAGCAGCAAGTTCAGGCAATTCAATTTATAGATTTACTATTGTAAGTGCATTTAAAGTGCAACAAGATATCTCAATGGCAAAAGCAACAACTCCTAAATATCTAATTTCTAGGATTCGATAAACACAACTCCTTCTTCCATGTGCTGCAAATCTATTAAAATCACTGAGAGAAATAAAAAATTAAACATTTAAATGCCCATCTAAAAGCATGCAGTCATTCTGGGTTACGTTACTGTGGATTAAAACTAATCTATTATAGGAACAGAGTAATCCAGTGTTGATGCTTATTTTAAAATTCAGAAGTGATGAAAGCAATTTTCATAGCCCATTTTAAACTTTCACTCAAAACATGTAGGTTAATGGAAGTTAATATAAACAGCACAGAACAGAAGGACTAAAATCTGATGAGGAACAATCAGAATAATTTGGTCTACCAGCTGAAAGGACACACATGCACAACTAAATTGAACTTTGTTTATGCATTTTGATTTTCAAGCCTTCTCTAAGATGATTACCCTATCTCCAGCTATATCGAGGGAAAAATGCTTCCTGTTTCTTACTCTGCTTCTAAATCAACTTTTTAAATATTGGAGTTTTTAATACTAGGTATGTCACTATTTAGTTTCTACTCTAAACATCTGCAAAGAAATGTACCTACCGCAACTCCTTGCCAACTCTTGACTTTCTCTTTTTATGCTACTATTGTTTTTATAGTCTCTGATTTATTTTGGCCATTCTTGGATGTAAGCAGGATTAGGGAAAGCCCCCTTTTGTTTCCCCCCTTGTATACCTTTGAGAAATGAGATCATAATTACCAAATTACCAATGCCAAACCATTTATGCAGCTGCAAGTAATATTCCCGGGCACTTCAAAAGAGCTCTTCAGCAGAAAGAAATCTCACACGCTTTCCAAAAATGAAGATGTTAGCTATGAATGGAATTAAAATGAAACACTACCTAAGTAGTGGTGCACAGTAAATTATGAGATTGAATATAGAAAAAAGAGAGGCCTCAACAAGAAGCCTGAATTATGCTTGTGTTTATATTAAAAAAGCCACAGTACTTTCTACCCTTAAGCACTCATTTCATTTTTATACACAAATTACATCCACTCTGCCACACACCATTTATAACAGCAGACAATCAGATCAGACACGACACTCAAGTGGCTTTTTAAACTTCATATTAAAAAAGCAGCAAGTCAGTATATTTGGCTACTACAGGTTTCCCCCCATCATGTAATTGACATTTGTCTTAAATTGGTAAACAGCTTTAAAGTTGCTGTACACAATCATCCACGTACCAACACCTCACATGCAGCCACACAGGCCCGATTTTCTAGGAAATCACTACTTTTGTACCACTTTCTAAGTCCAGAGCAATTACAATGTGCTTCACATTGAAAAGTCTTCATTTTGAGCTTCCCAAATAAAATTTTAGAGATGCACAAATTGTAAAAACTTTATTTCAACTGGTTTCCTCTCCTGCAGTGATGAGGACAGCAGTGGTTTGTTACAGAAAAATTAGGGATGATCGCCTTTGCTGTGGCAAAAATGTAAAAAGAAAATCATAGTACTTGATAACATGGAGATATCAGAAGTTACTTCATTACAACACATTAAAATTCTTCTTCAGAAGTAGACTAAAATTCACTGTTAGTTGTGCTTGAGCAATTCCATTTTGCACAGTAAGATTAGTATAAAACCAAATATCCTGAAAAAGTAATTATACTACTCAGTATTTTTTTAACAGTTCCCTTTCTGAATCTTCATGTTGAGTCTCCTCTTATCCAAGTTTTTTATTAAGAAAATGGATACCTAATCTAATAATACCCTGGTCACAAATGACTTCACAAATGGTAAATCTTAAAACTAGAAGAATTGTATTTCACATAAATCAGAGCTCATCTACTAATATCAGGAAAGGACTGTGGAAATTTCCATCCCTATCAACTGTTTCCCTGAAAGAAACCAGACCTTTGAAGTGATGAGCACAGGCTGTCCCAGAGACCACAAGGAAGAATTATTTGCACATAGGGGAAGATGTAGGCTAGTAACAGTGACTTGAGTTTCACTGGAAATCAAAGCTCACACTTGGGGACTATCGATGGGGAAATATTAAAGAGGATGAGAAGAACAGGGGCTTCATAGAGCTAAAATAAAAGTGGCTGCAAAAGAATGGACCATGATTCTGTTCAAAGCAGGGGACAGCCAATAAGGGAAAGCATGCTCTGCTGTCAGTCACTTCAAGGAATCTCTTGAGTAGACTGGATATTGGGAAAAATTTCTTTACTGAAAGTGTGGTCGAGCATTGGAACAGGCTGCCCAGGGAAGTGGTGGAGTCACCATCCCTGGAGGTGTTAAAAAAACATGTAGATGTGGCAGTTCAGGACATGGTTTAGTGTGCATGGTGATGTTGGGTTGACGGTTGGACTTGATGACCTTAGAGGCCTTTTCCAACCTTAATGATTCTATGACTGAGCAGCACAAAGGGAGTTTGGCAAATGTGCATGCTGCCATTTCTCATACAGTGGCTGAAACCAGTGAAGGATATGGGTGTTTAATGAAGACAAAAAGTCCATCAGAACATGTGGCTATGATGTGTGTCAAAACAAATTAATCAAAATCTAGCAAACAAGCTCACTATTAAGTTAGCATATTACCCTGATTTAGTGGCTATATTGGAAGGATATGGCACACAAATTTGTAGCCAGAGATCCCTACTACGTTTTTTTTCCTCTTGTAATATTTATCAGGTTTACAATTCTTGTATTATATCCCAGTAGTCTGCCTCCAGCAGGGAATTACTCTTCATCAACTAAGGAGATGCAAATTCCTTTAATACATTTTATTACTAGGAACTAAGGCTTACCTTTTTTCTCTTCTAGTGTTATGGAATAATACTACTATTTTAGACATAGTTCCTAGCAATACAAATAGGTTATCCAGTGAAGCACATATGGTAAGGTTCTAGAAATCAATGGATCTTAGGTTACATTTTCAACGTCCATATAAAAAAGAATTTAATGTTTAAATTTTTCCACATAACAAGCACGTTACAGTAGCTGGGTAGTGTTTAAAGTTTGGGGGTTGGTGTTTTTTTTCTTTTTTAATTATATGAGTCTGTCAATCACGTAAAACTCATTCAAAATGATGATAATGAAGAACAGTGTCATTACTGATCACCAAATGATTGCAGCCAAACATAACTGCAGCAACAGTATCTGACAACTTCCTGAGGACACAAGGACCATGAGCTCAGTATCTGACACATTAAGAAATACCATTATTGAGCTGCTCTATTGATAAAGCATTGAAAGGTGTACAGAGCTATAAGGAAACCAGAGAAGGAGTTTACAGCAGCTCCTTTTTCTTCATCTTCCAAGAGACTATCTTTGCATTAAGAGATCAACACTAAAACCAATTCTCCCTGTCCCAGGATGGCACCTGTAGATGTCCCAGTAGAAAGAACAGTAATGGTCCTTCAGTACATAGTGCTCTATCAAAAATTGGCAATCGATGCAAATTGTATTTCTGTGTTGACATCACTGCCCCAAATATAATGCATTAAAATATTCTCTTCCGCTTCGGTTGTGTATCATGGGCTAAGTCACAGTTGTACAGCTTTCAGTACATCCAGGTATGTCAAATACATGAGACCCTGCAGTTTTCCCAAGGCAAAGACAAAGCAGTTAACTTTTTAAGCTCAGCTGACATTTGAAAGCCTTCAAAACTCTACTAAAACTGCAAGAATTCATACAACAGAAGAGTTGAAGGAACTGAAACTTACTTCCAGAGGGGTCTGGAAAAAAAGGTGCTAAACCAGAGTGCTTTCACCAGGGAAGATGTGAGAACACCAATGAAAGAACTTGGGCTGGGGGGAGAAGAGCACTGCGACCAGAAGAAACAGGGGACAGCATATAACTGTCAAGTACTACATTACTGTTCTGTGGAAGAAAAGGAAACTGCACTGGGCCAAGTCAATCAGAAAGCTATAAAGAAAGAGATTATAACATATCCTATGGGGCTGGAAAAGCAGTAACAGAAAATGAGTCCCTTCTTTTCCTTTAAAACAGCAACAACAAAGTATTTTAACCTGACTAGAGTGGGATATTCTTCATTATCATTAGTATAAAGACAACTTTACATTCATGGAACTTCAGATTGAAAGGAATGCAATCTGTTAAATAACAAATATGAAGACAAAAAAGGTTTAGGAAAACTATCCTAAAAGCAACAACTTTCAGAGGCAGATGTATTAATGACTGTTATTTTAAAGAACAAAGATTTTTATTTTTTTTTATTCCCCTAATATGACACAATAGAATAAGCCCTGACAGTTCAGCATTCATTTTGCTGATCATCAAGTTTTCAAATTCTTCCGCTACAAGTAACTCCAGTGGATTGAAAAGAAACACAGACAGAACACAGTTCCACCAATCACAAGAAAAGGCTGTGAAACCAAGACTCTCTCAGAATTGATGCTACTTTTCAATCCACCAGCATCAGCACACTCAGCTGAAGAAAGGCTCTGACCCCACTCTTAATCTAAATGTGTTTAGTATCAACAGTCCTTACTTTCCTGCTGTCACTTATCCCAATGATGAATTGATGATGCACTTTGATTAAGGGTAGAATGTGTTTGTAATGGAAAATATTAATTTTATTTACATACTTCACAATAAACAATTTTATTCCTTTTATTCATTTTGGTGACTTACATGTGCTATTAGTTACATTTTAATCTCAAGAATAAACCTAGGGTTCACACAGTGTTTCAAAATCAGGTGGTTGCTGAAGATACTCAGATAAAGTGCACAGGGAAGAACTTTGCTTTGTTTTGGGAGGTTTTCTGGTTTGTGCTTTTCTTTTTTTCAACTGAAATAGCAATGACATAAGGTCATCCACAGCTTCTCATTTCTGTGCAACATGCACCATTCTCAGAAAAAAAACATTGCAGTAGTGCAGGTGTGCAAGTAGTAAGAGGAGTAATAAAAGGAAAAAGCTTCTTGCTTGTAAATTTAAATGATCATATAGCTGCGTAGTCTGGTTGAATTCTGATACAAACGTGCTATGTTAGACCAAACCACCAAGGCCTATTCCGTGAGGAACCCGTATAATTCATCAAGTGAGCCATATTTCCTTTTTTAATTTAAAAAGTCTCATTATCTCAAGGAAGAACTTAGGTATGTTTTTAATATCTGTGCAACTATTACATGTATGAACAAGGGCTTTTTTTTAATAACTAAGAGAAAGCAGGCACACAAACCACATCACTCTTGGCTTGAGCCTCACCTCACCGCTGAGAAGGAGAGACCACGTCTTTCATCAAGAATGCTAATATATTCCTCCAGCTTACTATTTTACATCCTCTTTGGGGCTTTTAACCACTGGACTGAATCCTGGACAAAAGAATTGGATGCCCAGAAAGAAAGGCGTAGGGGAGCAGTGGCTATTTATCCACTCTTTGCAATATTCTTCTGACAGTGTGACCCAAAAGAGCCTGTCGATGCCCACCGCCGCTCAATATTGAACGCTGGCACACAGCGGAAAGGACCTTTCCATCAGATGTCTCCAAGGATCCTCCTATTAGCAAGACTTAAGAAGGCCTTTGTCATATCAAATATGCTCAGCTGCTTACCGCACGGCGAAGCGGTGTAAGAACCATTTAAAGATGTGTCTGACATCATTAATCTATTTGCCCTCTGACCCGCCAAGCTGAACTGTAACTATGGCGACCAAAGCTTGACCTTACAACGCTGAGAAACTCTAAAGCTCAGTAGTATTTTGGGTTACATTGTTAGGCTGAACAAAGGAATAAAGAAGAAATGTGACAGTTTCCTGGGAATTAAGGTCAGCAGGTCAATTGCCCTAGAGCTTTATTGTTATATGATAAGCAAGAGTAGCTGAAATAATTTTTCAGCTATTAGAATAATAATAATAAAAAATAGTAGAGCTTTTGTTGTCTAAAGTAGAAAATTGGTCTCTCTAAAAGCAAATATATATAACCCATCATTGAGCAAAATTACTCAGTAGCTTTCCATGTAACATTTACAGCACAAACACAGGAAAAAATGGGTAGCAGGTATCAATTTAATATTCTCACTCCAGGTTTATTGTTAATATAAGCTTTTGGGGGTGTGCAGAAACTATTTATTACTCTGTTTCCGGGATTGCATTTGATAAAATTGTCAGTGTTTTCCGTCCTCCCTTTTCAAATGATTCATGAAAGTAAGTGGGAATAAGCAACCTGAATACACTGATTTTGAACATCTGTGCAAAAGCAGCATATGCCTTAGATTCAGAATAAATACCGTATAGGAACTCGCCCTAACAAAATGCTATGACAAATACTAATCTAAATATTTACAGTCTTAATAATTAGGCTTATTAACATCGTTTATACAATTACGTAGGTTGAAGCTAGCAGTATTCACTTTAAGGATGTGTCAGAAGCATTCATAGGTGCCTCCATTTTTTCAAGTGGTTTACAACACAGTCAATGAAAATAATTCTAGCTTAAAATTAACTAATATACAAAAAATTGTCTTTAAGTCTAAAAGCCTTTCAAATTTTAGGTATCCCCACCCATACTGTTTAGGACCACTAATGTGACCTATAACACCAGCTCAAAAGCCAAAAGACAAAAAAGATCTAACACGTGTACTGACTTGTCATGTTTTTTTTTTTTTTTCATTTCTCACATCATTGCTGGAAAACTAATATAATGCACATGGAGAGCATAGCAAGTACATAACCTGCCAGTTTAGCTGAGCGTATTACCTATAAAAGTATAAAGGGAGAGTCTTCAGAGCCGTGTCCTCTTTCTCAGTGTGTATATTAAATAGATTCCAATATTGTGTTTTGCGGTTCTCCAAAATTGGTTTATTTAATTCAGTTTTCTAATAAATATCATGCTCCATGAAGTAGATGCTGAAACACTGGTGCTTGTTCGTTAATAAAACACACAGGAGTACCAGTTCGAGACTCTACAATATTCTTGTGATTGTTCAAGAATACAATAGCAAAATTCCACCCTGTCTGTAAGAAAGCCCTCTTTGCTTTTGGTTTTTTAATACTCTAGCTGTATCTGAGAGTCAGAATTCTACAAAACTGGTTTTAACAAAGGATGTAGACTGTCAGCTTGACAAGAAAGCATGGCAAAAATTGTGCAAAAAGTAGGGATGCTATCAGTAAAGAATTCAAATGGTCTGTTGGTAGAGCACTATCTGAAGCTATGCCTGCTGCAGCTGTATCCAGCCTGGGGAAAGCATGTCGATGGCTCTAGAAAAGCACTAGAAAAGCTCTCTAAGAAGAAATTACAAACCTAGGAAATTTGCTTCAGGAGGGGCAAGTGAAGGAATGTAATCAATACACACATCCAACAGCAAGTTAAGAGGAATTTGCCTGCAGCCATTAAAACCCAGAACGCATGAGAACTATCATCAAGTAGATTCCTCATCTTGCAGAGAGCACCCAGTGCTACCGAAGCCAGACAACTCACAAACTGGAGGAACAGATTCTAATAGCAAGGGCAGTTTGGAGGGCAATCAACAGTTAGTATTTAAGATATATGTAGATTCCTCATTTCACGTTGGAAGGTCAGATGCTTTTTGAAGTTGTGCCTGTGACAGCTCTGATACAAAACAAAATTTAAAAAAAAATTAAAAAACTGGAGAGGTCACACTCAATGTCCTAACAGCACACTAAGTTACTTCCATCATCTCTGAATCTGACAGAAAACATGTAAGAGTAAAAAAGCATTGGCTCTTAACAAACTATCCTTTTGAAATTACTGTGTTTTAAGTTTATGTTAAAACTAACAAAATTGCCAACTTATTTTACAAGCACAGAGTGCTGAGGTTTGGCACAGAAGGGGGACATTACCAGGTGCCACACTCCTAATACCCACCCATGAACAAATACTTACTCTGGAAGTCAAAAGAGACTCTTTGAAAAACTCTAAAACCTCTGCAGTTATTACTTTCTACACAAGCGAATCCCATCTGAAGTCATACATTTAACTACTGAGTTGGCACAGAAATGGATAAAAGCCAGGAAATTCTAAGTTTAAGCTGACTCGCCATCCTTAGTGCACACTATTGTCCTTTATCCCTAAAATTTAATTAAAACCCAGTCCTGACCAGTCGTAATAAGTAGTACAGAAAACTGATTATTGGAATTGCTTTCCCCCAACAGTCTATTGTGCTACACTTCCTCTCTGCAAAATACAAAAGACACTATGTACATTTTTCTTTCTGTGTGAAAAGAGGGCTGGAAAAAAAAATCCAGTCTGAACTTTTATTTAGTTGCCAATTGTGCTGTGGAATGAAACTAAGCATTTTCTTTTAAAAGCTGATTCAAATTCAGTACTTAACCATGCCATAGCAGAGCAAAACAGCAGCAAATTATGTTACAAATACATTAGAAATTCTTTTACAAGATTTTGTTTTCAGTCACTTCTAATCTTTCAATAGCTGCCATTTCTAGGATTGGTATTTTCCTAACAACATTTTTGCCTCCAACTAGCTGCTCTGATCAGAAACATTTGGAATGTAAGGAAAAAGTATATGTGCATATGTGTGCAGAGCAGAGGCAGGGAGGAAAGTAGTTACACCCAATTTAAAAAAAAAAAAAAAAAGTTCTAGAAGCCATAAAATATTTCCATTTTTCTTCTATTTTTTTTTCTTTCCTTATTCTAGCAGATTATTTACTCCTGTACTCCTAACCAATTTGTTTTCTGTGCTGCAGATGACTGCAATATACTATTACAAAGTAATTGTTTTAAAATTTTAAAAGGCTTATTCTATTAACTCTTTTTCAAATAACAGACACAAAACCCACATTAAAAGAGACACGCCACTATGTGGATGACTAAACCATGTAGAAAGAGGTGAAGAAGCTGGCAGGCAATGGGACACACAGATTGACAGCACAGGCTTTAAAAGTCCTTTGTCTGCAGTGCTCTCCCTCTTAACCCAGAAAATGTCAGATGATTTGAAGATATCTAATAACATCTGTCTTCCAAACAACACACTAATGCCTGCAAAATTTACAACACCCACTTTTGAAGCAAACTCGAAAAGGCTTCTCGCAATCTGTAAATCCAAACACTTTAAAGGAACTTTAATTTGCAATTTCAAAAAGATGTCTATAAACCAGGCCAACATATTCCTGCCATGAGATGAAACAAAAATAAATGCAAATCTATCTACACTGTTACAAGGATATTCAACAGAATTCTCAAGTTTTCAGGTAAAAACTCTTCAACGTGTACAGCTTCAAAGGGGAAAGGCACAATCCTTCCCAGGCCAGCAACAGGTCAGTGCCTGTTACAGCGATGCCTCATCATTATTCTTGTAAATGACTTACGGTTTGTCTGCCACGGCTGCCTTCCTTCTCATCTACCTCTGCTTTTTACCACAAACACAACACATTAACGTGTTTTCTAGCTGAACTGACAATGCAAGAAACATACCATATTCTCCTGGCTCTTTGCAACATATATAAATATGCTCTACAGTCCTCTACAGATTGGGATCTGGCAGCGAGACAAACTGCTAGTTTCCTGCATTTCTCCATAGCGTTTCCAGGTTTACACTGGTTACAGTCATGTTTTTCCAGCAGTCACTCTAAAAACAGGGGGGTTGGGCTAGATGACCTTTGAAGGTCCCTTCCAAACCAAACCATTCTGTGATTATGTGAACTAATGGTCCATGTTAATAACTTCTCTTCATCTTTAAGAGGGAAAAGAGCCCTGCACACCCTTGGATGAGAAAGCAGTTGGATTTCGTATTGGCTATATAGGATTAATGAACTGTACTGACCTCAGCTACCAAGCAGAAGCCCCACTGCTCAGGTGACTACCATAATAAACGCTCCATGTTTCATCAATAGTCCCACGAGACTGTTTCTATTTGAAATCTTAAGGAACGTAAGCACCACATTGCGAGAGAGCAAAGCGTTGCTAGTCATGAAAAAATGAACAGCTGCCACACAGATTGATGAAACTGCCAGTTTCCATGCCAATACCACAATCCCTTCGACGAGGCCTTTTGCCAACATATTAAAACCTTCAAGACCATCAGGAAAACAACAAAGTAATTCCACAGTAACAGCTCCAGCATATTTTGGTATCCATCACTTAAAAAAATATGGCAGACGTAGCTTTACAGGTTACAGAAAGGAGTATTTTTTAGTTTCAGAAATTAAAAAGCAAAGAAGAAAACTGTTTTTGTAGTAATATGACAGGTGACATCAACCATAAGAAAGTTGATAGCTGCATATGCCACACTTGCACGCTTCCTATGAACAAGTTTATACAAGAGCTCTAAGGCAGAAGTTCACAGATGCAGTGCTGAAGTCACATTGTGCACACTGATGCTGGGTGAAGACCACAGCTAACTAGTAAGCAGCCGTGCTTGGCAGTTGTTTTGCAGGCAGCACAGAATGCTGAAGTAAACAAACAAATAAGTAAAACTGAGCCAGCAGCAATTTGTGACGTGCTCTGTCACTGGCTGTCATTCAGAGCTGGATCATCTGCTCTTCCAGCTGATGTATTCCCCTTGAAACCATTCCACGCACACACACATGCAGAGGATTGCCACTAAATCTGCAGATACTAAGCAGAGCCTCTACTCAGATCTGAAACTTGACTCTTCATCTTTCTGAAAAGCATACCTGCAGGACTATTAAGCCAACCACAAAAGCACGCTTCAGCTCCACAGCAAAGCATGCCTGTCCTAACCACCAAGTTGCAGTGGATGAGGATTGTCCTGCTTGCTTTTTGCAGTGGCACAGACACCAGCACTTGCCTGGCTCCATCACGAGCTGGATGGAAAAGCAGCTCGGGCAGAACATGTTTTATTTTGGGAGGAAGCCTGATTTTCTGGCAGCAGAGCTAACTGAAGGGTTGGCCAAACACAAGTACTGATGGAAAAGCAGAGCTGGGGCTGCCCTCTGTGGTAGCAGCCAGCCATTATAACAGCCCAGCTGTATTGTTAAAGCCCATTTTTGGATGTGCTTGCCTGGAATATCAGGGATCTGAACTCAATAACCTGAATCGCTGCTGTTATATGCTTCTAGGCTCCACGGTGTGCAGAGAGCACAGAGCTGGCCCGGCACAGGCCTGAAATGATTGTGGTTGAACAATCCATAGTAATCATTACTTGTTCGCTAAAGAATTTACAACTGCAATCAGAGCCTCTCTACATCCCCTGGGAAAAATGATCAGGAAGAAATGAAACGGGCTTTGTTATATCCACGAACAATAACATGAAATAACATAAAATAGAAATAAAGACAAATGCTAGGCAAGCTAACAACAAATAGCGTTTTCATTTCTCATTGGGGTTATTTTTAGATGTGTTCATATTTAAATATGAAGGTAATTTCCCAGTGCAGCTGTTAACAGCTCTTCCTGAGCTTCTCTTGGAGTTTGGGTGTTGCATCTGCTGGCATTTGCAAGGCAAACTTCTGGTTTTAGTGCTTTAAAACTACAAAAGCAAATGTTTCAAGCACTGCTTCCAATAATCAGACTTTGCATCCCAGGGGACGGTATGGTCATTTTACTTGTAACATGTTTCAAGTTTCATGTATAAATTTGCATTGCTATTCAGACGAGCATCTTGCATGTTTTTTAATCTATCAGAAGACATACAGAGATATGTATCAGGTGATCAACAACTATAAAAAATGTGTTAATTCAGGCACTCCTGGTGCTTTTAGAAATGCATTATTTTAAAACTATTGTTAAGGTCAAGAACTACTCCAGTTTTAATTAGGGGATTTGGTCTGTTCTTCCATTCAAAAGAAGATTCCTTTTTCTCATCAGTAAATGGAAATTAAATATTTCTCACACACGTTACTGTAGCTGAAAGCCTGATTATCTGTAAACAGATAGATTAACACTTTAATTAGGACCATGGACATATCATATTTGACTAAAATCATAGGTCCAACTTGCCCTAGGTTGACACCACCAAGTAGTTTTTGCTTTCATAGCAACATGTATAACTGAGTTTTGCACTTACAAGTTTTGTCATAATACCAGAAAATTAGAAATGTATTTATATTCTGATTTTATGACCCATCCAGACAACCTAGCAAAGAAATAAAAAGCCAAACACCTAAGAGCATGTATCACTGATCTCTCTATTTCATGGCATCACTTATTTGACTGTACTACAGGCCTTTCACTTTATCTGCCAGGTTGGCAGACCTTGGGGTCTGCCTTTTACCTTCTTTCCAACTCCTTTCCAAAGGGAAAGAAGATGAAGCCTCCAGCACTGGTGCCACAAGCCTTCAATGGAGAGCTGTGGATTTTATGAGGGAGGAGCAAACGGGTGAGGGACTGGGAAGCAGCTCTGAAAATCTTCGTCCCCATCAATGAATTTGGTACAAGCTACTATAATGTAACCACTCTTAGGAGAGCCAAAAAAATGCTCTACTACGCATGTGAAAGGTAGGGTATGCCTGTTTTTCTTTTAAGGAGAAGCAAAAAACAAGAAACTCAGAAAAAATACAAGACATTGATGAAAATGTTCAGCAAATGCACAGCTGCTGCATCTCACAATTTCCATCCTGCCTTCTGCAATCTCTTACTTGTCTGAACCATCCACAGTCAGAAAGACCCTGTCAGTAACAAAGCCATTGCTGTCACTGTCTCAGACAAGACATCTGTCTTGCATGCCACACATCACAGATGGCCACATACAACCTCAGCTCAGCCAAAATGTCTTTGTTCTCCTGTGTCACAGAGCTGAAGGTCCTTTACACAGCACTAGTGAGACCTCACCTCAAGTACTGTGTACAATTCTGGGCCTCTCACTTCAAGAAGGATATTGAGGTGCTGGAGCAGGTCCAGAGGAGACCAACAAAGCTGGTGAAAGGACTGATAGGCTGAGGGAGCTGGGGTTGTTTAGCCTGGAGAAGTGGAGACTCAGGGGAGACCTTATCATTCTCTTCAACTACCTGAAGGGAGGTTGTAGTCAGGTGGGGGCTGGTCTCTTTTTCCAGGTAACTAGCAACAAGACAACAGGGCATAGCCTCAAGCTGCTCCAACGGAGGTTTAGGTTGGATATTAGGAAGTACTTCCTCACAGAGAGGGTGATTAGATATTGGAATGGACTTCCCAGCGAAGTGGGAGAGGCATCGTCCCTGGATGTGTTCAAGGAAAGGCTGCATGTGGCACTTAGTGTCATGGTCTAGCCAATGTGGTGGTGTCGGTCATAGGCTGGACTTGATGATCTTAAAGGTCTTTTCCAGTCTTGGTAATTTTGTGATTCTATTATTATGGGTTTCTACAGGTTGTTTCTCTTCAGGATTCCCAACATTTCCCCTGAGGCCTTGGGATTGGCAGAAGCAATTAGTGTGTGTTCACCAAAAGCCAAAAACCAAAAAAGAGGAAGGAGATTAAAAATGGATTAAGGAAGGAAAAAAATGTAGAACACTGCTCCAGATACTAAGCTTGAAATAACTTTTAGATCCCGTTTCCCATGACAATTCAGTCTCTCACCACTTCAAGGAATTTCATCCTCAGTAGCAGCAAGGTATACCAAGTAAATAGCGTGTGCCCGTCAGCTGCTCCAAGTAATTCCCAGGTCACCGACCTTCTCCTCACTTCCCTGCTTACCAGCAGGCTCTGGGCAGACACCAGGCAGGGGAGAGCTTCTCTCCACTCATCAGTGTTCCCATTCATTGTCTCCAGGTGTTGCAACAGGGACATGGATGAAAACTGAAGCTGGACTGCTCCAGCAATACCTGGGAAGCCCTCCAACACAAATGTGCTTCTGAGACTCAGAGGAGACAGTATGCCTCCGCTGAGCCTGCAGACACTTTAGAAATTAAATGTGCTTTACATTCCAGTTACATTCTAGAGAAAATTTAACTGGTAAAAAGTAAAATCAGGACGAGTAATCTATAACTAGGAAAAGCAAATGTGAAAGAATACACACATGCCTTACAACTACTTTTATTTCTGTTTAGCTTCAAGGAGCTTTCCACAGTACATTCAGCCAGCAGATGCTGAAGACAAGCCAGCTTCCACAGGTTCACACAGATGGTGCTGGCGGAGTCGATTCTCATACCAGAGGGGCTTGTCTTCTCAACCGAGATAAAGTTTCTGCATATATAGCCTTTTTCTGAGTCAGAATCTCATCAAATGTAACGACACTCCTCATGGCCAGGGAAATTTCAAAATCTCTGTTAACTCATTTTTAATCAACTTGCAACTTTCTGCCAACGGCATTAACTGCTGCCGTGCAAAGCCCTTTCTGAAACGCCCCCTCTTGCTGAATAGACAGAATAATCACCCCTACTTAGGACTAAACGAAATCTGTTCAGACAATGTAAACTTAGTCCTTCCTGAGAATAAACACTTTTGAGTTATTCATATATTCAACACTGGCACATAGCCTTTCGTAATTTCAAACCCAGGCATTACACAAGCAAATCAGCAACTGCACAGACTCCAGCTTATTGCTAGATGTTAACACAGACGAGACACAAACAGCACAAACAACTCAGGTGGTGCATTTGGCCCAAATAGCATGCTAATGCTTTTATTTTATTTACATGCAAAGTGGAGGGGTATACATTTTTTTAGAGATAATAGATCACCACCAAAACCCTTCACTAGCACTATACCCACAGAATTGCTTTAAGTTTATGAAGAATCCTAAATACTCAAACTGAGTAACTAATACATTATAGATCTGCATAAACCTTGGACACTGTAATTTTAAAAGATTAGGCCTTTGTGAAACTGCTCACCTAATTTGGGACCAAAAGGAGAAGGACAGAAAATTAGGAACTTTTTAGCATGTAAAAGGAGGCCAAAGGAGAAGGACAATGAGGGAGAGAAGAGAGTTGGGCAGAAGTAGCTTCTCATAGCAAGCAGATCAATGCACAAAGAGCTGGAATGCAAACACTCCTGTGTGGGTTTGATGTGCAGAACAACAGCTACTGGGCATTGCAGGAGGAGGTGGGTGAGGCAGGGCATATGCAGAGAGACTGGCAGAAAGAGGCTGACAATGGTGGGAAGAAAGAGAGAGGCAGCAAAAACTCTGGGGCTATGGGGAAGTAAAACAAAATAAAAAGAAAGGACCATGAAAAAAAACATTTTGGTGTCCTGAAAATAACTTCCAAGATTTCAAGCTTCATTATATAGCTATGAAGAACTGAGGTTTATGAAAACTGCATATGAAAATACAACTGTTCTTTTAACTACATGCATTTTTTTAAACATCTACCTCAGAAGAGGCAAAATTCCACCATAAAATCCATCACCAAGAGAGCCTAACCTTAGCTGTGAAAATACTTCTTTGTTTAAGAGCATCTCATTTTGCATCAAGATATTTAATTTGAGAACTGGTCTTAATTTTGTGAAGTGAAATCACACTCAGTCAAATAACCCTCACATCTAGGTAACTAAGACTTCAAGACAACTTGTAATCTAAGTGCACTTTGGATAACTTCTTCATATTTTATAATTTAACTTCCAGCGCCCAGATTTTTCATCCAAAATGTCTCCTGAAAACTGCCCAATTCCTTGAGTAATGGAGAAAGCAGATTCAATCTTTAAACAGATATACACTTGCTAGATCCAAAGAATCCAACAAGAAACATGAACTGTCACCAAACGCATGCCCACTCAGTATTTAGAAACATTCAACAGCCGGAGCAGTAAAGAAACCACAAAACCAACAGGCTAAACAGGAACACGGACAGGAAAAAGTCATCCACCCCAAGCCCCTTCTTAGCAAGCCACAAATCACTGCTGCTTTGCATACCTCTATTCTTGAAGGCCAGCTTTGGGCAGCTGTCACATAAGGAGCAATTAAAACTCCAAGAAAAAGAATTCAGGACAAAAGCTGCACTAATTTTTTTTTTCTTTTGATATTTCTGGAATTAAAAAAAAAAAAAGGAAAAGTATTTCTCTACTACTGAGAGACATATAGAGGCAGGCACACAAATGGATTTCCTGCTTTTTTTGGCTCAGTATAGGCTGCATCCATAAAAACTTGAATCTGCAAATATAAAAAAATACCCTCAGGGAAGAAGGACAGCAGATTTGTCCTCTACAGGATTCTTCCTCACACATACTAGATGTTACTAAGAACCTCTAGGTTTTCGGGGAACACAATTTTTCCTTTCTGTGAGAAAGTAAAAGCATACAGAAAGTCCATCACTTATTTGTAAAGTTTGCAAGCGTAAACTCAATATCCTTCGTATCTGTGAAGGGAGTTCTCTCTTTTCCTCCCAAAAACTTTGTCATGGTGACTTCATGGTTTCACAATTAACAAATCGAGAAAATTGCCTTCTAAACACAAAAAGCAATGAGCCTTAAGCATTAGGAGCCAGCTTTCTTGGTATGGACTTCACCCAGACAGTTTTCTTTAACCAGTTCTGTATGTTCTGTAAATAATAAAAAATAAATACCTTACTCATAGGCTTTGCAATTTAAAGTACCCTATTAAGTTTCTTAATTTTGCTATCAATAGCACATGATCTGATAAGCAAAAGTGTTTATTTGCCTTAGGAAAAATAGAGATGTGGTTGCATCAGGGGTGTTTCTGAGTTGACAGGGCTCTTCCCTTGGGCTGTTTAGGAGAGCTGGAAAGAAG
This sequence comes from Apus apus, assembly GCF_020740795.1. Lineage (NCBI taxonomy): Eukaryota > Metazoa > Chordata > Aves > Apodiformes > Apodidae > Apus > Apus apus. The sequence continues at coordinate 50,719,789 of NC_067284.1, read as the reverse complement.
CACAGGGAGTGAGAATGGAGAGAGGGAGAAATGGCAGAAAGCACAGGTGCAGTGGTCTCATCTCCCTTACAGACAGCTCAAAAGAATAATCACAACTATTATCTCTTAAACACTGCTGGTTCAGGGAAAAAAAAAGTAAAAAAGCACTCTTGAGCCCACCTAATTTTAAACAAGTATTTAGCTTTGGATTCTTCATACCTCTTTAGCTCCCCTGTGAACTGACTTGCATGATTACCTTCTCATTTTCGTTACATTTGACACAGAGCTGCTGCACCAACTTTGAGAAAGTACTCTATATACTGACACAATGCTGAAAGCTGTATTTGACCAGCATTTATTTTTGAAGGAATGCATCCAAAACTGGATTCTAATCTTGAATTGTTTCAGAACATTTAAAGATTAAACTCTAATAAAAACTGGAATTTGTATTTCCCAATAAACTGTAATTAGAAAATACCAGAAAACCTTACAGGACATGTAACATACTAAGATTCATATATTAAAGAGCTTTCTTTTCTTAGATGTCTCTACAAATCAACCAATGCCTGGCTTGGATTTGGGACAGCCTGCTTTGAAAAATCAATATAGCCTGATAAAAGACTAAAGCTAAAAACCACTAACATTCATTTCAGGGTACTTCATTGACTATCAAACTATTACTCTCAGCTTTATCTATAAGAAATCTGTCCTTGAGAAGCTTGAAGAAGCAATGGTTCAGTTTCAATGTTTGAAGTCAGCCCTCCCCTTCTCTGTGCTGAGGATGAGTGATCTCAGATTCAATTTCCCTTGCTGGTCAATGTGTTTGGTTTCTTAACATTTCATAAATGTCCTGCCCAGAAACGTTTATGACTGGAACCTGATTTACAGCAAGACAAAGTAGATCCAAAACGCCTGTCAAGTCACAGCAAGAGCCACTTAGGTCAACCTTTGGCTGAGGGAGTTCCCAGAACTGTGATTCTTCTCCTACCATCAGGGTGCTCAGTAAAAAAAAACCCACAGCAGCAGTATCATTATGACATTGACCTAATAACACCTTACAAATGTGTGTTATAAACTTGCATTAAAACTCTTTGAAACACATTATGTAGTGTAAGTACTCTGAATTTCCCATCTGTCACCTTTTAAACTCTCTCAGCCCACCAAGTGTTAGTTAACAAGATTGGTGTCCTTGAAAGGCAATTTCCCTATAGGTCTGACAAGAACTTCAATCTCTGTGTCAGTAGCATTAATTAATTTTATAAACAAAATACAGTTAAAAGACAATTTTAACTCAGAAATTCAATTAAAGTATCTCATTATATTCCTAAGGTTTGATACATCTGTATTCCACGTGTATATTTTTATTCCCCACATATGAGTAACTCCAATGGAGAAGTTTCTCCATTCTCCTAGAATTCAAGAGGCCCTGAATTTCTGTCTTTCATGAGGAAGATAAAGAACATAGTCCAGCTTTCCACATCCAACAGGGTTGGGTTTTTTTTGTGAAGAGTATTTTAAAGGCTATCCATGTTCTTAAGAAATATATTTATGGAGTTTACACAAAGGAATACAGTAAAAAATCTGCTTGCAACAGCACATTAAAGACCTTTCAGTACTCTAGTGCAGCTGTGACCTGGTAAAATCTAATTATTTCTCACGTTTGTTGGAATTCTCCAGGAATATTTACTGTAATTTCTAACCAGTGCCATAAGCACTGGGCCAGCCTTAGAATAAAACGGAGACAGCTGAATCCTCACCATATATATCTCTATCTTATGAATATCCCACAGATATAAATTATGGCTTAGAAAAATGGCACAGCAACATAATGTTGGAATCTGTTAACTAATACAACTAAGGAAGGCATGAGAAATACCAAATACGTGATTATTTTTTTTAAATGCTACTATAATCTTAACAGAATCTCAGTTAAAAAAAAAAAAATCTATAGGATATTCACAGCATCTCAAAAGGCCTTCTGCATTACCATAGCCCACTTTTCTGCCCACACGACAAGACGCTGTAAAACCAAGGGTACCCATATTTGTCTGGTACATGTACATACGTATCCATACAGCCACACATATAAGATCTTTATGTAATACAGTTGTATATACTGAGCTGGTTAGGGCACAGCTCACTCTGCCAGAACTATCAATACAGACAATTGTACCTTAACTTGAAGTCAATTTTATTATTAGGTTTTACTCTCCTTGGGGAAAGATTAGAATTGAAGTGCTAGACAGAAAAAAAGTATTTTCCCTCATTCTTCAAGTAAAATCAATCTGGGATCTTTTATTTTTTTTTTTAATTAGCTGAATAAATACAGCATGCACATAATATTTCAAACATCTAAATATCAAATACACCACGCAGCATTCAAAAATCTATGAAAAGTATTATTGATAAAAGATTTGACAGTTTCTAGTTTGTCTGTATTTGTTTTTTTCAAAAGGCAAACAAAGGGAATTTAAATATGCAAACATTATACAGAAAATGCAACTTTCTCTTGATTTCCATAGGCCTTAAGGAAACCAAGCTCTCTCTAGATTTAACATCTTGATACCAGCAAAAAGTGCAACCACAGCACAACTGGGGCCAGCCGAGACGGTTTCCAGGAGCCTGCCATTCCCTGGACATCAGCTCCTGGTGCTAGGGAAGAACACCACGTTGAAGCAGCAGATGGCCAACACCACCTAAGTGCTAAGGAGAACAGGACTCTGGTGGAGGCAGTGGCTGTCTACCTTGCAAGAAAGCCCCATTTTGATGGAAAACATCAACTGCATCTGCCAAATTCAATGCTACTTCTCTAAGTCAGTAAGCTACGAATAAAGTAAAAATATGTTTTATGAAGAAAAAAAAACATCTGGGGAATATATTTTCTAGCTTGTCCTGGGACTGCTGTGAAGCTTTACTTTCGTTAGAAGAGCAGAAAGTTTATTTCCCAGCGGAAAATCCCTGAGGACGCCTGCCAGGCCCGGCCCCTGCCCTCCTGGGTCTCCGTCTCGCCAGGCGTGATAAGGTATCTCCAAGGGAGCGCCGTCCCGGGTGGGGCACCAAAGCCAGGCTCTGCTTATCCACTCGCTGATTTCCAAAGGCACGAGGTGCTGATACCTCACGACAAACCTTTAAACCCGCCGCAGCCGCCTCCGCAGCCTGCCACGCCGCCAGCGAGGAGCTGCGGCGCGGCCACCGCGTCTGGAGGGCGGCGCTCCGGGCCGGCTCTCCCCGCAGCGGCTGAGCAGGGCGACACCGACTTAGCGGCGTTTCTCTTTGGAAAAGCCCGTGTACCCCTCACAGCCACCCCCCCCCCCGCCCTCCGACGATCCAGCGCCCGGCGGCGGGCGGGCTGAGGGTCCCGGCGGGGACCCCGACTCCCGCCCCCGGGGAGGAACGGGCAGCGCTGAGGGGACGGGGCGCCCGCGCCGGCCGCCCAGCACAGCCAGCAGCGGCGCCGCCGCCGCCGCTCCGCCGACAAACAAGGCAGGGGAACGAAGCAGCAGCCAGGACAGCCCCGCAGGCGCAGCCGCCCCGGCCCCCCCCGGGTCCCGCTTCCCCGGGTCCCGCAGGGACCGGGCGCCGCCGCCGCCCCTCCCCCCGCCCCGCGCGCCCGTGGCGCCGCCTGCTGCGCCCCCTAGCGGCCGCCCCGCCGCCGGCCCCGCCCCCGCCGCCGGCCCCGCCCCCGGTGACGTCTGGCCCCGCCCCCCGACGGCTCGCGCCTGCCGCCGCGACTTGAGGGCGCGCGCCGAGCTCCGCGGCTGCCCCGCGCCAGCGCAGCCACCGCTCCGCGCCCCGCTCCGCGCCCCGCACCGCGCCCGCCGCTCCGTCCTGCCCTCAGCCTGCTCCAGCCGTCACTGGAATTACCGCGGCGGCCGCGCTGTAAAGCAGGGATCGCCCCCTTTTTCCGCGCCCCCGCAGGTAAGTGCGGGAGAGAAGCCCTTTCTCCGCGGGAGCTGCGCCGATCGGGCTACGGGAGGGGATGAGAGGAGCTGGAGGAGGGTGCGGCGGGAAGTTTGGGCAGACGCGCACACCCCCTCGCCAGCTGCGGGGTGCGAGCGCGGCGCTGCGGCGGGGAGCTGCCCGCCGGCTGCGCGGCAGGGCGCGCAGGAGCGCGGAACGCCGCGGCCACCCCTGCGGGCACGGCGGGGGCAGCAGCCGGCCGGCCTCTGCCCACCCAGCTCCGCCGCGCACTTCGGGCTGCTCCTGAAACCGGCCGCGCGGTGCCAGCCTTGCCCGGGAGCAAGATCCCAAAGCCGCCTTCCGCGGGAGCGGAGAGAAGCGCGGAGGGACCGCGCAGAGCTACCCCGCGGGGCTCCTTGCGCTCCGCCGGCCCTGGGACCCAAGCCCTTCGTTTCGATGGGGCGAGGTAGGGGATGAAGGTCTCTTCCTGCCCCTACCCCGCATTTCTCCCCTGGTTTGTAAAACTTCCCCCCCTCCTTGCTGCATAAATTAAAAAAAAAAAAAAAGGGAGGGGGGGGGGGCGGGGGGCGAGCGCGGTGGTGCTGTCTCTCCTCACGCACAAAGTCTGCGGGCGAGGAGATGGGGAACAAAATGGTCGCACATACGTTAAAAGAAAGAATGCAACAGGCCCAAATTCCTTCCAAGACGCCCCACTTTCTTTGGGGAGAAGAGCTGGCGGCTGATCCTCCTTGACATCCTGAAGGGCCCTGCCTAGTTTTAACCAACTTTTTCTGCTGTTTTCCGTTTATAAAGGAATTGTCTGCCCGCCTACAGGAGCGGCAAATTCAGTTATAAATGGGTCGCCAATAAATGTTTCGCCCACTCCTTCCTTTGCACACCTCATCTCTGTGTTATCCTCGCCCCGAAAACCGTTTCACGACGGGGAGACGTGCCGGAGTCTTTCCCTTTTCCCGATTTCCCGGTTCCCTCCAACACAATTCGGAGCTGCAACTTAGTTGCTACAGCCGAGCCCGAATAGCCCTGCATTTCCCAGCGCAGCGCTCCTGCTTCCCAGCATCTGCCATAGCGTACGGCATCCAGGCACAGCTTGTTGGTTTGGGGGTTGGTTTTTGGGTTTTGTTTTCTTCTTCGTGGGTTGGTTGGTTTGGGGTTTTTTTTTGGTTCCTGCCTAGTTTTCAAGATCACCCCTTTGAGGAATAAAAGCTCCGCTCCTTGCACAGACAGTTGCCTTCCTGGCTTAGTCCTTCTCTTTGAGGTCGCCTAAATTTTCATCTCTCCGGCCGCAAAGGGGTTTGAGCACAACCCTGGCGCATCCACTCCCAACTTGCGAGGAGTGTTGCAAAACGCGACGAGGAGCGCGTGTAATTAACTAATTCGTGGAGTGCTGTGAGCCATGGGTTGCTAATTGGGACTGAAGGCAAGTCGCTTCCCTTCTTCAAGGGATCAATTCTGGTCAGTTAACAGAGCTCAGCGGAGTATTTTGTACACCAGGTTCGCACCGAAATGCAGAATTACATTACAATTAAATCGTATTTTTCCGCAAACGAGCACGTCTGCTGAATGCCTCTTCTTATTGCCACTTAAAAAAAGATTATGCACGTTTTTGATTTTCAATTAAATCCTCTGAGCAGACAAAAAAAAAAAAAAGTATAGAAACAAGAGGTTGGAAATGTTCAGACTTAAAAAAAAAATAATAAATGGAAAACCAGTAGTTCATTATCCTGACCCCAATTTCCTTGCCTAAAATGTACTGCCCAAAAAGATAGAAGCATCAATTATGCTCACCATCTACTGCCTGGGGATATGGCGTCCTAATGAACATTTCTTTGAATTAGAGTGAAAAATGCGTTTGTCAATTCAAGTGTACAAAGAAAAGAATTATCTGCTATAAAACAGAAAGATCAGTATGTATATTCCTTCTCAATATATGACACACGTTAGGTCATATTTAAGAGGTTTCAGTGCCCTTCCTTAAAAAAAACAAACAAACTAAACCACACCAAAAAAACATCCTAAAACAAACAAAAAAAAACCACAAAAACTCTTGAGTTTCCTTTAATTTATTCCAAAGCATACAATACAGCCCTGTTTAAGATAGGTTTTCAAATATTTCATAAACAAAATGTATACCTGGGTTTATAAAAAGCCAATTATCTTAAAATATACTGAGGTTATTCTAATCCTTCTATTCATGCTGCTATCAAGCTTTTCTATTTTTCCATCTACGTTTAATCACTTCTAAAAGCTGCATTTTTTTCCTCCCTTCTGTGTTCCTCCTGTATACCAGAATCAGTGACAACCCATGGCATATATTTTAAATGCTAATTCTTTATTTTGCACATTCGTACCACTTGCTTTAACTGGAGAGCGATCAGATAAATACCGTAGTTAATACAATCAGCATGGGAAATAAGATTGTTGCAAACTCTGAAAGAGTGATTCTTTTGAATTTTTTTATTTTTATTCCCCCTCCTTTGGAAACTGCCTCTGTTCTTCTCAACAGGAGTCTTTGTTGTAATTAAAGCAGAGAAAACTGGACAGCAGCAAAAACCATCTGACTTGTGGCCCTTAAAAGCAGTTTTTGTAGCGTGTAACACCCCCCAGTGGGCAAAAAAACTCTGTAGTAAACTCTCAGCAAGCTTTTAATATCCAGAAATAAAGTGTATACGTTTTATAGCAAGAACAAAATAAAGACACATTTCTGGGTTGGGTGGGTTTTGGTTTAGGTTTCTGTTTTGTTTGGGGTTTTGTTTTGTTTTTCATTTTCCCTTTGTAACCAGTAATTTGAAGTTGAAAGATATTATGTAAAGCAACAGTGAGTAATCAAACCCATAGCTGGAGTTTGCAAACTTGGCATTGCAATTATTTGAAGTGGCTTTAGTTGGTAGATGGCCATCTTTTGTCTCCTTTTAGCAGGAAGCATGGATGCTAATGGCTACTTATTTCTGAAGTTCTTTTCCTTAATCACTTCAAAGTAAAGGAGTGCACAGAAGAATTAATATGTGATTGCTTACATTTATTTTTAATAAATGACCAAATATCACTCGGGGCAGGCACCTCGAGGAGTGTTCAGTAAATATATTACATCACCACAAACACTGTTCTCCCCTTTCAGGAGCTGTAAGAATTCAAGCAATCTCACAGCTTCACTCTTTTCCAAGTCTTGTGTTTTGAGGAGCAAGTTTAGTAACCAGGAGATAAGCAAGAAATTGTTTTAAAAGTGAAAGAAAACTAGTGAAAATGTATCCAGGGTTGGAGTAGTTATTTTTACATGCCAGACGTTTTGTGCCAGGACCTCCCTATCAGGTATAATTCCACCTAAACTTGTCAAGAGGGAAAAAACCCTAACATTACCTTGAAACAATAGGAGCATTTGTTCTCTATTCTTGTATTTTAAGCACTGGCAAGTTACCTCAGCAGCAGCTCTCAAAAGAAAACCTAGAAGCCATAATTGGCTAAACTCAGAGCACTAAAACACCAAACAAGAAACACTCCCCCTCAAAGTGCTTTTTGAACCTGCAACCTTTGCAGAAGCAGAGTAGTCAAAACAAGAGAGTGGGGGGGAGGGGGAATATCATAATAGTCTGGATCTTCTCAACCTAGCATCTTCAAAACCAGGAGATGTTTTAAAAGTAAACTTCAGAAGAGAAAAACTCTTCAGTTAATTTTCATCCTCTACAGCAAATACTGGTTTGGCTCATATTAGGCGTGGAGTCAAGCTTTTATTCAGAATTCATTTCTCAGTCAGTCACTTGCATTTGAGGGAAGATCACATCAAAATTCGCATTTTTAAGACACCTGAGTTAGAACTAAGAAGACAAAAGCAATATTTAACTACTAGACAAGGGGGGAATACAGTTTTCTACAAGTAAATAAAACCTTCTCCAGCAGAAGAAAAAACCTTCAAATTTCACCAGAACAGAGATGCAACCTGACTGAAAGACTCACTCTCACTTTAACAAAATCCCTTGCATTCTTTACCCCTTGGAAAGACATCTAGAGGACCTTCTGCTTGCCTAGCACCAAACAAAAGACTGGGGCACCTTCCTGAAATATGATGATCGTGGAAATTGCAGCTCCTAGACAGGGTGCTTAGAAAGCATTTTGCTGTCACTATCAACTAACCTGAGTAATACACTTAAAGAAAACAAAGCATGGGCATTGTTTTTAAGTGTAGATTAGCACTTAAAAACTTTAAAAACAAAAGTTGGTGAAACTATTTAAGAGGCAGGTTGACGACCACTGTAAGCTAAACTGACAATATATGCAGTAGACAGACTTCACAAGTATTTTAAAAGATGGTAAGCATATTTTATGCTTCTGATACATTCTGATTATAAACAAATAGAGAGGTAATTCTGGAATGTAAGTACACAGGTTAAGCAAAATTGTTAGGCTTATCAAGTATGCATATTCTGATATTAACTTGAAGTGATACTCTTGTCACTTACAAACTAAAAATACCGGGCTGTTTCCTTTTTCCCTGATACTTTGATGGTTTGCAAGAAGCCACTGAACTACCCAAGTTCCTGCTGGAGAACACAGAGGTAGATTAGAAATTCAAATAAGCATTGTGTGACCTCAGGTGAGGCAGGTCTTGATTTTATGCAATTTTTATCAGCATGGAAAGAACAGATAGTTTGGCAATTACTATTTTTTTTTTTAACTCCTAACTTTTCAAATATACAAAAACTATTCCCTTTTTTTTTTTTTTTTTTTTTTTTTTTTGACCATTGCCTGCAGGCCAGGGAGTGCAGGCAGACTCAGTATCTTCTAGTAAATGCAATATTCTTTGGTATATTTTTCTTGTATAGTGCAAATCACTTTGAACTTTTCAAAATAAGATGTCTCCCTGCTTAGCTGTACCACGGCAGTAAGTGCAGGCATGATGCTCACACATTACCACTATCTGTAGTAATACACTTGCTTACGCAATGTCCCAGGAAAAGTAATTTAACCATGCAGTTCAGGAAAGTTCATGAAAACATTCAACTTGCCATAAAGATAAGCAAAAAAAGCTGCTGTTTGGTTGCTCTAGTGTTACTTTTGTTACCAAAATGTCATTTTTTTGCTTTTAAAAGGGAATATTAGCACATACTTTCTAAAATCTGCTCTGTTCAAAAACAATGGCTTCTTTCAAAACCATGTGTCCATGAAGCCTCCCAATTTGATGCTGCAGAAACCTGGACAGTGTCTGTACCAGTGGGGGTCACTTTTCTTTTCATCCTGCCGGATCAGCTATAATGACTTGGATGTCAGGGAATATTTAGAGACAGCTGAAAAAGAGGAAAGTTGGAGCATGGCAGCAGGATTCCCTTCTCTGTAGACAGATCCCTGGAGCCTTTGATATGCAAAAACATTGTTTTCAGCTATGGCTTGAGATATAAAAGGGAAGTGCTAGATATCAAACAATCAAAACCTGAAGAAAACTATTCTAAGTTTAAAAAAAGGGAGTGGGGGGTATAGTCTTAATCCACATTTTTGAAACACTGTTGTCTTCTCCAAAGAGACCTGCCTTTATTTTTCTTTCTCTTGTTTTCATGTAATTTTGAGAGAAGGGATAAAAAAATTCCAAGAACTTAATGAGCTTTAGTGCTTTTATTTTAATCCTACACATTACTGCTATTATAATAGTGGCAATAAATGAAAGCATGACTATCAAATGGAGCAAAGAGGAAACATTTTATGTGCTGGGAAGGTAAAACAAATGAACTCAGTTTCTCTTCTGTGTGTGTATATATAATATATGCATACTAGAGCTTCTGTTTTGCTTAAGACTAAGATGTTTCTTGCAGCTCTAAAAGCTCTGAAGAAAATTCATGTTTGGGTTTGGCTTTTTTTTAGCAAGTACTCAAAAGGTATTGTAACCTTCAAATGCCTATTTAAGAAATCCGTATTCCTGCTTCACAATATACTTTCAGAAAATACCCTCTTATCACAACTTCACCTTAGTTCCTCAGAGACTCTTACGCAGCTGTTTGTAATAAAGTTTCAGGAATAGAGCTTGAACTTCTTTGCCCACTTCAGTAATAGACACCAAGAAAACTGGACCCTGCAAGAATATGGAGCCTTTTTGGTTTATTTTACAATGATTGCATAATTTACCCAAATTACGTAAGTAACAACAAAAAAGCATTCCCTTATATTCTAAAATGTAGCCACACAGACTTGAGTTTTTGCCTTAAATAAAGCATACATTACTTATTTATGTCACAGTGGGGGTTCTGTCATTTTAAGTTACTATTTTCATTACACTATTGCTGAAAACAAGGTGCAAAAACAAAGCTCTGATGAGCATGAAGACAGCATCAGGAGGAAAAAAGGCTTTACCCCTCCCTCACTCGACAGCCACACCATCTCTAAGTATGGGGCTTTTTCTTCCCCCCCCTTTGTAATGGTAAACTTTTTTAATCTTAAAAAGAGCAGCATAATTTTTATCTATGTAAATAATTTTGTATCATTGCGTGTTTCCTGCTGCTACAGGAGTATGACTGAGCTATTTCATGATGGACCTGCTTCAAGTTGCAAAAAAGAGTGTTTTTAAACAGACTATTTCTTTTTAAGTCTTAACATTTTCTGAAGGACCAGAAGCTACTCCAGTTAAGCTCCTAGGAAGGCAGCTAAGCAAGCATTACTCAGCATGCTGTTTCTTCCCAAGGATTGTGCTCAGTTCTCTGGACACCATGCTGTCACAAAAGAGAAGCAAATAAGGTTTAAGGATTTTTTTCATTTTAGATTCACCCACTTCTATTTCAGACATAGAAACCACATGCTCTCAGGGAACACAGACTTGTTATCTCACTGGATGCTTTCTGGAGTAGTGATACGAAGTAGCCCCGGTTAAAAATACCATAAAAAATAACCAAGTAATGAAGAGTTCTTCAAGAAATAGGAACAGCCAAGATTAATTTTTTTGTATTTTTTCTTTAAGTTAGAAAAATCAGCTAAAATACTAATCTAACACCACTTACACAGTGCAAACTGACGTACAATAGTGTAGAAGTTCAGACCACAAGTGAAGGCCATTTAATGGACAAAATCCATGTATGTATCTCTGTTGTCAAAGAGTTGATGCAGAAGCTTACTTAGCTAGTCCCCAAATTCAAAATCAACCTCCTGCAAATGTAAAACATTAATACCATATTTTAGCCAAACCATTTCCCTGTTCATCCAGTAACTACTGAATGGTAATTAGCTCCCTTTACAGTTAAAACCAAGGAAAACATCATCACCTACCTCAGTTTACCAAGAACACAAAGGAAGCAACCATTCTGGCCTCCTCCAAGGAGGCAGGGCTGACATTTGTAATCAGGTGGGAACCATCATTTACAAATACTTTTTAACTGTCTGTCAATTCAGGATGACTTTATTTGCTACTGAAATAAAGCAAAATATTGTTCCAGCAAAAAATGCTGTAAATTGAGACTGAACAGCAAAACATTTTACTTAAGAGCTCTGTATCTTTCTGAAATACCAGTATTGTGGGAAAAGAAGATGTGCTAGTCAGTAAGCATATAATTATTTATATAGGGGATGCAACATAACTCTGAATACTAGTGTCCTCTGGTTGTTACTAATTCCAATTTTTTTGTTTGTTTTTACTTTTGCAGGAAATCTAAGAGTTCAAGGAAAGCTATAAAAGGGGAGTTTTCTGGGAAGAAAATATTTTTTGTGTGTTTGTTCTGTTGGTTTTTTTAATGAAGAAAACCATCTGAATTGTTTCTGCAGTAGAGTAACTTGCATTCTTGCAGCACAGGAGTAATTCTTTCCTGCATTACGAATTTGGAAGAAGTGTTAAAAAAGTGAGAGTCAGAAAATGGTTCTCTCGCTGTGTGGATTTATCAGGATGTAGCTACTGTACAAAGTTTATACTTGGATAATTCTGGAGAGGAAAAAGTAGCCTCTTTCCTGACCTTCTGAAGGGGCTACCATCCTTCAAGCCTCAGCATAATGAATAGTTTCCATCACGGGGCAGTGAAGTTACCACCTCCGACTACTACGCTGCAAAGAAGAGTTCGTAAGAGCTACAAAGAAAGTAATTCCTGCTAAAGGCATTAAACCAAACAAAAGAGGCTCTTCATTCACAGACTTTACACGAGGACAAAAATAGAGGGAAGCTGAAGCTTTTCTCCACCCTGTCCTGGTGTGCTTATGTACCATGATAAATCTTGGTTGGAATGCTCATTGAGTATCGTGCCAGGAGCCAGGAAACACACCACCGAGAAGGACCATCTGAGTAAACACAGTTGAGACAAAAACAGCTCCATGGAGTAAACCAAAAGAGTGCCTCACGAGAAAGACACTCCTTTACTGGATATCCTCAAGCACAAAATTTACTCATACTTTTAAATACGGTAGGATCAATATTAATTTATTTCCTTTTCTGTGCCTCGGAGAATAAAGTTCAATTAATATATGAACCCACAAGAGAAAGAGGTCATGACACTGCTTCATGCATAGGTCATCTTGCAGAAGTTCTCACAACCCTAATTACAATAGTAATTGAATGATGTTGTCTTAAAAGCTATAAAAATGCTAATTATCTGAGCTCAGTATACAAACAGACTACAAATTTCAGTCTCAAGAGTTAATTTATATTACCCTACCCTGCACAGGTTGAACTAATAAGATGGGAAAATGTGGTTAAACCTGCCAGATAGACTCTTATTGTGTACTGCTTAGTAAGAAGACTTCTGAGAATGGCAAATATTTAAACATTAAATTAGGCATGTCACAAAATATTCCATCCAGTCAACTAGAAAGCCCTAGCTCTACCAGCTACGTCAGTTTGTTAGCTACCTACCAGTTGTAATATTCACCTTTCTGAACATTCCAGCTCAAAAACCAAGTAAACCAGGCTGCAGTATTTCTAAGACAGACAACATGATGTTGACCACTTGGAAAACCTTGGGGAAAAAAGTCTTTAGCTGACCCTTGCTCTTTTGTCTGCATTTAATGCCTTGCCATTAAGGACTTTTTTGAACCTCCAAAATATCTACCACTAAACTTGTGGGTTTGGTAAGGAGTTTATAGTTCACTTCAGGGCTCCTGGGGTAGTTAGCTGGCTTAGGAATTACTTCTTATCTTTCAGATATAGAATGGTTTACTTGAACTCTGGTGTGACTTCAGCTCTGTACTTAACTGGTATCTGTGAACAAAGATTGTCTCTACACATGAAATGTGAAGGAATCCTTAGAAAGAGCCTTCGCTTAAGCAAAACAATTTACTTTAAGTCAATTTACTATGCAGATTAACCTTTTAACTTTATTGAATTAGTATAAGTAGTGGTACACTTATTGATGTAAGGAAAAGAAAGTAAAAACATGTCTGCAAGCTTGAATTTTGGTTTAATATGTCTGTTTCAGATGTCTGCTGTAATGTTGAATTTTCATTGCAGTTTCTTCACTGATGATCTGGATAATTTTGTTTGTTTGGTTTTTTTAGATTGTTGAAGATCAGAACTGTATACAAATCTCATCATTCCTGACCATGATTAGTGTAACGTGGAGCATCTTCCTAGTTTGGACTAAAATAGGGCTGTTCCTTGACATGGCACTTCATTCTGTTAGTGCCAAACCATGCCCTTCAGTATGTCGCTGTGATGTGGGTTTCATATATTGTAATGATCGCGATTTGACGTCTATTCCTACAGGAATCCCAGAGGATGCTACTACCCTCTTCCTTCAGAACAATCAAATAAATAATGCTGGGATTCCTTCAGAACTGAAGAACTTGCTTAGGGTGGAAAGAATTTATTTATACCACAACAGCCTAGATGAATTCCCCACTAACCTCCCTAAGTATGTTAAGGAACTGCATTTGCAGGAGAATAACATAAGGACCATTACTTATGATTCACTTTCACAAATTCCTTATCTGGAAGAACTGCATTTGGATGATAATTCCGTTTCTGCGGTTAGCATCGAGGATGGAGCCTTCCGGGACAACATCTATCTCAGACTTCTTTTTCTCTCTCGAAATCACCTTAGCACCATTCCCTGGGGTTTGCCTAAAACGATAGAAGAGCTACGCTTGGATGATAATCGTATTTCCACAATTTCAGAGCCGTCCCTTCAAGACCTTACAAATCTAAAACGCCTTGTTTTAGACGGAAATCTTCTAAATAATCATGGATTAGGAGACAAAGTCTTCATGAATCTCGTCAATCTTACAGAACTGTCATTGGTCCGCAATTCGCTCACAGCTGCCCCGGTAAATTTGCCAGGAACAAACTTAAGAAAGCTTTATCTTCAAGAGAACCACATCAACCGTGTGCCGGCCAATGCTTTCTCTTACTTAAGGCAGTTGTATCGACTAGATATGTCCAACAATAATATTAGCAATTTACCTCAGGGTGTCTTTGATGATCTGGACAACATAACTCAACTGTTTCTTCGCAACAACCCTTGGCACTGTGGGTGCAAAATGAAATGGGTGCGCGACTGGTTACAGTCATTGCCTTTAAAAGTTAACGTACGGGGACTGATGTGTCAGGCACCAGAGAAAGTCCGTGGAATGGCTATCAAAGACCTCAACACAGAACTATTTGATTGTAAGGACGATGGCGTGATAAGCACCATCCAAATCACTACTGCGGTACCAAACACACTGTACCCAGCCCAGGGACACTGGCCAGTATCTGTGACCAAACAACCAGACATCAAGACTCCCAACCTAAATAAAAACTACAGAACCACAGCAAGCCCAGTACGCAAAGTCATTACTATATTTGTGAAATCTGTAAGCACGGAGACAATTCACATCTCTTGGAAAGTTGCACTACCAATGACTGCTTTAAGACTCAGCTGGCTCAAGATGGGTCACAGCCCTGCCTTTGGATCTATAACTGAAACTATAGTTACAGGTGACAGAAATGACTATTTGCTCACAGCTCTTGAACCAGAATCACCATACCGTGTGTGCATGGTTCCCATGGAAACCAGCAACATCTATCTCTCCGACGAAACACCCGAATGCATCGAGACTGAGACAGCACCTCTTAAGATGTACAACCCTACCACAACCCTCAACCGGGAGCAGGAGAAAGAACCTTACAAAAACTCCAGCTTGCCCTTGGCTGCCATCATCGGTGGTGCGGTAGCACTGGTGGCCATCGCGCTGCTGGCCCTGGTCTGCTGGTACATCCACAGAAACGGGTCCCTGTTCTCCCGGAACTGCACCTACAGCAAGGGACGCCGGAGAAAAGACGACTACGCCGAAGCAGGAACCAAGAAGGATAACTCCATCCTAGAAATCAGGGAGACTTCTTTCCAGATGATACCAATAACCAACGACCAAGTGTCCAAGGAGGAATTTGTAATACACACCATTTTCCCACCTAACGGCATGAATCTGTACAAGAACAGCCACAGTGAAAGCAGTAGTAACAGGAGCTACAGAGACAGTGGTATTCCAGATTCAGATCATTCACACTCATGATACTGAAGGACACAAAAGACTGGTTTGGGTTTTGTTAGTTTTTTTGGTTTTGTTTTGTTTTTTAAAGAAAACGAGAAAAGACTGACTTAATGGTTGCTGTTCTACTGCAAAACACTGGATTAAAAGACTGACAAAGCAATGTACTGTACATTTGCCATATAATTTATATTTAAGAACTTTTTATTAAAAGTTTCAAATTTCAGGCTACTGCTGCGATTAATGTAGTGGGGAAACCTGACCACAATTCTATATTTTAGTATTTTTTAGTAATTTGTACTGTATTTTCCTTGCTAATATTGAAGTTACAGACCATTTAACTTTTGTGTTCTACTGAGTAAGATGACTTGTTGACTGTGAAAGTGAATTTTCTTGCCGTGTTGAGCAGTCAGAACATTCATCTGAGATCCTTGTAAGTGTAAGCACAGGCCATTTTTCACTTTGGTATCAATAAAATAATGTTGAACCTGGCAAATCAGGAAAATCAAGAAGTGGTTGCAAAGACACAGAGAACTTCTAATGTTGGGTCTATTAAATCTGTAAACCACAACAATATTCAATAAACAAAAATGCGTGTAGTAATGGGCAATATCAGCTGTCTGGATATATCCATTCAAGAATGGTGAAATCCAATTTAAAAGAAAATAATCAAATCGATGACATGCATGAGACTGAAGCTATTGACACATGGAGGGGGGGTGGAAATTGATCCCTGGAGGAAAGCATAATCAAATTCCTATCACGGATTTTTATTTTTTTTTTATGCACTAGACTCTACAAACCAAGGGGGTGGATATCGTTTAGGGATCAATTTCTGGTTATTAAAACCAGTGGTCTGCTTATTACAGAGAAAACAGTGATGGATGGTCACAGGCATTTGGGAGGCAAGGGCAGGAGGAGAGAGACAACACTTAAAACCTGCTTTAAACAGAAAAAGGGCTGAAGTGCAGTTCAGAAATTAAAAAGGAACAGGACAAGAAAAGACCACCCAGGCAATATAAGCAAGATCTCAAAATCTGTAGTCATGAAGGTAAACAGACAGTTGGGGAATAAATATGTTTGAAAGTGTATACACAAACAGTATACAGGTATGTGTTCTATATACTGCCATTACAGTCAGGAATACTGCCCATTACTGTCACTTGTCAGAAATTCCTTGATAAATCTGTAAAGTAACATGTTTCTTTCTGCCTTCCTACTGAACTATGAGCTATTTCATGTTTAAACCCCAAGCCATTCTTTGTTGCCATAATCATTTGTTTCTCAACTAAAAACCAAAGTGCTTTGTACGCCCTTTGGCCAGTCTTGTATGTGCCTTGATCCAACGCTACATGTATCAAGCTTTTAAAAACTAAAAAAGGAAAAAGGAAAAAAATAAAATACCCATTTTTTCATACTTAACTTCACTATGAAAAATATTGGTCTTATTGATTAATAAAGTTGAAAAATTCAAAATAATGCTGCACCTCTTCAGTGCACTGACAGGAGACTTACTCCGAAGCTACTACTTTTCAGGTCATGAGCTTCACCTTTTTCTGTGATCAGCTTGACAGTATCACACTTGCAGGGTTTCTTTTATTAATTGTTTGGAAACAAGTTTTCACAACTTTCAAGTGTGTCAATAATGAAAGGGATAGAAGGCACAGAGTTACAAGTCTCTGAGATTATTTTGAGATGTTTGTTTTTTTCCAACAGAAAACGCAAATATAAAGAAAAAAGGCTTAATATTTTGAACAATAACTTGGAAAGAAGGAATGTATACCAAACACAATTCTATTCTCTATGCGCTAATATAAAATTCTCTAATTGAGAATTTCAGCAATATTTGGCCTGTGTGTTTCCGTAAGAGTCACAAAAGATGGAAGATGACAAGAAAAAACAGTGACCAACACCAAGACTGATGGTTTCAGCAATCTGCAAACAGTCTCCTGCCAGGGCTCCATCTAACTGCACATACCCAAAACTACCAGTAACATAGTTCTATTGATCCTCATTTTCCGTATGTGCCTAGAGAAGTTTCTTTCTAAACCCCCTGTGCCACAGTAATATTTCCTTAACCTCACCTTCCGAAATGCCTCCTGCAGTTCCTGAGCAGTGGAGGAGCCCCAGGTGGAGGAACAGCACTGTGCTTCCCTACCAACCATACACAGATCATGTCTTCTCCTTGAAATGGAGCATTGATTGGATCCAATATACCAAAAGTAACAGAAAGGAGCATGTTAAACTAAGCAATTATGTGCTCAGTTCAGTGTAATGCACTAAAAAATATTTTTGCTTTGTTTTCCCATCAGGTGCAAATCCAGGGAAAGGTAAGAAAGCCAACAATAAGTATGAGGAGCCTTATTATGTTCTTCCGCAAAAGGCTTCCCAAGCAGTAAGCAGGAAAGGAAAACAAGCATAGGTGGAGAAGACAGATCTGGTTTTCATCTAAGCTAGAATACAGGGAACCTCTTCTGTCAAAGATTCACTTAATGGCTGGGTCACTGGCAAAAGGTTACTAGTTCTTTGCCATCAGCTCTCCCATAACAAAAGTCACTAAGTTTTGCTGGATTTTCAAGCTATTTACATGAAAACCTCTCTCCTACTTTACTCCAAATTTGTGTTGTAAAAGGGGTAAAAGAAAACTCAATGAGTACTCTTCCACACCTCTTCTGAGTCACCTCAGTGGAGGTAGCCCAGTAATGGTATGTACCATCTGCTGCACGTCTTGGGTTATGCCACTCAAAGATCATATTGGCTATAAAAAGGTTGCCGTTTGAGGAGGAGCTAATTGCATATGAAGGTTAAGTATGAGGACCTTTCATGTAAAATTTATGTACTGTGAGACAAATCCAAAGCAACTTCAGCAGGTTGGCTCAGTTATTGCTGGTTCATCTCCACCGGAAAGAGGTTAAAAAACTAGACAAGGGATTCAGTCCACTGCAAAGCAACAGGCCAGTTTTGCAGGGAGAGCTAGTATCCACCTACCACAATTTATGTCCATGGGAAAAAATGGCACATCATGCATCCAAGACCTTCCTTGCATTCTACAGCAACTTTAATGCAACATGCGTAATATTGAAATGTGCTTGAAACTGGCAAGTGAATTATTAATTTTAAACTAGACTCCTTCATTTTTTTCTTTTGATACTTAACAGAAATTATTTTTATTCTATTCCATGTCATGCCTATCTCTTGAAGGCTCTCCTGCTTATCATAGTGCTGCAGTTACTGCATGCAGTGCTCTCTAGCACCACGCATAAATCTGTTTTATTAGACAGTTACATACGTAGGCAAATCGGATTACTACATTGAGCAGTTTACTCAACACATTTGTCAAAACAACATTAATCTACATTAAATTTCTCTCAAATAATTTTTTAATTCCATGTTATTTCAGTGTATGGCTCAATGTTCAATTGTGAAGCAAGGAGGGGAATTTTTTTCAACATTGCCTAAACCTAGGTGCAGAGTTAATTTAATCAGCATCCTCCATATTAAAATAGTACAAGTATATTTTCATTCTTTATTATTGCCCCTCTTCTCCACCCCCTAAGCCCCTTGTTTTTTCATTTATTTATATTGTTAATCCTGATTTGCTCACAGTTCTGTTTTAACATGAAAGCTGACTCAAAAAAAACCAACAACCTTGGTACTTTGGAAACCACAGTAATTTTGTCTCATCTTGGTATCTTCCAGAACTAAACTTGCTTTATTTATAAGCTATTATTTCCTAATTTTGTACAACAGCCTGAAATGCAACAACTGTTGGGGGTTTTTTTGTTTGTTTTTTTTTCTCCTGGTATTTAACAATACCAGTATCAAAGTATCACAGTCTTGGAACAGTTTTTATTTCTTCTGCTAATGCAGTAGCCAGCATGCAAGCTATATTGTGCCAATGCTGTACATATTGAATGTAGAGCAGCAAATGCAATAAAGCAAGAGCAAAAGTTATAAAGCCTTATTTGCTATAAAAATAATTTATTTATGACACAACACTCTAAGCATGTACATAGACTTCTCTGCTAAGTAAGAGGATGCTTCTTTGCTTGTTCACCTGCAACTAAGGTTGGAGAAGATCTTGAAATGTGACCTGGCAGATGTCATCTGCCTGGATTTATCCAAACCACATTTGTTTTGGACAGTATTGGCTGAAACCATAATTCACAAAGATACCCTCTGCTTTTGAAACACCCTAACTTTGCTTCCAAATGCATATACTGTTTCAGCATCACCTTGGGACTGATCTTTGTTTAATTAACTGTTTCTTCACTGACACCAGAACAACAGCCAAAGCTTCAAGCCACAAACCAGCATTTACCACCAGTGAAGTTTGGTGGTTTGGTTTTTGTGGTTTTTTTTTACAAAGCACGAAATTACTCCTTAACTGGGGAGTTTATTCTTTGAAACTAGTCAGGAGTAGTTTAGCCAGAAAAGAAAAACCCATTGACTGAATTCAGACCTGAAAATTTGACACTTGAAAGCATATTTTTTCTTTGCAAATGAATTTAATTTTTTTTTTGGGGGGGGGCAGAGCAGGAGTCCCACCCTTGTGATTAAATCAGAGCCCTTTCAAACACACTGAAGGTACATTCATGACACAGGTATCAGATTTTGGACACAGCTGCTCTAAAAGATTTTGTTTTAAATATGTGCATCTGATTTAATTGTTACTTCACAAAATTATTTCCTGCTCCTTTCAAAAAATAATTACATAAAACTACATTAAGTATATGGACCTCGGTAAAACACTGACAGAGCATCTAGCTCAAAATAAGTATCAGCTGCATTTTAACAGCACCTGACATCAAGCAAGACACTAATTTTACAGCAGTCTTCAAATGACGGCTGGGGAACATTCCTGCCCTAGGGGCAAGAAAAACATCTGAACAAAATGGGTGATAAAGAAATAACCATCCTCTGGATTATCAGTGGTCTAAGGCAAAAGTGCACAACACACCTTTTGGAAACAGCAAATGTTCACCATGCATGAACATCATAAATATCCTACACCTGAAACCTGCAGGTCAGGACTGCAGAAGTTTATTACCCAACTTCAACTGTTTTTCAGAGCCCCTTTGTGTTTTCTTAGCATGAGCACACAGTGGAGTCATGGTATAAAACCCCTCAAAATTAACAACATGAGCTGAAAAATTTGAAATCTGAAACTGGACCTTCTACTCTTAGCAAGAGCACACAGAAATAAGTTATAAAAATAGAAGCATCTTATTAGGGCTAATTAAATAATCTGACTTGTTCAAGCTGGTTGATAGTATTCATATAGGCTGATACTCTGTCCTGAATAGCCCTCTTAAGTAATCAAAAAAAGGGAGAGGATCCTAGCCAAGTGCTAGTGCACGCTCCTGTCCCCTTACTAAGCTTAAGGAATATCTATCTATAGACGCAGCCATGGAAGGTTTAATTGTTCAAAATCAAGGGACTGTGTGATGTTCTTTAATCATGAACTGTGGGAACATCATTGACAAAAGCCTGCAACAATGTACATATTATGCACAGCTTAACTTCTTTTAATTTAGGCACATCTGCTTTATGTAATACTGATTTCATCCAGTGGTCCTATCCCCTGCCAAATGAAAACACATGTTTTCTGGGAGTGTGGTGATTGGATTTATTTAGTTTGGGACTTTTGAATTGTTTTCTGTTGTGGTTTTTTTTTGGTGTTTTTGTTTTGTTTTTTTGTTTGGGTTTGGGTTTTGTTTGTTTTGTTGTGGGTTTTTTTGTTGGTTTTGTTTGTTTTGTTTTGTTGTTTTTTAATTAAGAGGTATAAAATTATTTCACTCCAAATCTTCCCGTTTTCATTGGATACAAAAGTGAATTGGTTGATGATTTTAAGTGAACACCTATCCCACATCACTACATATTTAAGGCAGGCGCTGGTGAAGTAAAAGAACTCCCCATAACCTGTCCTCTTCCATCTCTCCTCACAATAACACCTTCCAGGATTTTAACCTGAAATTTTGCTTTTATTGCAAGAATTGCACTAGGGTAATAAGAGCAGTTTTCACCACTGTAAGATCCCACTCAAAATTTGAGACACTTTTACTTTTGAGATGCACGTAAGCAGCTGTATTTACACACATAGTTATGGAATAGAAGCAGAAATCTTTCAGGCTGGGTAATGCACACCAGGCCACATAAAATCTAAGTCTTTGTCCAACTCAGCCTGCTAAATTGTCTCCTAATTAGAACGAGCAGTAGCAGCTCAAACAGAGAGCAAGAGAAAGCATCCTTGCCTACACATCATCCTCAGCTACCACACGAAGTGGTGCTACTTTGGCTGCCTTAAATTTAAGTGCTGTTTTTGCATGGATTCAATGGTAAATATTTTTTTTAAAAAAGGTAAACTCTTCTACCCAGGAATGCTGATTGAAGAAGTCACATTATAACTTACTCCAGAAGTAGATGCAAAACCTAAGCCAGTATAAATACATATTTTTTTGATTCCATGTATATGTTCATCCCCTATTTAAGTTACCTGAATTAGAAACAGAAGTTATTTTCATTGCATTCTGCTAATAGAAAATAAACTTGAAACTCAGTTTGTTTTCATTTTCTACACAGTCTAAATAAATACACGATAATGTGGACAACTATGGAATCTGGGGTCTTTTGTTTGTTTACCTGGTTCCAATAATCCTCACAAGAAGTGTCTGAAGATACTTATTTTTTGAAGCATGACAAGAAAAGTTTACTGCCCACAAGGAACAGGAGCTCATTAACAGATAGAAAGCCACATACAGGGAAAGTGCTAACTCTGCAAGTAAACATAATTGTAGGGCATTAGCTGATAATGCTGAACCTCTGGGTCTAATGTCTTTAAAGCAATTATTTTATTCTAACAGCTCCTTAATAGCATGTTACCTACTTCATCCACTAAAATAATTTTCATTTCTCCCCGATAGGGAAAGGACTACAACGTAATAAAACAAAAATTAAGAAAAATCCTCACAGCGTTCCCAGATCTTGGGAGTTGTTTTGGCTGCTGAAATAGAGCACTTGGCAGCCAAATGAAGTGAAAAGTCAGGTACAGAACCCCAGTGTGGGGGGGTAAATTGCTGACCTCACACAATTTCCTTAGATAAATGAGAAAAGGCAGCGATGGAACTGCACATAGGACATAAGCAGTTTATCCACAGCTGTCTCAGCCAGACCCCTCCACTCTCCCAGTTACGCATCTTGCTGCTTTTGACTACAACAAAAACTGTCAGGACCTTGAAGGGTCAAGAAGGTTGAGTAGCAGCAGGCCTATAACTACTTCTAGGCTTTTATTTTTTTAAGTAAAGCTTATTGAGAGAGTTTGCTCGGTAAACATGACTGATTTGCATGTAAGAACCTCTTAATTGCTAATTGTACTTATTGATACACAGTGGAACGATGCTAAACACCCACCTTAAGAATTTGCAATTAAATCCAAGATAGGCACATCACAAAATATTTACCTTGGAAGTCTCCATTATTACCAGAGCTTAAAAATACCAGATGTTAAGGGAAAAAGAAAAAAAAGAGAAAATCATATATTCCTATGAAGCTGTTCTGAAATGCTGTTTTCCTCTGCCCTATATTTATATGGATGCAGTCCAAATGAGCAAGGTCAATTAAACAGAAATTTGGGGGAGAGATGCAATACCACTAAACAACATCCTTACTGCTGAAAATAGACTTATACTGAAAATAAGAATAACTACTTGGTTTATCATGGCTTGTATTTCTCAGTAAGTGCTCAGGTCTTTTTCATCATTTGCTGGCTTGGGAACCCAACAGATGACAATGGGGCTGCACCGATCAGTGCACCTGGGTGTTGTCAGAGGCATTAAGAGGAGCCAAATGCACCCAAATTTCTGAGGACAGCAGCAACGAGGACTGGTCTTGTAAAAAAGTTTGTCCCAAGTTTCTTGTCCAAAAGACTTGGTCCCAAAAAAAAAACACCAAACAAACAAACAAAACAAAACAAAAAAAACCACACACAAAAAAAACAACCAACCAAAAAAAACCACACACACACAAAAAAACACACAAAAAAAACCACCAAAAAAACCAAAAAACACACAAAAAACAAATGCCCTAGTTTTCAAGCATGGATGATTTGACATAATACCCACTTTTACCTGCAAAATAAATTTTAGAGATTTTGCCTGTTTGAATTCATACCCAGTGCTATGTATCATAAGCACATTTTAATTAAGGCCTTCCTCCCCCTTGGTATTTTTCAATACATACTCTGCATAGAAGAAAATGGGAGTCTGTACAGCACGGTTCAACATCTTCCCATTTTCCCTGTGTTATGAGGGACTTTTTAACATTTGTATCATTTTGGTCATTTCATATGAAATGCACAAAAAGAGATTTGACAGTTTGAGTTTTCAGGCTATTACAGCTGGAAGAAAAGTGAAAGGAAGGAGAGACATTAGCTAGGATGCTCATTAGGAAAATAAGTGTGCTGTGATACGCTGCAGGTAGATTCCTTGTTCTACTGATGGGAAAAAACCCCCAGACCTTCCCAAACCCAGCTATCTTCACAAAAGGACCTGTGGAGCTGCTCATGCAAGAAAGGCACCTTGTTTTCAAAGCAACTTCATCACTTTGGTAAGGGCAGGGAGTCTCTTCTTTTGATATTGATTTGAGGGTTGTATTTTGTGTCCAGTGAAGGAGCACCCTGCTGATACGGTAAGTATAGCTTTGATTGTCTTAATGTCCACTTCATACACAATGCTAGTGTTGCTGCAAAGCTTCAGGGCATGAAACCCAATGTACAGTTCCCAAGATTAAAAAAAAAAAAAAGACCAAACCAATAAATAACAAAAACCAAAACAAACCACAACAACAAGCAAATCAAACAACAACCAAGCCTGCGAAATCCTCAAAAAGCATCTATCAAAGTGATTTCAATCCACTGATGTGGTACAAATTGAAAGGATGTAAGCTCTTTTAATTCCACTCTTTCAGCTCCTCCAGGCTCTGTTGCTGTTACCTCCTCCAAAGGACAGGAGCTCCAGCAGCTCGATGGTGCCTCACCACACCACTCTTCAGACATTTGTGATCTGACAGATGTTGGTTTGGGTTTATATGCTGCAAAAACAACTCAGGAGGCAGACAGTATGAACGGCACACTGTTCTGGTCTGGGAAGCTTTATTACAGTGAGTTTAGCTCTGGGCAAGCTGCAGTGATCAACACTTTTTTGACAGGTATTCTATTTTTCCTCCACAAAATACCTAATGCTACAGAGAGCACTCACTGCCACATTAAGTACTATTTTACTTTAAAAAAAAAAATTACCTATTGTTCTCCTCCTGCTAACAAAGACTAACTTTATCCTTCAGTCTAATCCCTCCAGATCAATTAAAACTCATTCGGGAGGCTGAAAGGATACTTGTGAAGTATTAACACAAGCCTGGTTTGGATTACGCAAAACTTCTGCAGCGATTGGCTGATGCAGATTTCAGAGGCAAAATAATTTCAGGATAAGCAATATATGGCTCTTAAAAATATTTTTTTTTGTTTTGCTTAGTAGGTCCAGCATGATCCTATGTCAAATGCCCAAGTCACAGCCCTCTCTAAGGTTCACAAGTTAGTGAATAAAAAAGGCACAGTCAGTCATTCACAGAAATCTCTACAGCCCTGCCATAAACTGGTGCTTAAAGACAATAAATAGGAAAATGTCTTACAACAGTAATGTCTTAAAACACAGTTCATATCTGGGTATGCTTGGGTCCACCACCATCAGCTGATGAATGCATCTAGGACACGTTCAAACCTTCCCTGGAATGAAGCAGCATTTCTGAAGATAGAGAAATAATCATGCCAAGCATCAAGGGGCAATGGAGACCTGCCAAGGCATTTGTTCCCATGTCTCACAACCTGCTACAATGATGGAACTGAGAGGGAAAATATTTTCTTTTCCCTGCCCAGAAGCAACTCCAGCAGGTGGTGTGACCTGTGCTAGATTTGGTCAACGCACAGCTTTCATTTACAAACAAAAAATTAGGATGAAATTTAATCTGATGAACAAGCCAGGGATCACATTTTCTACTGCTTTTGCATTTGTAGGAAGCTGCCTCTGACGTCTCACCCTGGGGCTTGATCAGACAAGGACGAAAAAGTAGAGAATTTTAAAGACACTGGCAAGCATCTGGTCTTCCAAAACGTCATTGCTAATCTTCATATCATCCTGCCTGCTCAGTAATCAAGATAGAACAACTGTGAAAGTACAAATTAGTGTCACTTATGTCCTGAAAACAAAAAGGAATAAGAAAGAGGATAAGGAGTATGTCCAAAAGAAATGTCACATGTATTCTCCATGAGGGATTGCTGAAGTTTGCTTTACCTCACACACTCACAAAAAAAGGCAAACATGAAGGTATCTCCATGACACCTACCATGTGGCTGAGCACATTTGCACTATATTAAAAGGACCTCAGGCTCAATAGCAGTGAGAGCAGGAAGGCAAGGAGTGGCCCTCAGCTCCTCCCAGGATTTTTAGACACTGCTGAAAGAGAAGACCCAATTCCTACAAGGCTTAATTTTATTCCCTTTCCCTCTTGTTTTAGGTCTCTTCACAGAAAAATTAAAGAGGAACACCAAGGTTATTCTAGGGCATTATGCCTCCCGTTGACCTAATATGAGTAAATGCTATAAATTTAAGGCATCACCCAATCAAGGCACACAGTAGATATCTGAAGAGCAGCCCCATCAACAATCCTAAGACACCACACACCGATCTGAAGCATCTCTCTGTTTTGAAAGAGCACAACAGCACTGCGAGTCCACAGACAAGAAACCTCAGCACAGAACTCACAGCATATGAAAATCTTCCAGCGTTTCTCTGAACTGCTGAAGCACAACAGGGAGGCAGCCAATTGATACATGGGTAAGTAGAAAGTCATCCAAGAGCTTTAAAATCTTATTCTCCTGGGGGCTAACACAGATTTGGCTATTTCTCTAATAGTCAAAGAATTGCCACCTACTTAATACCTGTGGTACATATTTATATGCTGATGATGCAAGTTCTTTGAATCCTGCAAAATGCTGGGGGGGTGTTGCTAAATTGTCAGTTTTGCAGGTGTAATCATTGTACCTGCCCCAAGAAAAACATGCCCTACATGGTGAAAGGCAAAGATGGTAATCGCAGGTGTTTCACACTAGACTAAAACTAGCAGGAAATTAAAAGGAAAAAGAAAGAAAAAAAACTCCTGCCCATCATAGTGACTAACTTCCAGGGTTTTAAAATTGAACTGGAGTATGGAACTAAATCACTTTGTGTCCAGAAAAAGTTCTTTTAAAAAAAAAAATAAATATCCTTTTTAAGGCCTTTTTGCAATATTGCTTCTTCACTAGTGATTTTAAAAAGTAATCTGTTTGAAAGAGACCTTACAGCCTGACAGTAAGTCTTAGCTGAAAGGTAGCAGCAATGGAAGGCATCAGCACAATATGACAGAAGAACATAAAATGTACTGACCAGATTAGAAAACAGCTGTAAAATACTTAAATCCATGCAAATCTGTATCAGATCACCTGTTTAACACTGCAAAATTTGTGGTATTTACTTTTCCATTCAAGAGCCCTCTTCAGATGACACTTACCCTGAACTCTGAAAAGCATGTATTATGCACTGCCATCGTGCAAATGAGAAAATTAGGGCTCTAAATCCATCTACTCTCCATATTCTCCATATTCTTCAAAGTATAATGTATATTAATTTTTTTTTCCCTTTAAATTAAATTTCATTAGTAGGATACAAACACATGGTCAGGTATTTTTCTGTATACAGCACCATTTTCTTATGGTAAAATGAATAGCTCTTCCAAGTAATTTGTGGTAAGTAGCCAAAATCCAAAAGTAAAGACTGAGAAAATTACAATATTCATTTATTAAGCTACTTTCAAATGTGTTCAGCTTTCCCCTTTTCCTTGTTTGCAGCATTACAGGATCATTTGATAAAGCAAAACTGCAGTGTTCAACCATTTGTTTGCTAAGATAACTGTGGCTAAAAACAAAATGGAAGTGATGGCACTAGGGCTACCTTATCTTCCCAGAAGTAACACTGTGCTGGAGTGGTTGCTGCCAGAGGAAATTAAATAGCAAAAACTCCAAAGGAGAGCATTACTAGAGTGCTCTGCAATCCAGATGCTCAAGAAGGCAAGATTGAGAGCCTCGCAGAACTGCCACCACCCTCCTCTCACTGAACCCCTTGTGTACCTTTCCTACTATTTGCCTTCTAGGCTATGCAAGAAGTTTTCTTATACCTGCCACCCATATGGAGACTTGGACATATTACACCAAGTCCAGCATGTGTAAGCCAAGCCTGTTACATTTACAACCATCAGCACTAATTTTGGTGCCTTTTGAGGCAACGATAAAACTCGCATTGCTGTGCTGCAGGCAGAGGCTCATCAGCACTTCTGAACATAGTGAGGATGCACAAGATAAGTAAAAGCTCTCCTTTTATTTGCAAGTTGTCCTGTAAAATTCTCATTATGGGTACACCTATCTCACAGCAACTTCATTTTTAAAATTTTCCTACAGCAAGTGCTTTTGAAGGCAAGTACCACAACATTTGGTCTTTGGAATTGCATTTTAAAAGGCTCTGATTAATCAAAGGTTTATTTATTTGTTTTTTTCTATAAGAAAATCAACTTCCACACATCTACTGTTGGAAATAAAAGAACAAATCAAGGCAATATTTTCTATTTCACTCCCTTCCCCCCCCCCCCTTTAAGAAATAAAT
Source organism: Apus apus (assembly GCF_020740795.1). NCBI lineage: Eukaryota > Metazoa > Chordata > Aves > Apodiformes > Apodidae > Apus > Apus apus. The sequence continues at coordinate 50,691,731 of NC_067284.1, read as the reverse complement.
GTGTGTAACACTAATAAGCATAGTATAAAAGCTCATTAATACTCTGCACTGACGTACATTAAAAGAGTTATTGGATTAACACAATAGGAGAGACTTTCATAGAAAACAGGCAAGGAAAGGAGAGAATGGCTCAAGATAAACCATCCACAAACACTGGCTCAAAGAATGAGATCATTAAATGACAGTATTAAAAGCCACCAACACTTTTCACCTCCTTTCTGCTAATTTAAAAAACAGCTTAAAACCCCAGAATAAATGCCCCACAAACACATTTTCAAAGGTAATTCTCTCTCAAAGGGCCGATAGCAGGCAGGGAGTGGGAGAAAGGTTTATTTTAGTTGAGCTAATCTGACAGACTGGCACCTACTCAGAGGTGTCAGAAGAAGTCTGGCGCATCCATGCAACCACAAAGAGCAGCACTAAATCCTTAAGGAAGACAGGGCTGCCTATAAGTTATGTTAACTTTTAAATACTTCTCCCCTAGAAGCTTTGTTCTTTCTCTTTAAAGAAATTGTTTAAAGCAAGCTCCCTGATCAATGTGCTCTCACAAGAGTTACTTCCACCACTTGACCTTGGGGTTTGCCAAGACTAGTTAATGCTCAAGGCACTGTGTCCAAGGGGAAGCACCAAACTGGGGGTGAGAAATAACCTGCCCGTCAGCCTAAGTGGATTCCATATTTAGACCCAAAGCCTCCCCCTGAAACTGTTCTTTAGCTTAAATAACTTTGTGTTTTGTTTTGTTTTTTCCTCTCTTTTCATATACATATGGAGAGCATTCCTGCCTCCTCTCGGGTTTTGTTTCTCTAGGCTGAAGCCAGTCTTTTCCAGGATACTCATAAAAAGGCTGGTCAGCCTTTCCACCAGCATCCTAATTACCCTTCCTTGACCTGTGGCAGTTTAAACTCATCTTCCTAAATACAAGCAGGACACCTTAGTTCTTTTCTGCACCAAAATGATGAAGCTGAGCTTATTGAAGAAATTACTATCATGCGTCCTTAAGTACACAACATTCTCCTGAAACCAATTAAAAGCAGAGGAAAGCAGTTGTTCTCACGTAATAATCCAGCCCTCACCTGGCTTTGCCAACATCTCTCAGCTTTGGAGTTGGCAAATATATTAAGCATACTTCTAATTCTTCTGTAAAGGTTTGTAATGAAAATGTTAAATAAGGCATCACTTAGATCCTTGAAAAACTCCAACAGTAACCTCCTATGTTCAGCAGAATGAAAAAAATAAACTTGCAGTGATACAAGCTTATCAAGAATAACAGTGTTGAAAGACTTTAGTCTTTAAAGGTATTTTAACCACCTTAAAAACCCTTCTTGCAGGATACAGAATCACCATGATGCAATCAAATTATGCCAAATTATCTCAAGTATTTTGAGCATTTGTGCCAGCCACCCACCCTGAAGAAAAACAAAAACTGAAATAAAATTCTTTTGACACACACAGATGCAGCAAGACCAATGACTACTTTTATTCAAACTCAAGTGAAAAGGCGGCCATCCTGGTTCTCCCGAGAGGTTCCAATCATCCACATCCATATGCTTTTTTAGTATCACAAAACAGCCTGCAAAGCACAGATCCCCTATGATACCGCAATTAAGTAATTTCCTATACCGATATCTCTTATACAGTGAACAGCATTTTAATTAATTCTTTAAATATATATATTACCCCAATAGGTCAAACCTTAATTAAAATGAAAAGTGCCTGATAGTATCTTCTTATCTGGTTACAGACGCATTTTTAAAAAATTTGTGGTGATATAAGCAACCACATTAAAAAGGATATACATTTAATTTTACTCTTTTCACTTCAGGATAACACTAAGAAAATTAATTCAACCTGCATTTGCACTCACAGAATCTGTCTCCTGTTTCTCCCACAACTATTTTTGCTTCGTGTCAAACACAGATTTTATAAAACTATTTTGGACTTTGCCCTGGACACGTGTCTCACCCCCAGAGATTTGTTGAAGCTTTATCTCATATTTCATTAGTTATTGCTTAATTAGAACCCTATTTGAAAGATGTTGAATAAAAAAGAACCATTTCATTATCATGAGAAATTAAAGAGGCAGAAAGTTCTTTGTAATCCAAGCTGCTCCTCAGCAAGTTTTTATCATGTTTATCACATAGACATCATACATGACTTTAGCTCCTATCTGTATTTCAGCTCTTCATCTCCTGATGCAGCTCTTTAGTCAGCACATCTGCCACTACTCCTACATTCATCTTCACACTACTTTCCTGGCATCAGGGAATATCACAATCCCGCTGTTGGGAGACAGGTTGATGCAGCCTATGAACGCCACCACCTGACACTTCCCAGGCCCCACCTCATGCTTTATCTTACATTTTATCCAGAAGACCAGCACAGCAACCACAGAAAAAGTTCCTACAATATCATTTAGTCACGTAGAGGTTGCACAGGAGTTCCTATTAAACCTACCAGAGTATCTTAAAGCTCTAAAGCAAGCAGGACTTCTCCAGTACTAACAACACTCCTAAATACTGACTGAAAAAAAAAGGTCCATCTTGATTCACGCTTCTTAACTGTGGCCTTTTCTCTTTATAGCCACCTAATTAATGAAACGGATACATTTAGAATGCAAGTGCAGAATTTACCTATTATATGCACAACTAAATAGAGAATCGTTTCAGCGCCTCCCGACCATCCTTGTTCAGGAACCATTTATGCATAAATGTCAAATTGCATTCTGTTTTTGGGCTTGGGCATCAGAGTACAATTTCAGCTTCCAGATAAATAACAAAATGTGCTCAAAACCAGCAATTTACTTGAGAAGCATTCACAAATTTCAGTCGTGTCTGAAACCACTGCCTGAAAGGCTTATTCATGAATTGTAAATTAGTGTTACTGCTTATTTTATGCAAATAGCCGAATTCTAGCATTGTAATAGAAGCAATGAGCTTGTTATCCTGTCAGTTGTGCAAGCAGACACCTTCTTAGCACAATTTTCAAAAGTGCTTGTATGTTGCCTTAACTGCACTAGTTTTGATAATAAAGGATTTACCACCGACTTTAAACGGGATTCACCCAACAATGAGCACTCATAAAAAGTCAAACACTTATCTGTAACTTGGTATGTAAACAGTATTGTCATACTACAAAAAAATATTCCTTAAGAGCATTTATATTAACAAACACAAGATATCCAAGGAAATCAAACAATAGGAAAATAAGATACCAGTTATCAGAGCCTTCATTAAGAAATATTCTCAAAACACAACAAATAGCCTAATTCAACAATTAGCCTAATTCAACCACTAGCTTTCATTAGAGAAATTACTTAGCTAAGCAGTTGTATATGAAAAATCAGCATACAAGCAACTGTCTTCAACTCAGATCATATATACCTACTGACAGTCATCCTTTATGGAAAAATTATGCATACGGTGCAGGTGGCTGGACCAAGACCACGAAGGGATAAGCATTAACTCGTTGCATTTCTGCAACGCAGGCCAGGGTGGAGGGTTCAAAGGAGGCTGGGAGCTTGTCATGTACATCAGCATGTAAGTCAGCATATTGGAATCAGCAACTCCAGTCACATGGATCCCATTATATCCTGCCAGGTTACCTCATTCCCTGCACTGTTCCAGAAAGCATCTTCAGCCAGACGCTGCCTCTCACCCGCTCCCGTTCAGGTACTCGCCTGGCAGATGGTGGCAACGTGAGGATGGGCTGTGCTGGGACACGCCACTCGGAATACCACAGCACTCGGCGTGCTGGGGCATGAGGGATCCCCACCTCCCACAGAGCACATAGTACCCAACAGCGAGTCCCATACTTGCTCCATTTAAGATGCAGCCCTAAAACCATACAGGTGTGCCTTCTGCAATGAGATTACAGACATCCCCTGTCAGTCGGGACAGTGGTGCAAGTCCTAACTGCTCTGCTGCGACCACACAGAATTTCCTGGCCTGCCTGGAGAGCAAGGTAGAAAGGAAGGACAGAGCCCAGAGAGTTGTGGTCAGTAGGGCTGAGTCCAGCTGGAAGCCTGTGATTAGTTGTGTCCTGCAGGGGTCAGGGGTCAGTACTGGGTCCAGTCCTGTTCAATACATTCATCAATGACCTTGGCGAAGGGATAGAGTGTATCCTTAGCAAGTTCGTTGATACAAAAACTGGGCAGAGTGACCAACACACCAGAAGGCTGTGCTGTCATCCAGTGTGACCTGGACAGGCTGGAGAGCTGGGTGGGAAGAAACCTAATGAAGTTCACTAAGGGCAAGTATAGAGTACTCCCTCTGGGGAAGAACAACCCCATGCACCAGTACATGTTAGGGACTGACCTGCTGGAAAGCAGCTCTGAGGAAGAAGACCTGGGAGTCATGGTGGACAACATGCTGACCATGAGCCAACAACATGTCCTCACAGCCAAGAGGGCCTAGGGTATCCTGGGTTGTATTAAGAAGAGCATGTCCAGTAGGTTGAGGCAGGTTCTCCTCCCCCTCTATTCTGCCCTGGTGAAGCCCCACCTGGAGTACTGTGTGAAGTTTTGGACTCCCCAGTTCAAGAAGGACAAGGAACTACTGAAAAGAGTCCAGCACAGGGCTACTAAGATGATTAAGAGACTGGAGCATCTGCCTTATGAAGAAAGGCTAACAGACCTGGGATAATTCTTTAGTTTGAGAGTAACAGAGCTCAGTGAGGTTGTGGGAGTTTCCAACCCTGGAAATATTCAAAACCTGTCTGGACGTGTTTCTGTGTAATCTGCTCTAGGCAATTCTGCTCTAGAATGGGGGTTGGACCTGATGACCTCCAGAGGTCCCTTCCAACCCATACCATTCTGTAAGTCTGTGTAAGTCTAATAGTTTTTCAAGCAAACTGAAAGCAGGAAGACATCTGAGCACACCATCCATCCTATTCCACCCCAGAGCAGGTAGCATTATGTCTGGTTATAGTCAATCCTCTTTTTTTCCTCATTTAAATTTATTGTATTTTACAAAGAAGCACTCAGTTTTCATGTATTTCTTCTTTTATCTTTTCCACTGCATTATGCTATTTTCTTTATAACTTGCACAGTAGAGCAGCTTCCAACATCCACGAGCTTTTGTTCAGAACAGAGGCTTCAAGCCTATCTGTCATATCAAATCAAAATAGGAAAGAGCTAAGCACTCTAGAGTCTTGGAAACCAAAACCACTCACGGTATTTGCACACTACAGCTGAAAACAACATAGTGATGGAGCATCAAGTGGTATTTCTATCAGCACACGGGGAGGCAGAAATACACAAAGCAAGGAACTGGCATAGAACAGAAGCCACTTCTGTTTCCTCTCATTTTTCACAGCTATAAATTAAATATTCATCTGTATAACTTGGTTTGAGGTTTATTTCAAAAAGTGGCTAACGGGGTTTGCACGGCTTGCAGGCTTCGGCAGGGTATGCATGAGCAAAGCAGTCACCACCATCAGTAGTATCACAGCAACAGAAATGATGTTGAAAAAAAAAAAGATATCTGCATTTTTTTGGTTTTTGAAATATCAACACATGCAGAGCCCTGGCCTGCAATCCAAATTACAACAGGGGAATGCTTCCTTTTAAAATGCATTGATACTGCTCAAGTGAAAAGTTTTCTGCTGATGGGTTTTATGTTCATCTAAGCTGAGCCAAGTGAGCTCAAGACAATTCAGCAATTCTACCATTTTACAGTAAAATATTACTTTTTGCTTGTTCCTAATTATATTCTCAGACTGCACAACAGACCTCTCTATTCCCAGTACCATATAATTGAAAATCCTGCTAAAATATTTAATAATTTATTTTCAAACTTCAAATAAATACAGAAAAGGAACCGCAAATGCAGAGCAAGAGGTTACTGTCTGTGCTTCCACAACCACTTGAGCCAACTGTACTTACACAGCAGCATAAATCAAACAGGCACAATCCAATTTAAATAGGAGTCCTGCAAGGTTTTTTCATTAGGACATTGCTTATGCTTTTGTCATCTTTTGACTAATTTTATTACATAATGCTGAGAGATTTACTGTATTACATTACAGCTCAGCTAATCATGACAGAATTAAAAAAGTTAATTTTGTTTCTCTGTTTCATAAGCTTGAGAGTATACGAGATCTTGCTGGTTTTCCATCAGGGCATTTTTCTCAAATTCCTGTTTTGTTCTCTCTTCCCATTTTATATTATGAAATACATCTCCTATGTCCCATTACTACTGAAAAAAACCTATCTAAAAATGCTTCCATTCTTGTGCATAATGCCTCTCAAAAAATCATATAATTTTACATTTTTTGCTGCTTCTTACTTTTGCTCAAACCAATTTTTTCAGGGTCTCTGGTCAAGCAATAACAGCTCAGCAGTTCAGCACTGACCTAATTGAAAAAAAGATATAGGTCCACTGCCTTCATATTTCCCTTACTTGAACCAGCACAAATAATTTCAGTTAAATTGGGGAGATACATTTATGGCCCGTTTTGGAAAATAAGAACATAATTCTGGTGAGCTATTACTAGCTTTTTGTCTTTTTTATTGTCTTCCTTAAACAGCTCCTACTGAACACTGTCAGAGGCAGGATGATGCTCTGCCCCATGACTGCTGTGCTGGGGGATGAATCATCACGTATCCCATCACAGAGGAGTAGCACAAGGAATAAGCCTCCTGTGGAACCTTACGTACATGTTTATCTCCATTTCACCATCAAACTGGTTTTGCTTAGTTTAATTCATGAGTGTCCCATTCGTATTTCTTATTTCCTCAGCAGAAACACAAAAAAGGGTCCAGTTAGGGTCTGGAAAACTGTCCAGAGCAAAGCAAAGGCTTTTCTGTGCCCCTGTCATCAAACTAGAGTCTTGTTTAGAAATTCAAGTCTGGTGTCCTATATATTAATGCAAACTGAGGGTTTTGCCCCAAACACTCAGTAATGTGTATCACATGCAGAAGACTAGAATAAAGCAGAATGACAGGAAGACAACCACCCTTGTTCAACATGTTGCACATACAGCTTGATGCAAACAAACAGAAAAACACATTAAAAAACCCTAAAAGCCAAGTTACTGATAAAAACATCTTCCACAGCACACGCCAGATTATATACTCTGTATTAAGAATTTTCTAGTCCTTTTGCCATTCATTTAAAAAGCACTGCTCAGGGGGGGCTGGTGGTTCCAGACTAATTACTTCCAGATTGTGTCAGATTTTCCCACATACAGAAACAAGTGGCATGTTGAATTTTGGTCAGATCAAGGCGTTTCCACCAGCTGCTTCACAACTGCTTAAAGAAACTCATCTGGATGCAATTATGACTGTGCTGCAAAGGTTTTGTTGTGCTGTTTTTTTTTTTAAAAACACTGGACCACAGAAATCATGTTCCTCATTGAATTCCCATTGAAGTAAATAGAGCGATTTCCATAGACTTTGATGACTTTTAGATAAGGTCCCATAAAAAGATGAAAAAATAAGAACTCTTTGTCTATCAGGAAAAAGATTAATCTCTTATCCTTTAAGGCTGCACATGAAAGAGCTTTGAAGTTGCACCAGACTGCTGTGCACAAAGTCCAATACATGGCCATACTGGCAGGCATATTTATTTAAAAACCCAGTATTTTCACCAGCATTGTTTTCTAAATGGCATATTACAACCTTCCAGCCAATAGCTTAAATTGAAGAATATTTATATAAAATACATCTCCAAGACAAAGGACTTGGAATTCAAAAAGACTAATCTCTTCTCGGTGAGGCAGCAAGTTGTCAATTCAAAGAGATTAGCCTTTACATTGGGAAGAAAATACAAAACCACAAATTTCATTCATGGATTTTCTTTTACTTTCCCTACAACTACAACATGGCAAACCCTTATCTGAGTAGGCTTTACTTTTATTCCTTCATTTTGTCAAAAAGGATAATAAAATGTATTAATACTTTCTTTTATATCCAGTTGATGTAGTTAAAGGCAAAAATGTTTAAATGCCTCCAGGGACAGGGGAATCCAGGAAACCCTTTTCCCCAGGAGAGAGCTAAAACCACCACACAGGTGGTTTTCAGCATGATCCTCTTTGGAAGATACTAATCCCAAGAGGCACTTTGAAAGGAAATACTCATTTGCCTGAAAGATTTCTACAGAAACCTCACTTCTGAATGCAGACACAAGTAGTGCCATCTGTGATAGAAGCATCTCTGCACCAGTCAGCCCCAGTGAACTCTTTAACAAAACTTAGCAGTTTGAAAACTACTGGAGAAAGAGGCTGGGTGTGAGACTTTGTTCTGTCTATTAAGAAGTTTTTCTGCCACTATTTTGCCTCCTCACCCAGTCAATCTCTGAAATAAACATGCATTTCACCTATTCAAGATACTTATAATGAAATACATAACACCACTTTTTCCTAGAACTGTGTTGGCAGTGTTGATTTTAAAATTATTTTGTTATAAAAATAAGAAGAGTAGATTCAAATATTCTTAGCAAAGCAGCTTTTCTTCAAACTTTAAAAGTCAACAAGTGGGAGAAGATTGCCTTAGCAGCCTTATAATAAAACTAGAACCCAGCCCACTTCTTTTACCAGCGATGGACTGATTCCCATCATATTATCATGCTGCAATACAAACTGCTGGCATTCTTCTCTGGCATCCCAGCAATGATGCGGCTGTTTCCTCCTGAATATGACAACTGATACCTGGCACAGACTGGCTAGAAAAGGGAAGCAAAAGCCAGTAGAAAGGTAAAAAAAAAAAAAAAAAGCTCAGCAAAACATTTCAAGAGCACAGGCATAGTTGATAATGCAATGAACTCCACAACAGACATTAAGCACGTATTAGTAAAGCCATCATGCAAAAAAGATTACACAGGAATTTGTAAAACCTGCCTACTTACACAGTTCTAAGTTTCTGTAATCTCAAACATTTCTATAACATGAAATAGCAAATCAAATAAAGGATTAGGGAAAAACAAAATTGCAATACTGAATATTTCTATACATAATTGTTTACTTCTATGTGGTTTGTTCAAAGCAGGCAACAGTTAGCAGTAACTGAAAGCTACCACACTATGAAAAATTAGATTATTATTTTCCTTGGTAACAATTAATAACTTTGTTTTCACCCTAAAAACTTGTAGATTGGCACCTGCAAACCTCTCCTCTCTTTATTTCTCAGAGTTGGAAGTAAAGTACTTTTTGCATACTGTGAAATTTAGCTGGAGCCTAGAAACAGATGTGCAACAGCAGAAGAAAGACCAGTTGGACTTGCCTAGACTGCACTACAGGCTAGGAGAGCAGAGAAGGAAAAGATGGGTTTTATTTACAAATTCATATAAACTGCTATAAGATTTACCTACAGCAAAGCTCCACCCTCTACCACCAGCAATTTCTCAATCATCTTCAATAGCATTTTATTGGATATACCTTAATTTGGGGAACCCAAGTCTATTGTTTATCACATCATATTCTGGAAACACTTGTACAGAGATTAGAATGTATTAATTTTTCCTGATAGTTGGTAAGACTAATTATGTACTTACAGCATTAAGTAATTTACTACATGTACTTCCTGAAAAAGTTTCAGTATTTGTTTTCTTTTCAGTAAGCAAAAGATAGCATCACACAAGTACTTTAGAGTTGTGTGTGTACAAATACCACTGGAAAATTCATCAGAAAGCAAATATTTTAAACTCTAAGAAGTCAATAAAATGTCACTAAAACAATGGATTTTAAAGTGGAAATGAGAAAATGCAATATTATTCAATAACCAAGTAAAGCATCAGTATAAAGAAAGCCCTAATGCATATAGCCACAACTGGTTTTATTTGCTTCTCTGCTGGTAGCAGTGTAATAATGTTGATGATGTTCAATATTATATTATTTGTTTCACCTGTGAATCAGATTTGAAAAAAACAAGAAACTACAGAGCATGAAACCATGCTCCACGGAAACCAAGAGAATTTACCTTCGATCTAATTAAAACAGTATTTCACTCTGAATTGAAGTCACTTGTACCAAGCGGCACGAGTTAAAAGCAGAGCTGCTGGTAGTAATTTAAGTCCCTTGACTTCTCTTCTCCTAACTTACTCAACAGATCACTTACTTGCCTGTTTTTGTAAAGAACAAGCCACGTGTTACAGTACAGATTAGCTCTGCTCCACTGTCAGTCATCTGTCCTGTTCTGAATGTAGGCCAATACTCCGTGTAACTAAGAAATGACTGCAGCTTTCATATTCCGCATGGGGAGCAGGAAATCAATACACATTTGGAAAGAGTGCAGAAAATCTTTTGGCCTGACTATCTTCAATTCAAATTGAGAATCCTTTCAGAGATTTCTCAATAATTCAAGCCTTTGGTTTTCTTCCAAGCAGTGCTGTAACCAATCAGAACATTGCTACAGCTTTAGCAGAACAAGAATCAACTAATCCCAAATGTCCTGCAGGAAATCTGTTGATGGTATCATGCAAATACTGTCCCTTTTCCACCCAAATCTGCACCCAAAGGTTTCCCTTTCTGCACTTGTCGACAGAGCACACGTTTTGCTAAGACTCAGTCCTTTAATTTTTTTATAAATTCGTAACAGACCAAATTCTGCTTGCTTTTTTCTCCAGGTAAGCAGCTCCAGTCACTGGAAGGAATCACTAACGGTAGAAAGCACTCAGAAATCACCCCAGTTTCCTTAACTGGTTAGGTTGAAAACCTGTCTGATGAAGCTTCTTAAAAAAAAATTTTAAAAAAAAACTTTAAAAAATGCCTACTAATACACTGAAAATTATGGCTCTATTGCCGGTATCACTGAAAGTCTCCCAAAGACTGAAAAAGGTCCTTTAAAGAACAGTACTGGGTATTTGCTTTTTGCTTGCTTACTTTTGGTCATGTTGCAAAGACTTTTACTCGTGGTGAGAGGGGAGTTAGGGGTTTATTACTTTGTTAGTTTGGGGGGGGTGAGGTTGTTGCTGTTTTCGTTTTTTTTAAGAACAGTTGTGAATAATAATAATAACTGTATAACTTCCAGAAAAAAGCAAACTACTGGTAAAATTCACACTAAAAGACAAAACTTACTGTCAAATAATTTAATGTACTGTTAAGCATCAATTTGTCTAAGTTAACTGGAACATGACAACACAGAAATAAAATATTGAGAGTAGCCAGTGCAGAAGTATAATAATTATCATATAAAACAAGTTTCACCTCAGCACTGGACGGAGTTCAGTGTCCAAACATCCTTACTGATACATCTTTGGTACAGAATATCTTGTTTGCTGTCAGCAAAGAGAAGCTACGTAACAATTAACCTCTGCTCCCTTTAGCATTTATGTAACTCAAACTCTCTAATGGCAGGGGACTGTTTCCCTGAGATTCACAAAGGGTGTTCTGATTTTGTCTCTTAAAAAAAAAGGCAAACTGAATTAATAAGAAAATCTTAACTGGTGAATGCAAGAAACCCTGCCTGTTCCTGAGGAATATTGATCAAGCCCAACAAAACCAACTCAAAGACACTGCCAAGGAGATAATAAAAGCTGGCAAGATTCTTCTTGACTTCAGCTACCCCTTGGTGACGTGAGAGATTTCATCTTTTCTCAAGACAGTGCCAGTTATGCTTCAATGCTTCTGAATGCCAGCCTTATTAAAGGCTACATTGTTACCAGCTCCTATACACTGTGCAGAATTAATATTCAAACTTCGACTGAGAAGATTGTCACAGTTGCTCCACCAGAGTTTGCATACAAGAGAAACAAGTGTTACAGAACAGGAAAATTACATTAACTGTGTTCTCAAATTGCCACTCTGAGCATTGCATACTAATGTATTAATATTTGTTTTTAAAATAAGCATCTGCTACTGGAAGACTGGAAGAGAGCATACAAGCAGACCCCACCAAAAGTGACATGATTTTTCAAGGAAAAGGAAGGCTGCAGATCACCAGCATCTGTCTGTCTACCATAAGCTAATGAGGACATTAAAACCAAGCCTAGTCAGGGCAAGACCAAGAGAAAACTTTTACGAGTGACTGGAAAGAAAGACTGGAAATTGTTTCACTGCCCAACTCATGGGCAAATATTTAAAATACAGATCAAAGCCAACCATCAATTTGGGTAGGAAATCAAGTAAGGGAGCTAGGAGACCCACATGGTTAAACAAGGAACTGCTGGGTAAACTCAAGTGGAAAAAGAGAATCTACAGATCATGGAAGGAGGGGCTGGCCACTTGGGAGGAATATAGGACTGTTGTCAGAGGATGTAGGGAGGCAATTAGGAAAGCTAAGGCCTCCTTGGAACTTAACCTTGCAAGTGAGGTCAAGGACAATAGAAAGGGCTTTTTCAAATACATAGCAGATAAAAATAACACTAGAGGCAATATAGGCCCACTGACGAATGAGGTGGGTACCCTAGAGACAGAGGATATAAAGAAGGCAGAGGTACTGAATGCCTTCTTTGCCTCTGTCTTTACTCCTGCAGGCTCTGCCCAGGAGCCCCAGATCCCTAAAGCCCCAGAAGAAGTCAGGATAAAGGAGGAGTTTGCCTTGGTAGATGAGGATTGGGTTAGGGATCAGTTGAGCAATCTGGACATCCATAAATTGATGGGTCCGGATGGAATGCACCCAAGGGTGCTGAGGGAGCTGGCGGAGGTCATTGCTAGACCACTCTCCATCATCTTTGGTAAGTCGTGGGCAACAGGAGAGGTGCCTGAGGACTGGAGGACAGCAAATGTCACTCCAGTCTAGAAGAAGGGCAAGAAGGAGGACCTGGGTATCTATAGACCAGTCAGCCTCACCTCCATCCCTGGAAAGGCGATGGAACAACTTGTTCTTGGCACTATCTCTAGGCATATCAAGGATGAGGGGGTCATTAAGAGCAGTCAACATGATTTTACCAAGGGTAAGTCATGTTTGACCAACCTTATAGCCTTCTTTGAGGAAGTAACTAGGTGGATAGATGATGGTAGAGCGGTAGATGTGGTTTATCTCGATTTCAGTAAAGCATTTGACACTGTCTCCCACAGCATCCTTGTACATAAGCTGATGAAGTATGGGCTTGGTGATCAGGTAGTGAGGTGGATCATGAACTGGTTGAAAGGAAGAAGTCAGAGCTGTAATCAATGGGACAGAATCTAGTTGGAGGTCTGTGACTAGTGGAGGCCCTCAGGGTCGGTACTAGGACGGGTCTTGTTCAACATCTTCGTCAACGACCTGGATGAGGGTATGGAATGTACCCTCAGCAAGTTTGCTGATGACACCAAGCTGGGAGGAGTGGCTGACACACCAGAAGGCTGTGCTGCCATTCAGAGAGACTTAGACAGGCTGGACACTTGGGCAGGGAAAAACCTGATGAAGTTCAACAAGGGCAAGTGTGGAGTCTTGCATCTGGGGAAGAACAACCCCATGTACCAGTACAGGTTGGGGGCTGACCTGCTGGAGAGCAGTGTAGGAGAAAGGGACCTGGGGGTCCTGGTAGACAGGAGGATGACCATGAGCCAGCAATGTGACCTTGTGGCTAAGAAGGCCAATGGCATCCTGGGGTGCATTAGAAAGGGGGTGGTTAGTAGGTCAAGAGAGGTTCTCCTCCCCCTCTATTCTGCCTTGGTGAGGCCGCATCTGGAGTATTGCGTCCAGTTCTGGGCCCCTCAGTTCAAGGACAGGGAACTGCTTGAAAGAGTCCAGTGCAGAGGCACAAAGATGATTAAGGGAGTGGAACATCTCCCTGATGAGGAAAGGCTGAGGAAGCTGGGTCTCTTTAGCTTGGAGAAGCGGAGACTGAGGGGTGACCTCATCAATGTTTACAAATACAGGGGGTTTGTCAGGAGGATGGAGCCAGGCTTTTTTTCAGTGATGTCCAGTGACAGGACAAGGGGCAATGGGTGCAAACTGGAGCACAGGAGGTTCCATGTGAATATCAGGAAGAACTTCTTTACTGTGAGAGTGACAGGGCACTGGAAAAGGCTGCCCAGAGAGGTTGTGGAGTCTCCTTCGCTGGAGACATTCAAAACCCACCTGGACATGTTCCTGTGTGATGTGCTCTGGGTGATCCTGCTCTAGCATGGGGGTTGGACTAGATTATCTTTTGAGGTCCCTTCCAACCCCTAGGATTCTGTGATCAATTTCGTAGCAGCCAAAAGATTCTGAATGCATGGGGAGAAAAGGGAGATCTTTCTTCTTACTGTCAACCAAAAGATGTTTGGTCACCCGAAGTCAGGCAAAGGCTGATACTGGAATTTGAGACAGATTAGTTCATCGATGTTTTAAAGGCCTCCCATTCTCTCTCCTCCATCCCATATAACCTCCCTGGGCTTACTGTGCCTCCAGCCCAGTACTGAAAGGAGAAAACATGCATGGAGGGTGCACAGCTGTAAGCTGAGAAAAAGCTGCTAAGCAAATCTAAACAGCTGGACAGGAATTTTAGATAGTGAATATTATTACTTCAGGGAGTATGATTACTACAGATACCCCATTAAACTTTAGGAATAGAAAACCCTGACAGTATGCAGTCTGAACACAGGGCAGGAGATTGATGTGAAACTCTTAACATAAATGACAGAATTATTCAGGGGGAATAATAGCTACATACAAAATAACACCCAACTTCTTTATTTTTTAATAACATGCTGAATGCTACCAAGTTCTTTGAGTAAAAAGCACTTCAAGATCATTGTACTTCACTCCCTCTATGTTTCCTTTAACTACATGATTAGGTTCTTTGCCAAGACACATCCTAGTACCACTTCCAAACTTGACACCACCCGCATCCAGAAACGTAAAAGTTTAAAACCAGTATAAGGACGTAAAAGCAATCTTATTTCCAAACAAGAAGATTCTGTTTATGTTGTATTTATTTGAGAAGCCTCATTTTTAAAGAAGTTAATTTACTTAAGCAATAAAATAGTTTATACAGAGCAGTGCAACACCATGAATCCTGTCTTGAGAACAGCAATGTAATTGAGCCATGGTCCAAGTAAAAATGACCTGATTCAGTTCCACTATAACACTAAGTCTTAAAACTTATTTTTACTAAGTCGTTTATTACTAAGTGGAACAAGAGACCGGTAATTTGAATTATTCACATATACTTGCGTGTATTATTCAAAACAGCAATTATTTTATCTAAAAATAGGTTAAAAATTATATTCCAGAATTCTAAGCTAAATACTGAAATTTCCCCTTGTAAGAAATACAATTCAGTTGGTCTTTCAATTTTATTTAAAAGTTATAATTAATATTTGGCAAGCCCAAAAGCAATTTATCACTTTAGCAGCAGGACTGAGAATCTACCTGACATTTCAAAAAGAATTGTTCCAATATACTGAACTATTTGACAAAAGCATGAAAGAGCTTTTTTTAACGACAAGCCACTGGGTTAAGTAAACCGCTACCACAGATACCACTGTTCACCTAATGCCATTGGAGAGATGGAGAACAGCAATGGAAGTTAAAACTCTGTGGCTGTACTCCAGGGAATTTACAGTAGCACAAGTTAGTCATTTTATATTATTCTGAATTAATTCTATTTTTCTTGGGGACAATTTTGTATAAAAATCCAGCAACAAAAAAGCCAGACCCATGATTACATTCTCCAAGGGACTGAATGCTTTGTAACACAGAGACAGATGGCTGCATTTCATATGCTGCTCTCCCCCCTTTTTTAAAAGTTCTGCTGCAATCTTACTGTATGGGCTTTTTAACTTGCTTGTTTGCATCTGCCAGCATATTTTGTGAGTTGTGTGGCTGCTGAATAGAAAAAACAAACAAACAAACAAAAAACCACAACAAACCAAACAAAACTAGTTTTTTGAGATCAGAGCAGATTTTGCCCATTTATCATAATAATCCTCTCACAATTGGGATATGGCTATTTTCTCATTAAGAAAAATTCAGAGTGTAACATGATTTTATTGCTCTGCAGTCAACAAAGGCAAAATAGAGCATGTTTTAAAAATGGAATAATGCTTCTGGATCAATAAAGGTCACAGTTACATAGGCAGACTACTGCCGAAATGTGCTAGGTGGCCTTTTGCCTGTGAGTAAACCTGTCCATGTTCACAGCTAATTGGAATAACCTGTTCTCAGTTAAATAAAACAACCTTTTACCACCATATAAGAGCTGCAAGAGCCAGGCTGAACATCAGATCAGTATTTCCCATAATGGTCTTCTCATGTATCTCACTTACTTGCTTTAAAATAATCACATACAATTTATTTTGCACATGCACTCCATTTATTTACTCCCAGTCTCTACGTGCTCAGGAGCCACTTAAGACTTTCGTTAGATACAAAAACTTATATAAAAATAAATCAATAAATACCAGAAATACCCTTTGGCTACCAGAACAGCAGCTCATTGCCATTGATTTTAAGGGCCCAAATTCTGCTTCTCCCCTTGACCTCTGGCTACCCAAAAATTTTTTCCACCCCAATAGCTCACACTGATGCTTGAGTTTGCTGGAATTGATACGATGCAAACTTTTAGACTATTTTTTCTTCCCTCCCCTTGCCTGCCACCCATCACAAAAAAGGCCAGCACGTTATAACACAGGGAATACTTTGAAATCTTTTTAGATCCCATAATCTCCACCCTCACCATGGCTCAATATAAGCTCCAGGAGTAGTTCCAACTTTGACAAAGACAAATATTGACAAAGCTAAACATTTAGGGACCAAGAGAAGTGTTGAAACCTCACGAGGTGTAACACCAGGCAAGGACTCGAGTGGTGCAACAGGAGTGACCCAGGGGAGTTGCCACAGGGTCTCACCTCCTTGAACCATATACAGTAAATGGGAGGGGTTGACAATCCAGCCTGGTTTGTAAATGAAGAAGTTAATCAGATACATTAAGCGAATAATATAAAAAACATCATTGTGTATCATTAAATGGAATTTTTTTCATAGGAACAGTAAAGGTAAACCCCTTATTTATTGCAAAGAAAGGCGAAAACATTAGATTATACAGGAAGTCCCGCAGCAACTAGGTTTTAAACTTATGCAGAGTCCACCATAACACTCAGATTTTGTAGTCTAATGTGACAAAAAAGCAAGTGAAGGGCTGCTAAATCACATGTATCTTTCTCTACATATGTATCTATATACAAATTTTGTGCATATTATAAAGGTTCCGGTAATGCTGAAGTCCCACTTTGACAATTATGTTTCATCTCTTTTCACCTTACTCTCTCAAATCAAAGAGAGGACATGTCAACTATCAGGCTTAATTTCTGTTCTCATTAGCTTGTACATTATACAGATGTCAAGTCAGGAAGAACTGTATCAGATAACCCAAAATTAGTAATAATTAACCAATAGTAGTGCAGATTGCCCAAAGAGACCCATTCCTTCCAAGTGGTAAATTATGTTTTAATTATCCCATCGAGATGGAGACTTCTAATTGCAAATACTCTAAGCAAGCAAAAAACATACACTGGGGAAATCCCAGATTATTAGCAACTATGCAACTTTCTGCATAGGTTTTGCATGTAACAATAGATCTTTTACAATTAAAAAAAAAAAACAACTCCTGGAACACTTCTTCATCAATGCAAATAAGCCTGAAATTGAAGTGCACAAGGAGGATAATGGAATTGACAATTCAATTTTTAATGTCCAAATAAACAATTTTTTTTAAGTTAACAAAATAAATTGAAGCCAGACCTATTTAGAAGGTACAGATATAAGAAAATAAAACGGGTTTTGAGCAGCAGACATATTTTTATTAGCTTAATAGTAGATGACGTCAATATATACCTATTTATTTTGCACTTGAGAGGCACTTAATTTGTTCCAACACAATTTTTCAGATCCAGAATCACTCCTGAGCCCTTTACCCTGCTTTTCCATTACAGAAAGAAAAGCAACTGGGAACTCCAAGCTTTTTCCAATATCCACAATCATCAGCTAAATAGCTCCTCACACAATAAAGACAACAAATAAAAAAGGTCCTGAAATCACCAACCGATCTCCACAGTAATCAACAATTTGGAAACCACACCTTTGCATCCGCTGTTGATCATAGCAGCTTTAGACATCCACATAGTTTTGTTTTGAGTGGTCAGCAACGCACGATATAGCTGTCTACTGCTGTCCCCAGCCTTGCCCAGCCCACAGGACAAAACAGAGGGAAAAGCAGCTCTGACACTTGTGTTTTCCGGTTCAAACAGAGAACCTCTGCTCAGCAACCTCATCCCATGCCCTAACAGTCCTATAGCTTGATCTTGCAGGGAAATACATGAATTCCCCACCTGTGTCTCCTAAACAAAGCCCAGCCACATCTTCAGGGGAACAGGATGTAACTGTCCCTCTCAAATTGAGCAAAAATACAAGTATATATTGATATCCCAAGCATCACTTTTAAGATATTGCATCTAATTAGATGATCACTGATTCTCCCCACCCCCATCCTAAGAATAACATTCTCAGGTGGCTAAAGACAACAGTAACACTATACCCTTAGCGCATCAATTTCTGAGGCCAATACACCCCGCAACAAGCATTTAATAAAAATGTCAGCTATAAAATCCTAACGGCTAATTTGCCACTTCAACATTTCATAACAAGCATTATGAACCTCTCTCAGGATCACAACAAGCTAGTTCAGTACTAATGTGATTCAGCCACAAACAGTTCTATTAATATGGATCATTCACACATTTTCTACCTAATCAGCCATCTGCCACCAACTGGAAACTTTCCTCAAAGTTTGAAGGGTAGAGGAGAATATTATGCACCAGTTAAAGTTAAAAAAACCCAAAAATCCTATTTCACAGCAGCATTTTTTTTAAAAAAACCAAATGTCTTCGCTAATGAGAGTTGGAAACTGTACCTAGGTGCAGAAGGTGCACATATTTTAGCTCTGTGGGTGCAAAATATAGTTTATAGGCCAAGTGAAAAGTATAGTCAGCATCCAGGGAATTGCTAGCCTTGCAAACAGTCATACTGCAAGAAGAAAAAAATTCAAGTATTTCTCCTGAGACAGAGCCTTTGGGTGAGGCAGGGCATGCAATAAATATGTAAAAACTAACAGCCTTTATTTTGGGCTCCCAGACAGTTTGGGAGGATGATACTTTCTGAAAAAAATACCAATAAGATGTAGAAAGTTCTCTGAACATTCAGCCTATTTTTTTAACACCTTCATTCATGTTATTTTCAATTTCAGGTACGAACGCAGGCTGAAGTGGCTGGCAGCCAACTTCATACCTCAAAGATATTAGGATTCTTCCCTAAATCTGTAGACAACATTATCAAAGCTCAGCTATTTTCGAGGCTGCAAATAGGCAGGGCAGTATAACTGCTACATCCATATGGCAACTCTCACTCAAAAGGTAAGATCTTATGATGAAAAAGCTCAAATACAATAAGTTTTTGATGAAGAGAAATAATGAGGAATTATCCCGTGCAGAGTTTTCTAAAAACCACTTTAAGATACAGTCAGAGTTGTCAGAGCTGGAAAGGACCTCTGAAGATCGCCTAGTCCAACCACACTGCTAGAGCATTATCACCTACAGCAGACCACACAGGAACATGTCCAGAAAGGTTTTGAATGCCTCCAGAGGAGACTTCACAACCTCTCTGAGCAGCCTGTTCTAGCATTGTTACCCTCACAAGTTTTTCCTTAGCTTTATTTAAACCTTCTAGGCTCCATCTTGTGCCCATAAGTTGCAGATTTTTACCTATCCTAATTCCCTAATTCAGTGTTACTCTTGCTCTTCAAACCTTTGTCCAGACTAGGAACAAGGTCATTGCAAAGAAGTCACCAAAGAGCAAAAACCCTCACATACACAACAGAACCATTTTAGCCCAATACTGCAAATGTGACTTCTAGGTCCAGGACACCTAACTAACCTACCCCTACCCTCACTGGAGTGCTTATTTTCTCACTAGGCTTTTAGAGGAGAAAAAAAAAAGAGGCATGAGCTTCCCCTATTATTTGACCTAAACCCACACAAGCTGAAACATCTGTAATTAATTGGCTATTTAGTGCATTGTCCGACACATGAGCAAAATACATTAATTGGAAAAGTCCTTTCAACTTCAATATGTCCAGCTCCCAGTGTTAGAAAAGACCCCTGAAGTCAGAGCGGTTTTTTTGATTGTCATTACTCTTATTCCGTTTCAACAGTAGCCCCCAGAAAGCCTATAAAATGAAATCTTTATTTCATCTACATCAGAGTTTTCCTCTTTTATATAAACTTTAATATAGCTCATAATTAGATGCTGTTATTTAAGGGGAAATGAATTAAATAAGAACAGGCCTCCAGCTGAAGATTTTTAAAGTGTGTCAGTGACAATTTTTTGTGGTGTTAGCATATTAATTGAGAAGAGTGGCAGAAAATGGCTAGAAACAAAGATGACCTCTTATTCTGCTTCAATGCATCTGATATTTTGTGATCAGATATACTGATATATTGAAGATATCTGTGTGTTTTCTCTCCTCTTTCCCAAAGACAATTCAAAGTAAAAAAAATACCTGCAGATTGGGGGGTTTGTTACTTATTTTAAAGGAAAAATAATGTTATCTGTTGCCCATTTCAAATGTATCATTTTACTTGAAAAAACAAATGTTTCTCTCCAAACTCACAGAAGACAAAACATGCATTTAAAGTGCCAAAGAGCCCATTTCACAATAGGAAAGGCTGTATTTGTATTTACAAGGAATACAATGAATTTGCCATGTAAAAAAGAAGTCATTCCCTCCAAAATTTTAAGAAATAAGTAGAAATTTCAGAGAAAGACATTACTTATTCCTAGCATTTCCTAGTGTTAAAATATTCACTAAATTACCTTCAGAAGAGTTTAAAATTATGATAATTTAATAAATTCTTTACTCAAGACTACAGTTATCCCTTGTATACACCAATTACATGATTAAGCACTTCTCAGAATGCTTTGGACAAAAAGACACATTATAGTATTGTCACTCCAGTAAATGCAACAAAGTACATAATCTTGCTGAATAGGGACACTGTCGATCTGTAATTGCAAAGCTGCCTATAAGGCTGCTGTTTCACCAAAAAAAAATTGCTAAACACATTTATTTTACTAAGAACAAAATACCCAATGCAAATACATAAAACAGTCTGCATTTGACAGAGAAGGGATCGAGTCCCTCAGATAAGTTGTGTATTTTCCTCTTAGATGTATGCTGCTTGCATTGCTGCCATGACACCAGATGCCTTTCTGATTTGGAATTGTATTTTGACACAGTTATTTACCAAAAGGAGAATAATTTTCACCAAATTAGTTTTCCTTCTTTCTAGTGCTGCTGCTCTGCTTTCGCATTGTTATTGCAATTTACTACTGAAGTAGAAAGCTGAGTCAAGGAGGGGAAGAAACAGAACTCATTCTCTTTCCTTTCTGTCTCAATGTATTAGGTTTTCTCAGTTTCCAGTCCTTTTCAGATGGCTGCATTTCCTCATCAACTCGTGTTAAACACACACTAAAAACAAACCACCTTTCAAAAGCTTAAGAGCTAAGCAAAGAAAGTTCAGAAGAAAATAAACCAAAACCCGAAAAAGACTACAATTAGATATGTTTGCTAATATTTACTCTTTTCTCACCTGATCAGTAAAAAGTGGTTCAAAAGAAACCACTGGGTACACAGCTCAGCTGTAGTATAGGCTCAAAAAGTGGCTGGATAAATTCACAGCAGAAAAATGACAAACACTAAAACCAGAGAGACCACCTGTACTCCTCAAGCAGTCTCTGAGCTACCCGGCAGAAGAGGCTGAAAGACTGCTCCAGGAAAATATATTACTGTGTGTGCTCTCTGCTCAGCATCCCACAGCAGTCCATCACAGACTGACCAGTATAACTCTTCACACATCCTTATTAAAAACTAGAAGACTAAAAGAAGTGCACACCATATCTCCAGGTAAGGGCTTGCCACCACAAAGCCAGCAAGCAATTGAAATCAAGGCTGGGAGAATTATTCCACTCACCATGACACAATGGTCAAGGAGGGATTTTTATGTGAACATCTTAATTTATTTCACACCTTCCCATGCCTTCTGTCTGAACAGTCAATTATTCTTGTTTATATTATAGTAAAACATGCCTTTTTTTCCTGTTTCAAAGTCTTCCAACCTTCATCACAGCCTGTGCAGACCCAACTCAAAGCTCTGCCCTGCAGCAGGACCCTAAAACCAACATGCCTACAGCCTTTTTAGTAAAAAAAAAGAAATATTAAGAAATTAAAATCCCAACAACAACAAAACCAATAAAAATCAAGCCCTAATGTTAAGTTTTTAATGCATCTCAAAGTCCATTGAATAGGCTTTCCAGAAGAAAAATTAATATTAGTAATAAAAATTTCTGAATGGAACCTAGCCTATCCAGAAGGGAGAGAAGCAACTTACAACTTGATCAGTTAGTAATGAATACATAAAATTCATCTAGATCTGTAATTTCTATCCTATCTTAAAACAAATTATCATATAAGGTAGAGGATTCTTTCTTCTCAATTTTTTTATCTACTTTTATGCAAATAATCTAGAACCTATCTTTATATCTCATAATGTAAAATATGTTTTCATGCAAAAGTTTTTCACATTTTCCAATGTCAAGCATGTTTGGAAAAAGCTTTCCCTGACAGACCAAGTGAGTTACAGGGCAAGGCTCTCCATTTGGTCAATCAGCAAAACCTTAATAAGTCCTGAAGCTGAGCTAGTTTTTCCACAGATACAGAGGTTCCTCAAGAGGCTAAAATCCATTTCTGCTCTTCCTCACTTCTCTTGGGAAGAAATTAGAGAAAGGAGCTTGCATAGAAAGCCAATCTAACATCACTCCTCCATAAGATTAGAGAGAAGTGGAGCAGAGCAGGAGGGAACCAGAGCAAAACAGTATTTGGAGCTAGAAAATCAGAAGCACTATTGATATACATGAGAGGATGTAAGCGTGTTCAGGCCTGATGAACAGTGAAAGGAGCACAGACAACGGTAAGAGGTTTAGCAAACATGTATTTTGGGAAAGTTTCAGAATGTGAAGTATAAATTGCCAGTTTATGAAGAAATGGAGAATGAAACGTCTGGTTAAAATAACTTGGAATGCAGGAAAACGGATGAAGTCACTGCCAAAGAAAAAGACAGTGAAGGGAGAGTTAAGTACACAGCAAGACAAGACTGGAAGTAGAGAGACAAATAGAAGAAGGCTTAAGATAAAAGAAGAGTAAAAAAAGAAGTGAATGCAATAAGTGAAAAGTATGTTTGTTAATCCGCTCAGATATAAAATTATTGTAAAAATTAATGCACTACAATTATAACCCCCTAAGACCAGAATAAAACCCCCAGAAATCTGCTAGAAATTGAGAAGATACTGACTTGCATGACACACAAGCCTCACTCAAAACAGCTGACAAGAACCCTGTCTCACTGACCTGCTGACTCTCTTCCTGCAGACTACCCAGTTAGTCATTGGCCACCTGGCTTTTGGGATATAAGAGAGATAAATTTAACAAAACTACAACAACCAAAACAAGCATTTTTCACAAGAGAAGGGCAGCAAAGAAACAAAATTCCTCAAAAAAAGCTGGTTGTAAGATTTGATGTAAAACTGTCCAAAGGCAGGCATGTTTTAGACTGAAACAAAACTAATAATTTAAACCTCAAATTGTGCAACTCACTGTAGATCAGACACAGTTCTACAGGTTGTCTGCCTTCAGTATTCTGTGGGAAAACAGCCACAAAAGGGTCCGGGCTTTCTTGTGCACATAATGCAATACCTGATATCTGAGGGATGTGCTGGGGAAAATTATAGAGATGCCAGACAGTTTAATGTCTAACACAACCACTTCCATGAATGTTTTTCAGGTTTTAAGAACCCCAGAGCCACAGAAGCTTTTTTGAGAATAACTCTAGAAATGTACACAGAGTGGCTTAGCCTCACTCTTACATTATGTTTTCACCATCTGAAATCTCCTGAGTTTTCCCTAAAAGCAATTTTTAATTCTTGACAAATCTCTAAAGTATAACTCTATAAGGGCTTTTATTCTCTTAGGTGAAAAGGTTTAGTCTGACTGCTGCTATCTCCCAGCAAACACTGACTTTAAATGCTGCCCAAGTCCTGTACAATACCTAGCAAGCTGTAATTTTTAAACTATGTGGCTGAAACATACAGTCATGCTGCCACAACAGGACTGGGAAGGCTGGGACTCTGCAGACTGGAAAGGAAAAGGTGGAGGTGCTACACAGTCCAGGTTTGTAAAGCAGCACAGGTAGTAGAGAGGCCGAAAGCACAGCACAAAGCTAAAGGCATTTAATCCTATGAAAATGTTCATTTAAGACAAGTAAAACAATTCTTCACCCAGCACACCGGGGACCCCCAGAGCTTGCTGCCACAGGGACGGTAGAACCAGTTACCAAGGCCAGTTAGAGATTGTCTCAGCTATCTTGGTGCCTTCTTCTCTCTTGCCAAAAAAAGAGCAACTGAGGAATTCAAGTTAAGACTTTCCCTTGATGGTGTGGGGAAAGAAAAAGCCATCAGAGGTAGAGGTGCAGTTTGTACCTCGCTCTTGCACATCCAGAGCTCATCACCTATCACCAGCTAACACCCAGGCATGGAGTCCTGCAAGAGCCATATGTCCCACCATATGTCCAGAGAAATGCTGACTTGAGGAAGGAATTGACCCATCTTCACTACAACAAGCTACTGCTGCTACAGTCGTGGCTCCTGGATAAATGTATTTGCACTGATCAATTAGGCATACCAGGACTTAAGCTTTAATTTTTGTTGCAGCAATAGAATTATGTTATTTTTATTTGATTGACATTAAGATTTCTAACAGCTTTCCAGCTTCTTACACTTCTATTTCCTAGACATAGCATGGTAAACAAAGAAGCTGATTTAACAGATGGTAAGGAATAAAATTGATGATCTTGGACTCATTTTTACTAAACTGACATGCCCATTTCCACAAACTAGATATTATATACATACTACAGTCAACAAATTAAGTATTTTTGCCCCTGAGCTACCTGACAGACAAAGCTACCAAGAGAAATTAGACACACTGTTATCTTTAAATGCCCTGGAGGAGGGGGAAGGTAAATTCATGAGCTTATTCATAACCACATATTTTACTGCATTACAGAAATAAGACCTCAGATTTTTACAGTCTTGGTCAGTACTTCTCATAGGTAATAAATCAGTTTCAACAGTTTGGTAAAGGAGTTAATTCATAAAGCCAAGAGTTCCTGTAACACATGAACATGCTGCAGCTGTTTTATTTTCAGGGTTTTGTGGAATATTGTCAGTTTCCTCTGCTTTGTTTCTTCTGCTTTTTCCCTCAGAGGAATAAAAGTAACTCTGAAGTGAAAATAATAATAATAATAATAATAATAATAATAATAATAATAATAATAATAATAATAATAATAATAATAATAATAATAATTCTGTAACTACCTTGATAAATATGTTGGCATGACTATGAAAGCCAAACAAGCTTGAGAGATACAAGGTCTTGAGACATATAAATTGACCCGGCTATTGAAAAAAATCCACAGATTCTCCTCAGGACCATCTGAGGAAGGAAAATTTCATGACATTTGATGATACTGGAGAAAATAATCTGGTGGACTAAGTATCAGAAATTTTCCTAAACTAATGCTGAAAAAGTTTGATAAACTTTTCCCTCAGAAAGGGAAATAGAAATTTTTATGCATGAACAGGAGTAAGATCCAGGGCCACAATCAGCGCTGTATCCCCTATTCCCTTAGGAATTACAAAAACATTAGAGATAATTGAGAATTTTGACGAATGACAAAATATATAAGTGAAAGAGCCTGGAAACCATGAGGACAAATCATGAACTTTACAGCATTAAGCTTTTTAAAATGTCCTCTTCCTGCAAAACACACATACAATTGAGTATTCAGTAGATATTTAATAATGTACATTTTCAACTGTAATGATTTTTTCCTCCAGAAATCATTTGCAAAAACAGCAACCATGTTCTTAAATATAGAACTAACAACTGTTAGTAATGATCTTCTTTTGCTTTTAAGTAGTAAATTTGGAGATACATATTGTTTTTGCATTTTCTAGAACTCTAGCTACTGGCAGTCTTCGGGATCCTCACCTTCTAAAATTACCCCATGGAAAGAAGAGAAAGATATTGGCCAAGGCAGTTCAGAACAGCTGTTTTTCATCATGGTCTTGAAAATAGTTGTATCAAGAGATAAGCCAGGTCTAAGAAACAACCTCCTATATTTTATTCCATTTGGAAGCAAGTACACCACACAAGAGCAGCAGCAATCAATATTAGTCCAAACTGAAGCAGGTCTTCACATTCAGAACTTCAGCTGCAACCAGGGTCAAAAAGAGCAGAAAAAGAGTATTTGAATAGCACAGTGATCCTAAACACAAAGCAGTAAATAAACACCTATGCCTGAGTGAGCTGTAATACTTTATAAAACAATACACTTCTGATTGATAGAAAAGTATTAGACCATAGAACAAGCAAAGCTGTTGGCAGCATAATCTTTTTCCCTAAGGAAGGTGACTTCTGTGATCATTCCCCCCTGTACTAACTTTCAAGCTTGTTAAGCAACTTCAGCAGCACGGAGATTAAAAGGTATTTAGTTATACGTTTGGCAACAAGACACCAAGTCCGTGTGGATTACAGAGACCTAGTTTAACATCTTGCTGGTTTTACAAAGTAGCATACATGCACCAGCATCTGCCAGGATTGAATAGACATCTCTTGCCCAGTTAGTAACCAGGGGTAAAAAAAAAGAGAAGGAAAGGCATAAAGGTGCCATTTTGGAGACATAGGGATGGAAACATGCACTCTAACATCTGGGTATAAGAACATACATACGTCAATGCACCTCTGAATGAACACTCCAGAGAGAAATTCCTGGAGATTTTAGATCATTAAGAACTGGAAAACCCTCTTATATTACTTATATTACCCATTACACCTTGATTTTACCACCCTTCTGCATCCTGCAAACTGTTGACTGACCAACTTTAAACGCTTCTAGAACAGACTGACTACACATCCACAAACCCCAAAAGATTCGAAAACTAAAGGCATACACACGATAAACATCTCACTCACATTTAAGAGTCCAGGATACATCAAATTACCATCAATTCCAGGTGCTACTACCTAGAGTTGCTGCAAGACAGATAAAATAGGAATTCCAATAAAATTGTTGAGAAAGTTAAAATATCTCATGTTTCTAGGATGGCTTTTACAAGTTTAAACATATATAAGACAACTGATTTTTCTTCAACTGCTGAGTAGTCCCTAGGGGTAGTATTCCCTGTCTAAAGATGCCAAAGCAGTGCTGCAGGAGCACTGTCACACATCAACACTGTGCATTTACTTGCAGGTAAGAAACTTCCTTCAGAAAATTCATTAATTTAGAACCGTAACAGACACCACGGTAAAAAATAAGCTATTGTACACATGGTTTTGACAATGCTTGTAAGTGTTATCAAAATGCTTTGCTGAATTGAGCTGATCAGCGTGTGATCTTGCAGAGGGAAACGCTGCAACAAGCTGCTGGTAACTCTGGTACCCTACGGATATAAAAGGCAACAGTTCTGACTAGTCAACCAATCATTATTTACCCAATTAATAAACTCTAAAACAAATTTTCACTGTCTGTAATACACTAAGCAGCCTAAGAAAAGTTTAACATTTGTATCAAGGGAAATTTTAATTTCTTTCAAAAGATACTACAACGTTTATTTTAAAATGCTGATGCATCTATTGTTATTACTAATTAGATGTGTAACAGAAGTTACGTGTGGTAAAAGAAGCTACTGCTCTTCAAATTACGCAAGCCCTTGTAGTAATCAAGCTTCAAAACCAAAAGCAGCCATTACAGATTAATGGTACTACCTTCAACATGAATACTGCTGTCATATAAACACTGTCTGCAAGTTTGCTATTTTAATTAGCACTCATGCACTTTGTGCAAGAACAAACATTCCAGTGACTTTCTGTTTAAAACACTTGAAATTTAAAAAGTTATACTGCAAAAGTGATAATATCAAACAATTAACTGAGAATCATAACCATCATGCCATTTCTGGGTGTTATAACCATTGTCTTACACATTTTTAATATATTTACAGACATATATAGGAATAATTCTAATGTAAACACTCCATAAGCTGTCCTCTGTGTGTCACAGACTTAGCTTACCTTAATACTATTCCTCTCATCTGCTTTATACAACTATTTCATGCTAAATTCAGTATTTAGGCATTTGTACTGCAAGTGTAACATCACCTGTCGCACAATGCATTAAATTGGGTTTTTTCTAAATCAACTTATTTCAGAAAATAACTTTCCCTTGTGCATTTTTCAATTCTAGTAAGGTAATGATTTCATTATTGTCAAAGCATTCTTTACTGACTGACGCTTTATGGGAAATAATATGCTGTTAGGCTGCACTTGAAAAGCTCCATCAAGGACTGTTTCATAAGGAAGAAGAGTTACAACCTGGTACTGCACCCCCTGGCTTGTTTGCTCTAGCCTTGTAATTTCTTTACTTGTTTTGAAATACAGCATCCTAAATTTCAATATACTTCTGAAGCAGCTTGTTGCTTTTAATGATCATGACCATTTTGAAACTAAGCTGACTGGTGCCTTCAGGGCACCGTTATTAAGGGAGGAGAAATTCACTGATCTAGTCACCAGCATACGCTGCCTCTCAGTATCTATTTTTATAGACCATTAGAAATCTGCCATGTTTTGTCACATCCCCTAGATGTGGCACTTCAGGGTTTTGCTAGCGCCTACCCTACGTGGGATCATTCTGTCAAATCTTATGAATACCTCGCTGAGTCTTCAGGGATTTTGATAAAATTCAGTTCCCACTTCAGTACCCTCCCTGCCCGCCCCCATAAACACACCCACTACCTTCAACCTTTCTTGTACCTGTCTGTAAAAACTCTTAAGAAACTTAAGAGTTTAAAGTAACATTTCATACTGATTTAATACTACATAGCCTTACTTCTTTAAAGACAAATGCTGCATCCACATATCCATAGTCATTAAATGCATTCTCCACAGGTTCCCAAAGAAGCTGAACACTATTAAGGTATTTCATGGGGATCAGCATCACGGCACCTTGAGGAACATCCCTGTCTCAAAATGTTCTCACTCAAGTTCGGGAGAGTTGCCTTTCCTTTTTATTACTACTGTAACTTGCTATGAGTCATCCTTTCTCTCCCCTACTGTTTTTGTTCAGTAGGGTTTGCTGGAACTTCTCTTTGGCACCAGGTTCTCTGGCACAAGCAGTACCAGCCGCTTTTATGGGAAAGAAAAAAATAATAATAATTAAAAAAAAGACTACTTTTATATTTCTCTTCATATAAAATCCAAACATTTTTGTAATACTGTTTAGTCACCAATACTTTAAGATTCTTCAACCCCCCTCATTATTTCTTAAAAAAAGAAAAAAAAAAAAAGGAAAAACACTAACAATTGTTAATTGAAGTTTAAACATTAGGTATCTGGCATGCTCCTCTCCCTTTGCACTCACAGGACCATTTATGCAGTTTCTACAAACCAACAGACTAGGATGCACTAGAACCAGCAAACAAGTTTTTTTCTCAAGCAAATTCTATCTGAAAAACGTTCAGCAAAGAGGAGTATTACCCCAACCCTCTGGCTGGTAGCAGCACCATTAGGGACATCAGTAAGAGCCCTCAGAAAAGTCTGTGGGGTTTTTTTTTGCCAAAAAATACACAATACTTGAAGCTTTTTATGTGTCACAATCACCACTGAAAAGCTCTAGCAGCTCCTGATGACAGCTTCTGCTCATGCTCACCAAGAGAAAGCTGTCTGATCTGAAAACTGTTTACTAACTTTTATACTTACTTGGCAACATAACAAGATACATAAGAAGAGAATTTGGTTTCATTTTAGCTCTAGGAAACAAAATATCAAAACAAACCTAAAATCAATCTGTGGAAATTACCATGATGAAGCAAAATGTCATGAAAAGCACAAAAATGCAAAACAAGAGGCTAACAAATTCCTGTTTCACAACCGAAACCAAATTCCATCTAACTTAGTGGTGGACACAGACACATGGTAAAGTGTTTCAACAATAACCCTGAGGCCCTGATTCCTGGTGTCCAAGCCTTGTTTTTTGCTTTGTAACACAGTGTTTGGTAGCTGTGGAAAACAAGCAAGAGTAAATTAGGGAGAATGAGCAGGGGAGAACATTACTAAATTATTGGGGTTTTTCCTCAACACTTAGAACAAATGCCTCCTTGTGTATGAATTTATTTAAAGCTTATACAAGCTTTCTTGATCAGATTCTATTACAGAACTGAAAACTTGGCCGTAACAAGGTATGGAAAAGGTTACAAATATTAGGCCTTCAAATGCCCACATAAACACTGGCAGAAACCAGCAGGACTAAGACCCTTACGATCTAAGGGGGAAAATTAAACAACTGAAGCAAAGGGAAGCAGAGGCAGGGACACCTGTCCACCTTCTTCATCATCTTGGATTTCTCATCTCCACCATCCCCACTCTGAAATCCTGAACAAGAGTAAGAGCACTGCCATCCAGCACTGAACAGTTGTGTTCCAGAAAAGAGCTAAATGGAAGGAAGAAAGTACTCCCTGCAACAAGCACCTCATTTCTTTGGATAACTTTTTCTAGTTCCATGATCTGGGGGTTTTTAATTCTTTAAACAAGTGTTGCTTACACTTAATGCAACATACAATGAACATACAGTAGGAGAGAAAAACAAAAACCACATTAGAAATCTCATCGTTCTTGCAACATTGCAGGAAAATGTAGGTTACATGGAGATTTATTCATCTTATTTGGGTTTGAAAGTGCATACAATTGTTTAAGTGAAAACTTAGATGTTTGGGGGTTTTTGCTGCCTAATAACTGACATCCCCAGTCTAATCCTAAGAATTACAAGTGGATTTTAGCTCTTAATAATCTGGAAATAACAATTAAGTCAGTACTGGCAATTATCAGTATATATACATTTGGATAAACCACTACATGCACAAGATAACTGAATTTGGTGCCAGTATCTGTATATGACCACAGTTTATATGGAGATAAATTTCAAATCATCCTGACCTGCTTCATGGGACACAAGATGCCTCAGCAGGCCAGAACTCCTCCATCTCTTTGCAGGGTTTTAACATGGAACCATTAGTCACCCACAGGCATTTTTAGCAGAATGCTACTGCATGAAGGTGCAACAGAGCAAAGCTGAGATCGAGTATCACAGGTTCAGTGGAGGAAAACTTTTAAGGAACAAGGTTACACAAGGTGTTCACAGCATCACAAAGCACTGGAAGCCAGATGCTCAGCCTGAACCTGCAACAGTCAGGAACCATCCCAGTCAAAGGAGATGAACCCAGAGCATGGCACCATGGCTGCCCAGCAAGAGGAAGCAGGAGCGCAGCTCCTGACAAACACCACCAGCAAATTTGGAGGCAGATCCCACAAACCTTCCATACAGATCGCTCCAAGTTTTGATTCTTAGCTGCCAGTGAAACCCAATGCAGAAGGTTTTATGGTGGTAAGAGTTTTAAGAAGTTTGCTAAGAATAAGAGTAACAGCAAGAATATCAAAATTCAGACTAAACCTGAAGGATGGAAGTAAACCTATAGAAGGAAAACAAGGTCCTATTTTACCAGTGTTTCAGCTTTTCTGGAAAAAAAAAATCCCATTTTAACTACATCAAAACAAGTATTAGTTTCTTACCTAGAAACAGGAAAAGGTAAATGCTGATTATACTGTTGTAAGTGCTTTCCTGTTCTGAACACCTGCTTACCCAGATTTTTGTTTATAGAAGTAGTGATAGAGAAGTTTTTTGTTGCCTTTTGAGAAACACATTCTTTTGCAACACATCGCAACACAATCCTTCATTCCCTAATACATTAGAGACACATTACTGCTCTACTGCTTTTTCCCTTTTAAAAAAATTCAGATGCAAAGAATTGTCACTCACATTATTTCATTTGCACAGTTACATTAAGCATAAAGTGTTTTAATGGAAGGAAAAATTTTCTTACACAACCATTCACACCACCAATATATATATATGAATTAAGTTAACTCAATGGCAGAGAGATGTGTTAAAAGCACCCACCAAAACTGATTACTATTGAGGGTTTCTAAGCAAGACTTTTGTCCATTTCAAAATAGTGTTTCAAATATCAACTTTCTAAATGAAAGGGAAATTAAGTTAAAATATTGGAACATATTTCTGGCCAGGAAAAAAAGAATATGTCTAAAAAGAGGCATGTTGTAAATTCAAGTTTCTGGAAGCTAAATGTTAAAAACTACTAAAGTGTTTTTAACTGTCTGTAGTGTTTGTAACACAATATTTTTAAAATTCAATGTGTGGCATTATATTGCAGAGATAAAATGGATTCAAATCTTGCAAAAGTGAAGTCAGTCACTTCTTAAGAAGTGCTTAGCACCAAGTGAGAAACAACCCAGGCCTGTCAGCACTGAGCATCCTCAGCTGCTGCTTTGCAGCTTTAAAGAATTTCAGCAACAGGATTTATTGCAATGCTAGGATGATAAATTACAGTGAAGACTTGCTCATAAGCTAAATTAAAGGAGCTGTTA
This sequence comes from Apus apus, assembly GCF_020740795.1. Lineage (NCBI taxonomy): Eukaryota > Metazoa > Chordata > Aves > Apodiformes > Apodidae > Apus > Apus apus. The sequence goes on along the minus strand of NC_067284.1, from coordinate 50,659,224 downwards.
CTACTCCCATTAGTCGTGCATATGCACTGCTTTGCTCATGAATGCACGTCTGCTGCACCTGACCTCAGGACTTAACACTTTTGGAGCAGCACAGACTCCAACAGTCCTCAGGGCAAAAATGACAGCACAGAAACATCTGGTTCTTCAACTATTCCCTTTCTTTGCTACTTTTTCATCTGACTATGAACAAAAACAACAACAACAAAAAAAAAGGGGGGGTGGGCAGAGAAAAATTCTGGAGAGAAAAAAAACTACCAACATAGGTCAGAAAAGAGATTAAGGGCACTTATCTTTTGAACCATCAGGTAATGATTGAACTATAATGAGCTTCCAAGTAAGGCTTCATGTCACTAATATTACATAAATTCAAATGCAAGCTTTTAGGAAGAAAAAAAAAATCATCCTGGCTTATTTGTTAGCACATATCATTCAGCCATGTTTCAGAGTAAGCCTGACATTCATTGTTGCTGTCACGGAAGTGTAGTTTACAATTCCATAGTTAATAGCTGAAAACGTTTTCACTTAGCAATAAACCCAACATTTACTACAGTCATAGAATCGAGGTGACACACTGCTTTTGATCGCTGCATCAAGGAGGAGTTTCAACACTTCTCCAAAATGAGAAGGTCATCGTCTGCTTCCCAGCATTACCATACTTACTCTACAAGCTGAGAAAGAATAAAATTCAGAGCTGCTTATCCTGTAAGATTTGCACACTAGAAGCCAAAGAGAATACACACACAAGACAGGTCACACACAATTACAGCAGATTCAAGCTATGCATGCTTTTCATCCAGCAAGTAAAGGCAAAATTGCCAGTTAGACTGCAATTACAGAAAAACATTCAGTGTAAGATAAGGGTGTTTAAAATGCTGGCCTTCTCTTGACAGCAAGCAAGTCGTAATTTTGACCTGTAACTTGACAAAACTACCAAAACCAAACAGATGGCAGACAGTAAATTAACATCTGGAATTCAGTCCCAGGAAAACAGATGCATCGAAGGCATATTTGTAACATTATGGCAACAGCAGCATTAGTTCTAATGGTGTGAAATACAAGGTACCTATTTGCAGAGTATCTGTCATTCATATTCTGCCAACTCTTCAAGGAAGTGGGGAGAAAAAGATCCAGACAAATTATACTGCTGCTAAAATTAAGCCTTCTTCAGCTGATTAAAAAGACAGCTATAATGGCCAACTTGCCCTTTGGCTTACCGATTCTACCTCAATGAAGAAAGAATATAGTGTGTTTCAAAATTTAAACCTAAACCATTTCATACAACATCTGAAAAAGGAAGCAATTTTTGCTTTGTTTTACACTTCAGACTGTTATTAATCGGTCAACATTCAAAAGGAACTGACTGCTGGTTAAATTACTGTTCTAAATCCACTTATTTGGTGGCTTTTCTTCCTGCATGATACATTCTTTGACGTATTTTAAATAACCTTGGCTGCTCCACAAACTCTTATTTAAAAGGAAATAAAGAAAGATTATATTTTACAGGGTATTGCTTTTTTGTTTTACTTCCCGCTTAAAGGGAAGTAACAGAAAATATGACAAAATCATTAATCTTAATCTAAGCTACAGAAAAAAGACTTTTAAGTTGGCTCACACAGAGCTAAGAGCAAAACTACCCCGCAACAGCACATTACCAGGACTGAGCATCACATGTTTGTCTCAAGAGCAATAGCACAAGGCACATCAACTAACACAGACTTCCAGATCAAAGCCAGAAAAACACACAAGCCTCCTGACCCTACAGACTCAAGTTCTTCAAAATCCCTACTGTAGGACAGATTTCCTGGTTACCACCAGCCACATCTGAGCCCCTCTGTGACCCTTCCACGTGTACCTGCTCACACCAGTCTACCTGCCACCCTCTAGGTACCTGGAGAACAAATGTTAAAGCGTCCCAGTTCAAAGGCTGTGGTGTTCCTGAAGAAACAGCCACTTATCTCAATGGAAACACAGTAACATCCACTGAAGCCCAGTTCAACTAAATAGAAATAAGACTGAAACAGACAGTTGTTGCAGACCTTCACTGAAGGTGAAGAAGTGAAAGAAGCTACATTTAATGCATTCAGACTAAGACAAAGGTCTAAATTAGATATTTTCATTAAACAGCTTCCATCTGTGTTTACAGGGAATGGAGAAACATCAGTAATTCCAAAGGAGATGCCACCTCAGCTGTGAGGCACCTGTTGTAGGAAAGATTGGATTGCCTTTGGGAGGTGCACTCTTGTGCCACTACCTGTCGAAGCAGCTGACTTGGAGAGCTGGAATTGAGGTAAATTCCATCCATACTATTTTGCCTACAGAAAAAGGTACATCAGTACAGAAACATCATAGCTTGCCTTTGCCTCATCTAAATAAAACAGGAAATGAAAATGTGAAACTGAGAAAGGTTTCTTTCCCACATGCACCAGACAACTGAAATTCAGCAACTCTGTGCTTATTTTCAGTCAAGGTTATTCCTCAGAAGTCAAAGTACAGACTTGATAGTGTGGACAAAGTGGAGAAGAAGCTGCACAATCTTTCAACAACAGTTACAGCCTATATACTCTCCAATGACTTGCAGAACTACAACACTGTGCAATTACATGGCTATATTAAATCTGAGAAAAAGCCCATAGCATCTTATAGATGAAAAAAAAATATTCAATTTTGTTATTACTTGGTTAGTAATAGCATGGTATAATTAGTCCAGCTCATTAAACCTAAGACAATGAGTACAGAGCATCCTATATAAACTCTATTGGTAATACTGCATATGATTTGCATCTTGCTGAAAGGAGTAATAACAGCATTGATTTTCTTTTTAAAAGGATAAGCTTCATATTGCTTAATGCTAAAAGAAATTAAGACTTCTACAGAAACAAAAGTTTCCAGCCATTCTTCCCTGAAACAGAAGTCACCAAAAAAAAAAAAAAAGAGCTTTTGCATCTTTGGCTGAAATAACCTCATCCTTAAGAATGAAGTAAACTTCATCAACCTCTTTTCTTCTCTAAACCTCCTCACCAACATTCATCCTTTATCTGACCTGTTCGGTTCCCCTTCCCCCCTTAGCCATTTTTGCCTCATCATACTCCTCCTCACTATTTGTTTTGGTTTTTTTTCTTCATTCACTGACATCTTCTCAACAAAGCTATTTCCTCCTTACCAAGAAAAAAAGGATTAAAAAAAATTAGCCCCTGATGTCATCACTGTATTTAAAAATTTCTCTATAAAGGTTCCTTCTCTCTGATATTTAAAATACGGTATTGAGAAAGGAGCTTCCTGCTACCTGCAGTCTGTGTGAAGTGTATTTCTAAGCACTTCCTTCACCACCACCTCCTCACCCCCTTCGTTTTTTTTAAATACACTCTTCAACCAATAGTGGGGTGAGGGGAGAAAAGAGCCTAAAAAGATTTTTAACTGCCTTGAGTTCCTATGCCACTTACATGTAGGAGACAGACTGGGTTTACAGCTATTACCAAGATACTCTGGTTGGAAGAAGCCTTCCTTTATCATGATAGATTTGCTAATTACTGGCCATAAATAATTTTTCCAGGAATTGCAAACAGAGAAAGTCCAGGTTATTGAGGAAGAACACCAGTCCTCAAATTTCCCGGGTAGGAGTGCAACCAGTGATTTAAAGCATCCCTGAAGGAACCGTGAAGTAACTGGTATGGACTTCTGAAAAACAAATAAAAGCCACAAGCAGCGTTCAGAAGAGTGGTTAGAGTTGCAGATGGGACTTGTGAGTTTATTAAAAATAAATTGCATCTCAGACATTAACAGTCTGTGTGTCCCATCATGCATAAAATTTCAATCCTGTTTTATTTATCTCACAGTTATATGAATTGTTTACAATATTCACTGATTACAGTTATATTAGAAAACAATAAAACAAGGAGTATGAAAAACAAGTCCATTATTCAAACCTAATGTTTAATTTTACTTTGTGTCGATATTCAGCAATATCAATTGGGAGCAAATAGGTTTTGTGCATGCTATTTAAAGAGTAAGAACAAAGGAACTCGATCAACAACAGGGAAAGCATACAAAAACAAAAGAACGAAGCAACCACATTAAAAGTCATAAAGCACTTTTTAAAACATCATTAGATTTAGAACTGTATCAAAAAAAATTCCTTTTCTGGAAAATTAAACTATTGAAGTTACAAGGCATGAGATTGCCTAGAATGGGGGAGAAGAATGGAATCTGAAACTTCCCTTTACAGCTCAAAAAACCAACCCATATGGAAGCTCACAGCTGCGATCGAGTGAAAGAGATAGGCAGCTCAACATCTTGTATCACTAACATATGGCTTAAGGCAGGTACAAAGAGATTTACTTCCCATGTGATCCATTAAAATCTCCAGATACGTTTAAAGCTCACGCTGTGGAATTACAGTAATGGAACCGTCCTGGGACCTCAGAGCTCAAGACCACAAGTGTCTTTTGTTAAGAAAGCTGCCAAGGCTTGAATTTCCATTTAATATCAGTTTTCTACAAAAATATAGATAGCCTATCTAAAACATATGGACAAATATGCTTTTTACAAAAACCTTTTTTAAAACTGATTTTTTTTTTTTTTTTTTACTTCCCCCGGCTTTGTATTAACACTTCTAACATATCTGGAAGTGCTTTGCTTATCCCATTCGTAAAGGACTTCAGGAAAGCACTTCCTACTAGTTTTTGAGGTTGGCGCTACCATTTACAAGCCCTAACACCGCCTCTCCTAGAACATGAATCCCATACAAATAAAATCACTTTGCCACACAAACTACAGAAACGGCAGCTGGATCATCTAAGACTGATAATCAATATTGCAAGGCTTTTTTTTAAAGTATTTGCATATGGATAGAAAATGCAGATAACTTGTCCTATAATTCTACAATGTAATGTAAAAGCAAAAGCTTGCTGAGGTATTGCCATAAAGACTCTGCTTTTCAATCTTTCATCTGAATAGAGTGAACACAATAAATGAAACATTCTCTTAAAGTGACCGCTACAGACGCAGGCCAAGTGTCTTTCAATCACATTAGCTGCCCCGGCTGCTGCCAGCTCTCATCCAGACTCCCAAATGAGCAGCTCACGTGCCTCTATCACAGGGACCTTTAAGGCACATTAAAAGAAGAGTTTACAGCAAGAGAAAATCCAACACCTCTGGTTTTGGTTTGCATCCTATTTGCAGTACTTCAGATAAGCTCTCCTGCTTTATGGGCTAACTCTTACTGTAACACTGGAGTAAGCTTAGCTGTATTTAGGCCAAGCTGACCGATTTGAAAGCTGACCTCTGTGTATGTCACTTGTAACCAACCACTGTGCTTTTGTCCAAGTCCACACAAAATCACTGCCAGTACAAACTGCAATTAACACTGGCCTAGTGACAGTTGTAGGGGTTTTTTGTTCTAAAAATCTACATAATACTTAAAACAAAGTAGTTTGTTTTTTTTTATTCTTATGTGTATATACATGTATATGTGTAAAAATACTTGCAACCTGCCCAAATCTCAGGATTGCCTGTGACTAAGGGAGCACTGCTTTACTTCCACACGGAAGCTTGCCCTAACTGCTCTCCCCAGATGTTACCTTCTTCATGAGTCACTAAAGAGACTTCCATTAAAATCAAACATCTGGAAAAAATTAAATTGAAAATAAGTATTTAAGATGCTACATTAATTAAATTACCAGTTGATTATAAACCTATCCCATAAATTCCTTCAGCACTGCACTGTTTCAAGACTCATTTAAGAACCTGGTGGCTCACAAGAAGTCTGGGAAGTTGCCTGAGAAGGGACACTATTTCTGCTTATGATATACAGAACTTCACTTGCTGTTATGCTTTATGAAGACCTGGCTAATGACCATCTCATCCGTCAAATCAAGCCAGAGCTCAACCCTGTAACAGGTTAAATGATGAAAGAACAGAACCGTAGTCTTGTATTTGAATTTCCTTCCTTACAACAGCAGCACCTTGTAGCAAATTGCTTTCCATGGAGTAGTTTTGACTCCATTATTAATAAGCACTCCAAAATTACAAACGTGTGTGTTGAATAACTTGCTATTCAAGGCAAAAAATGCAAATGCCATTAGCCTGCCCAGCTGCTTTAGATGCAGAAGTTGTACTAGGTCAGATCATGCCTTGGCTCAGAGCTGGTGCAAGCAGCATGTTGCATTTTCTTTCACATTATTGCTACAACTATTTTGCTCAGGAGAAAGCTCCCATCATCTAGTTGACACTTTTGCTCTCTCAAATTTATTCCCATTTCCAAACCGAAACTTCTCTTTGCACGCATGCTTGTAAAAAATGCGTGGATGTGCACCCCAGCTTCGTTATATCCACAATGTACCTTCACCCTCCGCCTCTCATCTCAGGAACACCTCTCCAGGCTGTCACCCAGACAACTGCATATTTTCAGAATAAAACTACCATGGTGACTTCCGAACACTTGGAATTCAAACCACAGGTAGCTCAAAAGAATGTGGTTACTTGTACAAAACGGTTAAAACACAAAGAGGCAAGAAAAACCTGACAGAGGGAAATTCACCACCACCAAGGCACTAGGGAACTTCATCCTGAGGCTTGCTACTGATGCAGACCACTGAGCACTGAGGCTCAGCTAACAGTCTGCACATGCTTACCTGAAAGCCAGAGTTTTGCAGTTATCAGCTAACCAAACACTAGTTAACAAAAGCTTTCCAGAAGGCCAGGAGGAGATTTGAAGGAGAATCAAGTGCGCCTTTAGCTTCATTTTAACCAAGCCAAAACATTAAAATACAAAGCAGCTACAAGAAAATCCAACATGATTTTAAAAAGACCAAGTTCTACCATTATTCCCATCCCCCTTCATTACACTGCAATCTCAAATCTAGCTCAGTTGTAAAGGAATTTTTTCTTTGTATTTACATCCTAATGCAATGTTGGCCATATATAAACATGCCACTTCATAATCTCACCGAGGAAGAGAGACCAAGAAGAAAACAAGATCTATGAATGAAGAGGAAAATCTAGCTTATATACAGCTGTCAAACAAGCTCAGTAAACTGCAGCTATATCAAGATGTTTATGTTCTAAATGCTAACAGGTACTTTCTTAGTATATTAAGATAAAATAAAATATTGAACTTTTTTCCTAACTCCAAGGGGCAAATTTCCAGGGTTGCCTAGGATGAGTCTCTAGAATTCCTGGGCTTTCAATACAATGTAATCTCACCTCCACCGACATCATGGAGGAATAAACTTTTTTTCTCCATTTGTGTGGATTTTAACATCTATAGAGAAGTGAAAATTAATACATTAAGAAAAAAGCAAGTGTCTTGTTTACAGTAAGAGGTAAGGCTTTCCAACAGACTAACAAAAGAAAAATAAAGATGCCCATATGGCCAAAAGCACAGAGAACACCAGAAGAACACATTCAGCATAACTCAGATCCCACAGATCTGGATTCAGATAACGCACAATACTTAAAGAGGCTGGGGAATAAAAGGGTTACATAGAATTAAAGACACTTAAGAGACAGATACAAATATAAGGTTCAAGAAGTAGTCATTGTATCAAAAGTTTTTAATAATTCTTCAATTAAATAATGAGTTTAATGAATAAAAACGCATGCCATTTGTTTTCTTGCCTGTCAGCTTCACTAGGAATCCAAGGGAAATTATTTATGCATATTCAAATTTCTTACTTGCATGTCTGGCATAACAGAACACACTTGAATTTGTTGATAACATTTTCCTTCTCAAGGAAAACAATTTATTCAAAGTATCTGGCAATGATATTGTTATGACTCGTTAAGCATTCCTATTGTGAGGTAGCAAAAATAAGAGTTTCCACTAGAGAGAATAGGAAATATTTGTGTAATTTTTAATAGTGTCATAACAGAAGCACTACTTGGTGCTAGCTTTCAGTTAACATATGCTGGGGCAGCACCTTGGTATTGTACTGAACTTGTGCATCACAGTTCTAAGAGTACGGTCTTGCTTTGCTACAGAAATTTTGAACAGGAAATTGTCATAATATGTATTACTTTAAAGATGGTTTTAAATTATTCAGACATTTCTGTTGTTGATTTCTTGCAAAAGCACCAAGAAGTCTGAAGTTGAAAAGATTTCTCTAAGAGAAGCACACGTGTAGTCACAAATCCTGTTCTCATTTGGAAAGGTTAGATTTCTTATTAAGTAATACAAACTTTAAGAAAAAATGTCTTAAAAATTACCATTCTACCAAAATATCTCTGTTTTGAGGAAACTGCATTGTGACCAGATTGAGCTCCTCGTTTTTCCTAAGAGGCAGAAACACAAAGGAGGTTGGGGTTTAAACCATGTTTTCTCTTCCTTTTGGCACAGCACCCTGGACTGGAAGGGAAGCAGAGAGCAGCACTAGCACAAAGAAAACTGCTACAAACTATACCAGATGCTTCTGCTACCACATTTCTCCTTGTCTCTGTCTCATTAACTTCTCCCTTACAAAGGTTTTCTGCTTCCAAAACCCTGGCTACCTGTCTGGCTTCCAGATAAATCCCATTAATTATGACATGTAACAAGATCAAAGAATTATGCTCAGCTCAAGTTACCACCCCCCAAAAAAATCATAAAAGCCTTGAGGAAAACTTATTGTACTACCTTCAAGATTTTTGTCTTTAATAAAATCGTATTTTTTAGTGAAGTGACTGAAAGGAGGAAACAAAGGTGAGAAAATTAATGCTCACATGCATATAAAAGAATTCACACATGGATAGATAGAAATCTTTCCTTTACTCCTCCCCTTCTTTCTCCTCATGCTGAAATTATATACATAAAAATGAGTGCGGCATCTGTCCTGAAGACTGGTATGGGACGGATCAAAAACACAACACAGCATGATGAGGATACCCAAAGGAGTCAACAAGGCTAGAAAGAACGGGGACCTGGCAGACAAGAGGTGGGTTCAGCAAAAGCATCTTCTCAGAGTTTACTTCTCAATAAGCTATGGAGGTAAGGAGTAGATAAAATTCCATTAAAACATTTTTATTAAAAAAATTCAGGTTATACTTGCATTATTTCAGGTGTTCTTGTTACTGTGACAATATATATAGTGTTAATGGCTGCAGTAGCATTAAATTGTTTATTCTATAGTTTGAACTGAAGAATTAGCAAAAAATTTGTTTCTCCTACTCACAAGTACATGTACAGCACAGTTATGTTTGCACATTCCAGTCTGGAGAGGCAGGGAACAGTTATTACACCATATGTGCTGTCATAGCAATCGATTAATCCACCAGATACCACTCCTGGAAGCAGGCCCTCTGTTAGAGCCATCTTAGAAAGAACAGAAATAATAGTATCATCTTTTAGCCCATAATGCTACTGTGCAAAGTCCAAAACCAAAATAAATGCTAAAATAACACACTAGCCGCTGAAACTGCATGTATGTCATTGCCTTCTCACATGAAAATCAGAAAAAAATCACTGTATAAACATGTAAGAATATAAATACAATAACCAGCTAGGCATAAAGGCAGCAAACAATGCCTCAGCCTAAAGCCTTCTTAGGGCTCACTCTGCCCATCTTGTAATTTTAAATTTCACCAGCTAACAGAAAGCAAATCTCCATTCTTCAGCTGATGTAAGTTTGAAAAACACCAGCCAGAAGAACAAAAACCAAGTGAAATGGGTGAGGGAAGATGTGATCATATCTAAAACTCACTAAGCTAATGACTTTTTTCTTTAATATTGTCTCTAAAACTGCATTTTAGCTCTTGCCATCATTAAAACAATGCTGGTAGGAACTGCACTACAGTCTGCCATGTCTGTAAGGTTAGCTGTTAAGGTTATGTATTTAAAGAGTTATTGGTTTAATTCAACCACTTGCTTGCCATCTGCTACTTACTTGTGGTTTATGCATTTTAATTATTCTGGAGACTTTAAAGATCTCTACTTTTTAATAACCTTCTGTCATATTCTCAGTTATCAAAACACTCAGAAAATGGTTTAGGTTTTGGGCAAATGTTACATAAGGCACAGATTACTCAGATAACACAGGAGGTTACAGTCCGTTTTCAGTATAAAGACACCACTGGCTGTAGCAAAGAAAACATTGCTCAGGTGGTTGAAACTGTTCCCTGTCTCCTCCTTTCCAATCTTTTTTTTTTTTTTTTTTTAAATCAGTGATAAAGATATTACCATACTTTTGCCCTTATGTTCAGCTTCTTCCAGAAGCATCCAAGACTATTTTCTTCTGATTTGTGCTTTCATAATCTGTTCTTAAAAATGACAAAAGTTTATATAATGGAAAGAATAAACCAAAAATAAAGTTACATAACTATAAAGACACAGACAGAACAGCTGAAGGGTGTAATATTAATAGCCAGAATCAGAGACCTCAGCTTAGTTTTCCTGTAGTAACTGTTCAAGATATAGAAATGTACTCTAACCTCTAGGAAGAACAACCAGCGATGCAGATTACTTCATAATGTTATAGAAGGTACATGTGGCTCTGATGATACCAAATTTTCTGATACAATAAAAGAAAATCCACAGGCAACATACACACGAAGGTAAGCAGACGCACCCGCAAGAAGACCTTTCTTTATGGTCCATGTGGAAGAGCAGCTTCGGCAAATATCAGTTCAGGCAGGACAACAGCATTTGTGAAGTCCAACTTAAGATAAACGGTGAGCAGACATTGCTTCCAATAATTTTTAACGATATAATTGGCAGAGGTTTATAAAGTAATCATTCATCATTTCATATATGCACAATAAAGAAGACAACTATCAAATTGTGGAGGAAAGCCACAAGCACAACGGTGGACAAGAGTCTAGTCATTGCAAGAAGTATAGATCGTACATCCATCCATGGGGTAACTATGCAAGATAAACTTTTTAAAAAGCACACTCTCTCTAGCTTCATCCATGATGCATCTAAAGACCTTTTTCAAAATACATGAGGGTTACATGCAGATCCATCTCCTGCTCAACTCCCAAAATAACGCTGAAAGAGAACAGACTCTCCACAGTTCAACTAATTTCAGATATTTTCATGGTTTAAAACCAAATGTGGCACTTATAATGATACAAAAAAAGAAAAAAACAAACAACAAACAAATCTCTTCAAACACAAAATGAGAGATCAGAAATCTTATCAAAAGTAGCTAAGAATCTCTTTTGGTCCTGAATTCTCAGAGATTATGGCACACAATGCACAACACGCCCGCAGAGGCAGAGACAGAGGAACGAGCTGATCATTCAGAGAGCACAAAAAAGAACATTTAAAACTAGGTTTAAATCCCTGCTGTATCCAGGAATACTTTAAAGTCCCACAGAAATCAGTCTTTGCATTTCCCATATACTCCCCTTAACAACAATACTGCTCCATCGCATCCCTTTACACAGAGAGGCTGTGACCCTACTCCATAAGCACCAGAGACAGTCAGTAAGTTGCTTGGACACTTCATGGTGAATTGTGCAAGCATGTGTGTTAACCAGACCCTGTCATGGGAGCAAATTCCTTTAGCATGGAAAAAGCATAACTGGAGACAAGGATCCAAAAGTTTAAAAACATTTTTCTAAATGCTTCTGTATGCTAGCAGTATTTTTTCCCACGTTGTGACTGCTAGTATTGTAAAACATATGAATTGCAACAGTATTCTCACATATTATCAAAGAAAAAAAGGGACGTGACCTTTCCAGCCATTCCAAGAATGAAGAAGCATTTGAAATGTATTCAGCTACCTTTCCTGTAAGCACAGCTATATGTAGGTACATGGAAGGCACTTCCAACTCTGCTTGAAAGAGATCTTCACAGTATCTTTTGCAGGCCACCAGATAAAACTTATCCCATAGAACAGAACAACAAGATACCTTCAGAAAAACCTTAACTGTTTTCTCATGGTATCCAGTGCTCCTGCACAAAGTAACCAGGCAGTGAGTACTTCATGCTTTTATTTTTCAAGTGGCTTTACTATAGAGAGACATGGCTCAGTAACACATACAGCAGAGAGATGGAGATGTGTGTGCGATTACAGACTGCTCTTCATGAAAAAAAGCAAAGGGAATCTGTGTTTCAGATCGGGCAAGATAGCTAACAAAATAACTCAAGATCACTTTTGTTCCTCAAGGAGTCCAGAAGACAGCAGAGGCACATTTGTCCACCATCAGCAACTTGGACAATTCTGAAAGAAGAGGGAAGTTTCTGATGCACAACAAAAGTGTCTGCCTCTAACCTTCATTAAAAGTCAATGGGATTTCAGCTCCTGATTCTCATTATGGCTTTTGAAAGCCTCCCCCCTTTTGTCCTTCCACTGCAGACCACAGATGAAAGCAAAGGCATTTCTGTTCAAGACAGGCAGCAGCCACCTCATTTAAGGCTGACCAGTGAAAGTGCAAGTTTCACTTCTGCCTCAGCCTGGGATTTTTCTGTTTGCAAGGTACTGATCAGCTGATGGGTAATAACAGAATTATATCGAAGCCGTAAGTGCCAAAGAATCTGTTCTCAGGGACAAACATGACCTTTCTCACTAGCTGCAACCTGGAAGCTTTGGGGCATTTTCACCATAAAGCAGTAGAACCTTATTTGTTCAAGCACTGGTATGAAACATGAAGTAATATTTACTGTTTACCAGTAGTAAACAAAAAGCCTGTGTCTCAGTGTGAAATACTCAATACTTACATTGAAGTAGTCTGGGATAAAAACAATAATCTATGTGCATGTAATATCTCTCAAAAATTTTTTTTTGACATGTGAGTATTCAAAGTTAAAGAATTATACTGATGAAACAAAACATGCCATTTAAACACCAGAGTTACCGGTTTTGGCACTGTTGGAAGGCCTGTCTCCTTGATAATCATAGTTTAATCCCAAAATTCCAAAAACACAACAAAAATTACAGAACACCAACATGCAATTTCTGCTTCAGAAGTCTTTTATTTCCTACCTGGCATTGGTAGGCCTCAAAAATCCTAAACCACAAATAAAACAAGAAAGCTATTACAAGCTTTAGTACCTTCATAAACAGATATTCACATTCATTTTAATTGTTCCATGATAAACAATAAAGACCTGATTTAGAAAAGGAGACTTGGCTTTTTCCACCAAATTTCCTTGTTAAAAACAGGATTAAATAACTGGTGGGCAGCAGAAACCAATCCCCATAAGCACACTGGAAAACGAGTTATCCAGGACAGCATAACAAGCTAATCCATTACTTATTTGATTTCTTTGCTTGTTCAGGGGTTTGTGGGTCTTAGTGATTAACATAAGGTTTCCAGATATCACTAGCAACTCAGACTGGCAAGTGCAATTTGTCATGGTGCTGCTTTGAAAGCAAATTTGGAAAAAAAAAATATCTGTCAATTCACTGTGAACTTTGCAAGAAAATACTCTAGCACTACGTACACAGAAACAATGTAATACTTTCTCCTACATACTCAGCACTTGACTAAAATGCTGTGTTGAAAAATGCATGTGTGTGCATGTGGCTGCACATCTATTTTAATAGTTATTGCTTACTAATATACCCAACAGCAAATCCCCAACAGGTACCACATTCAGCTCACTAAATTATACCTGCTTAGATATTCCTGTTTCTAGGAACAGAGCATACAGCTTCACGTCACTGCTTTACTAGAGTGTAGCTATATAAATACACATGCCACTCCATGACATTCCAAATAGCTACATGTTGCTGAAATAATTGAACTGTCAGTCATTACGAGGCAGCTTGTGAACATAAAAGGAAAAATAAAATATTTAGAGAAGGCGGACTTAGCTTAAGACATTTATTCCTATGTCAGTGCTATCAGAAGTAAGTGCAGAAGCTTTTCTTCCTTATTTTTATGCAAATTCAAATTTATTCCTGATGACAGAGGCAAAGAGGGGAAACAAACCTGTCCTGAGCAGTCTAGTTTTTAAGAGCAAGAGATGCCTACTCCAAAATACTATTAAGAGGAAGACGTGTCCTACCGGGTAAGACTAATGGTCTGTCTAGCCCAGGATTTTCTCCCTGATGGGAGCAACAGGGGACAACATTCAGGGAGAACATGACAGCCTAGCAAGTGCCTGCAGTCCCTTCCCCTTGCACTCCCCCTGCATCTGTAACTGCTCCATTAAGGATGCTAGAACATACATTTATGTCCAGTCCTTTTACTATCTATTTATGACCCATTGACTATGAATCTGTCTAATCACTTTTACAAGAAGATTTAGAGGTTGAGGAGTTTAACACCAAAGCTACCACCATTCTTCTGAAGGGCTAAGGGCAGCCAGGCCTCCCTCCCACAGCACTTGAGCACAAAGCATAGCAGTTTAGTAAGAAGTTGGTCCAGGAATTTTACAGCAACAGCAGCAAACAATTTAAAATACACTTTGCATTAAGAAACTTGGCATTTAGAGGCTGCTGCTCAATGCTAGAAGCCCAGGTTCCCCACATCTATAAACACAGGTCACACACAGACACTATGGTCAAACCATGCCTTTCTCCTGCAAGGGCAAAGGGAGAAAACAGAGACACGGAGGAGCTGCCACAGCTGAGCAGTGGGTAACTCCCTCAGCAGGGTAACATGCAGACAGCATCCCATCTAACATGCTTCTAGTACAGCTTTTTAAATTGTTAATACATATTTTTAAGATTCTCCTACCAAAAAATTAAATACAGCAATTGCACTTCCCTGCTTTTCTCAACACACTTGGTCAAGTACACTGTTGCCTTTTCAGTAAAAAGGTTTTGTTAGTTTTTAACATTACACACTGACCACTCTGGAGTCATCTCCATGGAAGGTTCATAAACTGACATTCTGCTCAAATGGCTTGCCTTCCTTGGCGTTTGAGGCAAGAAATTGCTAAAGCCCAGCCTTGCAAGCACCTTCTATAACTAAGAGTTATCCCAATCCCACAGGGTTCATTAGCGTCGCTTTAGATTGCCATTCCAGTCTGGCTGAATAGTTCTCCTCTGTAATTGGTGTTGAAAGCTTGTTGGGAGTAGTGACAGATATAGAAGCTCACTATAAGGGTAAGCTCTACAACAACAAAAATTCACGGGAAAGGAAACAGTATTATTTCATAATTGTGCTTAAACATTATTGCTAAAATTATACACAGACGCTATAAAATCAAAGCAAGTCTTACACAACCTGTTTGATCTCAGATGTGTACAATTTTCATATATGAAAAGGTAGTTAACAGCCATAAGAGCACCTGTTTGCAACCTGCAATATCCACTGACTTTGCCTTTTTTTTTTTTTAACTCCCTAAGACTAATACAAAAGGTATTGGGTTAAACTGACTTTGCGTGAAATACCAGGGTTGAGACATCCAAAAGCACAGGAAGTCAACTGACATCATGCTTTCAAGCTTGTCCCAACACTTCTCATTATACTCATACACAATAGATACCACATAGTAAAACACACACACACAGTATACCTGGAAGTGTCACTTCAAAGCTGCTCAGGCTGGGGGGAGGCTGGAGGGGCTGGTGGTGAGAAAAAATATATATATACAAATGCCTTTTCAAGGGCAAATTATTAATTATCCCAGTTGGAATTTAGCCAGTCAAGCCTGACATCTAAATTTCATGGTAAGTGTACAGAAGAACTAGGTGAAACTTTAGAGGTAAAAGTTCATTTATTCAAAGTGGTATGTAAAAGTGAAATACATCCAGCGTTTTACCAAGTAGCTGTGGTTGGTATCAGCCTCTTTACTCCGCATCTTCTCAGACCTCTATCCTCCCCATGTACAAAAAAATCCAACTAAATGTAATAGTGTAACTTCAAAGGACTTTCTAAAAATTATCACTTTTTTTTTTTTCTTTTTGGAGGGAAAACCCTTAAGACTAATAAGCAATACAAACAAATTTATTTCTACATTATTTTTCAGGCAAACCCATCAATGTCACTCAAATATTTGCCCAGCACCATTCCTGAGCCCTACTATGATGGAAAAACAGTGCTTAGATTTTACATCTCATGCAAGAAAAGCATGAAAGAATGCCGTGCTTGGCTATGTTTTTTCAACATGTGTGTGTGTGCCCACACGTTTATGTGAAGAGGCTTCCAAAGGTTTGTGCTGGTTTGTGTCACAGAAAGCCAGAACTGGGTATGTAAATGCATCAAGTTGGACACTGGAAAATGCATTTTTCAAACTTTTTACGTCCCAATTACACAACGCAAGACTGCAAAATTCAGTTTTAACATTCTGAGATCAAACCTTGAGTATGTACACCTAGCTCCACCTCAATGCACAAGTTACAGAAAAAAAAAAAAAAAAAAAAAAACCACAAAACACCAGCTCCATTGTTTTTAAATCACTTCAGATTTTTAGGAAAATATGGGCAATGTGTTCTCATTACATGTAGTATTATATCCCCTACACAGATTTGCACAAAAACTGCTGGCAGTGAGTAAAGGCTCTCAACTCCTGAAAGTGGCATAAGTATTTTTTTGAATGATTATGTATCAGTATTTGCACAAGGGAGGAACAAATTTAGCATGATTTAGAAATTTAAATAAATAAATAAATAAACAAACCCAGTTTCAGAATAGTTACACCCCTTGGAATTAGCAAGCTCATTGCTGTCTTTTTGGTATCTCATTCAACAGAATTTCTGAGGTACAACTGTATTTGGTATATGACATTTGAAAAGTTTGGAATATTTTATAAAATTTAACAGTCTATAAGACTTTACATTCTAGGTATCCATATGTGTTCTCCTGAATCTCGTAGAGTTGTTTTAAACATACAGAAAGCAGCTCTTCTGAAACAGCAAGTCTTAAAGCAGCCTCTTGATGAAGTTTCTTCATAAGAATTCCTCCTCACAAATGAATTAACAAAGGCACAAGCAGGCACAGACAAAAAGACTAATAGGTAGATCTGGCAAGACAGGTAACTCCATATTGTGGCCAGAACATCCCACTTGACATGCTAAAATAGACATACAAAAAGGTAAACATACACACAACAACTAGAAGGTTCTTGGAGTACTTTTTATTAGGAAGACAGCTGCAAACATGTGGCTGAGTTACTGATTGAAAACAAGATTCATTTATTTCAAGTAGCAGCCAAGCAACCTTTGACCACTGTAAGACCTGACAACTTTAATTAGTTTTAGCTTAAAATGGAACCAAACTCGGCTTTGGCATCTCTCCAAATAATTTTACCCCAGACTGCTCTCTGTTACTAGTGGAGCATTGCAGTATAATTACTTTAATCTCTTCACAAGTATGTTCCATTTGCTAGCTTTCCAAGAAGATTTCCAACCTTACCATATAGCTCAACAATAATAATAATTTAAAAAATTACTTCTCATATTAGAGAAGCAAAAATTAGCAAGAAAGACTCATCCCTCACTGGCCTGAAAAGAGAATTTTTACTTTTCAAGAGCTGGTGCCCCAAACCTACATTCACCACGTTCAATTAAAGACACCAGACAAAACAGCTCCATGTATTGTATGAGCAGTGAAGCTGCTAGACCTGTTTGTAGGGTTGGGTTTCTTTTTTTTTTTTTTTTTCAGGTTTAGCTTGAATCATTCTAGACAAGAAAATGACCATCTGGCACAAATTCCAGACATATTAGCAGCCATAACTACTTCCAGATTAAACAATGTTATCACGTTGCTATAAAACACTAACCCCACTTAAAGAGTCTGCCAGTCTGATTTGGTCACTTCATCCACATGCTCAGTGGAGAGAGAAAATAGCTGAACAACCTGGTTTTGCCTAAGTCAAAATTATCAGAGGGGGCAGGAAAGGAGACCCTTCAGCAGAAGGTTTTTTTTCCTAGCTGTCCTAATCCACACTCGTATTTCCCACAGTCTTCTGTTCAACTGCACAAGGTGGCCTGCCAGCTTCACAGAATGAGCTAGGAGATTGAGCATGCAACAGCACACGCAGCTACAGGTAAAACAAGAGGTTGTCCTGACAATAACCTGATGCAAGGAACTGCTGGTAATCCTGCTCTGTACATAGGGATCCTCAGACAGATGCTGCCCTCGGATTAGCTTGTCTTCCAGTAGACCAGTAAGCAACATGCAGAATTTTGCAATTTGTTTCATTCTTTGCAGAGTGTATAGGTACAGAAACGTACACATAAGAGTATTTTTCTTGGCAGGCTTTTGGTTTTGGAAGGTAATTACTTTAAAAATACACATTTACTTATACAGAATACAGGCTAATCTCACACTTGAGATGGAAGCCAATTGCCCTCGTTTCTGTATGAAGCTTCACAACTTCAGCCATGGACAAACTGCCCCCTGCACAGCTGAGCTTTTATTCTTATGGCAGAAATTGACAGTATGTCCACAGAGGAGAATTGTCAACCGTGATCCTCATCCAAGAAGAAGAGAAGACATTATGGATTTCCCACTATATTTCAGAGTGCAATTTTCCTCAGAGGATGAACTTAATTAAAATAAGACAGGACAGCTGAAGCAATAAAAAATCTTTTAATTACATTTCTACAGTTTTGGATTTGTCCTCAAGCTAGACATCCAGACTGCCTCAGCCTTCACCAAAAATATGAAAAGAATTCAACTGTACAAAGTCTTCCTGACCAAGCAGAAAAGCATTGAATGTCAAAAAAAAAAAAAAACAACCCCACAATCCCCCCCCCCGCCCCCTTTCAATTTGTGCGTCTCCATCAAAGAATAACTTGCAGAAACATGGAAAAAAGACCACATTTATTTTAAAAAGGCTGAACTAAGACTTTCTGGTAAAGAAAACAAATGTCCAAGCACTGTATACATGGCATGCTTTCTTCAAGGCATAGCCCTATTCAGCACATCTGTGTTTTCCTCCCCACATTCACCACCACAAAGCTCAAAAACCCAACTCCATAAACATTACACCACAGCACCTATAAAGGGTTTAATTAAATGCTGTTGATACCAGCTCTTTATAAGCCATCAGCGTGGCAACCTCGTATAGGCTCCTAACTCGGCAAAATAAAGGCAGCCATAGGGACGTTATAATGCTTAATGATATGATGTCCTCCTGGGGCTCCCAGGTATCAGGCTAACAAGCCACCAGCTCTGTTCATTGGCAGGGAAGTAGGGTGTAACACAAAGAAAATACCAGGGGATTTTGCTCAAGTTGCCCAGGCGACAGCAAAGCAACATAACGAAAAATGCCCAGTCGCCCAGCAGCAGGGAAAGCACTGGAACAGCTCGCAGGCGGCCCACGCTGCGCAGGGCTGGGCGTGCAGCACACTCTAGTGACACAAAGCTTCCACAATAAAACTAAATACATTCAGTGCTGCACTCACTGAGAGGAGAAAAAAAAAAAAAAAAAAAGGAAAAAACCCACAACCAAACAGCAGTAATTTGAACTCTGCCTCCATTTATAAAACATTTAATGCCTGTTAGGAGGCCAAGGAAAGACCAGCGTTGGTCTGAGATCACCGACCTTTTGCTCCCAATATAACATGTAGGCAACTGTGGTTATTATGCAAGTTGCTGTCTCTTTGGATCAGATTTAAACACAGATAGTTAATCATTCAGGAGTTAGGGCTTCACGCTCTGTCTTACTGGCTGAGAACCAACACGCAGCAGACAACAGCGTTGTACCTGCCTGCAGAAGCCACAGCAGCACATGCAGCACACCAGGTCCAGCAGGGCTGCACCAGGACACTCCCCTCCAAAAAACCATCAGATTAAAGAAATCTTCTTTGCAGATCATGGCATCTTCTTGAACAGTTTCTAGGTTACAAGTACAGTCTGCACAGTAAAACATAGCTGAAAATCAGCAGCTTATTTGCAGGTGGTTCAGTTTCACAGATGGATAGTTACTGCAAATCACAGTCCTTTGGCAAACCAAAAATAACTGAAACCACAGGCTACTTCTCCCCCTCTTCACCTGTGTAAGCACTTCTTAATTGCCTTGCACACACTACCAATAATAACTGTTTACATACAGTATTTCACTACAGTCAGAAAGGTGACAAATTTCACCAAATGTCTGACTTCCACATTTTCATGCACTTGCCCAGGATAGTCTTGGGTTGGCAGTTTCCAGGGGAGGAGTTAAAGCACACAGATCCTTCTCAGAGTACAGTGTTAATTGTTTTTATTGCTGAGAAACTTGCAAATTTCTGTATAATTATAATCCAAGTCCACAACACCCCAGTCAAGTGACCTTCTCTCACTTCCTCCCACTCACATCTTTCGCACATCTAGACATTCCTTCATCTTCTCATATTCTGAAAGCATCCATTTATTCATCTCCTATGGCCTTATTGATCAAGCTTCACAATCTATAAGCACTGTCTTACTCATTAAGCATTGGGTCCTTTGAGTTGCAAAATGAGCTTCAATAATTAAATCCCACCAAATCGTTAACAATTTATTCTCCATGTGCCCACCTATATTTGAGTGTCAACTTCCTTCTCCTACTACTTTGCAGCACTTTGGTTTTATTTCTCCCCTTTGCTGTTTTTCATGATGTTTGGTGTGCTTTCATTTTTTCTTCTCTTGCTTCAATTTCTTCAAATATGTTTTAGTTAAAGAAGCTTTTCTAAGGATTATGCCATGCCCATTTGAGATTTCAGACATCCTTCCCATAATGACTCTGCAGAACAGTTACCATTACAGTAAGACACGCAGATTTGCTTTTGGTTCACTTGGTAGTAGTGCTTCATTCAGGACAATATATTTAAAATAATTCTGGAGAGTTTAAGTTTCAGACTGTTAAGAACATCATGACTACAGCAAGTACTTACAATGGATCATTGTACTTACTAATGAACAAAGCCTGTTGAAACACCAAACTACATGATTATTGCTTAATTTCTAGATGTGGATACACCTCATTGCCTCTCTGTACAGACTACACTTTGAAGCTGAAATAATGAACTACAGTGATTAGAGAGCAGCTTTTAAAGAGAACAAAAGTTAGTGCCTTTTTATTAAATACTGGGGGGGAAAAAAAAACTTCAATGAGAAATAGCCCTTTAACACATTTTTCAAGACTTGCATATGTCCTTAAACTGCATGTGAACAACCCTTTCAAAGTGAACCTGACTACGCCTACACTAGAATTTAAGAAACTGTGCAGCTTTTCCCAGGTTAAAGGATAAAACTCAAATCTACCCAGTGACACAAGAGCCTGCTCATAGTGCAGACTATTTACCTAGGTAGTCTGGAAAAAAACACTTAAACCTGTGCTAAATAAAAATAAAAATAAAAAATCAAAGACAAGAAACAATGACTGCAAGTATACACACACTTTACATGTTGCAGTAGAGGTATTGAGAATGCATTACTAGGCTAAAAGTGTATAAACATCAACTAAAAAGATCCTGTGTCCAAAAACATAACCCCAAGTGAAAAAGATGTAAGTCAATTCATGAACCAATTTCATCACAACCAGAAAGCACCCAAAATTCCACTTATCTTTAAACTCTTCACCATTTCACCAGACTATTTCCAAATTCACAGCACTGTATTAATGCCAGGATTGAAGAAAAATTAAACTCAAGCCACAACAAGAAAATATTAACTAAATTATATACTTAGCAAGACTATGTAAGATAATGTTTAACAAAAAAATCAAAGCCAAAGCAATACGTATAGGAGGAGGAATGTTGCATTTGGCCAGGGATTTTTTTTTTATTTTTTTTTAAATCCCTTGATCCAGTTAGAGACCACATTGGACAAAAGACTATTTATTTTGCAGAAATCCAAACTGCTTGTCCCTTTTTCCTGAAGCCCTGAATCTTGAGGCCACATCCTTCCCCCACTCCCACAAGCAGGTCCTTAGCTAGAGCTCCAGGCTCCCCAGCTCACGGTGGGATCTTTTCTTGCTGAGTGGTGATGCTTCATCATCCATCTACACCAAACTCAATGCATGCCTGCCTTGATCCCTCAAGCAGGGAGTACAGGAAGGGTGGCAATGCCATTGATAAATCTGATCCACATGCCAAGCGAGAGACAGATAATGATATGCTTCAGTTTTCAATTCAATCAAAGCAGAAGAGTAAGTCTTTCACTCCATATCCTGACTGAAAAAGGAACATGTCCTAGCTTAGCTCCATCACGCCTGCACCAGCAAATTGACTTAATTGTCAGCAGGGGATTATGAAATACGAAGTGACTCCAGCAGTGCTCAGGGCAGGGTCTCAAGGCACAGTGTCTATAGCAAAGACACCGAGGAGCCATCCATCTCACTCTCACCCCCAGGCAGAGCAGAACAGCCTTGGATCTCTAAAAGAGGCCAACAAGAAGTAAGAATAAAACTCAGATTTCCTAGACAATTGGCACTAGCACAAATAAGAAAAAGTGATTTTAAAACACCAGCACAGATTCCCCAACTGCTGGTGGCCATGGCTGCTGAAACCAAGAGTTGAAGGTCATAATTTGAGACATGTTTGCAGCGATGAGGCTACATCTGGTAACAGCTCACAGACACAAGGAAAAGGCAACACTGTGTGTGCTTCCACCTTACGCCCTCCTCCCTAAGATGGAAAATGGTGGAAAGGGTAGAAAAGGAGGCTATAGCCAACACCAGCTGCTCTGCTGGGTGCTAGCACAAGGGGTGGGAAACAGAAGGCAGTAGAGATATTGCTAAACTGTACTTTCACAGCCCAAATCCTGTTTTGAGTCTGATGCTGCCAGTATGGAGGAAAAGAAGCCAGATATAACTTAACCCTGCAACGCAGGCGCTAAAAAAAGACTAGGGAACTGAAACCTTGCACTGTGTCCTTGGTAAAGAGGTCTGATAACAGGGAGAAACACTCCCACCTGAAAAGATTCCTTGTGCTGTCTGTCAGGTGAGTCACTTTAAAATAAAAATTACTTCTTTAATTTTATCTCATCCATCACTGGTGCTGGGGACTAGTCTGGAGTTTCAGTCTCTGAAGCTGTAAACTCCTGATCTGAAGAGCCTTTGGGCTCCAAGCCCTATCAATACACCAAGTTTGGGCCTCCTAAGCAGGTTCATTTTTACGCAAGGTAGAGAAATTGCTCACTGTGGTGAAGCAGCCCTAGTGCTCGTTACTCACCTCTCTGAAATGCTGGGTTTTGCCATCTAATAGGGAAAGAAAGAGTTGGGGGGGGGAAGAAACTACAACTAGCTGGCTCAGGGCCTAGGCTAGAACTGCTGGTAGGCAAGGCTCTGCTGTGACTCAAGGCAAAAATCATCTGGCCTCCAGCATTTGGAGCATTTGCCTTCACCCAAGGAAACAAATGAAAACTCAAAACTGCTGTATTTGTCCTAGTCCACTGTTCTCCCAGGGCAGATTAATTTTTTAAAGTAAAGGCCGACCTAAAATGAAAATGGTTGCAAAACCTCAGAAGTAAGAGGTTATGCATAAATTCTGGATTTCTGTTACTTTTCCCAATATAGTTGGGAACGAACTCTGCAGATAAAACCCATCACTTTTTCACTGACTATTCTGGAAGTCATTATAAAATTTTATTTTTATTTCAAAAAGAGTAATATCAGGGCTCAACTTGCAGAAATTCAGAACTAGTCCAGTAGTGACCCAGACCACATTGCTCAATGTAATCACTTCGAAGAGAACTGAAACCAACACAAAACAAACAAACAAACAAACGAGTTTCTCTGAAATAGGCTATGCACCACAAATTCTTAGAAACATAAAGGAAACAGGTTGCCAGTTAATATTATCTAGCATATCAAGTCACTGGGAAGACCTTACATTCTTCTATAACCTGGTTTGATACAACTGAAAGCAGTACCATCTTGTTCTTAATTAAAAAGTCATTTCACATGACACAAGAGTAGAGTTCTCCTGGAAAAAAGCAATATGGTTCACACTTTAAATTTAAAAGCATTTCTAACATGAATTTGCAATGCAAAACATTCTACATACAAATCAAATATAGCTGACAGTGCCACCTTTTTGAGACAGCCTACAAGTAAACATACCAGATATTAACTATTTATTACTCTACAGGAGCCAACTTTAAAGCATAAAATGAGGGTGCTAGAGACATACTTAAGTGATTCACGTTGTACACCAGATTAAAGTTACTGTAGTATAGACATGCAAAAGACCAAAGAGAGAAGGAGCACTAAACGTAAAAAGTTTCCTGTATCAGTATTTTTCCACAAATTTCTACTACTCAAACACAAAAAGCAATAAAAGCCCCAGACTTCAAGGCATCCCTGCTGAAGCCAGCTGAGAACAACGGCCATTTCAACATATCTCCTACAAGAGCCAAGTAATCTCTTCTTTATGAGACCGCCAGCCCTCCAGCAGAGCTCAAGGGAGAAACCGCAAAGCTTCAAATAGCTCCTCTGCAGCCTGCACGCCCGTGTTCGGGACAGGGTACCCGAAAGGAGGAAGGAGTGGAACCACTCGTGTCCCCTTTCTGTCGTTCGAGCATGTTGTGCAAGTGACAATCTAGGCAGGAGATACTAAAATTAAACCTGAATGTTCTTGTCACCTCTGAGCCAATCAAAGGTGTATAGGAGCAGCAGTAGCTCATCATCCCACTGCTGTGAAGCAAGCATAGGGCTTTGCATCATCCTCAATACTGGAATTAAAACAATTCCCACATACATCCGAACAACACAGCATGTTTCAGAAGGAACTCTAAACAACCATCTATAAACGTACAAGTGTCTATTACTTGCACATGATGCAAACAACACCAGCCATTGTGTTTGGTTTAACAAGCAAATATCACTTTCACAAGCCTTCACCATGCTTTGATGTCTATTTAGCTGCCATTACTAATTTTTATGACTGCAACAGGTGACACAAAGGGGGTTGGAGTCCAGATTTTTAAAGCCGAGCTGTCCCCTTAATGCTAATTTTTAAGCGAGACATTCTGAATTCCTAAAGAAAGCAACTTCTGGCTTTGCCACAGAAATGTCTTCCTTTTGTCAGAAAAGTCAGTTTCTAATAGCCACACGTCAAAACAAAACCTAAACTATATTTCACATTCCCTAATTATTTATGTAAAAAGTAGCTAAACCGTATTTCAAGTGACTAACATTTCTGAAAAGCTTCCTCAAAATCTGCAGCAAAGGGCAAAACACTACACAAATCTGAAGTCATAACAAAGGGTGGAAGACACAGCATCAGTCTTCTACTCAGCAGCTAAGAGAATTAAGCAAAAGCAATGCCTCCTGCCAAAAGACAAGGAAGAGAAGACAGGGCTAGCCAGACTGCTACACAACAGCATTTTTTAATATCAATTCCCATTATCTAGTGAGATAGATATAATAAACCTAAGGTTTACTTGCTCAAATCAAATTTTACCTTCCCCTATTCAATACTTAGCTGCATATATTTAGTGGGATTACCGTATACATAGAAATACTAATTTCCATGTTAACTTTACTGTATTACTTACACTGTCCAGGATCATGTTAAGCTAATATCTGTGCAAACCCAGAACAACCTACTCCATCCCAACGTGTTTATAGCTACAACAGAAAGGTAGGAAAGAGCAAATATCCATCCCAACAGAGAAGTATGAGGGGGCAATATTAACACTACATGGATAATCTTAGCCTAGCAGCTGACCAGCTGCTGCCAAGATTTTATAGGTATCACAGAAAGAGACTTCAAAGAAGTCTTCTCTTGTGTGTCCTTACACTTCTGCAACTACTAGAAGCTCAACTGGTTTGGGTTCTTTAACATGCAAAAGCTTGAAAAAACACCATATTGCATGCCTACCTGGATGTATAACACACTGCTGCAACTGCTGACTTAACCCACAACCCTTTGGATAATCTCCACACACACACACAAGTCCTGATTAAAAGTGGATTTAATACTATTAAACAAAGAAGAATTTTTCAAAATGACCTTGAGTTTCTTACAACACACTGCTCCCTCAGTGCACTCTAGATGACAGTTGCACTGTCAAACGTAGGATGATATGGGCTGATAGCAAGGTCCTTCCTGAGTATTTTCCTTTATTAAGTAAAACAGATGCTTACAGTTCTTCCAAACCATGTCTGTCTCCTATTTCAAACACACTAAACACAAGTAATTAAATGGAGTAGACACTTAGTAAGTACGAGCTGTATCGATGGCCTGTCCAACAAGCAGTCCTAGAATCCATGCATTTTGTTTCCTCTGCTCAAGTCATTACTGATTTTATGTCCAGGAAAATTAAGGTATACAGGCAAAAAGTAATTTCACTATAACAGTGGCACTATTGCCACCTGCAGTCAGAAAGTCTTCATGGCATCCCACACACGTCATACTTAGCAACTACACGAAGTTAAAGACTTCGGAAATGCAAATTTGCAGGTGCTCTGCCTATAATTTGCTACTTTTCTCTAGAAAGGGTGTAGACAAAAAAGGTCCAGGGTAACCGTGGCATAAAAGATAAATAATCAAATTGGTCTGATGGTTAGTCACAGTCCTGGAATATAGGAAGGAAGTTCTACTAACAGGAATAAGGATTTCAACTTAGCACCCCACAAGAGATAAAATAAAGCAGTGCCAGAGGACAGAAAAGCTAATAGCAAAGACAATACAGTGAAATGCCTGACATTTCACAGCTTGTTACTGTTCCCCTTAATTACCCAACACTGATAGAAACCTGGATCTCCAGCAGAGCCCACACAGCTCTGACTGTACTACTTGCAACATGTACAGTCCCTGATTGTAGAGAGATAAAACGTGCTAAGTTTGAACGGCCAAGCACAAACTTGAGCATCAAAGAGCTCAAGCACAAACACTACAATACAATTAATTACTTCTAAACCTGAGAAGTCACAAATGTTGCAAGTAGTGTCCTCCACTTCCACTCATTCTTTCTCTACTCCAGAAAGTGCCACAGTTACTTGAAATTTATTATTTGTACTCATAAAGCCCTTAAGCAGTTTGCATTTTTTAGGGTTTCTTATGAACAAAAATATCAGCCACACATGGTTTATACAATTACTGCCCACGGAGCCTAGAAATAATCAGAGACAATAAATCGTTCAATAATGGATGCATAAAGAAATATAGAGAACTAGCCTGCGTAAAACAGTGGCCTGAAAGCATAAACACTGAAGATGGCAAGATGGTCAAATAAATCCACGTATCATAGACTATGAGATTAGATCAGGCTACTAGAATGTCTACCTTGCCCATTTTATGTTAGATCCTCAGAAGACTAAGAGAGTATGCTGAAACCAGTCAAAGCGGACAGATGGCCATCTAACTTCGGGCCAGGTTATTTCATAGAATCACAGAATGGTTTGGGTTGGAATGGACCTTTAAGTATCATCTAGTTCCAACCCCACTGCTCTGTGGGACAACTTCCACTACATCTGGTTGCTCAAAGTCCTATCGAGCCTGACCTTAAACACTTCCAATGATGATGGGTCATCCACAACTTCTCTGGGGAGTCTGTTTTAGATATTTAGATATTAGATTCTTAGATGCACACTCATCTCACTCTACTTAGGCTTTTATACCAGCATGGAATAACATGTAAAGTGAAATAGCATTGCTCTGAACCTCAACTTGCTGTGCATCTGATGACTCAGTCCACAACCCATTAGTTTAAGGAACCTCTTGAGTGCATTGTTCCAAAGGGAAGTATATTTTCTTCTCTATTGCTTCTTTTATGGCTTCTCAATAAGTCACTGAATGTTCAGCTCCCACTGCTTCTTAACATGAAGTGCCTATCTGCTTGCGGTGTCTGGCCATATGGCAAGCTGATCAGCAAAGCTTTTCTTGTAGGTATGCCAGGTTTAGGTCTTCATTCCATGAGAATTCCATGAGACTCTCAGGTCACAGGTGAAAATATGATTCTGCAGAATAACACACAAGCCCATGTCTGAGGCTCAGACTCACCCAGAAGCCATCACCTTTAGCTAAGGAATGTAACTGCAAGCACACTGGTGACATATATTGGTACTGAAAACATTTCACCACCATTGATTCTCCCCTCCCAAAGCACAGCAGAACTAGGAAAAAAACCCAACTCTTTTCTGCCATGCATCTGCAGCACTGCTAATCCTTTCTTTTTCTTTTGCCTTTCTTTTTGAGTCATACTAATTATACCCAAAACATTTTCAAAGAATATTGTCACAATCTTGCTGCAGTATATTTCTGAGTTAGTCTTCGCTATCTTAAGCCTTTGCTACATCCTTTGAGCAAATGGTGTTTGACTGAGACAGCAGCTAAAGTAATCCACCTAAATTAAACTTAGCCTCTAGCTGTACTTCCCTGTGGTTTCATTTTCTTGATCACTCTCGCTTTACACAGATTCTTAGTTTTCATCCAAATGAGTATTACACTAAAGGGATGAACAACACTGAAGTCAGATTAAACCAAAAGCAGAGGGCAAGTTTAACCATGCCTACTGCTTTCCAGCAATGCTTAAAGTATTTTCCACAGAAAGCAGTAACAAACTCACTCACAGATGTCATAATTGAGAATGAATGATTCCCTCAACTATTAACATTGACTCTTCTGATGAATAAGTAGGGACTATATATAAATTAGTCCGGGGCTTTACACACAAGTGTAATTGCCACCAAATGTAAATTAACTTGAGAAACCTTTGATTAACACCACAGTCTGCTTGCACTAAAGATGAAAACCAAATTAACAACACTTTGTTAGCATTATTGGTTCTACTCCTAGAGGAAATTACAACAGTGTAATTTACATAGGCAGATGCCAGATGACTCCATGCAAGATATTTCAATACAAGTTTTCAGTTTATCTGTACACTAGAGATAAAGCATTTAAAACATGCTTACAAAAAACACTACTAGACCTCAAACTCACTAGGAAGTGTCCAGAAAAAGCAACCATTCGTGTTTAGTTAGTTGGAAAAAAGAAAACCAAAAAACTTCTACAAAGTCAATGTTCATAAATGCAAACATCCCATGGAAAAATCCTACAAGAAACTTAGGGGGCTGATTTACATTTTTCTTGAGTCCACTTTCAATAGCAAGAACTTATTTTTATAGTGAATTCAGAGCTGAAGGAGAACTTCAAAGAAGCTCCTGAGGAAGAACTATTGGTCACTGCAAAATAAAAACAGGGAGAGTAAGTACATACACAATACTAGTTCAGGCCCAGAGACTGACTCAAAGACCTTCATAATATGCAGTCAGGCTGCTTCTGAAGTAATTTCTACTTCAGAAGCTACAAGATGAGAATTTTGTGTGATAAATTAAGTTGCCAAATGAAATGGATTAGCAATCAGTGAAACTGCCTTATGTCATATCTGTTCCAGATTAGAATCCATCCTTTTTCCCCACCTGTTCATTAAGCACCAAGTTCAAGGCAACTGCAGTGACTGATTGCACATTAACAAGCTGTTTATGTGGAAAGGCATAGTTCAGCCACTATCTATACTTACACACTGGTTTAAGGGTAATTCACTGATAATATATTCAGTTCCCAGTTTCAATATGTACTACTTCTACCTAGATGTGTAATTCTGGACTTAAGAAAAATGGGATGCCTCATAAAATCAAACAATTGGATTATACTTCAAGGCCAAAGCTGGGAAAAGAAGAATCCAGAAAAAAAAAAAAGTTGTTGCTTTCTCCAGTTAGGAAAAGGTGGAGGAAGACACTGCTGTTACACTAGAACACTTAAACACAGTTGTGTTAGGGAAGTTGACCCTTAATACAAAACCAGCTATTCCATCATCTGCAGAGGCTCCAGTCAAAACCAGTTCTGCAACAAGCAAAGCAAACATGGTGTATTCCTAACTGATGATTTTCCAATTCCACACAGTTCCAGTACTGGAACAAGGAGGTACAGCAGGACAAGCATTTCAAACTCTTACAAATTTGTTTGTAAGACTCCGATGTAATTCACTCCTGGAAAACATCTTTGCTTCTTAAGAGCCAAGAGATCCTCCCCTGTGCGTTCCTTGACTGGCCCTTACGCTCCTGCATAAAGTGCCCAGGAAGCTATGAAACCTGTTCAGCGGGTGCCTGCCTCACCAGCACTCCCAGTGGAAGTGGCTCACTACAGATTCACGGATGGTTTCCTGTAGAGGAAACCTCTTCTTAAACAGCATGAGGTTCAGTAAGTAAATTCCAGCATCTGAGGTTAGTAACTACAGGATATTAAAAGTTGAATACTTATTTTCTTCACTAACTCTTTCTACTATTCATCTGAGTAAGATTTTATTTCATTTGTTTTCTCATATGGAAAAAAATATTCCCTTAAAAAAGTTATAGTTTCTCCCCAAATTTGGTATGCTTAGATATGATTCCTGGAACCAAGTACAGTTCAAAGGGAGCCACAAAGTTTCTTTGATAGACTTATTTATCACTATCACTCCAAAAAATGCAACTCCCTTATTTACTTAAGATTTAAAAGTTACTGCATATGACATAAAAAGACATCTTTCCCTACATTTATTAAAAAGGCAGAGGAAATTTAGCATTTACTGACACTACAAAAGCTGATACTACAAATATTGTACAATTTATTTTTCAAACCTTCTGAAATTTCACTGCTTGTTTCTGGATTTGGGATTAGCTGCTCTGTAAGAACAACATAGTTGAAGAGGCCTGTAAGCAAGAAGAATAAGCTCCATGACTGGTGAACTAATACTTTTTATTTTTCCAGTACGCCCCAAAAGCTTCAGTTATGACCAGTGTTTCTACAACAGACTCACTTAAGCCACATCATACCATCCAAACTTTAAGCAAGCAGAGGCAGCAGGCAGGCAGACTCAGAGAGAAACCCTTTGGTTTTGTTAGAGTCAAAACTCAAGACATGTACCATTTATTTTGGACTGCTGCTAAACTAACCACCAGCGGAAAGGCATGCTCCCTAAATCCGTATCATACCTTGGAGAAAGCACATAAAAAAAACAAAGGTAGAGGGAGCTGGTGAGGCAGCAGCGGTAGTATTACAAATCTTGTGGCTTTAGTATTTCACTTAAATACTTTCTATTAGGAAATGCCTGCAGTATAAATAAAGCAAGTGTTAAAAGAGCTCAGAGGAAAGGGCTAGATGGACTGAATGACCCTCCACTCCCTTCCCTTAACACAACAGCCCAAGTTCAATTCTCAAAGGTTATTTGGAAGTCAGTTAATTGTGGTTATCTGGCTTCCAAGTGCTTGAAGCACTTTTGGCATCAGGATGCAGCAACATCCAGAAACATTTGTTAAAAAGGCCAGTTATCATGGATTTATACAGCAAGTACATGCCTCAGGGCCAGCCTGCTCCCATCCTTAGAGCATGATACTGAAAGCGCAAAAAAGGATATAAACGCAAGGTTTTTTTACAAATCTTATCTGAACCCTTTTAAAAAAGGGGGAAAATAAATTAACATAGTGGGGCACCTTAGGCAAAACATGAAGTTAATTTAATGCCTGTCTGCAATGCAATCAGTAGCTAAGAAGTTATAGGGAACCATTCTGGAAAGAACACATTTACAAGGGTAGATAATAGACATCAATTTTAGCAAAATGGCATATCAGCTCCCTTTTTCAGCTGTCTTCTATCACACTGCATCTCAGGTTAACTCTTACTCTCTTCAGAGGCCATAAAACAGATCCTCAAAATAGATCACAAATGATGTCAAAGTGGCTGCTTTGAGTGAGCAAAGACACAAACTTTTACTTCCACTGTTTCCATAACTGTCCTCTTTTAGGATAAAAGAGCTGTAAAACATTTATGTGAAGTAACACTCAATTTGGAGAAAAGGGGATCCCTCTGTAGTAGGGTTCATCAGTGATGTCTTGGCATTTAGCTAGATAATACCACCATTAACATCTTTGTCAGCCAAACAAAAGAAATTCAGCTATCACTGTCTCGTTTATATATGAAAAATCCAAATGGGAAACAGAATTCAGACCATAAGATAAGCTACTAAATTTAACATAAGTGTTTATATAGTATACCTCAGAAATAAAACTTGGCCATATTCTGAACTGAGTTAGCTGGATGCCCAATGGAGGACAACATTGTACCAAGTCAGAGCTACAGGCAAGTTACCACACATATTCTCACATCCCTGTTAAATCAGGCAAATCCACTTATGCCTCATTTACCCCTCACAGGCAGGTACTAGAAAAATACAAGGGGGTTTTGCCAATGTGTTTGTACACAAATCTGGAGACAATTTGAACTACCTGGAACTACAGGCCCAGAATTTGCCATACTATCCCTTTAATTAAGGCAGATTTTGTTGTTTGTGTAAGGAAATGTAAATGAAAACATTCCAGCTCAAAGCATCTTCCTGTGGCTTTCATCTGCCTATGACTTACTGTACGTTAAACTATTTATTACAGGAGATAGTTAATGGAATTCCTACATTCAGAGAGAAAGTCTCAAGAAAGAAGGTATATTCAATCTTCCTCCTGTGTCCATCGTTAGCATTCAGGGTAGCCAAAGGGCTTTAAGTATAAAGAGAATGTGCACATATTTACCTCCAAAAGGTCTGTCTCCTACTCCATGTTCAACAGGCTGCATATTTTATTCTATTTACAGACAGAAGCTAATACTGTGACTACTTTTTGCCTTATCATTTTGAGGCTTAATTTAAATTGCAGAAGCAAAAATAATGGAGTTCTTTGCAAAAGTGCTGCCGAACCCAGAAGTGTGTTTTCAGATAACATCCAAGAGACACTACAATTTCACTTAAACATTGTTTAAAAAAAAAAAAACTCAGTGCAGCAACTGGATTTTTTACCTAAATAACATGGCTCTTGAACTCAAACATCCTCTTTTTCATTTAGCTTTCCAGCTATCCTCCACAACAACTTTAGAAGGTTTAACTTAAAAAAAAAACAATAAAAAACCTGAAACCATGAGCAAACCAAAGGCTTACACTTACATTTTAATTATTGCATTGCCACATAAAGAATATTTGATTTTTCAAGGTAACAACAGGCTACTATTTTAATATAAGCATATTAAAAATTTGTAATCGTTAATGTACTGTACAGACTTCAGGCACTATTAAAAAATGCAGAAAAAGGGCTAGAACAATCTCAAAAACCTACCCATACCAATGCCTTGGCTCCTGCTATTTATCAGCCCTGTACCGTGGAGTATCACTGTCCCTTCCAATAAGCACAGTTTTGCCAAAGTCTAATCTGAATCTCTCATTATGCCCAAATCAAACTTCTCTTTAACTCACAGAAGACATCAGAAGCAACAACTTTCTTCTTGCCAGTCACATTCTACATAGTTGAAGAGTCTTATGACCCCCTTTAGGTCTTTTCAACCCAGCTTTACTGTGTGGTTTTGAGTGATCTTAAATAACTTCCTCAAAATTACATATGAATGAATATATTTTGATTTTAATTGGGGTCTATATTTCATTTGTATTCAGATGTGTCCCTTACCAGGATGGAAAACAAGTTTACAGGTAGATAATGTCACTGGCAGCCTGGGATGTAGCCTTATATGCAGGACATATAAAGGGGTTTTCTCCCTCTCTTTTTAAATCAAGAAAAGCAAAGCATTCCCATTCTGAAGCTAATCTGCAACCAGCTCTAGCCTGTAATTCAAGGGAGGCCCAGGAACAAAGAATCTAAATATAAACTGAGAGAAGCATGCTAATATTGATTTACTGTAGAGTAATAAAGTAAGGAACTCAGTGAGAGCACCATTGTAAATGTCATCTTGAAAGAATTGGGGGGAGGGGGCAGAAATTAAAGGACTAAAGCTTCAGAGGCTTTGCCAACACTGTGAAGGGGGAATCCTGTTACTACAGGGATGCTACTGTATTGTTTGTCTTCAACTTGGAAAGGCTTTTGTGCATCAATTAACTAGAAGATAATTTAAGAATTTTTGCATGGAAATACCATCCTCATTACTTAATGGAGTGCATAACTGCACTTCCAGATAACTAAGAACTCTACCTCTACTCCACAAAACCCAGCAGGGCATCTACTGTCAAGAGGGGAGTTAGGCAGAGAGAAACAACATCAAACAATCCAAGAGAGTTGCTTAACAGCTTCCACACTGTACAAGCAAACCTTTCTCCACTCTTTACAGAGATGAGCCAGTCTCCACACAGATTTTTACTGTAGGAAGCAAACACAGTTTTGGCCAATACAACCTTGGGAATGGCTGCATTTCATTCCACCTCAGAGAAGACACTACAGTATGTTTCCTCCAATCAATGAATACCATCAAAAATTAGGTAATGAAAATTAATCATACTCCTAAAAACGAAGGACAGTATCAGCCAAATACTAAGGGGAAAAAAATTCCACTCTCAAGACACACAAACCATATTCTCTTGGGGGTCAGGAGTGCAGGCAAGATTTGGCTGGGACGTGTGTGTGGGGGTAAACTTCCTTATAGTCTCGCCCAACCAGCCAAATTACCTTATTATAATTTAATGAACAAAGAAATTAATTACATGGGTATTTCCCCTCCCTGCTTTTGTCACAAGAAGATGCTACACACAGTTCTTCACCTCAGCTGCATACAAGCAGACATGGTCGCTAAGTGAGGAGAGGTAACTAAAATACTTAGAACCCTGCAGGTCATGACCAAAAATTGTAAAGATACAAT
This sequence comes from Apus apus, assembly GCF_020740795.1. Lineage (NCBI taxonomy): Eukaryota > Metazoa > Chordata > Aves > Apodiformes > Apodidae > Apus > Apus apus. The sequence goes on along the minus strand of NC_067284.1, from coordinate 50,624,833 downwards.
CTCCCTAGAAGAAAACAAATATTCAACCCACATACAATACAAATTCAGTTTTCCCATCACCTTATTGTTAAGATTTTCACATTACCTAGTCCACAAATGGCTTCATTTCTAAAAACAAACTGGAATGTACTGTAGGAGCTTACTATCAAAGTTCAGTCTTCTACAGTATGAAGTGTGAAGTCTCAGCTACTCGAGTTAAGTCAAAAGATGGATATAAGAGCACTATTTTTTTTCTTGGTGACCATGCTAATAAAGTTTCACAGTAATCCCTGCCACACGATGAACAGATGCAATATAGAAACATATGGGAAATAGTATGTAGTTTCCAACAGACTTCCAGAGGACACACCAATTTTATGCAACTTTGCAAAATTCAAACTTTCCATGTGGCACTGTAAAGAACATGAGATGTAACAATGTAAAACAGGTAACCACCTACCAGCATTAACAATGGCATCCACCTCGAGCAGGGTGATATCACCTCTATACAGAGAGACTTTCTCGCTCAGATTTTTCTTCCCCTGCAGATCTTCTTTAGCGTTTTCACCTACAAAACAAGAAAGCAGTAAAACCGGATTACAAACACGGGGCCGAGATGACTCCTTAAATCCCAGGGCAGGTACCCGCCGTTCCACTTGCTCTGTTGCTGTCAGACTGCTGCATTTTTCAGTTTCACCTCGAGAGGGCACCGGTAACCCACAAAGATCACAGCGTTCACCTGAAAATCACACCACTTGCTTTTTGTTTTCAAATACAACTCTTTATGAAGCACCGGTTCCTTGCCTACTTACCATTAGATTTAAAACAAATATGTAAATATGCACTTTTTTTGAGCTAGAACCATCACATAATTTTCTTTGGTAACTGCAGCAGCATAAATTACAAAAAAGAAAAGTTAGTTAAAATAATCCTCCTACTGAAGCAGTACTTCCATCCGACCCAGAATTATTCTGAATGCCTACAACAACACATAAGCACATCAACTGCCAACAGCCCCAAAATTCACGACTAGCCCTGGCAGCTGGTAGTAGAGAGAAGAAAAGTGAACAAAAACACCAGCAAATTTGAACTTGGCGCACTGCCACCTTAAACTGTTCAACTAGAAGGGAAATAAAGCCACAACATACATCAGCTTTCAAAAAATTTGCTACCTTAACAGTGTTATAATAGTCTCTATTCTGGTAAGCTCTTAATTTTTGTATCACCAATTCACTTCATTTGCATCATAATCAATCTACATAACAGCTCATTTACCTCTAACACTTCTACATAGACATACTGGCCAAAAGCTTAACATAGTCTTACATTGTTAGGCATCTACATCATTAGCAAATAACTAAACAGAGAAGGAAAGATTGCCTAATTGGTGTGTTTTGCTTTTTTTAATTAATTCTGACACAAGCCAAGTCTTGAGAGGTTTGAGTTCTTATATTGGCCAGAAATTGAACTGAATTGCTAAAGTGACAACTTAACTGGAAAATAGTTATCAATATTCAAAACAAATGAAATTTATTTAAATGTAAAAAGACATCACAGATCCAAAGTTGGCCCTTTAGATTTTACATCAACCTCAATTTTAATCAATTTCCACCAATCCAAATTTACCTACTCAAATTTGTCAGTATTACAAGCAACCATAAGTAGAAATAAGACATTTATATCAGATCTTGCTCTTCTAACTTCAGCATAAATCGCTTGTATCAGAAATAGTTTAATCTCAACCACTCCAAAATAACTTGCCTCACTCAATGCTACTTTAGATCAGCTGTCACCTGTCTAATGCAAAACCCATGCCACCTCCAGCTAAAGAGATGTTGCCACTATGTTGTGCATTAGCATAAAGGTAGTCTTGTATTCAAGTGTGTGTATTTCAGGAGTTTAATTTCTGTGCTTGGCTCCTAAAGCAACTATTCCATTGCCACCAGATCACCCTCAGTGTCTTAACCAAAGTGAAGAGTGTTTCAGTGGAAAGGTATCAAGTGTTTATTATCATAATAAGAAATTTTTATCACTCCAACCTAAATGTTATAGTATTGAACCATTTTCCCCACAGAAGGTAACCATTGCAGTTAGCTGTTGAGTTGCATTAACATAAAAATCAGCCTCTATGCCCAATTTACAGAGTCTGATTTATTATCTGCTTTCACATTAACTGCATTCTGCCAGCAAGTAGGAGAATTTTTTCCCCATCCCTCCCCAGTGAGCACCCTGCTGGAGCCCTGCCAAATTTAAAATGTACACTGTCATCCTCCGCCTTCTGCTCGAGTTAGTGCAATACTAGTTAACATCAAATCTAACACTTTGAATTCTCCGAACTAAAACAATTTAAACAGAAATTACAGTTTAGGTATTACAGTATTTGTGTCAATATGATATGAACTCACAGAAACAATCCACCAGGAACAAAACAGTTACCACACAATTAAAGAAAAAAAAAAAAAGCTAATTCTCATTATCCCCGATTTCTGAGTTAGAGGGAAAATAAAGATGTCCCATAGTCAATTCACCAGCAAGGTCACCTAACATTGCTCACACTGGCACCGCCTCCCTACTTTCTGTCTTCCACAGCCTTCACAAGTTTGCCTCTAGTTCTCCCTCTTTGCAAATACTCAATAGATTTGAGAGTGGTTTTCCTGAGACTTCTTCCCCACGGAAATGCATTAAAGAAAAAAAATTACCAAAAAACCCCAACAATACTTCGGTATTATCTACCACATCCTCTTCATTAAGTCCCTTTCCTGCCCCACAGTTCTTGGAAGAGCCCTGATGACCGCATCTTTAATACAGTTCAGCAGCACAACCATGTGCTGCCTTGTACATCTTTGATAGATTACCCTAATTTCTGTCTGTAAAAATCTGATTTAACAGAGGATTTGAGCTCACGCTTGCTTTGCTGCATTCTGGTTGTTACAGAAGGATGTTCAACATTATAGAAATCATGGAGACCCAAGTCTTTTTCACAAAGACAGTCAACAAGCCCACTGATATGCTGCTGGTTCCAAAAGTAATCCCAATACCATCCAAATTGATACAGGAGGAGAGAGGCCTGTTTTTCTTTTGCCATCTGTCAGATCCCTGGGGCTGGCAGACAACGTTTTCTAACAAAGTCAAAACAGATATCTGATTTGGGATATTTTCTTCTCCTGTAGCTGATTTAGTCATCCTGGCAAGGACAGTGAAGTCATTCCTGGCCATTACATTTGCTTCCCACCTTTGTCTCCCATCTTTTCCTTCACAAAACACATGTCTGTCTGCTTGTCAGATTAAAAGAAAAAAAAACAACAACCCACCCTGCACAATCTGCACTCATTCAGTTCAAAGCCTCTTCGCAAAGTAACTAAGAACTTCAGAATTGTAAGTGCAGTAAGTCCTCAAAGTACACCAAGTCCTCAAATATACCCAAGAAACTGAAATGCTGTAGGTATTATCCTGTAATCCATGGTAGCTGAACTAAGTGAGGACAAACTAGCAATTCCAAGACGTTGCTTATTTTGCAAAGGACATACCACCATGAGAATGTACTAGCGCATTAATAAAAATCCTGGCAGTGACAGATTTACCTTGCACTTGTAGCGCAATGAGATTATTCCTTGCTCTTATTAATGAAACAGCTTTACATACATCCTCAACAAATAAATCCTCTGAAGTGGTTGCTACATAACCTACTACTCAGCACAAGACACAAAGCAGGAGTTGAGTCACAGAATCACTTAGGTTGGAAAAGACCTTTAAGATCATTGAGTCCAGCCACTAATCCTGCTCTACCAAGTCCAGCACTAAGCCATATCCCCAAGCACCACATCTAGATGACTTCTAAACGTATCTAGGGATGGTGACTCAACCACCTCCCTGGGCAGCCTGTTCCAATGTCTGGCAACCCTTTCAGTGACAAAGTTCTTGCTAATGTCAAGTCCAAACCTCCCCTGGTGCAGCTTGAGGCCATTCCATCTTGTTCTATCACCAGCTACTTGTGAAAAGAGACCAGCGCCTCTTTACAACATCCTTTCAGGTAGTTGTAGAGGATGATAAGGTCTTCCCTCAGCTTCCTTTTCTTCATACTAAATAGCCCCAGTTCCCTCAGCTGCTCCTCATAAGACTTGTTTCTCAAGGCCTTTCACCAGCTTTGGTGGTGCCCTTCTTGGACATGTTCCAGCACCTCAACGTCTTTCTTGTTTTGAGGTGCCCAAAACTGGACACAGTATTAGAGGTGTAGCCTCGCCTATGCTGAATACAAAGGGACGATGACCTCCCTCATCCTGCTGGTCACACTATTTCAAATACAGGCCAGGATGCCAGTGACCTTCTTGGCCACCTGAGCACTGTTTGATCCTATCCAGACACTTGTCCATCAGAACCCCCAGGTCCATTTCTGCTGGACAGCTTTCCAGCCACTCTTCCCCAAGCCTGTAGGATTGCATGGGGTTGTTGTGGCCCAAGTGCAGGACTCAGCACTTGGCCTTGCTGAAGCTCATATAACTGACCTTGGCCCACTGATCTAGTCTGTACAAGTCTCTCTGTAGAGCCTCCCTGCCCTCAGCCAGATCAACATTTCCTCCCAACATTTGCAAACTTACTGAGGGTGCGTTCTATCTCCTCATCGAGCTCACTGATAAAGATGTTAAAAAGAAGTGATCCCAACAATGAACCCTGAGGAACCCAACTTATGACCGGCCACCAGCTGGATGTAACTCCATTCACCACCACTCTCTGTGCCCGGCCATCCAGCCAGTGTTTTACCCAGCAGAGCACACACCTGTCCAAGCCACGAGCAGCCAGTTTTTTCATGAGAATGCTGTGGGAGACAGTGTCAAAGGCTTTACAGAAGCCAAGGCAGACAACATCCACAGCCTTTCCCTTATCAACCAGGCAGGTCATCTTGTCATAGAAAGAGATCAGGTTCAAACAGGACTTGCCTTTCAAAAACCCATGCTGACTGGACCTGGCTTTCTCTTAGGCCCAAGTTTTTAGAGATAAGAAAGCCTACTTGCCAAGATAATAGAACTTTTGAATTTGTCCCCACATTCGTTGTCCAGAATGTCCCTTGAAGGCAGAACAGCTGGAAAGCCAGGAAAATTCAGATATACTCCAGTCCTACAAAAAAAACTAAACAAAAAACTCCAAAAACCAAACAAACCCCAAAACACACTACCTCAAAACAAAAGTCCGTCTCACTTATAGATGGAGCCACCACAGACATGAAAATATTTTGTTTGGTCTGTGACTGTGAATATAAGTAGCTTTCAGGACAAGCAAGCAGAATAGAAGACTGATCTTTCTGAAGTATCTCCAGAGGAATCCAAACACAGCTATACAAAAATTCAAGAGGCATTAGAAGATATTTAAGATCATCCAGCCGCACAACAAAGAACGCTGAGGAAGGAAGGCTCGCTCCTCCCTGCTGGAATAAAGGCTCCTCCCTGCTGGAAGAACTGCCCTCATCTCCTTCATTGCCATAGCTCTCCTGACTCACAAGAAAAACCAAATGCACACAAAGCAGCCTCAATGCCTTCAGATCACCAGTTTTCATCAAGCCAGGATTAGTAAAATGCTAAAACAGCTGTCAAAATAGGACCATGCCAGGCTTAAGTATGAGCAATAGCTTCTGCTATTTGGGGGGTATTATGCTTGTACACCCCCAGGGAGACCATTTCTTGGGCTTTTGTTCCCTCTGGAGCAGGACTTCACCCCTACCTCTAGCCCATGTCCATCGCCACTGAAAAAGTAAAAATAAAGGCTTTTAGTGGCAGACCCTCATAAAAAGAGAGAAACCCCCGCAAAGTAGAGATGATCAACACTTGTTCAGCCATCTTTATTCTCTCCCAACTCTCCCACAGAGAATTTTTATTATTAGTTTTTCTTCCTTAAGTCATATTTGTGCAAAGTTATGTACATTGTGTGAACTATGAGGTTTATGAATGGACTCAAACGGCATTTTAAGCACGTTAATATTTCACATATTTCATAACAATTATGTGTGCATGACAAAAGCATATAAAGATAAATTAATTAACTGGTACATAGAAAACTATTAAAGAGGAGGACAAATGAAATATTCGCAAAGTTTTCAAATGCCTTTCTAAATTTCACTCCCGTCACACAATAGAAACTACCATAAAGTGACAGCAGACATAACTACAGACTTTTCAAGTCTATTCATTTGAAATAAATTAAATATACAAAGTGAGGCATTGATGTGTAAAGCAACTTCACTAGCATGCAAAAAAATCTGCATATTCACAAGCAGGTGAAGACCTAAAGGAACCCTAAGGAAACACCTAACATGAAAGTAGTTCATAAGACTTAGCTTTGAATTTTTTCCCTAGTGGGTACTCAGCCTCTCTGCCAGTTTTCTGATCTCAATAATTCTCAGACTTTCTTCCTCTGCCTAACTAGCCTTAATTCAGAACTTACCCATCCCTTCTCTGAGGCGATTTTGACAGGAAAAAAAAAAAAAAAAAAATCAAGAAGCATCATCTGCTAGGGAAACATAGCAAAATACTGAAAAAAATCAAACACATAACTGAAGCATAAATAGACAGGTTGCTTTGGATTATTTTATTTAAACTTTAGTATTGTAAACAAGCTTACTGTAGCTCCTATCAGAAAGCAAAGTCAATGGCCACTAAATCATCTATGTAAACACAGGCACAAAGGATGGAGTTGATCCTGTTTCATCCTTCCCAAAATCTGTTTTGTTTTGGCTGTTTAAGACACAAAACAGCAGAGACACCAAAAATGTTCTACATCCTCGTCTTCCCCCACACCTTGCCTCAGGAACATACTGAAGTTGAATATCTTCAACATAAACCAGCTGAAAATGTTTGTCCCCCCCCACCATTTTTCTCTACAGATCCACCATGTTCCATCCCCATCTACCCAACTCAACCTCAGCTTTTTCTCCTAGGTTACATCCTTTGGGCCTTTAATCAAGCTCCAAGTGTCTCTCAGCTCCTTCTAGGCAATTTTTTCTTGAAGCATGATGAAGTTCATCAGCTGACATCTTAACACCAAGCACAACGAATAGGCAGTCCTGTCCCTCCGGCTTTACTTACAGGTCTTTCTAGCTCAAGTTAAAGGAAAAGTACCCTTAGACCTTATATGCAGAAAATCGCATCAGATTTAGTGAACAAACATTGGACTTGGACAGAAAATGCAAAGTTCATCAGAACTAAGGGGAAAAAGTAATTTCAGAACAGCTCACTAGAGGGAGTCCCCATAAAAGGCATGAATGTGCTTGGCTGGTGCGATAAAAAAGGATGGCACATTCATTTTTAACTTAATTGTATCATCAACTTTGAAACTCAGTCACTGCTAAAATACCCAGGTTTTAAAAGCCTAGTATAAAGTACCTTAATTTTTGAAGCAGGTCTCAAGACATCCAATTACAGAAATCCCTACAGCAATACCAAAGAGCTTGCAAGCAAAGACAGGAGAAAAACCTACAGCTGGAAGAGATTCTGTTAAAGGCATTTTTTAATTTTAAAACTATTTGATAATGAAAGAGTAGAGCACGCACACAAAATATTAAAAAAAGTTATTAAAAGCCCATAGTATAAAGCAATACCTATGACAAAGAAAACGGCTCTTGGCACTCCATGAGCAAAAGCAGATAAGGGGGGGAAATCAAAGAACCTGTGAAAAGGATTTATAGCAGCTACACCCACAGGCTTGTGGAATTAAAATGAAATTCTGTTTAACAAGTCAGGCAACTTAACGTTTTTTCTCCTCTAGTTCATAAAAACAAGAGTAACAGACTGAACTGCAAGAAACAAAGCTGAAAACGGGAGAGTTTCACCATGTACAGTCAGCTTTAGAATTCACAGCTGAAGGAAGCAAATTAATTCCAAGTTAAAAATAAATAATAAGTCTGCCTGTTATCTCATCCCTGCTACAACAGCTACTAGTAGAAATATGTATTCCCACAAGGAAGGCTTCTCCAACAGTAGTCTACAACATGATCTGGAAACAGCACTGTGAAAAAAACCTGAGCAAGGGACAAGAGTCCAAACATCAACCCTAGACAAGAGCCAGCTCTTCCACTCCTAGGAGAATCCTCAGCAAAGGCTGGACTGGGACATTGCTCCACTTCTCTTGGGCTGCTAAAAAAACACCCAAAGGAGCTGAGTGAGCTTTAAGAGTGCATCTGACCACAGAGAGAGAAAGGTACAGCAGCTATTTGGCTAAACACTCTGTGTGCTCTTCCCTTTAGTGCTTTTTTTTTTTTTTTACTGCTTTGTTTTTACAAGTGTCCTGTGCAGATTAAAAATTACAAATTATTAGCAATTACTAACCTCACATTTAACAAAGCTTTCCATTCCATTTGTTTCTGCATAAGCTTGTAGAGCATTACAGAAGACAGATTTTAAGATTACGTGCCTGCTCCTACTCCTACTAACCATGGATGGTTATACAGGAAAGGCAATTGCTTATCTAAATCAAGATAAGCATTATTTCCATATGTTCCATCACCAGGGGGGAAGCATTCACAGATGCACTCTAGTACTTCAGATTTGTAGTACACATTTGTTCTATCACTTTTTGGACTTAAGCGAGATCCAAACCTGAGCACAAGGACGAAACATCTGTTGCAGACTAATCACTTTCTACCTAGCCAAAAATGCAGCACATCATGCAAGTCAAAAGCTCTTGATGATGAACACCACCACCTTCTCCCTGGCGGCACACTCTGCCAATATGCTCCGTTTCAGCTAATTACAAAGTGGCATAATTGGATTAGCCAAGGACTATAGCCAAGCATGAAGCTTATGAGGCATACAGACACCACAAATCACAGAACAGATGAGGTCTGATGGGACCTCTAGAGATCATTAAGCCCAGCCTCCCACTCAAAGCAGGGTCATGTACAGTAAGTTGCCCAAAACCCTTTCCCAGTTGAATTTTTTAGCATCTCCAGAGACTCCACCACCTCTCTGAGCAACCTGTTCCAGTACTCAGACACTCTCACAGTACGTATGTGCTTTCTTAGGCGCAGAAAGAATTTCCTCTTTCAATTTGCACCCATTGCTTCTTGTACTGCCACTGTGTATGACTGAGAAGAGTCTGGAGCTATCTTCTTCACAGTCTCCATCATTTATTTATAAACATTGATGAGATCCCATCTGGGGCATTTTGTCTTCAGGCTAAACCCCAGCTCTCTCAGGCTCTCCTTGCAGGAGAGATGCTCCAGCCCCTTAATCATCTTTGTGGCTCATCTGATGCATCCACTTCCCATTTTTGCACCCCTCAAAAATTTGATGAGGTTGCACTCTGCCTCATTTTCAAGGTTAGGAGGTCATGGTACCTCCCATTCAAGGTTTTTCAGAAGGTATATCTCCATTTGGACATGGACTTGATGCCTCCTGGTTAACTGAGGAGCCTACCTCCAACAAACCACACCATAACCAAGTCCAAAAGTGCTACAATACTCCCTTCTAAAGCTGCCACGAAAAGCCGAGAACTAACTCACCTGGACCCAGTTGAATGTAGTGATATGGTTATCAGCAGCCCACAAACAAGGCTGTAAATACAAGCCTCTACCTATCAGTCACATGATTGAATTAGAGCCATCAAACACAGTTACACATTGAAGAGTGGTGCACCATGAAAATTTATTTTAGAAATTGCTAGTCAACCCTAGCTATCCACACAAGGCTCATGCAAAATGCAGTTATTCTTGTGTCCAGAGGTCTTGCATAGTCCTTACAGTGTTACGTTCTAACCTTTTCCTCTATCCCACACAACTCTCTATGTCCCCTAAGAACGAAACAGAGAGACAAAAAAAATCTATTTAAGTCCAGGAGAAGAGGAAGGAGAGAGAATGGAGGAAGCATGTCCTTTTTCTGAAGTTTTTGTAAAGCAATGGAAGACTTGGTATGGAGTGAAAAAGTACCCATGACCAAAGTTTGAGAAAGCACTACTAACAAACAAGGAGAACAAGAAAAGGAATACATTTTCGATTCTTATTTGTGATGCAGCCAGGTCTGCAGGGACACGCAATTGTCGATTCATAAATCAAAGTCTTCTCACTTCAATGGCATACACAGTGACAGCAAAGACACAACGTAAGTAAGCTGAAGCCTCAGCGTATTTGTGTGTTTACTTGGATATTCAGCATCCAGCTGCTATGCTTGCTTCTGTTGGTTTGAGATTTCACGATTTAGGGTCCACAGGAACTGCTGCTGGTTTAGCTAGGACCCAGAAGGAGCTGTGCTTTGTATATTTAAAGAAACTCAGTCACTGTCTTCTTTGGTTTAGAGGCTTTATTGTGGTTTTTATGTTTGTTTGTTTTGGGGTTTTTTTTTATGTGAACCTTCAGAGGCATTTGAGACTTTGTGACTATACACTGGAAGAAAAATGCCCTCAGACAGCATATTTGCTAAGTTCCTGGCAAAGCCCGATTATGAGTACCTCAATTTGAGGGATAACAAGAATTTCAGTACACAGATCCTTCTTCCAGAACAGTAGTGTGCCTTGTAGAGAAATACATTAAATGGTCAACTAAGGTCTCATTGAGGCAAGAACTACACTGTGTCATCTCTGATTCACTTCCTACTTTCTAACTTTCCTCTACTACAGAGAGCTTTTCATTAAGAATGGAAGTTCAAAAATTGGGAGGAAAAGCAAACTTCACTCTTTTAGACCACTGTTCATCGCATCACACATCATCCAAAACCTAGACTATCAGCAGCACAGTATTCCTTCACTCAGCTTTAGAAACTGGCTGGAAAATGAATGCCTTTTCATAAGCAACCAGGAATCAGTTCTTCAGCAGTACCTGCTTATTCACTAAGAAGTGAAAACCCATTTTTAACAGGAGTGCATAGCACAGAGCATCAAGCAGAATTAACTAAGTTTACAGTGAGAAACCACAAATTCATTAACTTTCATTCATTAGCTTACTAAGAAGTCAGACAGTTTTTACTCTACATTCTCTGCTTTTTTTAATTCCCTACACCATTGCTAAGCAACAGCTTCTCTAGTTGAGCATTAGAGTCTTTCGTAGTACTTGCTGTGCAGCTTGGAAACAACAAGTTACTACCAGCAAGCTATGAAGCTTCTGCAAAATTGTCAGCAAATATTACATGGCATTGTCATGCAAGAACCTCTCTGCACAATATATAGTGACAACTGCTTACAGATGGGAGCAGGAACTTCAGTTTTCGAGTACCAGGGGACAGGTAGGTAAGTTTTATGCAAGCACAAAAGATAATGCTTTCAACAATATGACATTAGGCATGGTGGGTAGTGCTTACCTTCCAGCATTTCCCCTTTCCTATTTCCCAAGATACCACATATAATTTGCTACCCTAAGAAACCAGAGGGCTTCAATCCAAACAGCAAGGTAAGAAAAACCTTCAGTATTTGAAGAGGACTCCACCAAGACCCTCTAGCATTTTCAGTCATACTTGCATACTTGAAGGACTTGAAAAACAAAATAATACAAACTCACAAGCCGTTAAGAGACTCGCTAGGAGACTGAGCCCTATCCTCTTCCACATGTCTACCTGGAAAAACATACACCAAACCTCAAAGCCTTTCTTCAGTCAATATAAGGCACACATTGGTGTGCATCACCTATTCTGTCTAGGTTTAGTTATTTGTGATACACATACAAAAAGTCTCCTCCAAGACTTCCAGGAGCAATGCAAAAAGGGGAAAAATGGAACTCTACTTCTCTAAATATAACTGATCCATCCCTTCAGTGACAGTTACATGAAGCCTGGGGGTTGCTTTCAGTTGATGTAGATTCATTAAGTATTCCCATGAAAGGATAGCACTGGTGTGTTTGCATGGGAGGAGTGTCTTTTTTAAAGATTACCTTACTCATACAGAAACTATGACATTAAGCATACAGGATTAAATCCAATGCAGGCTGAACTTTGACTACAAGTCATATTTGTGCAGTAAATTAAAAACATGTAACTTTTACACCTTTACAGACTATCCATCAGTACCAAAGAGACAATAAAAAAGGCCCGTATTTGCATAAACAAGCTCTGTGAAAAAGCAAAGGGAAGGATAAGATAGTTAATGTTTTAAAAGAAGACAGCTGTGCAACCAGTTCTACACTTTCTTCATATCTGCATTACAGATGGAATGAGTCTTCTGGACAGGATCCTCTTGGTAAACTATGAAGCAGTCTCCTCTAACTCAGTGTTTGATCATGAACACCTAGAGATGCTATTAGGGAAAAGGTGCATATAGATCACTACTTCCACTTTCAGAAATAAACTTATTGGCTATAACAGCACAACGCTTAAGAGTTGCGGTACGTGCATTCTAGAGCATCCCATCCACAAAATAAAACATCTGGAAACTTTGGTAAAGGTGCTTGTGACACACACTTCTGCAAACATGCCAAGCCAACATGTAACAGCTGCAAGTCTCAGTACCTGTTCTGTGTATAAATATTATGCTTCCCTCTCCTCCCTATTTAAAGAAATGTCTCTTCATTAAATGGAGCCACACAAAAAAAGGTAACTTCCACAGTTTTTAAAGCTGTGCCAAATATAACTTTACATTTATGCAGAACCTCCTACAGGGCTGAGGAATTCTATGTCAGCTGGAGTTTTCAGCTGCACATCAGCTAGGTGCCCTCTCACAGAGAGAGCCACATCACATGGGAAGAACTACAACAACTTATTCAGACATTAGTTGATTTGTTAGAAACATTTCTATGTGTTGATCAGTCAGGCTCTCATGAAATGAAATAGGAAGCCAAGCTTCTCTGGTTTCCAGTGATTGGGTTTTTAACACATGTATAATCAACTATTTAACTGTGCACGAAGCAAATGCAGCTATGCATGAAAGCTGGTTAATATGAACCAGAGATCTCAATGAGCTTAAACTGCATCAGTGATCCCCCTATCTTATCAAGTGAGTTAAACCAGTACCCTCAGGTAGTGGTGAACTTTCAGACTTAATGCAAGTCTCCCACATCCAGCAAGCAGCAGTTGATAGGCCTACCCTGTATGATCACTAATTAATATTAGCCCCAGACAGCAAATCCTAGTTCAATCAATAGCTCAGCACATTTAGAAATACCTGTCACATCTAAACTACAAGCCACACTAGTCACTTACTTGTTTTATCAAAAGAGGCTCCCAGTCTTCTGCAGGAAGACATCAGCTTTTTCCTTCTGCACTTGAAGATATCCAAAAGTTAAGTAGCCAGTCAAAAGGGCAACATGTCTATAATAGTAAGCTGTGACAAGGGTACAACTTAACAGCTTGATCTTGGCCTCAATCTAATCACAGACGCATGGTTTCTAGTCAGGCTGGCACACTGGCTCACATCTGTCTGCAAAAGACTGTGAGGACATATGCTACAATCCATCATAAATTATAGATTATGGCTTTAGCCAAGGTACCACAGTGAACAAAACTAGACGACTTAAACTGTCTTTGTAGAGCAAGAAATTGATTTGGGGATTTGATCTTGCAATCCTCTATGCTCAAAAGGAGCTCCCCAAGCTCAAAAGGACCACAACCTTTATACACAAAGAAGTGGAATGGGGAAGAAAAAAAAATAAAGGAGCAAAGGCAGACATGTACATAAAGACAAACTACTGGAAACCAAGACGTAGGCTATTACTTTTCCCTATATACATTAAGCTATCCCACTCAAATAGCTGCCATTTTTCTTCTTTCACTTAGTAGTCTTGCATACGAGACAAGTCAGCCATTAAAAAAACCCAAGCTAGACCTTGAGAAACCCTACACTTTCTCAGCAATTTCTGAGGAACAGCACATACTGACTGACAACACATCATCACGTGCTAAAGCCATCCTTCCTCACACTCTGAATGAGCCTGCCAGCTGACAGCACACTGCATCATCTGGACTTTCTAACTCTGGTTAGGACTTCCTTAGGGACCTTTGTACAACACTTCAGTGCAGAGCCATGTTCAGTAGCTACACAAAATAAAAAAACGGATTGTTTCTCATTTTGCATAGGACAGAAGCTCAGAAGTTTTAAATCTGGTCCAGACCTGTGGCACCAGCACTCACAACATTAGAAATACTCTTTCTGGAAATAAGTGCTTAACTTCCCCTTGCATCTCCACTTATTATTACCCTCTAAAACATGTTGAGAGCTTGTGGAGCTTCTATAAGGATACTTATTTTGAGATTTATTGTTGACAGCAGGATCCTTTCCTTTGCTTAAGTCTTGCCCCTCAAGGAGCTGGCTGCCACTGTAGATAAGAGGGTTCTCAGCTGCATGCAAAAGGGCCACAAAATGATAACTCTATCAAGGACCTCTATAAGCTTAACATTGTGAAAATTAACGTCTTAAAAAAACATGAAACAGCAGCTTAAAAAGAAGTCATCATCTTAATTACATCAAAGACAAGTGATTTACTTTCTTAGAGAAAGGATTAGCCACAGTGGATTATGTGTTCTTAAACTGTGTAAACAGAGCTGGTTTTTTTACATTTTAATAATAGCCTCTCACACTTACTGAAAGCCAGGTTTTTCTTTCCCCCCCACAGTACTTTATAGAAAACTAACACAAGCACCATTTCTCTGACAGTTAATCCATCCTATAAAGGTTATATGTATGCAGCTCACCAGGGAATTACAAGGTCAATCAAATACATATTGGTTCTTTTGTTTACTGTAGTTTTTTGCCCCGCCATATTAAACACACTTCTGTATTGACTTATATCAAGGATATTACTAACTAGGTACAAATACTTTCCTTCAAAAACAAACCACCACACACCCCGCAGGTTACTTTTAAGTTTACACTCTAGTAAGTTTGCACCTGAAGAGTTTTTCCCATTTCTGTGCTGTGCAAAGGTATATTTGGAAAAGCATATGAAGTGTATGTTTAGGAAGACAGAAATGTGTGTGGGGTCAGTAGATCCCATGGTCAGATTTGCAACATTCTGCAGCTTTGCATCTGTTCAGGACAGATCCCCAGAGGGCTGCCAACAACCTGCGAGAAGCAGAACACACAGAGCTCCAGTTACTCCCTATTGCTCTGGCTGCCTTCGATATCTTTTGTAGCCAAACATAAGCCTCCTCAGCCTTAAAGTCACTCTGCACTATGCCACAGGACAGACTCCTGGACACCTTTAGAACAGACTAGTAAGTTGCAAACATGGTTTGCTCTTGTTACCAATCTAGTTCCTTTGCTGCTTCCTCAATACATGCATAAAATGGACAGACAACAGAAATGGGAAAACAGGTTTATAGCTATTTCCACAAAAAACACAGAATTACCTAAGTATTCAAAATACTTCTTAACTATGATCTCCACATAATTCACGGAAGCCACAGACGTCCGTTTTTTTGTGGAGCTCCCCCAGCTATTACACAAAGCTATTAATAAGCAGTGATCTCCACATGAATTTACATGACATAACTTTCTAACCTTAAACACAAAACTCTTCAAAAGACCTTGCGTGGCATGCCAATATATTGAAAGTGAGGACAAAACCAACTACAGCATTTAAGAGAAGCTGGATCTCACATTCAAGGCCACAACTAAAAGCAGGAGACCGTGAACCAGGGCATGCAAGTTACTGCAGTTTTCTGCATGAACTCAGCAGAAAAAAACCCTGCTGAACTGTCACCAAACAAAAGAGTTGCAGTAGCAAAACCACCATTTTCTTTGACTGACAGATAATAAGCATCATACTGAGCTAAGATGTCTCGATTTACTTTCACCTTTGTCACTCAGCTAGAAATCTGTTTTTTATTAAAGTCACCATAAGGAAAAAAAATAATGCAAGCTGATGGAGGTTTTTTGGTGAGGGAACGGTCTTGAAGTGTACTAGTTTCACAAAGCTGCTTCAAGGCTAACTCCTTGATTGCTGGGCAACTTGCGACAATCTTGATGTTCTAGTAGAACATTATTTCTTCTTCTGTATAACTCCCTGGAAATAACGAGCTGTTTAGAGAGATGCTATTTCTCACTTGTAGACATCTGGCTGCAGCTTAAGTAATGGCACTACTTTCCAAAGGCTGTTTGATGAGAACCACCTTGAATCCTGGTTCCTCCAGGAAAGATCACATGGTATCAAACAGGGACACACAGAAATGGCCTGAAGAACCCAGTATTACCTGTGGTTAGTTAACCATCTCAAGAAAGGCTGGTCAATGGAGCTCCACACTTTCTCTTTCCAGCATGAAGCATTTTGAGTGGGTCATCTAGACGCTTCATCTTTATTATCTTGTGTCAATTCACTGTGAATACTTAGAAAGCTACAGATTTGTAGTACAGAGGCACTTTTTAAAATCTAAATCTCACTATTATACATAAACCCCTCAGTGTTAAAGTGTATTAATTTGAATACAGTTTGAACCATATTATTTTCTAAAAATACAGCAGATTAAGAAAATCCAAAGGCTGGCAAAACATCTAAACATAGAGACTTGCTTAAAAAAACAAAGCAAGCCTGCAGACATTTCATGTCCCTTCATCTTAAAAATAAAAAACAGTTACCGTGTCCATCCATTGTGACTTCATCCAAAAGTGGTTCTTACCATTAGAAAAGATCTTTAAACCATCACCTGAATTTGCTATTTTCTTGGCACCACTGCTATACCAATGAATCCCAGAGCCTCTGAAAGTAAGCAGGATTGTCAGCTGCCTTGAGTTTACTACCTACCTAATTCATTCCATTTTCTGAATTATCCCATTAATGCAACAAAACACTTTTCTATCTGTGACACACAAAACGCTGTGACAACAGAATTCCCAAGACCCTCATTTTTCAAAAAGCTTTCAAGAAAGTTTTCTGAAGTCATCTCTCACATTCCCACTGAAGAGTAAATATGTCTTTGGGAATAACTATGTACCCAAGAAAAAGCTAGTATACATATTTAACCTCAAAAAACTCTCTTAATTATTAATCTACACAGTGGCATTTTTTTCCACCAAGCATCACAAAACATAAGTATGGCTGTACATGATGAGTGTCTAGCTTAAAGTGGTATATATTAAATAGCACTTAAATAAAGATACACAAACTCCAGAGGAAAAAAAAAAAGTCCATTATTTGCACGCTGGCAGGGGGGAAAGCTGCTTTGAAGTACATAACAGAAGATACAAGATGTATCTATCTTTGGTATGTTTGAGGGATAGGAAATGGGAAGAACAATGACTTACTATACATATGTGCTATGCAGCCCTGCATAACAAGATTATTCTTCATTTCCGAAGTGGACAGCTCCAATTTCCTTAATAAATGTGGTAAAAACAAAGGAAGCTTTTATATTTACACAACTACTTCAAGAACTAGAACTTGTTTCCACTCCTACCATCTGCTCCAGTATTGAAGAGGACCAATTGTCAGTAACAGCAGTGCAAGGAAAAAGAACTGATATTTGCTTTCTGAGGTCCACTTGAACAGCCTGGCAAGATGCATACCAAAACCCAGGGATGTTTACAACATAATCCTTCTGGAAATGAACATGCCCACATCAGGTGGCTTCCCACAGTTTGAGTGGCAGGCCCTAGGCGTAGTCCCTGCAACCCACATTGCTCTCACACAGGCACAAAAAAAAAAAAAAAAAAAAAAAAAAAACTAAACAAAAAAAAACACACACACAAAAAAACCCACACATTAACTTAAAACCTGCAAAAATCCTAGGTTTTTGTTTTAGTCACAGAAAAGCAAAACAAAGGCAAAAACAATACACAGCTGCTTTCAACTTCCAAATATTTTCAAACACCTTTGCTGTTATAAAAAAAGACAATGCCCTTGCCAGCTGCCCTTCAGAATTCCCTAAGTTCACTCCTCAGAAGCCACTACATTACACTTCCCTCTGTTATACAGCCTTCCAGCTTTGCCAAAACTTACCTTAACATCAGCTTAGTCCAAGCTTTAATAGTTTTCTTCAGAATTCAGTTCTGAACACCATTTCATACCAAAGCGAAGAAAAGAAACACTGTCCTCCACAAGCTAAGGTACATTGCTCAAGCTCATCAATGAAGAGCATGCAGAGGTATCACAGTGGTCAGACTGGTTCCTTCCCAACATTAAGCTTTTGGGTCATTTCAGTTCCCACTATTTGGTACAGACTTTTCAATAACCTTCTGCTAAATTTCCATATAACAAAAATGTGTGCCTAACTGGAATCTCCTAACACCCTCCAGTGAGTCATTCACATTTAAAAATGAGTACCATAAAGCTTTTGTATTGTTCATGCAATTTTTCCTAACAGTCAGTACAAAAATATGTGCAGTACTAAACACCCTTAATCTTCAGTTGAGTATCTACGGGGACTGTTGCCAGCCCAGATGTTGCCCCTTCTACAGCTTCTTACTGCAGTGGCTGATTGATTGCACCTGCTTCACTTTATTTGTTCTTGGTTCTCTTCTTGATTTCTCCTCATCACTCTTCCTGAACAGCCACTCCACACTTTGCTAATCAATCTGTCATTTTTTCACTGTATACACTGATGGAAGTAAATGGTAAAGAACTTTTTCCACATTTCCCATCAATTGCTGTTCTGGTTTGTCAGGCCTACAGAGTATTTTTTTTATTTATCTCCCCCCTCTAGACCTCTTTAGCTTGTCACTGCAAGAAGCAGCTTTTCACTTGAAAAGATTATCAGAACTTGGGTATGACACTGTCAAGTCATCACCAACTTCATCATACCTGGGGCTCAACCTGCTCTCTCAAGAATCTCATTTAGGTTGTACCAGTTGCCCTCAGTATGTCCCAGTTCTCATCAGCAAGAAGATTTAAATCCTTATTTTTTCAGTATTTCCGGTTAAAAAGACACCTCTTACACTTTCAGAGCAGGGTCAACATTTAAAGGAAATAAAGCTTCAGATGCAGTAACACCCACATTTTTATATATATTTAATTGCACTGATCACTTAAAGTGCAGAGGCATTTCAGCATCCTAACCCTCTAGTTCACTATTCCACATGGTTTATTTACAACAAGCACATCAAAGAAAACAAGTGACTATGGATATTTTCTCCTGAATGTACAGTCTAACAAAAGCCTCAAGTAGCACAGAAGAAAGTGTGTTTCAGCACAACTTTTGCCTTCCAGCATTTTTTGCAGTGTACTGGGTACTAACAAAAAGAATGCAAGAGCAACAACAAGAAAAGAAATCCACCACTACTACAATACCCACATATTAGACACCAACATTTTGCTTATGGGAAGTGTAACAGCAATCCCAGTGTAAATCCACACCCTGTCATGTTCAGCAGCCCAAGTAACACAAGATCTGGGAATTTTTAGCATGTTATACAGAACTTGAGAGTAGTCACAATAAAAACATAGTTTGGGCTAGAACAGATAGAGAGCCTACACATGATACACTGCATATCCCTATGAATTGAAGGCCTTCAAAATGAACTTTGGAGAAGTGAGGTAATTTTTTATTTTTTGCAGCCTTTGTTTTCTAGATGAACAAGCTTCTTTATGTTGTAAGATATAGAAGACCTACTTTAACAGGAGAAAGAGGTCTACAGATACAGTTGCAATACAACTACTCAACAGCACTGAAGACCTCAGCAATCTGACATATTTTCACTTCAAAAGTCATTAAAGATCCTCTTAGGAGTAGACAATAGCATTAGTTGTTTATTACAATAGCATCTGCAAATATGTCATCTCCTCCAGATTGTGCTAAAAAAAGGTGTTACAGCTTTTCCATTTTATTAAAAACAGGTGATTAGCTCCAGGCCTCTTTTCACCTGGAGAATTATCATAAAGACCATGTTCACCCGCAGCCACAAGACTACCCTACACACCTGTTCACATGGGAGGGCCAGTATTTGCCCTTAATGACAATAAAAGGGTCAGAAAACTAATCCTCTATCTACAGCAGCAGAAAACATTTGAGGTCTCCTATTTCAAGCCCCCTCAAAAAAAGGCAAACAAAAAAACTCAACAAAAATCCAAAAAATAATACCCTTCAGCCAAGTACGATAACAAGACCAAAAAAAAAAAAAAAAGAGGACAAAACCAGCTCGAAAAAAGTCCCTCACTACACACACACACTTTCGTGGCTGAAAGAGAACTAGACAGAGAATGAGGCACTGTTAAAGAATTAGTGTCAGAATTCAATTACTTGATTACAGAATACAGAGTTCAGTGAAAGTGAACCAGATTCTTATTTTTGGTCAGCCTTCACTGCAAGTACTTGCACAATTTTACTGGTGATAACTGTGGTAACACTACACATTCTAAGAGAAGCGGGGTTAATCCAGGTCAGGCTGATGTTCCTTAGCCCAAGAGAGTAGGTAGGACCATGAGTACGAACTGCTGTTCTCAAGAGAAACTCCAAATCCAATCTTCACCCACTTCTGGATTTTTACGAAAAGAACACAACTAGCACACTCCCCCTCTGCTTTTCAGGCACCTGCAAGCACACTGTTTTGTTCAGAGTCCCTGTACTCACTAAGTTTCAAAGACAAAGTTCATTAGACATGGCCAACTGTTGGAGTATCTGGAAATTAAGACAACTGCTATTTTACACACTTAAGGGTATCAGTATTATTAGGACTCTGCCACAGAATTTGAGGACTCCAACAAGGCTTTAAGAAATTTTGTTGGGGTTTTTCCCTCCCTTCCCACAAAGTACTCGTCCCCATGTCAGGCTGCCACTGCCAGTAACAACACTGATTCTAAGTCTCTTCCCTCCTAGAAATAACTTCAGACAGAGGAAGCAGAACGGTTCATTTAAAAATATTTCTTACCATCATTTTCACTTTTATTTTTTAAGTCTTCCATCCATGTCGGAATAGTTTTCAATGCAACATATTCCCTTGAGTACTCTTTGCGCCTTTCTTCCAAGGTCATCTTCAGCAAGCGCTCTGTTTGGGGCAGAGAGGAATACAAAAAAGTTTTACAGGCCTTCATATATTCTTGCACATTGACCAAGTAGTGACCAATCAGTGTTCCCTCCTACAATTAGGTCCCATTTGAGGGAACCAAGCACAGGTGATTCAGTAAGTTACAAGTAACAGCAGCTGAACACTATGCATCTAAACAACTGAATGCACCTATTTCTGGATATCCCAGTTCAGCAAGAAAACCCTCTTCACCACTCTCAATTATCCAGACTTGCTCCCCACATCACTACTATGCCTCTTCTTCCTGACACTTTAATTCAAGGGTAACTAACAGCAAGTTTATTAAGGAATTGTTGTTTTATAGAACTTTTTCAGGTATTGAAGTCTACTCCTTAGCTTCTGTATTTGTAAACCAGAACTTTAAAAAAAAAAAGTTAGGAAGATCCATTTTGAAACATTTTTACTGAAACAAGTTTACAGATGCCAGCAAGCAAAGGCAGGGAGCATGGCACAAAATTAACAGAGCACCACTACATTACAAAAGAAATTAGAGCTAAAGCAAACGTTATGTCACTTTCTAGATGGCTGGAATGATAAGAAAGGCATTTTTGTTTGGTTGGCTTTTTTGTGCTGCAAACAATGTCATTTTCAGCATGAGAAAACTGCTGTCATTTGCTTCCAGTGGTATTTAATCCCACTGTGGACCAAAAAACAGTAGCTGTATAAAACACTAAGGTATCTGTTAGATACCCGAGAGCAATTAATACAAGAATGTAAGTTTGACAGACTTGGGTTGAACATAATGCCAAGTGCCAGGAAAGCCCCCTGCCCTCCACTGGTTAAACACATTTCTAAAAAGCAGAGCAGGAGCAGCATGAACTGCATCTGCTGGATTTAAAGTGCTACAAAAGAGAACTTGAGTCTAAAGTGAGCAGCATGGGTTAAGCTTTAGAGCTTCTTATTCTACCGAGCGTTAATATGACACAGTTGGTTACCACGCTAAAACACATATGGATGGTTGTTTTCTCCTGAGCAAGTCATCACATCTTTTTTTCAGGCATCCAGTGAAAAGTAAAGCCTGAAAGACTGTACAATTATGACGGCTACTGCCAACTTCACTCTTCTTCAGATCTTGCTATAAATGGATTAAGTTCTAAGATACAAAAAAAACCCATCCCAATGACCCAACACTGCAGATAAAACCAACACTTCAGCAAGACCTTAGACCAATTTTTTGCAGCTACATACTTCTCCCTCCCCAGCTCATCAACACTTAGTACAACACAAGTTGCAGAGCTTTTCCCCTTCCAAAAGGAAGGGAAAAAAAAACAAAAAACACCAGAACAATAGAGTATATCAGGACTTTAACACACTAATCAAGTTTCTGGGCCTGTTTTTACCAGTGACACTGTCCTACTACTACCATACTAATGGTTCTTGACATATGAATCAGTAAAAAATGCTCTTTGATTATTCAAGGGTTTTTAAGGGTATAGGAGAGGGCTAGACCCATATTATTCGCCCTTAGCATAAAGGACTAAACAGACAAACATCTTTTCACAGGAAGCTGAAAGGAGCAGTGAGCAAGTTGAACATGGGAACGGCTTCTCAGATCAAACCTTGAAAAAAAGAAAAGATAGAAAATAACTTTCAATGGCTTTGCATTTCTTTGTTTAGTTGCAAAACAAAGTTTCTTCATTATGCAGGCTGCAATCAGCACAGTCCAATAATCAAAGGCAGGTCTTGAGCACACATTTCTCTCCCATTTTTAGGCTTGGGCATCTTAATATATATTTACAAATGCAAAAGTAAAACTAATGTGATTAGGATCACCACTATGCACAACAGATATGCACTTAATCTTCAAGCATACAAAACACAAAGTATTTAACATGCACATCAGAAGTACTACAGAAGGGCAAAGCTGAGAGGTTGTGTGTTTGTGCATGTCAGGTTTGAGGGATTGACAAGCAGGGTAAATTTGACTGCCTTGACTGCTGAAGGGGTTACAGAGCCACTTCTGTACCTTCAAAACACATTCCTCTCTACAGAAAGCTTCTATTAGAACTTTGCTCTCACGAGTCAGCAGTAAGATTGGAAACCAAGTTTTAATTACACACAAACCTCCTGGAAGACACTTCCAACAGCCTCAGCTGCAAGTAGTTTTCAGCTTGTAGCCTTACAAAGTGGCTTCAAAAGTTTGCAGGCAGACCAGTCCTGTGCCCTAAGACTCTGAAATCCACTCCAGTCCTATTCCTACTCTGTTTCATCAGTCCTCAAGAAAGATCCACCCTGGGAGAACATGGACCAACCCTTAATTACCAAGAAGGTAATTAAGAGAAGCAAGTGTATTATCAGTGGGTTTGAATTTAATATTTAGCAGTCAGTGCCTTTTCTTTTTAGAAAGGAAGTTTTTCAGAATATAAAAGGCAGAGAACAATGGCACTCAGATCTCAATGGGAAGAGTAGAACCAGTGAGCACAGCCAGCTTTACAGGGGGTCAGAAGCACCTGCAAAAGGCAAAGGCACACCTAACAAGAGATTTTATTTTAAAATTATAATCTGGGTAGTGAGAACAGAAGTTTCTGTAGTTTTCCTCTCTAGTAAAGGAGGTACTTGGCAAGAACAGTCACAGAGGGCTACAAGCTAAAGAGGAATGACAACAAATACCAAAGTTTTTTCTGCCCTCCTCACTCAAAATACCCAGGGCCAGAATCATCAGCAAGGCTCTGAGAAACAGTTACTGGAGCAGAAGACTGGCAAATGCTGTTCATTCTCACTAAGCAAAGGGACACAGAGTTCTGGCCAGCTAGCACTCACAAACATGCTTCCCCAGACAGAAAAATCTCACTAGCAGTCATGAGCTCTGATTTGCATCCAGTAACATCCCCATACTGACAGAGACCACCAGCCTCACAGGTGGCTAAGACAACCAATGCCAACAGCTCACATTTCCAGCTTACCCTCCAGCCCCTCCACATCCAGAGTTCAAGTTCAAATGCCAGGCTATGAATTCACAGAGACAGCGGAAGAGCTGGAACAGACATGTAGGAGTAATGGGAACGCTCACCAGAGCCTACCAGAACCCCTTCCCCATCTGCCCCCTGCGCAAAACCACCATTTTTTGAACGTAAAAAGAGACAAGACAGTTATAGCTGATCACACGCAAGCAATGCCTGAAAAGATTTAGCTCTATATTCTCTGTTGAAAACAAAGTTAGATGTCTGATAAAAATTTTCTGCCTCATCTCAACTACTGAAACGTGCTCTGTGAGGCAGTTATGACAGAAAGAAGCAAACAAGAAAACTCACTTCCTTTGAGAAGAGTTTGACAGGAGCAGCTAACCTACAAAAAGATAAATATATTTGCGTTTCAAGAATTCTTCCTCAGAAACGTGCACTTGATTTCTGCCACAGACAAAAAGGATGAATCCTGTCCTTCAAATTAGTCTTCTGCCTTCTTGGCTTGAAACACAATCATAGCTATGATGGAAGACAAGAAACAAAACATGACCCACTGATGTGTTTTTGTTTTTCTTCCTCTCCTCCTTGTATATTTCTAGAGTATTTGTGAACACAGCAGGCAAGAAGCTTTCCTCCTAGCCAATGTAAATATTATACTTCCACTGCATCAGTTTCTCTTAACGTTTACGTTGCTCTCCACAGTAATCAATAAAAAGTATCGAAATGGCAAGGTCTGCATAAAATGCTTGTCCCACGGTTTTCATGCTCTGGAGTCTGACAGGGGGGGTTTTATAAACTGAAACTACACCGGTGGGGACCCTTAAAAAAATAATAAGGCGTAAATATTTATTATGGGGCAGGGGGGTGTTTGAGAGCCCACAGACCCCAAACATTTCACCCTGGGTGATCCACCCTAGCAGCTAAACTCAGGTGCATGACGCCAATAGTGCCACTAAACCATAGATTTCCTGGAAAACATACGCATTGAAAATAAGAAAACGCAGTTTGTAAGTGCATGCGCTTAACTTTTCGGCCTGAAACACTTCCACAAGGTGACTCGGGGGCGGGCAGCCCTCAGGAGAGGGGCTGTTCCCTCCCCCGCCCCGCCCCGCTCCCCTCAGCCCCGGGGCCCGTCTCCTCACGAAGTTCACCGGCGATAAGCGGAGTGGGGGGGGCAGACACCCCCAGTTCCGCACGCCCGGCGCGTCCCCCCCCCCACCCCCTCCGCGGCAGCCGCACCGGGGGGTGTTTCAGGTGGGAGAGCCGGGGGGGCAGGAGCGGAGCGCGGGGCGCACCCCCCGCCCGCCCCTTCAGCCCCGGGAAGTGCTACCGGGCACCCCCGGGCGGGCGCCGGCTCCGAGGGGACGGGGCTCCCCCTCTAGCCCCCTTCGTGGGTCGGCGCGAGGTAGAACCGTGAGGGGGCGGCCCGGGCCCGGTGCCGGGAGGGCGTTAATACCTTTCTCCTCCCGCCAGAGCTTTTTCCGCTTATTGCCGGGGTACATGGTGGTGTGGCTGGCGGCGCCTCTGAGCTGCAGGTTCCCCAGGCTCACGAGGGGGTGGGTCAGACGCCGCGCCAGAGCCAGAGCCAGAGCCGACCGCTACCGACGCCTCTGCGCCGCGCTCCGCCGCCGCTCCCCGCTCCGTGCCCGCCGCCCGGCTCCACACGGCGCCCGTCAGATGGGGCACGCCTCGCTCCAACCCGACACCCCCGCAGCGCCCGCCCCACTCCCCGCCGCCCGTTGGCTCCGGCAGACGCCGCTCAGCAGCCCCCTCCTCCGCCCGCCGCCGCCGCCGCCGGACCGGGCCCGCGAACGCACCGGCCGGGAGGAGCCTGAGCGGCAGAGGCGAGCGGCGGCGCTGAGTTCTGCGTGTGTGTGGCGGGAGGAACGGGGGGAGGGGGGGGGGGAACGCGGGCAGGGGCGGGGGGTGCTTGGGTGCGACAGCGGCCGCTCCGCCCGGCGCCGCCGGCAGCGCCCGGTGCCCCGCGGCCAGGCAGCGCGCGCGGGGAACGCCCCTCCCCACGCCCCGCCCCCCGCCCCGCCTCCTCCCGGGGGGGCGGGGCACAGCGCCCTCTGCTTCCGGGTTGCCGGCCGGTACCGAGCGCGCCGCCGATTGGCCGGGGGCCGTTGCTAAGCGACCGCGTCGGGGCCCGGCGGGGTCGGGCTCGGGGGTCGGGCCCGAGGGGCGGCCCAGCCCGCCCCGCCCCGCCCCGCCCCGCCTGGCCGGGCGCTCCCTCCCGCCAGCGTCCGCCGCGTTCCCCTCCAACCCCCCCAAGCCCCGTTCGCCGCCGCGGGAAGGGAAGCGCAGCCGGCTCCGGCGCCTCGGGACGAGCGGGAAGCGGTCGCGGCGCTGCGTTGGAACACAGGCGCCGGGCTGGGTGCAGCGCCTGCGGGGGGCTCCGCGGGCCGGGACCCGCTGGTCCCGCTGCCGCCAGAAACGCCTTTCAGCGCTGCGCACCCGCGTCCTGCCCGGGGCCGAAGGTCAAGGAAGCAGCCTCGGTCTCTCTTCCAGCCTCCGCCTGCCTTACCCGGGTCATGTTTTCCCTCCTCTAAAGCAACAGGCAGACTCCCGTGGACTGACTACATAAATAAATATTAAAAGCTTCCCTGCAGCTGTACGGATCCTCTAAGCTTCACGCACATCCTAGTGGAGGCAAAGGCCCTTCCTCGCGGCAGGGAAGGGATTTGGCCCTGGAACGCGGCGGGAGCTGGGAGGTGCAGCTCCACGGGAGTTACGGGGGGCAGGCACAACGGGAACCCCCTCACGACCCTCCTCTGCCCCCGAGCACTTACGAGCCAGCACAGCTCTATAAAGAGTAGTTTACGGTGGGACATCGGTGTCTGGTTGAAGTCAAGGACACATGACGGTGGCCACATGAAATATGCAGCTAAAGCACATGAGAAACATCTTACATACGCCTTCTGGTCAAGAACAGGCTTTTCTTTGGTGATGCACTTTTTGGCTGACCTGTAACAAAGAAAGGTGAGGTGCGACGTAGCAACATTTCAGCTTCTCTCATGGTTTCTGGTAAACACATTAGCTAGCACCTGTACTGCTACCATTAATCTTAGGCCATGGTACTATTCCTAACAGCAAAATCTTTGTCTTATGGCACTTAGAGATGTGTGTGAAGCAGCGTTCAGAGTTTACCTTTTAACCAGTTACAAATCAGGCGAAGATTCCTCTTTACAACACATATTTCAATATTTCTATTAGGTCACCTCCTAAGGGTGTGTTGTTACCTTCTATCTCCATTTGGTTTCTTCACTTTGCACAGGTGAAATGCTTTGGTAGCCCAAGCAGATTGTCTCCTCTTGATGGTAAAAATGAGAAAGAAGCCAACAAGTAGAGAGGCATTGAAGAAAGAGATGCTAGATTGAATCATGCTTGCTTACGTGGTGGGGAGCATATATTTGAACCCATATCCCACATCACTGCATATTTATGAAGTCACTGAATATCCCAGTGTCCTGTGGGATCTGTCCCACATTTTATAAATCAATGTTTATTCGACCAGAAGGGAAGAGACAGAAAATTCTCTTCCTGTAAAGGATATCTGTATGGATTCTTAAGTTTCATCTGTAAAAGCTGCTATAGTAGTCATCATTTTGGAAAATAAAGTATGTACACATATAAAAAGAAAGAAATTATGAAGCCTGGTCTTTACTAGGCTTTGGTATTTACACCAACACCAAAATGGTTGACCAGTTAAAAGATAGGAGTGAAACTTTCTTCAACTTAAAAATAAACATGTTCAAATGTTTCAATTCCAGTAAGAAAATTTTAACTACATTTTACTATTTTTTTCCCTCAGTTGCTGGTGGTTCAATCTATTCCAATAAGAAATTATGTCAGTGGCTTCAATGTGAACATGACCTGTCCTTTGTTTCTTACACTTGTTGATTCTGGAGGCCTTAAACCTTCCAAAGATCACTGATCCTCCAGGTCAAGTAAGATTATAATTAATTTCACAGCTAACTTGGGTAGGTCTTCCACGCTGTTCCTGAATTGGAAATAAATGTTCAGCTTTGTAGATATGAAACAGGAATAATCATTCCACAGCTGTCTCCCAGCATGCAATACCCACAGCCAGCACTAGAATACTATATGGGAAATCAGGTGGTAGAAAATGCTGTTTGGGGAACACACCAAATTTCTTCATAAAGATGTTTTCCCCTAGTTGGCTGTAATGACTTTCCCTGTAATGCCCACCATGAATGAATTTTAAAGGGACAAAAGCACAAAGACTTTCTGTCAAGTTTGTGGCTCTCAGTCAAGGGAGGAAAGAAAATGTCCACATGACAGGAATAATAATCCTGCTCCTGAGGTGCTGGCAGCAGACAAGCACACTGCCATGAAATCTAAGGAAAGCAGGGGACAAAACATAGACTTTGTCTTTTTCTTCCTGCAACAGATCAGCACACACAGAGTCATAACATGAAATGTAAGTACATTTTATTTTCTTTTTCATAACATTGTGATCAGAAATGTAACCTGAAATGGAAAGTTTGCCCATTGTTACCGAGCATGGACTGTCTCCCAACAGATAGTGTTCTAAACGCAGGGTGATGCTAAGTCACAATGCTAATTTTGTGTAACACAATCCAGCAATTAACTCTAGGCAGACACTTAACTGTCCATGGAAATGGATGAGATTGTTCAAGGACAACACTGCTACGTTTACAGCAAAGACATAGAGTGAGCATGAACAGAAATCCCAGGAGATGCTAATGGAGAAGAGCAGAGGACAAGTCTACACAAAAACCACCAGTTCCATGGCTAGAAAAGAGCAGGAACACTAGCATGGAAGCATGGAAGTCAAAGACAGTGATCTTTGAGAAGATTCTGAGAGCAGTGATCAGCAGTATCAAATGTGGTTGGAAAAATTATCTAAAAAGGAGCATTTCTGTTCTTGGATGAAAGCCAGTCAGGCTGCCAAACAGGAGATCATTTTTCTGAGAAGACTGTGGTGAGCTGTATAGATGCTAAGCTAAAGCAATACTTGGAAAGTTTAGAAATTTCTTGTTGAAACCACATGAAAATGAGACTGTAGGAAAGAGGTATTTCTCTAATGATTTGGTGTATCTAGTCCATCCAAAACCTAGTGAACACACTGGTGACATTCTACAGAAAAAGACAGGAATACTGGGAAATGTCAAAAATAGCATTTCAGAAATATATAGCCTGGGCAGAATATAGGTTTCTACTAATAGCTGTAAAATGAACATTTAACAGATGGATAAAGTAATGACTGGTTAGAGAGTTCCCGTTAGTGATCCAATAAGAAATGTAAATTAATACAAGAGTGAATATGACACTATATAAGTTAATAAATGTACCAAAGGAGAGCTAGAGCTTCAATTTAAACTGCTGGATCATCCATCCAAACTAGCATTAAGGTACCTACGCAGCATTACAATCGCAATCAGCCACCCTGAGTGAAAGAAAGGCAGTGTCATGGCAGATCCTATGCTGAGCCTAAAGCAGAACAAAGCCAAGCAGATTTTGGTCCCTGGAGGAGGCAGTTTGTGGCCACTGGATGAGCGATGGCTCTGTGGGGGTCAGTTGTGGTGTGGGGTACAAGGCACTCCAAAAGAGAGGAAGGTTTGGTCTGAGATGCAGATCTTAAAGGAAGAATGAAAATACCAGTTGCTGGTGAAATGGAGAGGATGGGAATGGAAGTCAGTCATTCCAGACCTTCATAGTTTTAAAAACATTTGAAAAATTCTGTGAAAAAGAGAGAAGGGCACTTAAGGTGTGGCAAACTGATGCTGCAAGAAGAAAATGTGTATCTTCTTACTCACAGAAGCAGCTGTCAGAAGCTGCTGCTGCACTAAACAGTTTCAAATAAGCCCATGAACTACCCATTACCTGTAAAGTAGGTACGTTAATTTCAAAGGTCATGTCACATGAATAAATTCTTACTTCCTTATACATCAAAAAGCGTATTTATACAGATAATAAAACTCACATATTTGCAGGAAATTCTACCAAAAAAAATAGTATTGTTTCTCTGGTTTGTTTTTTAAATAATGCATTGAAATGATTGTATGGTCATGTGTGCCTCATGTTTTTCAGATTTTATATATTTTTTTCTTTATTATTATATAAAAATCTAAAGAAAAAATAATACACAAGCTGCAAACAGAATCCACAGGTGAACTGTTTTTTCAACCTTTTTAACTAAAATGTTACTTTTTTGTCTTTTTTAACTAGAAGCTGTCATGGTTATGAATTAATTTCATGAGCTTCTTAAACTGCTATAAAGTTAAATGCTGGGGCATGAAACAAACAAACAAAAAATCTGAAATTAAGATAAATTAGAAGAACAGAAAGCAGTCCATTTAATTGTAACTCCTTTCCATTGCCTACAAAAGAAAGTGGTCCTTTATTTCATCAGTATTTACACTGTTTATTCAATTTTTCATTGAATACAGTAGAAAAGGTAGAGATTAAATTAGGATATCTTTAAAAATCTTAAATATTTTTCAGTTTTCATAAGTATAATTTTAATTAACTGATAAACATTTTAAATGCAAATTTTCATTGAGATTAAGATTATTTTCCTCAATTTCTACCTCATAAAAAAAAAATAGTCGACCAGATCATTATGGACAGTTTCACATGTTAAGACAAAATGCCATCTTCATGTATGTGAAAATACATTTTTAAATGTATAATTTCAGTAGCTATTAAACAAAACGGATTCATTACATCAATAACAGAACAAGATAAAAAACTAAAATTGGTTTATACATTATTTATATTTAATAAAAATGTATTTCAACCATCATTATTCTTACTTATCAAAGCATACTTGTGTTAGCAAGCTGCGTGTTATGCACGGTCTTGTTAATTTTGATTAAATCCTGTGCTAATGCTCACTTTCACCCCAGGAGATGCAAATGCAGACTTACAGCCCCTGTACATTAACCATGAAGTCTCTCCTCCAGTCCAGTCATATCACCTGGTAAAACTGCTCCGAGTTTTTTTCACAAGGCTTCCGCACTATCGTTGATAAAATGTCACCTTTTATCAGCACATTCACTCTCAGATAGGCTAACGTGCATTTAAAACATAGAATGCACATCATCCATCTTTTGCTTGACAGTGGCATCCTAACTTCTGAACATTCGAGCTACTAGCGCATCTGGGTCAAGGTCCCATTAATAAAATGATGCTTAGTGACAGGTAGAGAGGAAATTAACTGACTACAAGCATTTGATAAACTGTTACCTGCAATCTCTCTGGTTTGTTGCCTTGGGCAAATGAGCTAAAGAGGGGGCAAGTAACTGCAAGCCCCATTTCTCCAACTGGGTGACTGGAGAGAAAGATGAAAGGCAGTATACTCATGCGTGACTTACAGCTTTATGATTTTAATCCATTTTGTCAGGGAAATACATTTTGATCCATCAAATAATGTGGTAACTAAACTATTCAAACAAAGAGAAAAGTGATTCTGTACTGTTGATCTGTTTGTTTATATGATTTACTATGGGTATTATTTCAGGAGTAGACAGATGCATGGCATTTTAGTGTAACATCTTTTATCCACTAAGTTTATACTTGTATCTAGAAATGGTCATTTTTTATAGTAGAGAAGTAAAACAATCAACAAATAATTTGGGATAATTATTTATATAATCTAATACAGACACATTTTTAAGGGACTCTTATTTTCATCGAATCATGGAACAGTTTGTGTTGAAAGGGACCTCAAAGATCATCTAGTTCCAACCTCCCTGCCATGGCACTAGACCACATTGCTCCAAGCACCATCCAGTTTGGCTTGGAACACTTCCAGGGATGGGGCAGCCACAACTTCCCTGGGTTACCTGTTCTAGTGTCTCACCACCTTCTCACTAAATAATTTCTTCCTCATGCCTAACCTAAATCCCTCTACCCTCTACCCTTTTCTAGTATTTAGGTATACACTTGTCTTTAGTTGACTAGCTGGACCACCACAAACACTTGGAAGAGAAATTTGTAGCTCCTTTGAAGTCAGGCCTGCTTTAAAGTCAAGTATTTTAGAAAACTTTGTTCCAATACAGGAGAATCCTAACACAGTTCGATCTTACAATGTTGTTGTGGTTTTAACCCAGTAGGGTGCTAAATTCCACACAGCTGCTCTCTCACCCTCCCCTGTCCCCCTGGGGAGTGGGGGAGAGAATTGGTGAGATAGACATTTTTGGGTTGATATGAAAACTATTGAATAATTGAAATGTAATAATAACAACAACAACAATAAGTGATGCACAGTACAACTCACCACTCACTGATCAGCGCCCAGGTCATCTTTGATTATCAATCCCAGAGGAGAGGAAATCCCAAAACTGCAATCCCAGAAGAGAGAGTGAGCCAGACCTCCCAGCCAACTCTCATCTATATACTGAGCATTATATTGCATGATATGGAATATCCCATTGGCCAATTAGGATCTGTCACTCTGTCTATGCTCCCTCCCAGCTTTTGTGCACCTACACACTAGCAAAGCACGGGAAGTTGAAAAGTCCTTGATTTCTTAGCAACAACTAAAACCATCAGTGTATTAGCAACATTCTTCTCATACCAAATCCCATACTAAATCTGAAACACAACACTATTCCAGCTACTAACAAGAAAATCAGCTCTATCACAGCTGAAACCAGGGCAAATGGAGCATGTTTGCAAACTCTGCAGAAGTCCCAAAACTTAATTACAGTTCAGAAGTATCAGATGTGATTATGTATGCCATGTGAGACTGATCCATGTTTTAATTAGTGCATTGGCTACTGTGTTGTAGCTGACTGCTGCAATATGGTGAATGTTAACCAGCCATATCCTGTGATCAAAATCCCCATTTGTAAAGGAGAAGGGGCTTTCCAGCATTTCCAAAAGAACCACTGTGACCCAAATTTCTATGTGCAGCAGAAGACCCAAAAGAAAGGGAACGGGATGTTCAACTTGGGCTCCTCTCTGGGAAGCATCATGTAGAAGGGATAAAAACACAAGGTAAAAGTTGATCTAGGCTGAAACTGTGCTCTGCTCCTGCAACAATTCCTGGTTCAGAGAGGAAGCAGTGTGTCCCACCTTGGAGCTGACTCAATGGAGTGGATCGTGGAATGCTGAACTTGCACCCTGGTCTCAGCTACTAGCCAGTTTGCCACAGTTCTGATGTTTGTACTTGTAATGGCAGTGCTTGCACACACCTTTTCAGGCCTCTGCCAGTGGCTGGTGGAAACAGAACTACTTTTCAGTCTCAGTCATTCTATATCAGAACAAACTCAGATGTAATCCAGAAAGTGCTTATTAAAGAGGAAAGCTTTTAAGCAGGAAATTACTTTTCAGTATGCCACTTGAAAATGTGGAATTTCTGTTCAGCCTACAATGTCCTCAGTAAAAAATGGAGATTGAAAGCACAAATAGCATGAAACAGTCGTAGTGACCTTAATAAAGAAGAGTGGACAAAAAAAAAAGAAAAAAACAGAGCTTAACCATGTGCTCATACTTTTAAGTATGTAAAAGTAATTCTGTTGACTTCAACTGACACTGCTGATGTACTGTCACTGTTGGGAACTTGACCTCTGCTGGCTGTGTACAACCTTCTAACAACAAAGAAACTTACACCATCAAGTGGCTTTGCAGGGACAGAAGGTAATTAAATGTGATCAGATCTAGCAGAGGAAAGTATAGTATTAATCTGCGGTAGCAGTAGAAATATTTCCTAATTATAAAATTCCTTACATGGTTGCTTATTTTCTTTCCAGAAAAACAACATCCTGGCATTAGAAAGGTTTACATGGGGTGATTATAAGAAGAGGTAAACAGATGCCTTTTGTTGTTTTGGTTCTTCCGCTGTCACTGAACACATCTACATCTATGTTTTGATTTGTATTTTAAGACTGCAAGGGGCAGAAAGCGAGTGATTTATTGCAACCTGCTGTGCCTGCCAAATCCCCAGTATACAGCTGAGCAACTGTGATTGGTTGGGCCAGGAACTAATTGGTTGCTAAAAACAATAAAAGGCAGGAGTGCTTTTAAAAGACATCTAACATGCTGACTATATAGAATTAGACTGAAATGATTTTATTAAAGAAAGCTTTCAAGTGTCAAAAATGAAAGAAGCTTATATATTCTCCACTGAGGCAATCCAGATGTCACCAGAGGGGACATCCACTTTTGTTATTCTGCTATTTTACCTGTTTTGTCTTTTACAACAATTTTAGCCAGACAGAAAAAAGCTAAGAGATATGATTGAGAGTTGAAAGAATCACCACAGAGAGTACATAAAAGATGTAAGAATTGGAAAGACAAGTCAAAATTTTAAAATTATATATAATGCAAAGCTAGTAAAAAATAGGGATGAAATCTAGGCTAACTTGAATGTAAGCATTATGCACTTACTATTTTTGCTTTAAGAGATATCATGCATCATCACAATCAGTGGAATTATATCATTATAAATATATGTTTAGTCCATACATAACAATAAATAACAATTCATTTTTTAACTAATCGAGTTTCCATTTTGTTTGTTTTGGCTTTTCTTCCCCTCCAAATGATGACACCTATTCATGGCTACCTATTCTCATCATTTCTGATTGATCCTGTTGTTTTAAATTAATCAGTTCCTATGCACCTTTTGTAGATCGGAGGCAAACCTCTTCTCAAGGCATTTTTCAATTACAAAAGTACATCTGCTAATTAACATGAGCAAAAGAATGCTTGCAATATATACAGAATCATAAGTTGTACAAAATTAAGGGATCACAAATTCTCATCATGGCTGGAGGGTCCCACGGGAGGTCTGTAGTCCAAGTTTGGGCCTAAAGCAAAGTCACACTGAATTTTCATCAGGGTGCTGAAAGCCTCTGAGGACAGAGAACCTACAGCCTCTTTGGCCAACCTGTTCCAACTCCTGCTGGGTTTGCTGTTGTTTATCACCATCCTTCTTGCATTTTCATCTAGAATCTAGTTTAAAAAACAAACAAACAACAACAACAAAAAACAACCAACCAACCAACAAAAACACCCAAACAGTTTAAAGAGTTTCAGTTCAATTGACTGATGTACCACAATACATAGAATTAGATGAACACATCACCATTACTCTATACCTTTCTTGCACTACATCATTTTGTCTTTTGCTTTGGACTTCACACTGGGCTGCACGGCTTTTAGGCAAGGAACTGTATCTTTTTTCTGGCATGAAATCCAACATGGAAAAAAAAAAAGCGGGGGGGGGGGAGGGGTGGCAGTTGTCCTTCAAATTTGTTACAGGAATGGCATGGTTGTTTTTCAGATCATTTTTCTTCCTCATTTTATTTTACTCTTTGTCTTCTCTTGCGTTTTGTTTGCTTCAGCTAACCTTTCATGTTGTTTATTGCTCACTTTTCCATTAGCAGTACACTCTATTTTTATCCCCTGTAAATACAACACAGTCGTGCTCATTTTCTTATAATGCTTCCAGCACTGCAGAAGCATATATACATTTTCCTTTCCATATTCTTCTTTCATCTCCCCATTAATTGTGCTTTATTGCTTTGCATTACTAAATAGCACATTACTGTGTCATTGATGTTATAGTGTACGACATGCTAGGAAAGCAGGATACTTATATCACAATTCCTACAAAATGTTTAAATTTAACTTTCATGTTTTTACAGTAGTCATCACCTTTAGCTTTAATATACATTTTACCTTATTACATTATTTTTTTTGCTAGTATATTAATGGCTTTTCCTAATGTTCCCAAGTCAGTGCTAATTTTTTCAGTAGCGAAACCTAATCCACAGGTTATTTCCTGACCTGTCAGAAACAGGTTTGTTATTATTTCCCCTACCTCAAGTTGGTCAAGAACAGTATTATGAGCTCTATTCTGCTCATATTGAACTTACCAGGAAAACCTTTTATTTTGACTGAGAGTGAATTATTTACCATGGATACAGAATTTCATTTATTACAGTGAATCCAAAGTCTAGGTGCTCACAGTGTTAGAGAAAGCAGGGAGTATAAAACATTTCACTCCTGCTAAGAGCTGGGTAGGACTATAATGCTGGTCACAGTTCATTCTCCTCTGATGACCTCTGTGATCTGGTAGCCTTATCACCACAGCTCTACAATGCTGTGTTCCTCCCACCAGATCATTTTCTGGCTGTACAGTAAGGCAGAAGGTGTTGCATTTTGTATCCTCTTCCATGAGTTACCTACAAGCTTGCAAAGATCCTGATATCCTTGTTGCAATTCCATCAGGACTTAAATACAAGAAGTAGTACAGGTAAGGCTGATTTATAGTTCAGTCTCCAAATCATCCATTCTGGGAAAAATGCAGACTTTCTCCCTTCTCATGCATAGCAGTCTAGGGGCTAAATGGCTGGCTAACCAGGAAACACTACTTTATAGTTATTCATGGAGGTGGTTACAGCTGTGTACTACATTCTGCCTTCTGTTATAGGTTGGAAAATGAATTTCAGCTTTTGGAGGTCTGTATTGTGCTTCTTAGAATCTAATATCTTAGATTTTCATAAGCATCCTACGGGGTTATTAAGTAATTAGAATTATCTCTAAAGAAAAAGAATGACATTATTAGTTAGCAAATTAAGAAAATTTGTCTCCCAAATACATTATGTTTGAAAAGAAACAAAACAGTTTTATAACAGAATGTACCCTCTTACTCCTAACTTGTTTATTTTCAGAATCAGAAAACATTCTTTTGAAAACCACAGAGATATAATGTTTCAAAACAAGTAAATACATTTCAAAGCATAATTTATCAGGATGAAGGTTTAGTCCCTCCAACACAGTCACAAACTGTGTTGTATATCCATTATAAATGGGGACATTATCTCCCAATAAATCTGAAAAAAAAATTTTAATACCATTATTTTTTACTAACACCCAGAGCACATCTGCCCAGTTATTGAAAGGTAGTGAGGACAGGCAGGAGTCCCACACATTGACAATTCAGGGAACCTTCAGACCTGGGCACTAAGTGCCTACCTGGGAAGCGGCTTTCAGGAGGCTCAAGGCAGGCTGTGGTGGTATCTGGAGCGACCCAAAGCAACGCTGTGGAGACCAGCAGGAACTGAGAACCTGGTTTAATAGTCCAGTGTGTGCCACTGTACTGAGGTTGGCCAAGCTTGGCAGGAAGAAGCACACACCATTCATATTCATGTAAATGAGCGATGGCAGAAAGCGAGGGGCAGGCACAGTGTGCATCCTGAATTTCCTGGATGGAGGCATCCTTCAGCAAACAGCATGGCTGACACTTGTATTAACAACTCGCAGAGCCTTCCAGGTCTGGAAGATAACAAAGCAATGACAGTAATTCTAGTCACTCTCTGGGGCACACTGCAGGGAAACATGTTTCTCGACTTAAGCCTGACTTAGAGGGTTAGTGTTCCATCTGGCACCAAGATGATCATTGGGGAAACAGCAGACAGGAACAAGACAGAGATCAGCTGATAGCCCTGGAGACACCCACAGCTGTTATAAATTATCAGAGTAGTGGGAGAGAACTGATACGTGTCTCTGGAGGGCAGCTTCCATGCAGAAGCTTACATGTGCAAAAGGTGCTAAAGAAACAAGCTAAAGAAACGCTCAAGTGTGCAGCTGCCTGCATTCACAGTTTGGCTGTCCAACAATGGCCACCACACACACTGAGGGCCCCGAGTTCCCAAGTGATTTGTCACCAGAAATAGCAGGCAATGGCAAGTCTGCATTTCACAGCAGCAAAGCCCACTCACTGTGTCATGTACTCTGGGGTGAGAAGGGCCGTCAGTGGGATAAACTGCCTGGCATTTGTCCCTAGGACCCCAGCAAGGAATCTGGTAAATGGCCACTACCTTACAGAAATTATGCTCCTTCCCATAACCACACATCTTACTACAGATGGACTCACTAGTAACTAGCTGAGCCACAAACATCTCTCATCTTCCATCCATCTTTCTGGAAGCTGGTCACCAGTACATCAGCAGTCAGCGAAACACCTTTGAACACAGCATTTAAAATACATAGAACAAATGAGAGGTAATTTTTAAATCCTATGACTTAAAATCTGTTTCTTACAGTAAGTGTTCTCTCATGAGCTGGTTGCAAACCACAATTTTCAATAAATTTCTTAAAATTATTGTATAATAATTGTGGTGAAACATATAATTATTATTGGAAAAATTAGAATACAATAAGCTGCTGTGATACATAACAGCAAATAGTGTCAGTATCTTGTTTCTTGCTACCGATAGGGCAAGAAACTGAAAAGTACTTAAAAGGCTGATAAATCAGTCCAGGTTTTTAAACTAGCTATCAGGTGGAATCAGAAATTCACCAAATACAGCCAGAATTGCCCCACAATATTTGAAAGCAACTGCATTTTGCAAAGTGGTCATTAATTTTGTATCTGCTCATTTTTCATATCCAAATCAATATCCCATAGACCTGATTTGTGAAAGTGCCACTTCCTGAGTTCAAGTTCAAGTTAACTATAGCTGTGATGCATGTAAGAAGTGCTTATCAAATATTTGCTTCCAGATGTAATGATTTTAGCAGTGAATTTTTGAAATATTATATTATGTCTAAATCCAGTTGCATTTCAGTGTTTTTATTTGAAGTAAGAAACAATCAAAGAAGGTTCTTATCTATGAACAGTATAATCAGGCTGTGCTCCATAAGCTTTTTATTGCTTCTTTTTTTCTGCTATAGACTTGTGCATATTTTAAACTGAACATTTTTTTGGCTGATGTTTTACATGTGGAGTCATAAACAAATTTATCAATAGACGATCCACATAAACCAGTGTGTAATTTAGTTAGGTCTTTGGAAATTGCTCAAGTTACATTTTGAAAACAAGGCTAACTTTTCTGGATAGGTAGATGCCATTGTAAACAGAAACATAAATGCTATAGTCATCATTAAGGACTTTAGTAGTTCATTAAATAGTAACAGCTTTCTGTGTACAAAATATAGATTCTAATTTTAAAAAATGATACCATTATAGACTATAAAAGTAACAAAACCATTTTCATTATTATTTCTTTTTTGAGATTTATTTTTAACTAAAATTTGTAAAAAAATATGAAATAACATTAATTTTTACAAAAAATAGTTGAGTCAAACACAAAGAGTTGAATCAAAAAATAATTGAATCAAACACAAAAGAAACACCTTGAACATGCCTTCCCAGACCTTAATAAAATGTTCCTTCTGACAACCTAATTGGACAAGTTGGTGAGTTGTAAGAAGAAACAGCTACTTAGACCAAAAAAAGTTAGGTAAATTAGTAGTTCATGTCATAGACTCAAGTCTCTGCAAAACTTCAGTCTCTTCATATTGCTCTAGTTGCACAAAATGGGGTAGAAATAGCCTCAGGGAAAAATCCAAGAGTAATGAGGTTAGTTCAAGTAGAGCTGCCAGAACAACTCTCTATCAGTCTCCCAACACTAAGCAATATATATAGATGCAGCAGGTAAAATTCACCTCAAACAATCACAACATCAGCTACAATTAACTTGTAGATAAACTGTGATTTATACTTCTGTTTTTCTGCTTAAACGTACAGCTTAAGGGAACATCAAAAGGTATACACTGTAGCATTGATGAGAAGTTAAAATGCTAGATTAACAGTGGACTTCCAAATATATGTCTATATTTGCCTTAGCAGAGTTCTGCAGTAAAGTTCTGCAATTTTCCCCTTTCTATAATGACAATATCTGCTTAACTTCACAATAGTTTCTGTATGAAATACGGAATAACAGAATGTATTTTAGTTCACCCTGGCCACTTGATGGCAGTATAGATGCTAGATATACAATGTCACAAGGAAAATTAATTGTGACATTGCCAAAGGAACACAACACTTCCTGATAAATTCTTTACATCTTTCCAAAGGGTCACAGTCAGTATTTCAGCTTTATTACCTAGAGCAAGTTTGATTTTAATAGACTTACACAAGCCACAGAAGAGGTGATCTGGAATGATTACATGCTTAAAATGTAAAAAACATTGCAGGGAAGAATAGAAAAGGTGCTGCACTTGAACTTCTTGGTGCAAGCAAAGTCTTACCTGAATATAAATGACACATATTCTTGAACAAGACTTCCAAGCTGAAAACAACAAAGCATATTAATATTACAATACCAAGATGAAAGTTTGATCTTAGTTTGATAGAAATTTAAAGACTAGATTAAGGAGGCCAGTAGAATGCAAATCATGAACAGGAGGAGGAAATGAAAGCCCAGACAGTAAAAATCCAAGCAGTAATTATTTAGGGCAAAATCAATTTAAACTCACTCTAAAAAAAGTTCCAACTTAGAAACACTAGGGAATTTTATTTTATTTTTAATTCTCCACTATCCTTCCAGTATAGACACAACAAGGCTGACATCAAAGTGCTTTTGTCAGTACAACTGACTGCTTGATGAAGCAGTAATGTTGATTCTTGCCAAAATGCTCATTTACTTATATAAGTCTGCCAGCAGATTTTTTCATATGTATTATCCAGCCTCATAGATCTGTCTCCATTTCCTTCTACGTTTAATTTGCCATTGTCTTCTATATGAACTTTCATATTATGCTATTAAAATGAAATACTGCTGTGATTCAGCAATAATATCTACGGGTTTATAACACTGGCATGAACCTGACACATTTTTGTATGCTAGCCTAACATAAGAAAACTGTATAAAACTGTCAAAACTGGTCTGATGTTCGAGTCTTGTCAGATTCTTACAGTAAATTCCTGCATCTGAGCAGGATTAGTGAGAAGTCTGGACAGGTTTTTAGTCCCAAAGGGTCGCTGCTGCAGACAAAAGTGCCGTCTGCCTTTAATGCTGGTTGAATACCATCCATGGTCCTAAATGTAATTTTAAAAGTGATGTCAAGTTCCAATTCACAGAGTAGTTAGTACCTTGAAAGGTATTGCATAAGGAACTGGCATAACCAATGGGATAAAGAACTACCTGAACACAAGATGTTGTCCTTCAAATTCTGTTGAAATGATAATGAGGATGCTGACATTTTATTTCTTCAGAGAATTACAATATTCACCCTTTATAGAAAAGATTTTTCCTTCTGGAAGAAAAAGCAGATAAAGACTAGCTATAAACAGGAAGTGACAATGTACCATTAACAAGACTATCAATAGTCATGGACAGCATTTCAGTGTGTGGAGGGGGTTGAGGGTGGGAAACCGTGTGTATTGTTTTGATAAAAGGAAACAACACTGCTGTTCAGAACCACAGAAATATTTCAGAAGTCAGCTCTCAGCTCATATGAGAGAAAGAAAATAACTATAAGGAAAAAAAGAATTTGGGTTCCTTGGCTTCTGCAGGATAAAAACAGAAGGTTTCTTATAGGTCAAATTCCAGCAATAATAAATCAAGGCATATATCTTCTTTCACTAGATCTGTATATATCCCCAGGTTGTCAGCAGAGGCTATACTGACTTGCAGTGAATGAAACCTGACAAAACTTTTCTGATGTGGGTAAGTTAAGTCAGGCTAATGTGAAATACAATCATGCAAACATTTAGAAAAAAACATTTCAGTGATTGTGATGGCCATGGCACTTACAGTAAATGGAACAATAGTTTGGGAGCATTTCAGTGAACTTTAATCAGGAATGTAAGACTCTTGAAACACATGAAGGATGTCACCAAATGTGGGCAACATTTCACACAGTGTGTGGGAACATTTTTACACAGTGCCTGTCATGCTTGTAAGGACTGATATAAGTCAGTAACAATAGAGTAGATATCAGTTATTCTGTCTTTGAAAATTCCCTACCTAAGAAATTTTAACTCACAGCTATATGGTGTCTTTAAGTCAGAGGCTCTTGACTGTACTGAAAAGAAGATACACAGTGTTTTTAAGTAGAAGAAAACAGATCATAAAAAGGTTGATCTTCACTTTTAAATACACTATTTTGATACCACGTTAAACAAAATTAATAATTGCCAAAGGAATCATTTGAACACTACTCCAAAAAAATCCTCTTGCTCTGAAGTGAGGACATTTCACATCACAGGTTTAGCTAAATGGACTAGAGCAAAGTCCTCTAAACCTGCAAACATTAACCACCTGGGCTAGAAGTTTAGCTTGCTGCAAGTGGCCAGGGCCAAGAACCTCTGTGGTGGCCCAGCTACGATGGCACGGGGAATAGTTTCACTTGGGGCTTTAGAATTTAGGTAGAGACATGGTGATATTTCACAACACATTACTAAGTAGTAAACTCTGACCAACCCACCTCCTCAGAGAAAGTGCTCCTGACATGACTGTAAAGTCTAGAAACTTGTCGATTGGATGAAATAATGTGGTGCTAAATGTAAACAAACACGTTAGTCTGGAAAAGGGCAGGCTCCTCAAATGAGAATAATTCAAGAATCAAGAAAACAAAACAAAACCAAAAAAACTCTGCAGATGCAAAATTATTAGTGGTAACCAATGGAAGATGTAAATTTTTACTACACAATTGTTCCTTCTTTTGTTTTTTTGTTTTCTGTGAAATCTAACAAATGTTAAATATCATTAAAAGGTAACACTGGAGTTCTCATACCTGTTATTACTAAATTTCTAGTGCTAATAAAGCAGAAACTTTTAATACTTATTGAAGTCCCTTCTGCTCAACAGAAAATGGGCCATTCTTCTTGTTTATTAAAAGTCAATACATACAGTGTACATTTTATTGATGATCACACTATTTGCTGCTACCGATTAAAACCTACTTTTCTTCAATCTAAGAAGCTCAGGTTCCTTCAGTTTGTACAATATGTGCATGTATTTGTGCCATCTCAAAAGCAGATAAGCTGAAGTCTTAGATGTTTTATTTATGGGATTTCAGTCTTAACAAATGTTGCAAATACAACTCAGTAGCTCACACAGCAGCATAACAAGACTGTTTAATTTATACCCTATATATTAAGAACAAAAGTCAAGAACTGAGTGACATTTCACTTCAGTTATGGCTCTTCTGAATGATGTATGATCTCTAGAAATACCCACAAATATACGTATACCTCAAAAA
This sequence comes from Apus apus, assembly GCF_020740795.1. Taxonomy (NCBI): domain Eukaryota; kingdom Metazoa; phylum Chordata; class Aves; order Apodiformes; family Apodidae; genus Apus; species Apus apus. The sequence goes on along the minus strand of NC_067284.1, from coordinate 50,582,102 downwards.
TAAAAACGGTTTGTAAAGAAATGGTGCATAGTTTCTTTTCTTCTCTTCTCATACCCAGGACAGACTGAATGAAATCCAAAGATTAAGAATGAAAAACATAACCCCTCTGCAAGTTAACAGCCTTGGCTGAAAGAATTAGTTGTCCTCACATGCTGTTTGGCTTATGTAAAGCATGGTGACAGCATAAGACAATGGCATTGCAAATATTTTCTAAAACGGATGTCTTTAAAAAATGTAAAGCACAGTCTTTAACAAAGTTTCACTTTCTCAAACTTCTGCTTTGTATGTCAGCTCCAGATATCCTTTGTAGTTAAATCAGTATTTATTAACAATTTAATGATATCAAAATGAGGATTGTCACCATGAAAATCATAGCAAACAGTCATTCCACACACATGTACATAAAAATTTTCATGCATGCACCAATCAACTACAAGTTACAAGAAAAGCATATATGTATAGATATAAGTATAGATATAAGTACAGATGGGAATACCTCTTTTCCAGTGTGGAGGACTGTGTTCCCCAATCTCATCTTCCTTACCATCACTGTGAAAGAGGACAATGAATCAATCCATCAGTAAACAGAAGCGTTACACTCAACTTGTAAGCACTCACATTTTTGCCCTACAAACATGACCTGCTTTTCCCAGTTCAGCATGTGAATCCCCAACAGGGTTAATTTTGAATTCTTTCTTACAGGTGTTTCCATATGATAAAATGTTTAAGCATTTGCTTAAACTTTTCATTGAGTGTTTTTTTGAATGTGGGCCCGATTCATCATTGTTTACTTAATTTGCCATTTGGAGTATAATATGTATTTTACAGAAGGGTTTTTAAAAAATAAAATTATAGATTGTTTCATGGTATAAATGACTCAGTGAGGGAGTATGTGCTGTCAGCACATCACAATGAAAAAATAGTCACAGAGGAAAAACATGACAATTTCTTAAACTCTTAAAAAAATAACATTTTAACCATGACATGCAGAGATTTTAGATCTATGTTTGGTCAATAGTAATTTTCAGTGCTGTAGGATGTCGGAAGGATTTGTAAGGCAATGGAATTTTTTGTCCTAGCATTTGTAGAGCGCCAAAACATCTATACTATTTTTTTTTTACTGCCTAATCAATAATCAATTATTTATAGTTAGCAAAGTTTATGTTAAATACAAGCTAATTCTAGTAAGCTGCCTGTTTCACATATGCTCTGGCTAAGTTGAGTGATAATGACATTTTGTCTCCTCAGGAAGTATCATGCATTCTTTTAAGGGCAAATTACAGAGAGGCAAAAACCAGAGTTGGACAGTTTGAACAATATGATGAGTTACTTCAGTTTTCATATGGGTCATTACATTTCTAAAGTGCTTTGTCAGCTCTAGCAGGCCCAGGAGAGCCTGATTTGCTCTGCTGGCATAAATTAATTTGAAAATAAATTCATTTTCTACATTTCAGGAAACAGGTCCAAAGCAACAATTGTGTTGGTTTGCAAATTGCATTTTTACTTTTCTTAAACTTCTGGTCCTTGAAGTACCAAGTAGTATCTGTAAAACTTGAAACCTCCTGAAACCTCTACTACAACCAGGCTATTTTGCAAGAGGCTTCGGAATTAGCTAAATCTATCTAAAATCATATGTTACTTTTAAGCCAAGACTCATCTGGAGTTGAATCTGTTGAAGGACGTGAAGTGCCAAAAGATGGGCTTCTACAAACAGATCAGCAGCACAAAGAAGCCTAGGGAAAACATGAGACAGCTGCTCACAAAGGACACAACAAAGACCAAGTTACTCAACACTTCAGTCTTTCCTGTTACAACTGACCTTCTATAAAGAAAACTGTGCCACAATCTTATCAGTGGTATCTAGACAGGACAAGAGGAAACTCTGTGTGAATACAAGAAAATGCTTATTTGTGTGAAGGTGTTTGAACATGTTGTGGAAGCTCCATCCTTGGGAGATATTCAAAACCTAACGGGACAGGGTCCTGGGCAACCTGCTCTGTGGGACCATGCCTGAGCAGGGGTGTTGGACTAAGTGAGCTTCAGAGGTCCCACACAACCTCATCCATTCTGTGATTTTATGGTGAAATTAAGCAAAGAAAGGCAATTACTGCTATTAAAAAAGACAAAAGCCAGAATCACAGTCTTTCTCCCTTAATGTAATCTAATCTATACTGAAGTACCCCCCAAAAAATAATAATCTCTTACTTAAATGAACTGCTGGATTTTTCCAAGTAACACATTGCCAGTGCAATTCTTCTCATTATTTCAAGTTGATGCTGTTTGTTTGCTTGTTTCTACTTTACTGTCATGTGCTGAGATTGCAGGTTATTTCCCAGTTCAGCAAAGACTTCTGTGTCTTTAAGAAGATTCAATTAACATGTCATTTTCTGAATAGTAATTACAGATAGTTGGATAGAGAGACATTGCTCCTATTGTGATTGACAGCACTTTTGAACACATTGAAAAGTCTGTTTCTGTTCACTATTTCTTACTAAAGCTGCTTCAGTAAGATATTAGATAGGGAAAAAGAAAATGTCTCTTAGCTATTAGTAGTGCTGTAATTTATCTGGGTGGTTCTGCTTGTCTCCAGAACTGCCTAGCAGACCACAGCAAACCTCATTAGGCTAAGGAGTAACCCATGCAAGTAGAAGTGACAGTCCCCTGCTAGTGATGATAAAGGCTATTAAACAAAAGCAGATAACCCCACCATCTATTAATCATGGAGAAAAGCAGAATCCTGTTCATCATTCTACAGAATGGATAGTGTCTTTCATAAGCAGTAGTGTTTTCACGAAGTTTTAGAAACTTTTTAATAAGTTGTTTTTGTTTGTTTTTGTTTCTTTTTAATTTGTCGAATACATCTTTTTTCCTAGTCTGGAAAAGTGATAATGAAGAAGGGATATGACAAAGCTCTGCATAATCATGAATGGTATAGAGAGGTTGGACAGAGACCATGTATTCATTGCCTCTTCCAAGCAAAAACTGTGGGAGACCAACTAAGCTATTAGGAGCTATGCTGAAAACAAACAAAACAGGTTTTTTTGAATATCAGAGAGTTAGGTTTAACTACTTGCCAAAAGGTACCATGAGTGCCACAGCTAACGAGTGCTAGGGGAGACCTGACGACTTCACAGAAAATAAAACCACTGAGGGTTATTAAACACTCAGACACTCAGGTCAAGAAGTCTCTGTGCTACTCAGTAAATGGAGGCTAGAAAGTATTCTACATACTTAATTTGGTCGTAAACTTTCAGAAACATTCTTAACTCATCTTTTGAGTGTCCTCTTAAGGAGAAGCAGAAGTCTGCTCCCAAGGCTGAAGTGTCTTCCCTAAGCAAGGCAGGAAGAATCAAATAATTATAGGAAAAAGAAAAGGTGGAAAGGAAAATCAAAAAGTACAGAAAAAGTAAAAAAACCCAAGGAACTGGAATAGATCCAGATGAGCATTGACCGCACTGAACTGCTTTCTTCAAGTATACATGAGCTGGTGAACACTGGACAGTGGTCTGGGACCTCCCAATCTGTGGGCTGAGCTACACGACCATTCTCAAAAATCAAATATGGTATAAACTGAATAGTGAATGTGATGATAAGATGTGACATTTTAGAATATAAATCCATAAGATAATGTTACTTTATGCAATTATCTTCGTGTGATTGCCCAAATTATAAATAATGCTATTAATTTGTATTGCATCAACGTACTACTATTACAAATTAAATAACTCTATGAAAACAAGACATTAAATATGCCAAAGACTATGTATTGAAATAAAGCTTTTTAAAACCAGTGGCATTCAATTAAAATTGGCTTAGCTAAAAAAAAGATAAGCACAGAAATACCTGAATAAAATATTACATTTAACTTTAATAGATTTTATAAGTACTAATCCTTTATATAAGCCCTGCTTAAAATAGTTATAGGTTTTAACATAACAAAACCAAATAAATATACAGGGTAATGTTAACCTTTAATCGTTAAAAAAGTACACAAAAATAGCTGAAAATTTCATTTAGAACTGGAAGATGAGGGAAGGTAGATTGAGAAGGGTGATGTTCATAATAAGACACCAATTTGTACTTCTCTAGCAGCCATTTGCAGCACAAACATCTACTAAACAATTCAAGAAATATTTTATGGTGGCATACCCTCACTCATCTTTATTATGGAAAGAAATGTAAGTATCTAGCATGCTTAAAAAGAATATAAGACTTGCTGTGAAAGATTTTAGTACCTAAGGCACTGTCTGATAAAGAGCTGCTGTCTGACACACAGCATGCTCTACAGAGAGAGCACTTGTGGCGGTAGCACCCTGCAAGAGGAAAAACACACCTCCACTTAAACTTTTGCAGTACTGTTGTCTATTGTCACCTCTATTGAGTAATAGCAACAATGAGCAATTTTGTTGTAGTTAGTGACAAACATTTGAAACCAGCAGCTTCAGGGCATCTGACATCTATTCTTCCTTTTCAGAAACAGAAAAGACACTTAATATCAAGTTAAACCATTAAGCTAATGTCCACTACCCAGTCCAATACTAAACCATGTCCCTAAGCATCATGTCTATATGTCTTTTACATTTATTCCCCAGAACAGCCCACCTGACTATGAAAGCACAAGGCAGTTGTGTAGCACACACACACAGGGGCACGCATACATGTGTACACACTCTGTTGTCTTTCTCCTCGAAGAAAAACTCCATGGGGCTGGTAGAAACAAGGCTTTCAAAGCCACACCCTTTCGACCCAGATATCAGGCTTCCGAACAATATGTTTTCAACCAGAGGAATTACTGGTGATGAATTTAGGTGAAATGGAGGAAAATGTTTCTTTCTCTTCCGGTTATTCCTCAAGCAGAATTTCCTATGTACCAAAGTAAACCATCATATAGTCTCACAAAGTTTAAGCTGGCAGTGCATTGGTGCCAAAAGAAAGAGTCATCTGTACCTCAGTTGCTTGCTCTTACCTCACAACATCCTCCCCTTCCACTGGTGTAAAGGTTGATCCCAGTTATCAGTAATCTGACAGTCTTTTACTGGCCTTTCCGGTGGCTTCCTTTAGGTTTCAGTGTAAATCCAATTCTGGCTTTAATAAATGCAAAGTGCCTCTCACCAGAGGCTTTATGTAAGCCTGAACTAGACATTTTCTCTCTAAAAGTAACCTTCTAGCTAATATTTTTTATTCCTTTAATGTTATTAACCCTAACCTGAAGTTAATTTTAATGTTATCAAGTAATAGTCACATTAAGTTGAACCTATTGCTCAGAGTGTGAGAAGAAAAGCAGAACTTTAAAGATCTCTGTTGCCAAAAAAAATGTACTGCAGTTAGCTCCCAGCCAGTGGAACAAATTGCAATTGGTGTTCAGACCAGTGCTCTATACTCTTTCTGCTCTCTCTATCTGACTTTCAAAGGCCTCGGGAAAAATCCAAATTAAATAATTTAATTTGAACCCCACAATTCTGAATTACACTTCACTGATGCCAATTAAATAAGTAATGAGAAATCTGAATTCAGTGGAAATAGTAGCTCCTGATTTACTCGTCAGTTATTATGCCCTTCTGCACATAATGCAACTGCAGCTGTGCTGCTATATGACATTTTGGTGAAAAAAAATGCTTTTTATAAAAGCCAAGCTAAAAGTACTATTCTAAATTTTCTTTTTAAGTGTATAAAGTTTTAATTAGCACTGCTCATCTGGAAAGCTAATAAATATTTGAATAGTAGTAAGATGTAGCTTATTTTTACATGTATCTTAGTATAAATTGGGGTAATGTGTAATCATCAAAATGACAGTATCCTCTTTGAGATCATTTTAAAAGGATCGTATTTCCTGATCAGTGTTGGGAATAACTAATTTTAATGAGAGTCACTGAACCCTTAAGGTACTTCCTTCTTATTCTTCAGAAGGATTACTTATGTTCAGAGCTTCATTCATATTGGAATAGGCTGTTTCATGTCACTTTTTGTGACAAGTACTAGAGTTCCATTTTATTCTGTGGTTCCAAAGATAATTGGCAGTGTGTAACTAAATATTAAATATGATTCCCCATGAAGTTTTTAAACCTGAATTTTGAGTGAGTGTATGATGTAAGAGGGTTTTTTTCTATGGTATTTCAGATGTTCTTACACTACTACTGAAAACTAGATTAAGCTATTAAAGCTGCAAGTTTGTCTTTAAATCCTACCAATGTTGAAATGTTTTCCTGCGGGAAATATTTTCCTGCTATAATTGAAAATATTTTAACTTATCACAATGCAGCCTCTCTGATTTGCTCAAGTTTCTTACATACCAGATATCATTTAGTAGTATTTTGGGCTGCATTAAATTCCTTTGTGACTAGATACGCACTAACTATATGGGTTATAGGGATTCCCTTAAAAATACGGTGTCATTCCCAGTTGCTGTTTCCTAGTGATTCACACAAGATTCACGTCCCATTACAATTCACTATAATTCAGTGTAATTTCCAACTCCAGATCCAGCCAACATCACCACTGTGAAGTCCTCACTGGGGATCTCATTACAAAAAGAAATCAGATGCTCCAGATTCTATTAATCTCATTCATAATTATCATGGATGAGATCCTCAGTCTTGTACATCTGTTAGTAACTTCCTGGATGCTTCTCAGCATACTGTTTTGTACAGACTAATATTTAGTCCAGCATAAGCTAAAGCATTTTAATTGATGCTTCATTTCAAGCAAAGGGGGATCTCCAGATGCCAAAGATTTACCAGTATAACCATGTTTATTTGGTGTAAGAGACAAAGTAAACGTGAACAAAACTTACCAGATTTCCTCATCACTAAGAGAGTATTTTAATTTACCTTTCTGTATATTCCTGTTATGCCTTGGTATTGCATGTTGCTTGCATGAATTCTCTTGTGAAGAACACTTCTAATTTGCCCCACATCCCCTGGCAACTATAGAAATGATAGGACGAGCAGAGAGGGTTTCCAGTTCAAACCAAGCACCAAACAGTCTCAAATTTGTTACACACCTGAAAGGCAGACATTTCAAACTAGTGCTTCATGTAGAGGGACTACATCCTACATGGGAAAACCTCCAACTTCTACTGAAGCAGCACTGGTTTTTAAAGTATTCTTTACAAAAATACCCAAGAAATACCAGACTGATCCAGCAGGAATTCTCTGCAAAATGCTGAGATTTTACATTATTGGCCTAAGGAAACTACTGTAACAATAAGTTTGCTATAGATAGTACCATAATTGCATGCTACAGATACCTTGCCCTCCTGCCTTCTGTAACATCTTCACACACCCAACACTACAATCAAGTTCAGTAACTAAAACCTACTCCAAATGCTCGGTTAGATCAGAATTCCTGCATTTCTAAGCAATGATGTTAAAATAAAAATAAATGGCTAGGAAACGCATGCAACTTGATATATTAGAAGCCCTTCCAAACCATAGGTAAATGTCATACTTACAGGAGTTGTTCGCATCTCTTGGATGAAGTTAATTAGATTTAGAATGCAAGCAATATTGAAGCACAAAACAAGCCATTGACCCATGTTGGCGGGGAGAGCAAGTGAGCACCAGTGTGGTGTTTAGTGGCCTGTCGGGTTAAAACCACAACAGTGATATGCTGCAATTTGTTTCTATCCTCCTGGGTTTAGGATGGAGGGGCTTGCACTGAGGAAGCACTGGTGCTGTGCTCGTATCATAGTGCAGTCTTCTTCGTTTGGATTTAAACAGTATATTCCTCAACATCATTACTGGGTACAGTGTCCTGGGTACAGTGTCCTGGGTGCAGTGTGCTGAGAGGTCAACATGAGCCTCAGTCTTGTAACACTTTGCTTTAACTTTTGGTGCTGTCTCATACATGTAGTTCCATACCAATATTAGTAATTTGGTTACAAATCTCCATGCTGTGAAGTATGAGTGATTTAATTCCAGTCAATTGGAAGCAGACAATCTACATCACCATCTCCTATCTAGGCCTCCATTCCAAAACCACCACTTCCTACATGGTTCTATCTGGAAAGCAATTTATGATAGAGACACCAAATCTGGGGAGAGAACCTCTGCTTCCATGCCTGTTGACTTGGGTTATACTATTAGCTGAAGAGCTGTCACTCTTCAACATAGCTCGCAATGCTTAGATGAGATACTGCATAATACTCTGGATCCCACCTGAATCTTATTCAGGATGGATTAATTTTAATTTTTTTCCTGTTTGTTTAATTTCTGTAATGGTAACTATGGTGACAAGCTAAATAGAATTAACAGAATAATTCAAAATATATTAAATGGATAATATCACCCAATATCCATTTTTATGTGTGCCATCCTTCAGATACTAGCTTGGAATACAGTTAGTGTTGAGGTCCAGCAGACTTAACATAAATCCCATTAAACTAATTGATCCATCTACTCACAGTATCAAGAGGCATTTGCTACCACTTAAAGTATAGTCTTTCATTTTTTGGACCAGTTCCAAAGTATAGCATTGCATATGGGCAAGTCCCATAGCTTTCTATTTATTTATTTAAGATGAGAATTAAATCAAGAGAACTAAAGCATTATCCACGGTTATTAGCAAGGCACTTCTGCTGAAAAGGTTTTAAGGATTTATTCAGCAGTATCAGTAGTAGTTCTAAAGACTGCTTCTCCATTTTATGTTCTTTGCATTACTGTGCAGTGTGGGTTTTTCCATGATACCATTGTGCTATTTGCATTCGCTTGAGTAGGTGACTATGTGGTGAATTTAAGATATAAAATTATTCAAGGAATGTACACATACCTTCCTATATTTGGAATGAAAAATAAGAAACAGAGTTTGCAAACAAGCAAATAAGTAAGCTAGATATATCATAAGCAGAATAGAGAAAAAAACATTCTTTAATTGCAGGCGGCAAGACATCGTTATCTTGGGAGTTAAGGTTGCTAAGCAACTTCCCTGGTACAAAATCTACACAACAAAAATGCTGCTGTTAAACTGTGAGTATGGTAATGTCGAAAGTAACAGAACACAATATATTTCATGTATTTCCTTATCTGTACAAACCAGACAAGCCATGGCAACATATATATAATTCCTATATATCATTATATTTAACCATTTATCACTGCGCAATAATATGGTATAGAAAACACAGTTCTAAAGATAACACATAATGGATAGTAGAATAAATACCAAGTGAGGGCAGACTTCTAAAGACATTTTCTGATGATAAACGCAGTACAGAAAGGGTCTTACCTGAAGAGCTCTGTGTGCTGCTCCTTACTTCATTCAGAAAAAATCCTATAACTGTAGAATTTGAAGGCCTTTTAGGAATTTTGGTCTTTAGTAGTTTTCAAACAAGGTTCATCAGTTAATTTATCTTAAAGGCATAAACATCACTATAGAAACTATTAGCAGAAAGATAAAATTAATAGATTATAATAAATTCCCTTCAAACACTGTGGATATACTGTGGAATTTGTTGCAGTAATTACACATTGTGTTCCAGGTATTTCCTAAATAAGCACTGATGTGAAAAAAGGCTGAACACACAAAAGGACGACCAGAGAAGTTCATCGTGTAGCTCTTATTTATAATAAAATAAGTCAGAATATGTGAATCACAGAACAGGAGTGGGAGATAAAGAAGACTACACTAGTTATTTATTTATTTTACAGGAGAGGTGAAAACTGAAATCCTCTTCATTCCCATCAAAACAAAATCCTGCGATTTCAGGATACTTCCCTGGCTTCACTCAGTGTTGCCCACATCCGTGCACATTAAGGAGGACACATGGTGTCCTCAGAGTGAGACTCACCATGTAGAGGTTAAGGTGTTGAGCTCTCAACAAGCAATCTGCTAAGACAACCATTACTTGTGCTGGAGTAAAACTGGGTGGGCTGCAGCTGGACACAACACTCTTGTACCACATGCTGCTCCTGCTTCAGTTTCTTACCTACAGACTGTATTCTAGGCTATTATCAACCTTTGTAGGAAAATAAGACAAATTTAAGACAGTGTTATCTAGTGAAGGCTGTGTCTCAAGCAAAGAATTCCAGAAGTTCAAATAATGGCAATTACAACTGCACAGTTCAATTGCTTTACCTGATGAAACACAGATTTATTGGGTCAGCATTCAGGTTCTTGGGCACTCTATTCTGCAGTTCTGACTTATGGGGATAAGTACAAGAGAAGTAAGAATAAATACATTTAAAGTGGGCCTCGCAAAATAAATTAATAAATCTTAAATAAATCTTATTTCCCTTCTATCTTTGAATCATAATGGCTGCAACGGTACTTAAACTAACACTGTCTCTTAACAGTAGGGTTATGACTACTTTTAAACTACAAACTATGTAACTCTGCAGATTAGTTTTTCTGGATTCTTGTTGCCTCTTCCCAAAGGCTTTTACTCTCAAGCATTTTTCCTTAGCTGGTCACCTGTCCATAAAGCATCACAGCAAGAAGGAGGTGGAAGACATTAAACATCCAGTGAAAGATTTCTGCTGACTTCAATAAACGTTAGATCAAGCAAATAACCGCGCATCAAACTATGTTTTGCTCAATGGCTTCCAGTGAGAACATATTTCATAAGCAAATCTTACAGAAAGTCAACATCCATTCTTGTTTCTCTGAACTATCTCTTAGTGGATGGAGCTTGGAGTTAAAGCACCTGAGTAGTGATCTTTTCCATTGGTTACCAGCACATGACTGTGAGCAAAGGAACTATTACACCAGTTTCTCACACAGGAATCACAGAAGAGTTTGAATAACTAATTGCCCAGGCAGCCTGGGCTGTCTTTATAAAACTGGGAACCAATAAAAGTCTTTTGCATCCCAGCTGAATGTTGGAGAGAACAGACCAGTTTTATCAACACCGGAACAGCTCTCTCTTTAATGGGTGTCAACTGTCTGCCTTCTTATCCTCTTTAACCATGCAGCTTTGAATAACTTGTTTTGACCATTGTGCCAGGTTCTGTTTCAGGCAGGTTCAACTTCCAGATTTGTTAGGCATGAGTCTACCCTTCATTTGATGACCCTGATTTGAATGCCCATCTTTCTTCTTTTATTCCTGTGCTCAAAAGGAAAGACTATCAATCTCCTGTGACACCACTCACTCCAATGTAAGAAGTTATGCTCATTTGGACTAAGAACTTTCCAAGCCCATGAGTGGAAATAATTTCTGTTAATAGCTGTAGACTGTCCTCTGTGGGGTTTTTTTTATTCTTTAATACCATTTATAAACACTACTTATAACCAAGCTCATTGTTCCACCTTATTTAAGAGCTATTAAATAGAATGGCTTTCCTGTTTTGCTCTCTAATACGCTAAGGGATGGAAGCCTATGAAAAGAAGGAAAAAAAAGAGGACCATCATTTTGATAGCTCTGCAGTAATTAACAGTTATTGCTACTGATAGACTACTTAGGTAAATGACCCATCTAGTCATTACCACATCTCTGGAGCTGATTGAACTTGTGATCCCTGTGTGTTGTCCCCTCAAGGGCACCTGTCTAACTTGCAGGCAGACACAGTTATCTTTTTCTGATCAGAACTTGTTCCTTCCCTTCTTCTGCCGGGTATTGACCTGAAGCTTCCTTGTAAATCATGGTGATCATTCTCCAGTGTTCTGAGTGCAATTCAGCATCTGCAGAACTCTTTCTTCAGAGGATAACAGAGGAGCAGCTGATCGCTGCCTCACTTTTCCAGAGCAAAATAACAATTTAGAACAAAAGCACTAGGGAAAAGGCAGACAAATTACTGTAAATTACTCATGTACATGCTAATCAAACAAAGATTTGTATCAATTTTGCCCACTCTTGGATTGAGCAACAATTTCTTTTCCAAAGTGAGGGCTCGCTCTCCACTCATTTTGCCTTTTGCTTTTCCACATGAAGCTTGCATTTCAAAGGAGTGGGATATCACACCTGGCTTGGTTTGGTACCCTGTGACTGCATACCACTACAAAGGAGTTGGTGCAAATTGCCTTGTATGGCATTGGGTGGAAAGAAGGCACCTATTGGCCCAGTACCGTTTGCTTCTTTCCCTTTAAACCTTGAAGTCAGACTTGTCCATTCAACTTTCTGTGCACCAGGTTTTTTTGTCATTAAACAATTTCACTTACCTACATTTCATTTGATGCATCCCATAAACAGACACCTGGGGCAGCTGCCCCTCTTGGTTTCATCCTGCCACAGCTCTGACACTGGATGCCTTTTCCCACTTTGCTGTGACACTTCCTTGTCACACATATTAGTGATCTGCATTAGCTTGTAACTACAGTTTCTACAAGAAATCTGTCTTGTTCTCAGTCATAGAATGGTTTGGGTTGGAAGGGACCTCAAAGATCATCTAGATCCAACCCCCCTGCTATGGGCAGGAACACCTCCCACTAGACCAAGTTGCTCCACTTCCTGTTGAACAATTCTCATCACCCTCACTGGAAAGAATTTCTTCCTAAGATCTAAACTAAATCTCCCCTCTTTCAGTTTAAAACCATTCCCCCTTGTCCAATCCTTACATGCCCTTGAAAAAACCTTGTTCTTCAGATTGAACTCATGATAGGACACATGTCCCTAAACTAGAGGTAGAACTAAGGGGGAGGGTAGGAAACAAACATTAAGAAAAAAGCTGCTACCAAAACCCCAGCTATTTCTTCCACCTATGAAAGTTTCAGACACTAGAAGCTTGAGTCTCTTTTGCACTGTTCATCCCTCAGTTTTGCTACCTACTGGAGGTCCAACTTGAACAAACATCTGAGAGTATATTTTAAGGAAGCCTTGATTTGCAGGCCATTTTTACTAGCTACTCCCACAGCTAAAGCATAATCCAGAGTTTTAAATAACTCTTATTTCCACTTGATGGGATGATGGAATGAGAAGCAAAATTTCTCTGCAGTTTGAACCTGAATTAGAATGGACAAAGATTTTATTAAAGTTGAAAGAAGATGGAGATTGCACAGGAAAATACAGACTAAACCCATTAAGACAAATTATACTTTTATCCCATAAACCTGGTTATGGAAGCAGAGTCCTCATTTTTATATAAACCTTAGTATCTCACTTCCTGAGAGTTTTTTGTAGCATCAAAATTGCCTTATAAATGTGTGTATTCTAAATACTTCTCCCAGTAACAAACTTTGTATGATGAAGCTACAATAACTTCAAAGGAAGGGGCTGCTCAGGGCAAAGCTGAAACATTTTATTGACACCCAGACAAATTTTAATGAACTTGCTTAAGCAGAGTCTTTTCTAACATCACCCTCTGCAGGCTGACCTTTAGGCAGAAGTGAAGCTGTTTCCCCTCAACACTGAGCTGCAGAGAAAACCACTTTGTGGTGAAATTCATCTTGTGCCATGACACTACTTGGCCAAGCTGTAGTGCCAAGTAGTGCCAAGAAATGCAACTCAAAGCAACAACCAATTTTAACAAGCACAGCTTCCTGCTTTTCAAGGGGCATATCTAAATTCCTCTTATTCCAAATTCACTAGATATTTTTAAGATTTGTCATGCATTTCTTTCCTTCAACCATGTCCCTGCACTGGCCTTAGTCGATACTCAAGAACCATTCTCTCCCATCCTTCTTAGCTCCACGAGTTACACAAAAAAAAGTTGGTCTTCTGCTTCTTTCAAGTTCCCCATTTGTGTCATATTTTTTTCATTTCAGGTATCATTTAAATTCAGCAACAATGGTCCTTGGTATTCACTAGGAATACTCAGACTTATAGAAAGCATGACACAGATCATAATCAGAGTCAGGAAATTAGTTTTTTAAAAGGCATAACATTTGGTTATTTGTTTTATTGGTCTTGTTGCAGTTCATTGAGGAATTAAAAAAATAAATGTTACTGAAAATTAAGCCAAAATCAATGGACAACATCTTAATTTCGTGCAGATTACTGATACGCCTAAAATGCTTTGCTAGATAAGGAACTACCAAGAGATCCCTAACACTTCCAGCAATTCCAGTGATGTCCAGCCAAGTCCAGTATATAACACATCTCTGCTGAAAAGGGGAACTTGTGTGTCCTGCCATTCACACTTCTGTGCCAACTCTAGCACTCAGTTTGCTCCATACAACTGCATGAGTCCTGCCCCCCGCACAGGGTCCAAGCCTGGGTTAAGGATTAAGATGGGGTGATGCACTGTGGACTGAGGCCTCATAGGATTGTGAAGATATAGCCTAAACAACCAGAAAAGAGAAAGGTTATGAAAGGAACAAAGAAATACAGATGTGACCCGGTGAGCTCCAGAAGAGGGCAGTGACAGAAAGCGAGCTTGTTCTACAACCACCAGCCCACAGCAGAACATGCAGCCTTGCCTAAAGAGTACTCTACATCATCAAAAGTTTCCAGCAAGGTTCATTGATGATACCCACTGATGCTGAAAACAAATCAGCAGAACACATGCCAAGCTTATAAAACGGTTGTTGAAACTGCAGTGGTCTCACCATTGGGCTCCTTGAACTGCAGCAAACTGACTCTTCAGCTGTAATGAGTCTCAGTGAGGGGTCACAATACTAAAATAACTGAAAGGTTAGTTTAAGGCATATTTGGTAAGTGATGAAAGCCAATAAATGGATGACCACTTAAAGAAGTTCATTATTGCTGTGTCTGACTTTCCCTTTATCCTCTCTACCTCCATCATCCAAAACACATACCTGCTTTTGGAAAGTATTTATTACTTTTAACGACAAGTGTGACTGAACAATTTTCACAGTATTGACTGGTAGCCTTTATTCTGCCAGGCATTTTTTCAGTAACGACTAAATAATCACAACTGCTTTTAAAATTTTACTTCCAGAAAGTAGAAGGTTTGTGTAATGGTAATTCTCTGTTCCACAGCTGCTCCACACTCCTATAGTACCTCACATAGCAAGGCTTCTTTTGAAGCTTTTCCTTGGCAGCCTGCTCAAGTCTCCTGCAGACAACCTGAAAAATAAAGTTTCTTTTCCTGTAATTCCTTTGAGACATTTCCTGTAGTTTTAAAGTAGAGAAAATCAATAAGAAACAAAATGTCATGACCAACAAGGAGTTCTGTACTAGGTACCAATTTAAGCTGCAATTGTATAATAACAGATTGTTAGGACAGCAGTTTGCTATAGCTGTGCAAGAAACAGTGTGCCATACTGCAGTCATCTTTAGATATTGTGACTCTCAACTATGAAGCTTTCACTGCCTTGGTCAAGAGTCCCTCAAGTACTTCAGCATGTTTCTCCTTTATACTTGACTAACATTTCAGAGCGCAAACTATGGAAATGAAGTTCTATCTCTTCCTTATTTCACATCCCAGCATCTTCTTTCAAACTGTACATGTGTTTGTTTTGTTGTGGTTTGTTTTTTTTTCCTCTGAACTTTCCCTCTTGTGCAGGATGGTGGGCTGTAAATGATACGTGAATAATTCACTCATCTTTCCCCTTAATCCATTTTAAAGGCTCTGAAGAACTGTTTCTTCCTTACAAAAAAATACATTATCTACAGAAGATTAAACTCAAATCAAAAGTAAAAAAAAATACTTCTAAGAATATTTTACACGTGGTACAGTACTTCTTCCTTAGGTATATGGAAAGAGCTTTGCTATAGTATCTGCAGGGGCTGCTGTAGATTTTTCCCTTCCAATCTTGAAATCATCACTGATGTTTTTAATTCCAGATGGTAGCTACTGAAAAAAGCTGGAATACATGGCAAAACTTACATATCCCAGATTCCATATCCGTTTCCATTTCAGGCTTAATCTGTGGGTTCCTGACCTTTATGTTTACGTGATTATGTCAATTTCTGAGCCATTGCAACCAGTTTACTGGACTACGTCCAGTTCACAGTAGCCTACACAGGAAATAAGGCCATTGTTATTGAGATGTCAAGAACATTTTTATTCTAGAGTACATCAAATACTCGATGGTTTTGTGTTGGGTTTGTTTGTTTGATAGGTTGGTTTTTAATGAAAAAGATAATTTGTACAGAGGAGGGACTTAGATTTCACCATCACCCTATTAATTCTTTTCCCATTCTTCATCAGAATTTGCCAAGTGTGCCTATGGAATCTTTACTAATTTGAATTGGTATATTTCTTCCTGAAAAACATTTCTGGTTCAAGATGGGTCTCTGACCTTAATGTCAGTCCAGTATGCCACACCAACCTGTGTTAATTGTGGATGCCATTCTCATCCTATCACTACACACCCTTGTCAAAAGCTCCTCCCCAGCTTTCCTATAGCCCCTTCAGGTACTGGAAGTGCTCTAAGGTCTCCCTGGAGCCTTCTCTTCTTCAGGCTGAACAGCCCCAGCTCTTCACTCTGGACAAAGAACCCATGCAGCGTATCTTTTCCAGCATCTGGCAGGCACACAGGTTCCTGCAGCACAAGGCCAGTTCACAGCACATCCGTGTCAGTGGAAGGGTCTCGTACACAGTGGGCTCAAGATAGAGACCACATCCTCTTGCACTGACACAGGATAGTTCAGTTGAACCAGTGCATCTATTTTTCTACAACCAAATAGACGCAAAGCACTGAAAGCTGCTCATCTAGGTTAGGAAGACAGCAGCAGCTGATGCTCCTTCCTCCTCCCCATGTCCCGCGGGGACCACACCCATGTCTCCAAGGAAGGTGACAACCACCACTGAATGTATCTTAATGCTGTATTTTACAATCTTAGCTTAGTCTTGCTGGGGGATCCTCAGGTCAGGAATTTCCTGCCTCCAAGGTTTCTGTATTTCTCAGTTTAAGAACATCAAGAGAAATGAGTGTTACTCTGCCAGCAGTCAACCTCAGACCTTACCAGGCCTATGCAACTCGACAGCGGTTTGTTCTCATCTTCAGAAGGACTTCAGTTTGACCCTCAGCAGGAAACCAGCAGCTGCAAAATGAACTGCTGGGAGCAAAATAAAACTGATGAAAAGGTAAGAGCAACAACACCACCCTTTATGCATTCATTCATTCATCCATTAATTCATCTGATTTTTACTGTTTGAAGTTCTCCATGAACTGCTTCCAACCCAAACTCCTCCCCATACATGTGAACTTGGAAGCTGTGTGTTAAAGAGGGAAAGTGATGATCATGGGTGAGAGAGCTGGAAGAATAAGAGATCAACAGAAGAGGCAGAAAAAGGAATTTGGGAACCTGGGAAGGACAGAAACCCTGGCTGAGTTACTGGGGGCACAGTGAAAAGCCAACAGAAGAAACAAATGGCTCAAACAAGGGCTTTTTCCTTTTTATCCCAGGATGGTCTTGATCTGACATCAGGTGAAGCTGACTGATGCCCATCCATTGTCTTCATGGGGCTTTGGATCCACTGAAAGTTGAACCATAAGATAAACTACAATGGCCCAAGAACAGTTAGTCAAGATCCTGCCCAGGCCACCAGGTACCATCACATAACTCCAAATACTTCTAAAGGTGCTGAGATGAGAAGGCAAGGCATGAACCTGTGCTGATCACATCCCATCCACCACTAGTTGTCCTCTACATCACAGTCTCTCATACCCCCCACTTCAACTCTCATGTTTATAAACACCCTGGTAGTAAAAAATAAACCCACTGTAGTAGATCTACACACCTCCAGTCCCAGCTGGAGCAAGCCCCTTGGAAGCCCTACAGGATGCTTTGCTCTAGATACTGAGTAAGAACCAGGATACCCCAAGTGTTTATGAATAAATACATTTGAAAAGACCGTATAGCTTGAGCTATTCCTTGTGACTCAGTGTGATTTTGCCTGGAAATGATCCAGCCTGGGGAGTTATTTTAGTGCAGCTTTTGGTGTAATGACTCTTGCAAGACTCCCACAGCTCACACTGACTAAGCAACACAACATACTCTGTTGTGAGTTGAATCTTCCAAAGATCTTAATCACATGTGTCATTACATCCATACAAACCTTCTCAAGGAAGTCAGAGATGCTATTCCCCATGTGCAGAGCAACATGCTTCAGAATTGGAGCTTTCACAATTTTCCTGCACTTCTTTCATCCCCCAGCATGTTACAATACATGCATGGGACTCTGCTGTGGTAGGTTTCCTGGAAACCCCACCATAAATCCTAGAGTTTGTGGCTTTCAAGTAATGTGGGGTTACAGTTTCTCATGTTGTCTCCAAACTAATCCTCCAGGAATGCCATGGCACCTTCCCTTCCGGCTGGTAACTCAGAGATGTCAGAGCAAGGAGAGCACCAGGACATGTGGTGGCAAGGTGCACACTGAAAAGAGTGAGGCCACCTTGTGACCACCCTGAGGGGGTGCTTGTATTTCTGATATCCAAAGGCCATGCTTGGAAAGCTCTCCAGAGAAAATTGTTCACCTCCTACCTCCCCAGCCCTGAAGTTCACCCTTTTGCTTCCTCAGCAACAAGCTAATAGAATTACAAGCATTTGTGGTCCAGCCTCATCCTGTTGTTTTTACTTCATGTGTCTGCCAGTGAGGAGTACCAGAGCTAAGTAGAGCCTTGCTGCTACCAAAGTACAAATAATATCACATTTTACCTAATAATAATTTTCTTAAGGCATTAGTCAATATGTCCCTGGAAGGATGGTAATTTTTCACTGCAAGATTACCAGTTCAACACAACATTTTCCACTTAGATTTCTCCAGCAGACACATCCAGTCTACAGGGCTTACATGCACCTCAGTGGTGATGCTCCTGGTCTTGTAACCAGAGCAGAGCCCAGACACGGGTCCTGTCCCACACCAAGGCTGTCTGCCCTGAGTCCCAGAAGCTCCGAGCCCTGTAGACCACTTCAGACCTTTCAAATAATCAGGTCAATATTTAGGCAGCAAACCTTGAGCATCCTGCACAGCTCCAACACCTCTGGTACTCATACAAGCAAGAGAAACACCAGCACTGGAGTTACCACCCACCATAGTCACTCTGCACAAGGCAAGGACTAGATTTGGGATCAGTTGAAATAAAAAAAAAGAAATAAAAAATGAAGGGAGAGCAACCAGGCTGGCAGGGAGAGCAGCCTTAAGTATTAGTCAGAGAGTCAAAACTTCATGTTATTCCCAGAGCACAAAAGTGCTGTGAAGGCACCATACTCAGGTTAAGGACTTGAACACAAGGGGAAGAGGGTTTTATCAGCAGGGGCATTCTCCTCACAACATCCCACTTGCCCTTTCTCCACAGGTGTGAAGCCCCAGACAAAACCTGACACAAGGCAAGCCCAAAACCCAAGTACAGGCAGAGACCAGCACCTCCCAGTTAGCTCCAGGCTGGGATCTCCAGCACTGTGGCCAAAATACTCTGCCCACTTGGTTTCATCACATAATCACAGAGTGGTCAGGGTGGGGTAGGGACCTCTGAAGATCATCTAGTCTGACCCCCCTTCTAGAGCAAGATCATCTACAGTAGATCCCACAGGAACACATCCAGATAGGTTTGGAATGTCTCCAGAGAAGGAGATTCCACAATCTCTCTGGGCAGCCTGTCCCAGTGTGCTGTTACTCTCACAGTAAATAAGGTTTTCCTTATGTTTAACTTGAATCTCCTGTGCTCCAGCTTGTGCCCATTTCCCCTTGTCCTGTGATTGTGTGCTGTTGGATGATGTTCAGTCTGATTTTTGCAGTGTTCAAACAGGGTCATGACCCAAACATTGCACCAAGCCATTTGCTCCCTCTGGAAAAGCTGCACCAGGTGTATTACATGTAGCTGAGCTGAAGTCCAGGATGTGCTATGGGGAAGAGACAACCTCAGGGTTAATGATCTGAATCTGGAGGCTGAGCATGAAGACCAGGATGTTCCCCTGAAGTCCACTCTTGTCCAGAGGAACAGCTCAGACCTGAGCTCTGAAGGGTGTTTGCAGACCCCAGGTTTGCTCCTGCTCTTGTGGAGCCTGGTTCTGCCCAGGTGAGAGGCTGTCACACAGGCATACTGCACTATGAGAGTCTCAGCCATAATCAGAGCCAACATCAGTCTGTGTGTCTCAGATGGCAAGCAGAAGGGATTAAATTGCTGCTGGAGAAGAACAGCAAGCTCAGAACTTGCACTGCTGCCCTGTAAGGTCCTTCCACCTCCTTCCCTGGGAGCTGCCCAACCAGAGCACCTCTGCCAAGTGTGACAACCCAGTGTTTTGGTTATGGTGAAGACAGATATTTTCTCAGGAAGATGCTGAAGCCCAAGAACTCAAATCTAGGCCCAGCTAGGCATGTGTGTCTGTAAATGAAGCCAGATAACACAGGGAAAAAAACAACACTGACAAAAAAAACAAACAAACAAACAAACAAAAAAAAACCACAGCCAGGGCTGAAATAGCATCTGCTTTTAGCAGAGAGATGCTGCAGGGCTGTGACACCTGCCTGCCACACTGAACATGTGAGACAAGAATGTTCAGTGTGCAGCTCAGTTAGCCTGGAGAGCACAAACACTGCCTTGGTACAACTCATCTTCCAGGGGAAGAGAACATCCCCCTGGCCTGTACCCCCTGGACAGCACAGACCTGCCACCAAACACAGATCAGGAAGGGGCCAGTGTGGATGAGAAGCCACACCTCCCTTCACATGGGCTAAATTTATCCACACAGATTATCACATTAATTTACTCAAATTACTATTTGAAGCAATTCAGCTTCAGCAGATTGTTGGTTGTCTTTGTTTCCTTCCCCCATACACACCCCTCAGGGCTCCCCCCCATCCTGGAGCATGCAAAGCTTCTGTGTGAGCTGCAGTCTGCACACATGGGGCAAGGTTTTACAAGTCCAGGGAAGAAAATCCCTCCAGTAGTTGTGATTATTGAGTTACAGCATGGTTCCTGTCTTTTGGGGAATCTCTTAGAATGACCCAAGTGACTGAGGCCACTTGAAGCAGCTTCTTGATGACTTAGTTTTCCTACTTGCTAGTAAGCCCCTGGCTTGAACGTAGCTAATGGATGCCATACAACATAAAACTTAGCTCTTTTAAAAGGCAACATTCAGGCCCATACATCCATCAAGAATGGCACAGGAGCATAGAAGAAGGACTCTCTCAAGAGAACTGGCCTTGGTGTTTGAGCAACCACTCTCTAACCAACCCCTTCCTTTGGGATCCAGAGCTGGGAAGTCACTTCTAACAAATGAAGCTGTCAACAGCTCTTACAAGGGAAGAGTCAGAGCACCAGTGTCATCACCCAAGTGACCCTGACCATACCTACCATGCAGGAGAGCTTTCTGTCAACCAGTGGTTTCACTTGGCACAGGAAATTCTCCCCCTTTTCAGACCACACTCATCCAAAGGCAGAGAAGTTCTCACAGAGCCCTACAAACAAGCCACAAAAAGTCAAACCAAACACTTCCTCAGGACACAATGTCTGTGTGTGCTTCTTACCCTTCTCTTGCATTTGCCTTGGTAACTATGCACACAAACCTATATAAATCTGAGAACTTTCCGCAAACCTCGCTGTTACCAGTGGATCCCCTGCTCTTCTACAGGGACCAGCCTGTTTTGAACGAGGCTCACTTGGAGCCCTGATCTGGGGATCATCCTTCACAGCTCTGATCCTCATAAAAAAAACCCAAGATCTTGAGTCTTGTAACGAAATTACTAAACCCCCATCACTTTAGTGACACATGGTCAAGCTTTTAGGCAGTTGCTTACTAATTCAATGCTGCTGAATTAAGACACAAACTGGAAATTAGGCACAGACTTTGCTCAGAAGAACATGAACCGATCTAATCCCAAAGAGATCTTCACAGGCAGGGTACACCACCTCCACAGTTTTGTAGCTGCACAGCAACCTTTTTGTGCCCTTCAGGTCGCAGCACCATTCTGAAAGCTGTGCAGGCACATGGATAAGGGGAAAAAGATTTAAGTCTGAGGTCATGAGATTAATCTAGGTGGGAAGGAGGTCAGAGATAGAGCTAAGAATGCTCACATGCTCCCCCAACATACACGCAGCCTTGGAGGACACGCTGCTAGAGCCGGCCAGCAATGCTGAATAAATATGAGGAGCACATCCAAAGTGATACAAAGAGATTTGTGGTGATTTCAAGAGCACCTGCCAAGGAAACTGTTAATCCTTTCCTGCAGATGAGTTGCTGCAGACAGGCTGCTCTGGCAGCAGGACCCAGCTCTGGACCCATCTGGTGTGACAGGGGCCACCAGGCAGTTGCTCAGAGGGACAGAGGTCCCAGCATGACACACTGAAGCCTCCACATCCATTATCCACAGTTAGAAACCATGCACTGCTTTCCTACAAGTATCCCCAAGGTATCTGCAAGTTTCCTGCATTTCTCAAATTCCTTCAAGGAAGCTTTTTATAGGATTTCCAAGGGAACCCGACACCAAAGGCTGGACACCAGTAACACACATTTCTTCAGAAATAGGAGTGCTCATCACTGAGTCAGTCACTTGCAGCATTCTTCTGCCTAAGCCATGATCAAGAAAATATTACTCTTGCTTGCTTCTGCCATCAACTCCATTTCATCAAAAACAAAACAAGAGCATTAGAAGACAATCTTCCCAGAGGTGTGAAATAAGAAAGTAAAAAACAAAAGCAAGGAGTTGCTACAGCAAATGCCCCAAAGGCTGCCCTTCCCCTAAGCTGGTAGGAAAGAGATGGTTCAGATTAACACTTCATAAGGCTGGTTGATTTTTTTATTTAAAAAAATAAAATAATTTAAAAAAGGGCACTCACAAATGAAAGCAGACCACTATTTCCAAAACCATCTAGAGATTTGTGTTGCCAACCATTACACACCCTGGATTGGAGTTTCCTTAGCAAAAGGTTAAACCCCACCTGAGATGCTGGGCATGCAGGGCAGAGTCCCTGCTGGACCCTCAGCCAGGTCCAGTCCTTCACCTGCAGGACTCAGACCTGTACAAGAGGCATTCACCTCTCCAAACCACCCATTGGGTTTCAGATACTCCAGATTCAGAGGGGACAAATCAGGGCATTTGGATCCAATTAGTTTTTCTAACCTGCCCTGAAATGCAGCCAGGGCTGAAGCTGTTCCAGCTGCACATGTGGCTTAGAGCAGGAAAGGCACAAGACCCTCGGAGCTTCCTCTCCAGCATATTCCACAACAGTGCTGCTCCTCACTCCAAAAGGGAAATCACTCCAGTACTGTGAAGTTTTCCTTCTCAGCAAAACTGATCATGCCTCCCCAGCAGCAACTTTTCTGTCTCCTCTCTCCAGACATGCATTATCAAACCTCTTTGTAAGTTGAACAGGAAGCAGAACCTACATGATAGAATAAGATAAATCTCTTAATTAACAGTGGAGGATGATAAAAAGGAAAAGAGTCAGGTATCTCCTGCTCCTTCACCAGTGGAAGTCAAACGAATTTGTGGAGCCCAGCCAAGGATCTCACCCATTTGGCTCCTTCTTTGAGTCTCATGTTCAAATGGATCTGAAGATTTGTCCCAAAACCTCAGCTTTTGTCCAGCTCTGTCGGCAGATGGATGAATACCACCAGGCACCAGCTCCTAAATGCAGATGACCAATGCTGGCCCCTAGTGGTGTCTCTCGAGCGGGGATGGGTATGGATAGGCACGATGGAACACCGGAGTGTTGGACATCCCAGCTACCTCCGTCTGGGCCATGGCCACCCCAGCGTAACTTAGAGCAGCTGCCAGGCTACCATAAAAATAAGGGGGGTGAAAAGAAGAGCACCTCAATTTCTTCATCATGCTTCAGTTTCTATTTAACATGACTTTTGGGTCTGTTTTGCTGCTATGACCAGCCACTGATCTCAGCTGAGCAGCTGGGGCTGTGCTGAATTCACCCAAGCCTCTGCACAGCTACTAATTCCAGCTCTGCCAGAGCCAGACCATAGAGGCACAGGAAGAAGGAAGGGCTCGTGGCTTATCCAGCAGCTCACCAATCCATCATCTGCTTTGTGTTCACTGGGCAGGGCTCCAAGCGCATCACACACACATCTGCCTGTCTTAATCCTTCCAGCACACGACAATAGTTTCCTCCAATGCTGCTGAGCTGTGAATCCAGCAACACTTAGAGTGGAGCAAGAAGCAGCTCCCCAAGAAACACACCTCATCCCTTGGGAAGGAGCAAGCCTACAAAATAAAAGCTATGCGTGGAGCAGCAGTGATCCCCACCCTTACAGCAGGACTGTGAAGCAGCTCAATCTCACCAAGAAAAACCATCACAGCCATGAAGAGCATCCTCCAACACAGCAGACACTGCTGTCACAATCCTTCCGCCGGGGGTGGGGGGCAGCACAGAAATCTGCAGGCAGGTGGATGGACAGGGCTAGAGGAACCAGCAGAAATAAGTGGTCAGAAAGGAGCCAGTCCCACCAACCTCAAGATGTCTAGAGCAGGACTGCACCTTGGCAAGGTATTTGGATTCAGAACAACCTGAAGCCACCATGAGCCCCAGCCTGGGGGACCCCACATTTGCACTTATGAAGAACAATTGAGCCCCATCAGGATAGTAAGTTTCTCACAGCCCAGGGCCAGGTGGAGCAAGGCAGAGACACCTAAACAACAGGGCAGGAATCATACAATCAGCCAGCTGAGTAACTTCAGCTCAGCAGCAGCCACAGAGACTCAAGAACCCAGGGGCTTCCTGTACCACTTCTGGAAGTCTGGACAGCTGCAAGGACCACAGCAGGGTTCCAGAGGTGACCAGCCTTGCCAGCAGTCTATGAGGACCTCAGCACACCACCCAGGGGGGACATGTTACCTGCAGCTCACATAAGCAACCAGCAAGTTCCCAAAAGCTAACTACAGCTTCTTGAGCAACATCTTCCTCAGTCTGCCCATCCACACATGCAGAACTACCATTGCTTCCACATGCAGAGGTGGCACAGAGAATCTTGCTGTCCTGACCAAGACACATGGGCATTAAAGCCAGGTCCCAGTCCTGTGCTAATGATGTCAAAATCTTTGAAGGGTTTAGTCAAAATGAGATAGGTTTAAATAAGTGATTGATAGTCTATTGCTTGACTGCTAATTCAAGACTAAGTAATAAGATAAAGGAACAACTAGACATTAGAAACAGGAACTTTGAGTAAATTGGGCGATCACACCAAAGAACCACATAGAACTGTTTAGGTCAGTCAAAATAGTGTTTCTTTAGTTAATTTTTCTAATTCTAAAATGAAAACCACAACTGCAGAAGTTAAGATACCCACCTCTACTTGAAGACCTCCACCCATTGAGTTTGTGCAGTAGAATCAGTGTACTGTATCTTTAAGCAGAGAAAAACTCTTAAGAGTTATCAAGTATCAAATACTGTTTACCAACAAAAGATTGCAAGTATGGCATATATTAATGGATTATTATGATTATAAATACTGTAACCTTTCAGTGTTAGGTGTGCTAGGTATGTGGGAACACCTTCCAGCACCCCTTTCTGTGCAGAACTGGCAGTAAATTGCTAATCCCTTGACTCTGTGTGTTACTGACTTGCACACTGGGTAGATGAATCCCATTTTGGGGCCACACTAAAATGACTATCATAGGCCACCCAAGCACCACTCATACCATTTCACACTTTTTGCTTGTATAATGTTGAAACTTTATTTGAAAGATCCAGACAAAAAAATACCTTGGTTATTTGTGAACTAATGCTAGAGAAGAGCTGTATAGAGCAATCACATACCCCTGAGCCTGCAGGCAGGGAAAGCACTAGACTTCTAATCCAAAATATCAACCTGACTGGCTGGAAATGCCCTTGTGCTGCAAACCCCTGCATGAAAAACAAGCAGGGCAGTAATCCTGCTTTTGCATTTGACATATGGGGGCTGATTACACACAAGTACACAGCTCACTGCCCAGAGAGGTGGCAGGAAACATTACAGAAAGGTCCCAAGACTGTAAATCTGCCAGAGATCACACTGCAAGGCTGCAGCACAGCAAGGGTCACCTGCAGCACCAGGCACCCTCCAACCTACAGAGCCACGTTCAAACCCACGGAGGCTGAGCTAAGGCACATTCTCACCCCCAAGTCACACACACAAGAGCACGCAGTGCTGTACCAGGTACATGTAAACAGAACTGCAAGAAGCTTGCAAAGATCCAGTAAAACACAAAACATCAAGAATTGTCCTACAGGCTCCAACATCACTTGTTTGCTTCCTACATGCAAGTGTGCACATTGCACACCCACAGGAACGCTCTTATGCCTCTGCAGAGGCTCCTTAAAGTCAAGCCTAACAATCACTATGTTCATGCTACTTGGACCACACCAAGCTACACAGAAAATCATTTTTATCTTACCTGCTGCAAATACATCCTCCCTCAGCCCTACCACCAGCTTGGCATTGCACAGCCTGAAATGCTTGAAAAGCAAGCCTGAAATGAATGACTGACGGCTGTAATTAACCACTAATCAAACTCAATTCCTGGGGATCCGAGAGCAGGGAATTTACACCTGGGGAAGCAGTAGGCCACAGGCACCTGAAATGAGCCTTACTGTCTTTTGCTTTACTTTTAGCTTCGTTAATACAGACAAGGAGATAGCATGTTCCTAATCCCATCCCATTCCTCAAAATCTCAAAGGAATAAGAAGATAACAAATATTCATAGCAAGTCCTTTTGCATAAACAAGTTTAGTGATCAAATACACAACTACCACAAAGCATTTGCAAACCCCCTAATAATTTCAGGCAGCTTCCAGTGTTCCTTTCTCAGTACACACCTTTCAAGGAAGGGCAAAATTGCATTCCCTTAGTCAGATCATAACAAAATAATAACATTTTCAGATATTTCAGAAAATATATCACACATTTCCCATGACAGTGGTTCTACCATTCTCCTCCCACACCAACTCTCCAGACACTACATATGGTAGCTAGAAAAAGTCCTCATGGTCCCTGGGGTGCTGGTCCCTCCATGACTCTGTCCCTGCAGCCCACGCTGCACACGCAGTTCAGTTGATGCCATCTTTCCCACAGCATGAACAACACACCCATATCCAGCCCTGCCAGAGAAACACCAGCCAAATGCCCAGCCCAGCTGCTGGCCCCGTGCACATGCTGGAGCCCATCACCAGTCCACGGTGCCTCTTGCCCAGGGGAGACCAGAAGAGTCTGTCCAGTGTCATTGCACCCACTCAGGCTCCAAGGAGAGGGAATTCATCTCTCACTCCATCCAGCTGTTTTCCTGGCATATTTGGAAGTTTAACTAATAACAGGAGCATATGTTAAGCCGCTCTGATCAAACAGGCTTGGTTCATCAGGCAGGGTACAGCCAATATACCTCTGAGATTTAAAACAAAAAAAAAGAAACCCTAAAAACCCAAACGCTCTCATTTTCTGAACCCTCTGTCAGGGCTGTAGTTCCCCAGATCCTCCTTCCACCCTTTAACCTCGGTAAAGTTGAGCTCAGCCTGAAGCCCATAGGCACCAAGAATCCCAGAAGAGCAGAAGCTCAAGTCCCTTCTCCTCCCTCAGGAATCCAGGCCATGGACCTGCTGGCTCAGTGTGGAGACTCTCAGGAGCCGATAGCATCTTTTCTTTTCTCTCATGCCCAAGTGACTACATCCCACAGCTCCAAGCAGATTTCCTGCACTCCCACACTCCCAAGGGCAGCTCCCAAGAGCTGAAACCTGCACCAAGCTCCTGCCCTGCCCTCAGCATCTTGGCAGGATCTCTCTTCACTAATCTCACCCTTCCCTAAAAAGGAAAGGGTTTTTTTATTTTATTTTTTTTTATTTTTCCTAGCACTTTTGTCACATGGAGACTAAAAATAGTTTTCCTCTTTGTGTGTATCTTGGAAACAGAGTCTGCCAGATACAGCAGCTACCTTTTCAGGAGACAATAATGGAATCCCAGACTGGATTGGGTGGGAAGGGACTCTAAAGATCATCTTCCAACTCCTTACATGGGCAGGGACACCTCCCACTAAGCCAGGTTGCTTCAAGCCTCATCCAACCTGGCCTCCGGGGATGAGGCAGCCACAGCTTCTCTGGACAACCTGGGCCAGTGTCTCACCAGCCTCAGAGTGAAGAATTTCTTCCTAAGATCTCATCTAAATCTCCCCACTGAGGACTTCCACAAACCTGGGTGATTTTGGCTGCTCTGCTGTTTTGAAACACTGCTCCAGATGGCCCATTTTCTGCTCAAGCTGCCTCAATTCTTTTTTGAGGAATTGGCCGTGCAAATTTGTCCCCTACTGAGCACTGGGAAGTGGAGGCACCCACAGTCCTGTTCTGAAGGGCTCAGACTTGGCAGTAACTTGAGCAAAGTCCTGGCATCAGCAGCAGCTTCACATTCACTTCACTTCCACCTCCAATTTTGGGTCACAAAAAAAAAAATCTAAGCCCTGGCTTGCTACAAGGGCACACAGGAAAGAGTCAGCACCCAAAGCCACCTGTTTTCTCCCATTCTGCTTTCAGAACACCCCAAACATTCCCCTTTCCCAGCTCCTTCAAAGCTTTCTCCTAATTGACTGCGTTTATGTGATGTCATAGTTACCAGAGTCTAAATTTTCTCTTGCTATCCCATCCTCTCAGTTCTGCTTTACACAATGTGTGCAATGCATTTCTTGTCTCCATTGGAGCTGTGCTTGGAGGAACATCCAGCTTCCCTCATTTCCTTCACCAATTCTTTCCCCTTTCCTGCAGCACATTTCCCAGTGTCACCGTTTGATTCAGTTTGACAACAATGCTCTCGATCCTCTCCCCCTCCCACCCAGGTAGGGAACGAGAGAGAGAAAAAAAAGAGAGAGACTTGGCTGGATTGAAAACTGAACCGTGCAGCTTTAATTAGAATACTAATATGTGATATGAGAGTATATATATATGTGATTATACAAAGGTGTGGGTAGAAGCCTCTTGCCTCCCCCCACCCCCAGCAACTCCCACAGCACTTCCCTTAGACGAGACAATTTTGAGGAATCCTGAAGCTGCTCCTGGAGAAAGGCAGAGAGTTACGAGGGTCAGAAGGGCTTGAGGTCGATGGGTCGACGGCGATGGGCAGGTGGTGTTTTCCCAAACGCCGGCCACGAACAAAAGAAAGAGAGAGAGAGTAAAGAAGGGAGACAGAGAGGCGAAGCGAAGCGGCGAGAGAGCGAAGCAGGAAGGAAGGAAGTTTTCTTCTGTCATCTCCGACCTTCCCCTGAGCCTACGTAGATATATGGAATGGAATATTTCTGGCCAGTTTTGCTGTTCGTCTAACCCAGCCTCCCACGGGGGGGGCCACAAATCCCCCCGCAGTGTCTGAGCGGGCAGAGCAAAGGCACGACCTTGAGGGCCCAGCAATTATAAAAACATTCCAGTGTCTTATCAACCTAGCAGAACACGCAGTTGCTAGTTGAAGAAAGCTCACTGAAAAGAAAAAAAAGAATCAGCAAAAGAAAAACTGGCTTTATCCTGGCTCAAACCAGGACACCTAGGTGCTTCTGGGGGTTCGTTTTCTCCACACCATATTTCCATTAATCAACAACATTCAATTTGCTTCTTCTGGTAGCTCTAAAATCCCATCCCAGCACTTCGATCATCTGATCCTACATGTGCTTCAGTCTGAGGCTTTTTTTGCCCCTCTCACACTGTGTCCTATGCACATCCCATGACACGAGCCAACCTGGCCACAAAACTCCTGTAAAATGTGTCTCTAGGGAGAGGGTTTGGGGTGAAATTCCAACAGACATGTGCCTTGTGGCAGGGCCTCCCATGACAAAGGTGCTGTTGAATAAAGCTGCTCGGTCTGATCCCTGCAGGGTTATTTTGCAGCCTCTCTTTGATTTATACCAGCTCCCTTCAACAACTCTCCCACCTTCATGCTTCTCCTGCACCAGTCGCCTTTGCTCTCCTACTACTCAGTGATTTGCTCCCCCATGTTGATTTGACCCTGATGTGGCAGCTCAGCTGCTCATTGTCAGCTAAACCAGCTGCCCCAGGCACTTCTTCCCCTGCTGCCATCTCTTTGCCCACCTGCCATTTCTTTTCCTACATGACTTGGGATTGTGGCTGTCCCTATAGGCAAACCTGCCCCTGCAGCCAGCAGTGATGGCGTGTCCCCCACAGGTCGCTCAGGAGCACCTGCTGCACCAGGAGAAGAGAAATACAACAAGTTTTTCCTCTGTTCTGTCATTTGTTTTTAAGCCAGCCCTTGCTGGCAGGCTCTGGGCCCAAACCTCTGGTTCCCGTTCATTTGGCACTGGCTTTCTGGTTGTCATGTTCTTGGCTAGGGCACACTGGCCTGCAGGAGGAAAGACCTCCAAAGGCTTGGAGTGGGAGGGGGAGGAGGAAGGGGCTTGTCATACTTCATTTTATAAATAATTATGCCTTTTTGCCTTTTCAGAGAAAAAGTTAAACTGTCAGCAACAGTTAGCTGTATTACACACAGCTGAACAGTCTGCAAAACAAAATTATACAAGAGACAATAACTACAAGTATAGACACTAAAAAAGGACTAATCGCATTCTATATTCCTCCAGAATACATGATAAAAATAAAATACACGTTTTACTAAAATACAAATGTAAGTGGCCCGTAGAATATAGATTTTAATGTTCTCATTACTGTTAAATAATTTTTTCTCAGGTGTACCATTTAGTAAAAATATTGTCATTTAATGCTACTGTATTAGGAGTTTGAATGATATTTTTTTTAAATTAAGTACGCTAACAGTCTGTTCCATAAGAACACTGCTGAAAACATGATCACTAGGCAAACACTAAGATCAGATTTATGTAGAAATTTAAACAGGTAGCTGGAGGGGGGGAGGAGGGGAGTGGGGCACTGTAGATCCCTACTCTAAACGCCAACTGTTGCATGTAGAGGATTGCACACCTGTACAGCAGCATGCCAGGATTTACACTGTAAATCTTGAGCTTTAGCTCATATGCAGCCCACAAACTCTGAGAATGACTCTACAGAAAAACTCTGACCTAAGAAAGTTTTATGAACATAGATATCTTGTTTTCATCACTGCAACACTGAAGCACCTTTCCCAAGAAGCATCCCCTTAATATCCCATTCTCATTTTCACTTAAAAAGTTAAAGTTGTGTAAGTGATTTAGTAATTTTTGTCCCTTTTTAGTTGTAATTTCTCTAAAATATAAGAGAAGGCGAGTGGAAGATGGTACTGACACAGCACAGACCTGTGAAATACATTTCAACAGGTATTTAGATTCATTACTGCGCACAAGTGTACTACTTGCAGTAGATGACCAAAACCTGTGCTAAAGAAACATCACATCCAAGAAAATCAAGAATTGGACTGTGTCGTGCTTTGGGCCTAACACAACAACTAAGAACCAACCCCATGGCCACTCACGCAACTCCCCCCACACACACACACTGGGATGGGGAGGACAAAGGCCAACCACCTGAAGCTGGTGGGTTGAGACAAAGGGCAAGGAGGGTTCTTCACGAATTAAGGTCACAGGCAAAGCAGACTCAACTTGGGGTAAAAATAATAATTTAACACTAATCAATATTACCCCACTCCTCCCTTCTTCCCAGGCCCAAATCCCTTTGTTCCCAGATTCTCTCCCTCCTTCCCCCAGCGGCACAGGGGGACAGGGGATGGGGTTTAGAGTCACTTCACAGGCTGGTGGTTCCTGCTGCTCCTTCCTCCTCAGGAAGAAGGATTCCTTACAGTCCTGCCCTGCTTCCCCACGGGGTCCCTCCCATGGCAGAGAGTCCTCCACCAACCTCTCCTTCATGAGTCCTTCCCACGAGGTCCGGAGCTGCTCCAGCCTGGGCTTCCCACAGAGTCAGGGGCTGCTTCGGGAACAGCCACCGCCCCTGGCGCCGGGGTCTTCCAAAGCTGTGCAGAGTCCGCTGGCAGCAAATCCAAGTTCACCCCTCCTGGTGCCTTCAGGGAAGGCGCTCCAGGATGTCCACAATGTTCCTCCATGAAGGGGACAGCCTGCCCTCTCACCCTGGGCTGCAGGGAAACTTCTGCTTGGGCACCTTCCCCTTCTTCCTCGCCAACCACCAGCACCGCTCTGCCTCTCCAGCTCGGCCCCTTCGAACTGCTCGCTCTGCTCAGGTCTTACCTCAGTTCTTCCATGTGTTAATTGCGGAGGCACATCTATTCTCTCTCTACTGGCTCCTTGGCTGGTTTTGGAGCTTCTCAGCTTCTCACTGGAGCCACAAGTCCGGACCCCTCCCCCACTACCAGAAAACCCGCCAAACCAAGCCAGCACCGACTGCAACACAAATATTCTTACAAAGAGTAATGTTGCTCTACTTCCCTGCTTTTGCAACCAGCTTCCAAACTCCCATGTGTCCGGTTTTTCACATCTCAAACTGCTTGAGAAGCAGAGCTTTGCTTTGTGCTTACATCTGTTTCTACTTTGTCAGTCCCAAAGCATTTTACAGAATGAATACATATTTTAATGTCTATTTTATTAAGATATTTGTGAAGAGAGATGCACTGATTTACTGGCTAAGATATGAACACTCTCTAAAGAGAATTTCTTTGACCTACCTTTTCAGGGACCATTTCTGAATGAAAGATCAGAGTGCATTTCTCCAGCCTAAGAAATTGTAGTTTAAAGAAGTACAGCTCAGTTTGATGGAAGCCAGCTATGGACTGCTCAATGCTTTTTTCTCTCCTCACTGAGGGCTTTAAATTGAGTTCATGAAGTAAAAAGCAATATTTTTTTTATTATTTTAATACCCATTTTAAAATATTATTTCTTGAATAAACTGAAGTTTGAAGTCTCACAGGATTAAAATTCTTTGGGTCTAACCTGGAATGCAATTGTTAATCAAAGACCGATCTGAACATCAACCATTAAGTACTTTGGAAACTGAAATATATTATTTCTTTCTATAATGTACACATATAATATACTTTTATAAAATAATCTACATTTCCCTGAGTTAAATCCTAAAAATATAAAGATACATCTCTTAATGGACCTAAAAACAAGAAAATGGAACACACTTCCTGTTTTGTTTGGCCAGCTGCTAGCCACGGAGTAGACATCATGGCCCAACAGCTCACAAAGCAGCCCCGGATCAGTCACACTATTCCATTTGCCCAGCTAGCATTATAAGGCAAAACAGGAAGGCAGACAGGTACAAAATTATCTGGTTGGAAAAACTGTGGTTGGGCATAAATCCCTAGGAAAGTCAGTGCCACCAAGTTGGTGTTCTAACACACAAGAAATAACTTGCTGCTACTTTCACAGTCACAGTTATAATTTTATTAATGGTACTTAAAAGAATGATGTAATAAAAGTACTTTTAAAATAGATGCACTGTTGAAGTAATTAAAAGCATTTTCATGATATAAAGTCTGTGATAGGGAAAAGTTTCTTACATTCATCCCTCTTTCCAGTAACGCTTGCTTGCACAGGGGAGGTGAAATCAAAAGTCCATAATGAAAACCTACTTTGAAAAACTTGGTTCTGTTCTTCAAGCCTTGGGTTTCTTTCTTTCTTCACTCTTTAGGCAACAGGCAAAGTAGAAGAAAGTTGATGTTTTACATGGCCTATAATTTTCACCTGTTCATTCTTTGCACTCTGACCTTTAGAAGGTTTGGGTCTCAGTTTTCTGCACTGTTTAAAAATATGGTCACAAAGAGAACTTCCCATCATAAAAAAATCAGCTTTAGAAGGGAGGGGAAAGTGTCCTTGGGATTCTATCAGCTACAAGTTCTGAAGTGCCCCACGCTGGTTACATTCACCTAACTGCACAACTGCTGGCACCTGCGTGCAGCAGCAGCTGCCTGAATTGTGGTTTTAAAGTCTCTTTATCAGTTGTGGGACTTCAGCACATCCTTCCCCTCTGAGTCGAGTATTAACATATTTTTGTCTGTATCTTTTATGTGTATATTCTACACTTAGAACTGATCCAACTATTCTTATGAGACTGCACATACTGAACTGGCCTACTACTAGCCACATCCTGACACATACTACCAGTTTGAATCTACAGTCATCAGACTGTGTTTAAAAAGGGGAAAATATCCTACTGCTAATCCAGATTAAAAATGAAGTTTATTTTCTTGACAGACCTTTCAGCTCTACTGCCTGCCCTGTTGGAGCCACTGCTCTAAAAACTCCCAGTACTGAACAGATTTGATTGATATTTTGCAGTAATGCATTTTGTCAAGGAAGCATCCAATGGGAACAAGTTACTACACAGACTCTAGCATGGCATGCCACATTTTTGCTAGTGTTTTTCATGTCCATGCAACTAGAAATAGCCCATTAAATTTATAGACCAATTTTACACTAACTGTACTCATTACCATCTGTGAGGAAACTAGGTAATTGGGCTGTTATACTTCTATCTTTGAAAATAAATCAGAATTACTGCTTAGTTAGAATAATTTAAAATGTCTGACTGTGCCTGTTCTAAGCATCCATTAACAAATGCTCGCTCCTACTTGACTTCCCATTGCATTAAACAGGCCATTTCTGTATAAAAGACAAAGCAGCTAATAAACTGGAGGTTGAAAATAAACATGCAGGAAGCAGGCATATAAGCTGCAGTGTTAGAATACATTTGTCTTCCACCAAGATTCATTTGCAAATTCATCTCAAGTGTTATACTTAGTAATGTTGATGTGTTTTCAAGATGGTTAACTGCTAGAAAGCATAATATTTACAGTACAGTTAAATGGAGCGAGTTATTCAGCAATACCCAAAAGCAGAATCTGAAAAGATAGGTGCACAGAAGCATTTGTATGCTGCAGTACTCAGTAGTGTAACATCTAACTCTTAGATCCTTTTCCAGCTAAGGGACTCCCAACCTCCATGCTCAAAATTTCTAAAATTAAGTACAGTCTCTATGTGCCTGTTCAGAGACCTATGAAACCTTGTATAACAAAGCCAAGCTGTCCAGCAGAAAATACCAGCAAGGAGTGCAGAGACAGAGTAATTTTAACATTTTTCTGAACTCATGAAATGTCTGGATTAATAAACCTGAATCCAATACCTAATTCTACTCCAAACGTATCTCAGAGACAAATAAATAATCATACTATTATCTTTTAATTCTGTATCTTTGCAATAGCTAAATACAGCTACAGGAGCTATTAATTAATTTTTATCTTCTGAATAAGGGATAATTAACTTTCAGCTACCAAGCTGTAAAATGTCCTAAATATAGATGCAAACAAACGCCCACTTCATTCAGTGGTCAAAGTTCCACTTTCCATAGAATAGAAGATTCCCCAAGCCACAAGACAAAAAAAACCCACCCAACCAACCAAAAAAACCAAACCTGTGAACTACTATTTGGAAAGCTCATATACAACAACAGATGTTGTTTGTGAAAGGTATTGAAGATCAGTATTGCATGCATCAAAAACATGCTCCAAGTCTGTTGACTGAAGAGTAGCGTGACAGCATCACAGCTTCCCTTGAGAATGCCTTCTAAGTTGAATCCTGTAGGCAAAATAATCTAAGGAATAATTTGTTTGAGATCTGACAAACAAAACCTCTTGGCGGCAACTACCTCTCTGCTATTTTTTGGAATTCCAGAAAAAAAGTAGACGTAACTAAAGAAATTCACAGGCAAAAAAAATCAGGCATGGATGGGATGCTGTGCAAATGCATTTCATGTGGATACTAAGCTACGACTTCAGCTTCTGTTTTGAACCTGCCTACGTATGAAGTTCAGCATTAGTTTACCAACTAAATTCAATTGAATTTGGATTCATTAGAATGATAAAAATGAAGCCTCTTTATTGTAGGGAAGCTCCAAATTGTGGAGGAAGCCTACATAGCCTCCTCTTAGCAAAAAAGCCTGGAAAACACCAACTGCTAGGATAGAAATATGAGAGCTACTGTGTGAATAGAATATCCAAAACCGAGAGGGCATTTGCTCAGCATCTGTTAAGGCTGAAAATAAAGACAACTACCAGCCACATTAAACAGTAACCAGCAGTTATGAGACCTTGGGCAGGAAAAGTCTGCTTAAAATCCAGGTATAAAAAGCAGCAACATTTCTAACAGTGAGATAAGAGAAGCAGTCAAAACCTGGTCTGAGACTGAGAAGATGCCTTCCTGGCATCTCAAGCTCTGCTGAGGCCTGAGGGACCCCCTCCCCAGGAGTCTGGAGTGGCCTGCATGCCTGCCAGTGGACTGACAGTGCAAGTTGCAACTAGCAATGACTGGTCCTGGGGTGTCCCCACAGGTGGGGGACTAGTGAAGCATGGGGAATAGCATAGGTCATCACACAGCTACAGCACCCATAGCTTCAGAGAAGATGGATGTAAATAGGGTAAGGTACTCCTAGAAGAGTGGGCTTTTATAGCCCATACCTCCTGTGAAAGTGATAGAGGTGACCATGTAACTGCAGACCTGTGGGGGATTGCTGGAGATGGTGTTTAGGTATCTGGAAGTGTTTATTAAGGTTTTCTAGCAGTATAGTACAGCTATTTTTATCTGTTATATTGCTATTAATCCTGCACATATGGTCCACAGACTGAGTTAACTACAAGCTATTAATAAATGAATTCTACCTTAATTTAAGCAAGGAGTTGTTTTCCCCTAGAAGCACATGCACTCTCTTCAAAGTTTTCTACTTCATGTCTATATATAACCTTTGGCTAAAACGTAACCTTTTTATTATTATTTTTCCTTCACCTGAGGGCACCCAAGATACTCAGGAAATCAACCAACTAGTTATACAGGTCACATTTGCTTCACTACTCAGACTGATTACAATCAAATTACTACAGGAACTGTACTCCTACAAAATAACAGCTCCAAACCTGGACCAATTCTTCTGGACATGTAAACCAGGAATCATTGTCAATTCTTAACAAAAAAAGAAACCATTACTTTATCGGCCTCCTCAGTAGGAAAGGGGCTAGGAATTACTAGGCAAGAAAGCAGCTTGTCAACCTTGGCATTTGAGTCATGGTATTGCAAATTGGTATGTCCTGTCAAAGACACTGAATACACATGCCCATTGATATGTGACTCAAACCCTCAAACCTTTTTGAGGCGTGAAGATACTAATGTTCACTAAGTATAAACATGCTCTTTTAATAATTTTTTAAAAACTTATTCATGGGCTACCTTAGTAAAAATAATTATCTCCTAGAGGGTTTTTTTTTTCCATTCTTCTGTAACCAGGAGAAAAACACCCTGTATTAAGCATCAGGATTTTTAAACCTAACTAAGCTTACATGAGACATTATGTCACCTTAGCAACTACTTTTTAGAAGTAATTACTTTGCAAAAGCTGATTTTTAACATGCACGGAAGAGTTTAAAATAACTTATAGACCAGCAACTGGCAACCATGTTCTTCTTCATTACAATTTCAGAAAGCTATAAGCACTTAATCTGAAAAAGATAATTAAAATTTAAGAGACTTTTGTGACAAAAGCATCAGCTCATAGTAAACTAACTGATTCCAAGCTATTCATTCAAGTGCCATACAAAGAAAGTGACTAGTGGAAAACAGTAACTAGAACTCCAAGAAGAAATACTACATTTAAAAATGCAGTTAAAAACACATAAAAGGCAGTTACGCAGATGTAGTCACAGCCAAGGTAAATGAAGCACCTTACCTGTCAGTTGCATGTCCCCTAATTCTAAGCAACAGTGCTCCAATGCCATATTTATAACTCCCCACTTCTACTACTCCCCCCCCAGCCCTTTTCCAAGTTAATAATAGAATCACAGAATGCTCTGAGTTGAAACGGACCCGAAAGATCATCTAGTTCCAACCTCCCTACACGGGCAGGGACACCTCCCACCAGACCCGGTTGCTCAGAACCCCATCCAACCTGGCCTTGAACACTTCTAGCAATGGGGCATTCACAACTTCACTGGGCAGCTTGTTCAGTTGTCTCACCACTGAGACAAGCTCTCAACTTTTTTTTTTTTTCTTAAATTAAGTGCAAGGAAGAAAACTACTCTTCTATCTCTCCCTGTTCAGAAGACACATTCCGCATTACCAAACCACATTCTTACTGTTTACATATCCCACCCATGGAACACAGAATCAAAGAACTGGAAATCCTGCCTTTTGTCTACTGAGTCCTTCAAACAAGCACAGCAGGAACACTTCTCCAATTAACATTTACCCAGCACATTCCACCCCCTCGTTCCCTTTAAAATATCTGAGTCACAACCACCAGCTCAAGCGACTGGAAATTAACCTACTA
Organism: Apus apus; assembly: GCF_020740795.1. Taxonomy (NCBI): domain Eukaryota; kingdom Metazoa; phylum Chordata; class Aves; order Apodiformes; family Apodidae; genus Apus; species Apus apus. The sequence goes on along the minus strand of NC_067284.1, from coordinate 50,544,182 downwards.
AAGCAAAAAAGCATTAAGTCACACTCACTTGACACATAACTTCATAGAAACTTATGTTTGGGAAACTGGAGAGCTTCTCCTTGAAATAAGTGGATTCTATTTAAGCCAGAGAAGATCTGTACAGAGATTCAGTGTCTTGTATGAAGTCCATTGATGTATTATGAAAAAGGACGCTTTCAGAGACACAAATTCTTCTTCTAGATTTATTTTTAAAATAAAGGGCTATTAAGGTTATCAAACCACTTAAGAGACTCTCCCCCTTTTTCCAGGAGGGCTGCTGTTCTTTTCTAAGCCAAATTAAAGATGAACTCATCCCCCTTGAATACCATGGATTAGATTTGTAAGCCAAAGCAGGACAGAAGAATCCTATTTTCCTTATGTTTTGTACCTTCTCTGCCCATTTCTTACACAAAGTCAAAGCTTGATAAATGAAGAACCAAATTAGGCCCTTACATTGATCTTCTAGCCAGGTTAATGCTGCATGAATAGGTTTTCTTAAACAGCATTTGTGTTACTTTGAAAACTGATCACTGAGTGCACAGCAGGAGATAACTTTAGTATCTGTATTAGTCTTTGAATCACAGTTCAATAACCCTTGACAGAATTCTGCCTACCTTGCCTATTTGGTCTATGTCACACCATCCTTCTGTCACACTCCACCTGCTGGATAATCTTAAAACAAGCCTCAAGAAGTTTTCATTTTACCAGTCAGTATTGATACAACACCTATACAAAAAAAACCCTGAATGAACAGTATAGCTGATTGTATATTCTTCATGCATTTCCTTTCTACCATTCTCTATCAGGACTACAATAAAATGAAATCTCTGGGTAGATATTTTTCTAAACCCCTCAGGTTAATGGGTCAGATTTGTAACTCATCAATTCCTGCTAATGCAGTTCTACACAGGAAAAGTCACAGCTCCATGTCACACCTCATGAGAAAAAAGTGTATTTAATGTTTTTCAGCCTCTGATAGTAGAAAAGCAGAAAGTAATGTGTAAATGTCATTCTTAACTAATATTTATGTAAAGCATATGACCTTAAATTATTTAAATGCTATAAGCTAAATGAACAAGAAAAAAAACCACCAACTTAAAAAGAGGACCAACTCCAGAGAATGCCAATTCTAAGCTAATTAACTAATTTGAAAAGTACACATCTGAGTGCTAGGTGACTCTTCTGCTTGCTACTCCTTTCAATAAATTAAGTCAAATCATGATACGTAAATTGTGTTAGAGCTATGATGAAGTATTCAATTCCCTGTAGGGCTGAGCTCTACTATTCATATTCAGAAACATTTCTAGCTTTGGGGATGGCAGGAAAAGTAACTGAGTTTGAGGGCTGTAGGTAAAGGGTAGCAAGCTGAGATATTTTTATAATACAGAACTCAGTCACTTCCTTATACACAAGTTAAGCATTCAAATAACAAGCAATAATTGACACTAACTTTTTACCCATAATTTCCAACCCACAAACACCATAATAATTTAGATCTGTGTACTTTTGGTATTTTCTCTTTCAGGATGTCTTAAAATACACTTGCCATCAAATACTATTCTTTATTATGATCTACCCTCCTTTAGGAATAATTAAAAAATAATGCATGGTGATATACCCTCTAGAGCTGCAAATCATACCTGCAGCAGCCTGTGATACTGAAACACTGGAGGAGGCATTATATTTGAGAATTTAGTAATTTAATAAAAAGTTGGGAGAAGATGTATTAACTTAGAATACTGTGCAAGTATTTCTCTAGAAGCAAAAAATGAACACCAGTTTACACAGCTCATGTTGTAGCACAGTGAAAAACAAAAAACCCCACCCTGAGCAGATTATTATAATTTCAGAATGTCGTCACAAAATAAGCACAAGAGAAGACTATCTCCAATGAGAAGTTTTGTAGAAGCTTCAAGACAACTGTTACTTCTGATTAAGAACTATTTTTTGTCTCTTGAAAGAAGTCCACCTAATTTTGCCAGATCTCCAAGTGAAACTGTTGCAGAACCTCTTTGGGCTGGTTTTGCCTAAGAAAAAAAAATACAGAGCATGCTGATTTTAAGTTAAAAAATCTTGTAGAAACCTTTTAAATAATCAGTGATTTTAAAAGTACCTTCAAAGAGAAGGTTTCACACTACCTGTGATTCATGGAATTTCCAGCCAATCATATAGTAGATCTGAAATGTGGCAGGTACTGAGCCATCGCTATTTCCATACATTTCTGGTAGGGCAGGAAGGGAGAGGAGAAAAGGTACACAAAATGTCAGTTCTAAGCAATACTTGGTTCTCTAAACACTAGAACTGTGACATATTCATCATAATGACTCTTGGTGAAAGATTCAGGACAACAAAAATATCTCATTACTGGTGCATCAACATGGTTCAAATTCTGTCATTATAATTAATGTTAAAAATACCTGTGCAATAATGATATTTTGTTCTGCTCCAAAAAGGTTTTCCTTGTTTTTTTTTTAACACAGAGGTCAGAGAAAAAGACAGAAAATACGTCCTTCAAGTCATTTCAGATTAACTCACTACCTTTCAAATACTTGCCTCGGTATATTGCAGCAGCTGCCAACATCGTCTCCCTGTGTAGGAGAGGTTTTCTATTCCAAGAGCAGTTACTCTCCCCCATACCTAAAAATACGTTTTAGCTTTAAGAAAAAGAAGATATAGCATATGCCATGAGTTAAGTATCATGCACTAATGACAGATTTCTACTAAACCATACTAAGTACAGAATCCTCTGAATCTCACTGTAAGAGGGAACAACACACTGCAAGTAAGTAGGCAAGTTTCTTACGTAGAAGAACCCAAGCCAATGGCAGTGCTTTGCAATTCACAGTTTGTATTGCTAGGACTGATTTCAAATTATTACTTCTTTAGCCTGAGTCTTCAGACATTCAGGTTTTATTTATTTTAAGCACGACTACAAAGTGTTTATTCAGACACACCACTTAGATGTATTTAACAGATAAGCATAAAAATTACTACTCCAAGAGATTTTAATAAGAATAAAACAAGCACAATGCTAAACTCTGTAAACACCGCATCTGAATGTTTCTGCAGAGAACAGAAGTTTTATTTTCAGTAAGGAATTACTCTAAACAACAGCAGCTGAACAAGAGTAAGAAGATGCCCTGAACTGCTCTGTAACTAATAACTATCTGCACATGAATGACTTACAATTGATGTAAAATGCATCCAGAATACTAACTCAATTGTTAAACACCTCTATTGGTTTTGTTTTCTTCAGCAGACTCGAATTTGAGGGCATCTTTATTCTTATTCCAAAGCAGTTTCCTAATGCCCTGATAACTAGGAAAGCTCTCAGGAATAGTCAGTATGTGAGATACATGTTTCTGTCTCCCTTTCAGGACTTTTCAGTAGCTTACACTAAACTGAACTCTCAAAGAATGGGAGTAAAAGAGAAGCAGAAAATTCATAGCTGATCATTAAGTAGCAAATTTTTTACTTCTGCTTCCCAACACAATCTGCTGATAAGCATAATCACCAGATTTCCTTAGAGATGAGAAAAAAAAAAGAAATGCATCCACCGTTATAAGAAGCTTTATTATTTATTCCTATTTTTAAAAAAGAATAAATTGTTTATGATGAGAGCGGTGAAACACTGTATCAGGTTTTCCAGAGAGGTTCCCCATCCCTGGAAACATTCAAGTCGGGCTGTTTGGGGCTGTAAGCAACCTGATCTAGTTGGAGATGTCCCTGCTCACCGCAGGAGAACTGCCTAAATGACCATTAATGGTCCCTCCCAACCTAAACCATTCTATGATTTGGAGTCAAGAAACACAGTGAAAACTCCTCTGTGTCTCTTTCACTGATACAGAAAACATTTATGTTTCCACAAAGCATATACTTGCCTTGCAGGTCTTCCATAACCTCAAACAACCCTGGGTAGTTGACTTGAATTTCATCAGTATCCTAAAAGAATTCAGAAGCTTAGTTTTAGAGCACATGAAGCTAAAACAGTAGCACTAAGCCAGTTTTCAGAGCTGCTAACATATTGATTTGCCCCTTCAGTTCAAAGTCCACATTTCTCAGAAGAATATACTGTCTTAATGTTTCTAAAAATGTGTAGTAGCCCAAATGCAATCAAATTTTAACTAAAATGCTACCATTTACAGTTTTAGAAGAAACAGCAACAGTGTCTCAAGTTTTTTCAAGCAGGTCTAACATTCTCTGACATTTCTACAAGATGGCCATCCAAATTCTACTGGGCCTCTAGCCAAAAATACACTTCAATTGGTTTCATTAATCACAACGAAGCTGAGAACAGAGGCAGCCCAAGCTATTTCAGACATGCATTCAGCAAGCTGCACACCATGCAGAAGGAAGCACTGCACTACTAATATGTTAATAAATAGTATTTTTTTTATATACCAGCAGCTCTGATATGCTGGACTGTTCTGATTGTTCTCTAATTTATAATTACCACAGTGAGGGTGTTAAAACCAGCTCTTGACAGCAGATGTCCTAAATCAGAGACAGCAGTGAACGGTGATACGTGAGGAGAAAATCCCCCCTCTCTCTCCAATTCTGCCAGCTGCAAAGAGCAGCGAAGCTCATACAGAGTGTCTCCCCCAAACATTGCACCGATGAACACTCCATCTGGCTTAAGAACTTGGTGAATCTACAATACAGAAAAAAAATAAAAATGCTTTTGGTTATTAGGCCTATATAACTATGAAGTTACTCAAACTTATTAAAAATTAACTTGAAAGCAACCATTGTAATAGTTGTAACATATTGATATAGACTATATTCTGCAAGGCAAGCTGTGCCAAAGCTTTTGGTAACATTGCAAGATCAATAACCTGTCTAAAAAGAGACTATTTGTTCTTAAGAAACAGTGAATCCCCAGAAATTACACTTACAGTCAGGAAACACAACATGCACTGTGGAAATTTAGGGTAAAGCTATGTTCAGCAGGTTACTCCTAAAACAACACCCTGAAAGAATTTCATTCTGAAAATAGGGTAGATTAAGATGGCTTCTGCTTACTTGTACTTTCTCAGATGAGGGCAGCAAAAACACCTTTAAATGGCATGATTTAAGAGAATCGGAGGCCTCAGATTCCAGTAGTAATCTTTGTACTTCTGAACACACAACAGAATAATGCAATTCTTGTGATGTCTACCCCTATTTATAGCAATACCATGACTCAAATGCCAAGGTTGACAAGCTGCTTTCTTGCCTAGTAATTCCTAGCCCCTTTCCTACTGAGGAGGCCAATAAAGTAATGGTTTCTTTTTTTGTTAAGAATTGACAATAATTCCTGGTTTACATGTCCAGAAGAGCCGTTTTATATGATTACAGGCTAACAAGACAGCAAAAGCTTCAAGAAGCTTACCTTGCTGATTTGAAACAAAGATTATTTTAAAGTGGTTTTTAATTAAGTACTCATAAAGCTACCTTTTCTATGCTAAGAAATAAACCTTCAATTGACAGGTAAGAAATTTAAGCAGTTGAATGCAGTTTCCATTAGTTAAAGCCAGAGGTCCCCAAGTAGGAAATAAGCATTCATGACAATAGTCGGCCAAGAATGCCAGTACTCTCCCCTTTGTGAGACATTATGTGTCAGTTATCTTTACTGTGGTGGTAAAAATGTGACACTCAACAGAAAAATTAAATTCCACAGAGAACTATATTTCTTACTTTTTTTTTTTTGGTATGTACTGAAGGGATTGTGATTTCTATTTTTTTGTTTCCATAACAGCAGGGTACTCCTATTCATACCAACAGGTGATACAATAGCACTGTAATGACTGACCAAGTTGAAATAAATGAAAAAACAGCAAGTGGTTAAAATATTTCTTGCTCCTGCTCCAAAGTTAAGTGATTTGGAAGAAGTTTTCACCTGCAGAAAGCAGCTGAAATACTCCAAAATCAGATTTTTTTTCAGGAACAGTTTCTGTTTTCTGTCCTCCACAAGTGAGGAGGACACCTGACACTTTTTTCATTTAAAAATCAAAATGCCTTTATATGATTAAAAGTTGTATTATTTTTACATCTCAGCTATTGATTTTTAAATACAAGCTCCATAAGCCAGTTCTGGTGAAGTTAGATTTAAAAAACCCTTGTACTGCAGGTAGTAAGAGCCAACACACAGTAAAACCAACAGCATTGCCTCAATTTATATTAGTTACCATGATCTCAGCTGTTGAGACTAGAAAATATTATAAAAACATGTTGTTTCACAGGTTTTTCTTTTTTGCCAAATGGATTTGAGACAGTAAATTAGTACAATTACCAACTGATGCTCCTCAAACTGCAAAAACTACTACTACAAAAAGAAAAAATACTTGTGTGCAAAATGAGCTATTTCTGTGCCTTTTATTTAAAAACGACCTGGAAACACAGTGCACTCTGAATGCAAGTAACAGTAAGTGTGGATTTTTAGTATTAAAAACCAGTTTCTTACCTCTCTAAAAGCTCTTGGAAGGTCATTCACCCAATGTAAACTAAAATAACAGAAGTGTACAGTTTATAATTACATATAAAAAAACCCTATGGAATGCAAATAATTGTTACATTGTTTAAGGATGTTTGAGAACCCAAAGCAACAAAATAAGTTTCTCAAGCTACAGAAGTTTTGAAATGCCTCCTTAAAAGCGACACTGAACAAAAACTAAAATTTATACAAGTAGTTTGCTTTTTTGTTTGCTCTTTTTTTTAAGCTATGAAGCAAATCTTGGAAACCAGTTAGTCAAAATGCAGAAAGACAGAACAGTAGTTTTTTCCTCATGCACACTCATACTAAATAAGCAAGTACGTTTCATACAACTTGACTTACTCCTGTTTAATGGACTATTTTTTCCTCCTTAAAGTTACTCTCAAATCACACTATTTAACATCTTCACCCAAAAAAGAAATTTTAAGTAATTAATGGATACCTTAAGCTGCTAACAACAAGATCAAATGTATCTTCTTTGAAAGGAAGGGATTCCTCATCAGCTATAACACTGACAGTGGGGATTTCAGATTCTACAGCATTTTTCTAATGTTGGGGTAGAAGAAAAACAGTATCAGAAACCCATTTTCTTCTCCTGTATTTTTGAAATGAGACACATTAGCTTTCAAAAAGCTACTTACTAAAGCATTTTCTGCAATATCAACTTGAATAAGTTTTTCGACAGTTTCCTGAAATAAAATTTTAAACGTCTGTCAAATATTAAAGCTGTTTAGAACATTGACATCAGTAATTTGTTTTCAATGCTTACAAATATTTGTATTAAGTTGGGAGCAATCTCCTTAACACTTGATAAAACTCTATGTACAGCTGAAAATATTTTTTCCCCCAACATAATACTTAGTAATTGCTCCCAGGGAGAACAGCTAAGGTAGAACCAGAAACAGAAAACACATTCTGCATTTTGAGGCCTAAACTCAGTCAGACATAAGCCATGGATTAACAGCCAATGAAGTACCTTCATTTATGGCTTGGTTCACGGAGGGCAAATTGTTCACCATTTAGAAGTCTCCCTAATGATACTTCTCTCCACGTGCATTCAAAGATCGATCGCAAAACATGGACACTCCTTCTGAAGACTAAATATTAACTGTCATGGAGCAGATAGCTCCCACGGCACTACCTGTCTAGTCTTCAGTGGCAATAAATACAGAAGAACAACATGCATAACACACTATTGGACTGTAGCTACAGCTGTGAAGGGGAGGGTAAAAAGAAGTCACCTCATCAAGGGTCAGAGGATTATTTTAAGTTACAATGGAGCCCTATTTGAAAACACAGACATGAATATCTAAGCATTTTACATACATTTAAATATGAAGAGGTAGTACCTTGGTTAAATGTTGAGCTATGTAACCTCTTCCAGAGCCAACATCCAAAGCAAGAGGAAACGTTCTGAAGGATAAGTTTAGCGACAGAAAACATAATCAGGACCTCAGCTATTTAACGTTTCAGACAACAGGAAGCTTTGTCTGCTCATTGCCAAACGCCTCGCCGAACGTCGAGCACCCTTCTGTGGTTACGGCCAAGGGAAGGGGGCAGAGCGAAAGGCGCTCCCAAGGCTGAGGGCCAGGGCGCAGGGGCCGCGGCGCGGAGCCCCGCCGCCGCGCTGACTCTTACCTGGCGATGTCAAACACCCGGTCCGCGATCCTGCTGCCCACCTGCGGGGAGAAGCCCGCGCTCAGCGCCGCTGGGCACGGCCCGGCCCCGGCCGCCCCACCCCGCCTCCCCGCCCGGGGCTCCTGCCCCAGCCTCCCCCCCCTGCCCGGGGGGCCGCCCGGGGCCGCCGCCCGCACCTCCTCCCGCAGGTAGTCGCACTCGGCGGGCCCGGCCTGCAGCGCCGCCCAGTTCTTCTGCTTCCGCTTCAGCCGCCGGTCGAAGGGGCTCCGGGCGCCGGGACCGGGCGAAGCGCCAGCGGGAGGAGACGCGGCGGCGGATCCTGACGGCGCCCAGAGCCCGCGGCAGCCGCCCCAGCCCCGGCAGCCCCAGCAGCCCCCCCAGCCCCCTCCCGCTCCCGCCCGCAGGACGGGGCGCCCGGGCCCCCCCAGGGCTCGCGCCCCAACGGCCGCCGCGGCCATGGCCTCCGGCGCATGCGCGGGAACAAACCGGCGCATCCTCCCCACCCCGCCCCCGCCTCCCCGTGCGGCTCCTTCCCCTCTGCGCATGCGCACCGCTCCCCCGCCGCCAGCCTTCCGCTGGCCGGGAGCGGTTTGTCCTGCTGCGGCCGCCGTCGTGCCGCCGGAAGTGCCGGTGCCGGCGCGTGGCGGAGTGTGGCTGCGGGCCCGGGCGCGAGGGAGCGCGGCGGCGGAGGAGGACGAGGAGGCGCCTTCATGGTGGGGGGGCTGGGCCGGCCGGGCAGCGCGGTGGGGCTCCTCGCCGGGGTGCGGTGCTTCTGTGGGGCCTGGGCTGCCGCTGGGGCCGGGGAGAGAGCGGGGGGGAAGGGCCCGAGGCTGCCGCGCTGCTGCCGGGCCGCGCTGCTGCTGCCGGGCCGCGCTGCTGCTGCCGGGCCTCTCCCCGCGCCGGAGCGGCCGGTAGCGCTTGTCTGAGCTCGCCAGATTGCTCGGGCTCTTGCTGGCTTCGTTCCGAAGTGGTGCTTGAGAATCACGGAACGTTTTGGGTTGGAAGAGACCTTAAAGTTCATCTAGGTCCAACCCCCCTGCATGGGCAGGGACACATCCCGCTAGACCGGGTTGCTCAGAGCCCCATCTCAGCTGGCCTTGAGCACTTCCATGGATGGGGTATCCACAGCTTCCTTGGGAAACCCGTGCCAGTATCTTGTGACCCTCACACTAAAGAATCTCTTCCTAATGGCTAATCTAAATGAGCCCTCTTTCAGTTTGAAACCATTCCCCCTCGTCCTATTGCTACATGCCCTTATATAAAGTCCTTCCCCAGCTTTCCTGTAGCCCCTTCAGGAACTGGAAGGTTGCTGTCAGGTCTCCCTGGAGCCTTCTCTTCTCCAGGCTGAACAGCCCCAACTCTCTCAGTATATTACTCCTGTGGGAAGTACAATTCTGAGGTCTGACAGCAGACCTGTTTGAGATTCTGTTTGGGATTGATAGGACATTACAGCTGTATCTGCAGTCATTGTTTTTTAGCTGCATATCCATTATCAGAGGAAGCTAAGATTTGTGGCTAAGACTGTAGTAGTTGAAGGATTATTTGTTCCTCATTTAAATGGTGTCTGTGGTTTTGGTAAGAGTGTTTTAGTTATAGGTTAAAAATCTAGCTGCTTTATTTTTTTTTCAGTTTTTTCTATAAACCTATAAAGAAGGTTTTTTTAATCAGAAGTATGGGTTTTTTTTCATGTTGTAGATGTCCAAGTCTTCGACAGCATCAAAAATGTCATCCCAAGAGGAAATACTGAAGGATGGGCGGTTTAGCTGCGTTGCGAGGGATCCCAGATTTTGGGAGATGCCAGAAAAAGAACGTAAAATCAAGATTGACAAACGATTCCGAGCCATGTTTCATGACAAGAAGTTTAAGCTGAAATATACAGTGGATAAAAGAGGTCGCCCTGTTAACTATACTTCTACAGAGAACCTCAGGAAATTTTATGCCCTGTCAGAATCTGACTCTGGCCTTTCAGAAGATGACAGTAAAGAAGAAGCTGAAAAGAAAAAAAAGAAAAAAAAAGCTAAACCTAAAGGAGATGCAAAACTACTTGCTGAGGATCTCCCTAGGGAGAAGAGCAAAATAAAGAAAGGAGGAGTGGACCAAACACCTGAAGGGATGACAAAACTAGATGACCTTAAACGTGAAGGACAAAAAAGAACATCTAAATTGAACTTGAAAGAGGACTCTAAGAAAACGACAACAGAAGTTGTTGGCTCTCAGGGAAAGAAAGGCCTTCTACACAAAGGGGATAATGAGCAAGGAGGAAGATCAATTTCAGTTCAAAACAAGCAAAAGTTTACACAACCAAGAGGTGCTAAATCAGTTAAAGCTCCCAGGAATGACCATTCCCTAGGAGAAAAAAGAAAAGAATCAGGTCAGTTGTTCCAATAATAAGTAGAATTTGACTGTGTTTTCTTGGGTGTTGTTGCTTTTGTATTATCCATGGAAGATCTCCTACTGACTGACTCAGATTCAGTGTTGCTAAGGAATCAGAATTGGTTAGCTCTTCTTTAGAATCAGTGCTAGCTCTTCAGTTGGATTGTGAATATCCATGTCCTTTTCATTGCTGAAGCTGAAATTGTTGGTCAGGATGGCTAGAAAAGTAGAATGTATAGTACTGTAGACATTATTTGTTAAACTGAATGTCAAATGTAAGGTCTGATACCATGAAGGCCTCAGGATATCAACAGTTGGTGACTGAAAGCGTAGGAATGGCAGCACCAAGCCATTAATGTAAGAGAGCATTAAAGAGAATAGGTGACTGTAAGAAAGACTTCATATTGCACGTGAATGCATACAGCCTAGATTATTGAAAACTGTAATCTATCTGTTGATTCTGTAGTTATGAATAGAACAACAACAGTATTTTCACAGAATTTGAGACAGATGGTACATCTGTGGTCCTAAAGAGCAATAGATTAGATAAGCTGAAGAGCCAATACTGATGATTTGTGTTGCTTGCACTTCCCTGGTATAATTTGTTCCTGCATCATTATGCATTTCAGGGGTTCTGTAAATCTGAGGTTTTTTCCTCTTTGTAAAGATTCGTATGTAATCACAACATCAAAATAGGTACTTTTTGTTTATCTTTCAGTGACTGTACACACAGACACCTGTGATCAACGTGACATCAGTAAAAGCTACTCAGTGGAAGAACTGGAAGAAGAGGAGCCAGAAGATGAGGGAGAAACAGATGAGGAAGAAGAGCCAGAAGATGACAGGGAAACAGGCGAGGAAGAGGAGCCAGAAGATGATGGGGAAACAGATGAAGAAGGCAGTGATTCAGAAGATGATGAAGAAAGTGATAGTGGGCCTGATCTAGCTAGAGGCATAGGGAACATTGAAACGAGCTCAGAGGATGATGAGGACTTAAATGACTTGTTTCCAAAGGAGCCAGAGATAGAGCATTCGTGGCGTGAGCTAGATAAAGATGCCCCTCGTGGAGATGAGGTAACAATACATCTGCATTTGAAAAGCTGGTACATGACAAACTCAGAAATGTACACTGAATTCACTGTAGACCTTCATCTGTGACATTTTCTTTAAAGTACTTTTCATAAAGTATTTTTTTGCAGAATGGGTGTGATGATTAAGTTGGCTGAGAATGAGACTTGCAGTTTTCACTGTTGTCTTCCTTTCCCAGTAAGAAGAGACTTACCTATAGATAGATAAGCTATCTGTAAGTGAAAGAACAAACAGAATTGAGCTTTTCAGGAATTCCAGGGTTTAAATATTACTATTCTTGTTCACTGCTAATTTTTTTTCACTTCAATTTTATTTTTTAAATTGCGCTTTAAGAAATCCTTAGACAGTGAAGTAGGACTTTAAAATTGAGTACAATTAGTGTAGAAGAAGTCACAGTGCTTGAGTGCTAGTCCAGTATTGCGGTACCAGTTGCTGTTGTGATTAATTGTATGATCTAACAAATTCCTAAATGCTGATTTTAGTCCTAAATCTGATTGGTGCATTCAGTTCTGGGATGCTTCCCTATTTATGTCCTTTTTATCTGCTCTGATGATTGCTGTTTCTGACCTTTGCTAGTTTAAGTGATACAGAGTCTTAAGTAAAATGCTTCTTTTATGCTTTCAGCACAGTTTGTTGCTGACCTTGATTTTTACCAAGGCTAGCAGCTAGGGAATTGTATGGTCCCCACAGCAGTCAGGAGTTAAACCTGTGAACTTTTTCCATCCAGGTTACAAGTCGATTGGCAGTTTGTAATATGGATTGGGATAGGTTGAAAGCTAAGGATTTGCTGGCTCTGTTTAATTCTTTCACACCCAAAGGAGGAAGAGTATTTTCTGTTAAGGTAAGACCTGACTTCTAAATGTAATGGCTTTTACTGTTAAAAAAAAAAAAAAAGATGCTACAGAATTGAAACAGACATTTCTGTAGAAGAATCAAGAGAGATACTAATATGGTAAATGACAAACTGTGTTGCAATGTAACTTGCTGTGTTAGAAAGAAATAGGTGTTACTTTTCAGCAATGGGCCAATATGCAGTCAAGTTAGGTCCCAAAGATGTTAACTTCTTGTGTTTATGAGATTGGTTCTAAATGTTAGTACGGAGGGACTACATTTCCTTAGCTGGTTTAATTTTCAGTGGTCTTTACAGTAGATAACCCAGCCTTAAACCTGGCTATTTCTAAATGCTTTCCAACCTCTTTTATCATTGCACACCACTTGTTTTTCACACTTTTGAGCTTATTAATAAAGTGGTTAAATTCTGATCAACTCAGTTAGGTTTTTCCATTTTTTTAGTGTCTGCCTCCAAGTGTCTGAAAAAACCTTAGTCTAATACTGCTTTCTGAAGAGCACCAGTGAAATGAAAAAAGTTATGGTACCTGTTGTTCTCCTGTCTCAAAATATTTTCATTCCTAATGGGCAGTTTTTCTATTCTACTGTCTTTTCTGTAAATTAAAATTAAGAGAGTATTAAAGCTTATGGAATTGATCCCTCTACTGATCTAGAGAAAAAAGATCAAGTCTAAAATGCTTGGTGAGATACTTTTTCTTAGTTGGTGCTGTTAAAAAATTACTTCTATGTTCTTGTATTTGTAGATTTTTCCTTCGGAGTTTGGAAAAGAGAGATTGAAAGAGGAAGAGCAAAAAGGACCTGTGGAACTGTTTGATCTTCCAGAGAATACCACAGAGAATGATGGGTATTAACTTAGTCTTCAAATGACAGACATCATATGTCTAATTCTCAGTGAAAATCCTGATCAGCTCCTGCTTCCAAAATGTAATATGTGGAAGTCTCCTGTAGAGGCTTTAATTTTATAGCTTTTTCAAGGAATACTTTACAGCTGGCCCTGGTTCAGTGCATTGAATAAATGCATTATGATGATAACTTGAGAAAATTTACTTGCTGATAATTTAGTTCAAACTATTTATCGTGTACCTAATTGGAATAACAAATGGAACAAATGTGGAGAGCTTAGTACAGCGTTTCTCCTCTACAAATTGCCCCTCGTGCAGTAAACTCCCTTTGTTGCTTACTGTCAACATTTTTATCTGCATAACCAACAGGGACCTTAACTTAGGCCAAGAATTCCCAGGTTGAGATTTCTTGAATGCCACCAGCAGCAGTCCTGGCTTGCCAGGCTCAGCTCATCAGGCCTACCATTGTCCAGGCTTTTCAGGCATGTCTATTTTTTTTTTATTTCCCCTTTTGTTCTCCTTGAAAATGTTGTCTCTCTGGAACTAGAGAGGTTTTGCTTTTATATTTTTCCAAAATTTACAGATGTTTGGCAGCCTGATGCACTTTTATATAATTTGTCCCACTGGCCTCCCTTATCTTTGGAAAATCTGGATGCTTCTAAAATAAGTGCAGATCCTTTGAATTCGTTCTCTTGTGCATCAGGGAAGTCTTTGATGAACTCACACTGTGTGCTGAAAGCAGCTTCACTGTATGCCTCAAGGTGCATCTTGAAGTTCGGGGTTTACTCCTCAGTGGGCTCTAGAAATTCTGGAATGAACAAGAGAAATCCAGATTATCCCAGAGATACCTCAGTGATGCCTGTGTATGTACCCTTCAGATTCACAGGACAAGACCTCAGCCCTATGATCTCTCTTCTTCATCATTCCACCAATTAATCCACTTCTCAGTCTCTTTTCTGCTTTTCTTTTTTTCTTGCTGTTACCTTCTGTGACACCACCACCACCTCCTGGGCTACACAAGTTAGATTCCCGGTTCTTTCCCTCACACATCCCACTTTCTTACTGTACACTGCCTGCTTCTGGCATGAGCATCTGCGGTCCTGTCCTTACAGTCTTCCTCTTTCTCTTACCTCCTTAACATGTATCCTTACTTAGGTATGAACATTGTCATGAACTTTGTTAAAAGCCAGGATAATTGCAAACAGCTTGATAGGAACTATTAAAGGCTCCTTTCTGCAGCTCCTCTATGCCCTGCACAGGGACTTTAACCTTGCAATGCCTGTGGGAAGCAGAGTCAGATACAGAGAGTGTACAATGAATAAAACCATGTGAATTGGTCTTTTTACTCAAGTAAGACTGGATAGACACTGGTGGGACTTCATCTTGTTATGATAAGACTAGGGAAGTGTTTGTATGGTGTATGTTTTTAATGAGTTGAATTAAAATGTTTTGCAAATAAGAGGTGGTTAAAGCCAGCTCACTTGATTGTGGTGTTTTCAACTTTTGCAGGCTTTATAGGGAAAAACTCCGGGAGTATCAGTTTAAGCGACTAAAATACTACTATGCAGTTGTAGAATGTGATTCTCCTGAAACAGCCAATAAAATTTATGAGGAATGTGATGGACTGGAATTTGAAAGCAGCTGTTCTTTCATAGATCTGAGGTAATTCCAGGGGTAGCTTTCTCATATGTTGGTCCAGGGAGGGAAAATTAAAGTCAATTTAAAATAATTTGTTGAATAAACGATATTGTTTTTATCCTATAACCAAAACGAGAGGTGCAAATAAATTAGGCATCCAGTGAGTTGTGAGATTTCTTCTTTTTGAGCATTTTTACTGAAATACAGAAAGTTTGAGAGGATCTCTGCATAGAGAGTTTATTTTCAGGGAAACTGGGTAAAATGTTCTAGATGCATCTTCAACCTTTTGGTAAAATTAAGTAAAGTGGTAGAATATAGAAAACAAAACAATATACTGCTGCATTTTTTCTTTTCTTTCCCCAAGGGTCCGTAAGTGGCTTTTTCTCAGGATTGCTTAACCACAGGGCAAGAATATCACTGCTGTTGTCATAAAGCTGCAATAGATTACTATCCTAGCCCCTGTGAATGAGCTGGAAGCTCTAACATTTCCAAAGTCAAATTTGGGAAAGAGAATTTTAAGTGATAGCTGTGCTTTATGGTTATTATTTCCTTTTGTTACACAAAAAAAGCGCCTTCTAGTCTGAGCAAAAGTTTCTAAATCATAATAAGTTTTGACAGAAGCTGGCTTTGTCTGCTGGGGCCTGTGTTATGGGCACTCTTGGAAGTCAGTGAAAGATAAGTTTTTTGCTTTGAATCATTTTCTAGAGGAACTTGATTCATTTGCTTTGAACCATTCTGGAGAAGATGATCTCCACCAAATGAACATGAAACTTTTCATGCTTTTAAACATAGACAGATAATGTTTTACAAGACACAGCTTTTCCTAATTTACTTTGTTATATTTTAATGTTGGATAATATTAATCATATTACATTTGCAATTATTAAAAAAAAAAAGCCGAAGTTATTTCTCATGTAGCTCACAAAGGGTTTTTTTAATCTGTTTTACTCTGTTGTTGCACATGACTTTAATCTTTTAAACATTTTTCCCTGTCAATTTAAAAAATATACCAGGCTTTTCTAAAATGTTTTGAATTTTTTCATTTATCTGTTTCAAAATATATTTTATTCATTCTTTTTTTCTGAATTTTTAATAGTAAGTGTTCTGAAAAGATAATTCTTAAAACGAACAGAACATCCAAAACACCCACCCCTGCTTCTGCCAATACCTGACTGAAAATTGTTTAGTTTACTTCCCCGAGATGGTGGTGTTATACATCCAAAACCTGTGAAATAGCTGTGCAGAAGCCTGATAATTAATCCTACGCCTGTGGAGTACTTGTCAATTTATTTTGTTTCCTTTCCAGGCTGACCAACTTGTTACTTCAGAAAATTCTTTTCTGCTGAGGTACCATACTCATGAGCAGCTTAGACTATTTATACTACAAAGTTTCCTAGTGTATGTGAATAATAACATGTTTTATTTGCCTTTCAGATTTATTCCAGACAGTGTTACATTTGATGATATGCCTAAAGATGCAGCCTCAGAAGTGAACGTAGCTGTATATAAGCCAAAGTACTTCACATCTGCTGCTATGGGAACATCAAAGGTATCTTTACCATGGTTTTGCAATGTTCTTCTAATTCATTTAGTATTATTGTCAACTTATATATGTAGTGGAGAAGAGATTCCTGATTATCTTCTCCATTTCAAACGTATTGAAAGATGTATAACAGAGCCACAAGTTGCAACCCCGTAAATAAGCTCTAGTTTTGGGTTTTAAAAGAGATTTGGCTTTTTTGTTACTAATTAAATACAATATTTTTACCTCATTATACCTGTACTACAAGATATACTTGGGATTACTTTGTGTTATTCACAATTAAATCTTCTAGTTTGCCTAAAATGGTATTTGTGTGTAGCTCAACAGGAGCCTTTTTGGTGGTAGTGCCAGCCTTAAACAGTTGCTTCCTCTCCTTGTAAATATTCATTCCTACTCTTGTCTTATGTGACAGCCAAAACTTCCATCTGGCCTTTTAGTGAACTTGATCAGAGAAGAGATTAGTTGAGAAGTCATTTCTGCTGGATCACTTTTCAGTCACATCTGTTTCATCTTCTGGTTGAGGGTGCAGTTGTGCAAACACTTTAATTGTCCCTATTGGAATCCATGCCTGATTCCAGGAGTGAGTTGCATCTGGAAAAGGAAAGGAGAGGAGTTGGTGGCTGCTTCTACACCAGTATCTGCTGCCACACTGGAAATTTGCTTACAGAGATTTCATGTTGTGTGACCTACTGTCAGAGAGCCCTTCAGCGCATGAGGAGTCTTCTTTGTTCTTTCATGTAGTTAAAAATCCTTCAAACTCATTGCAGAACAAATGTAAAAAGTTGTAATTCTTTATTTTACTAAATGGTTATTATAGCTAATTGTCGTGGAGAACATTAGTAACAGGTTTACATTGCTTCTTAAATGGAAGGGATCAAATAATTTTCTCTAAAAAGACAGACTTAAAATGTTTAATTTCAGTGTTTCAGCTTTGACAAGTGGCATTCTTATTTTTAAAGGTAGATATCACATGGGACGAGACAGATCATGAACGAGTAACATCACTTAGCAGAACTTTTAAAAAGGAGGAACTTCTTGACATGGATTTTCAAGCTTATTTGGCTTCGTCTAGTGAAGAAGAGGAGGAACAGCAGCAAGGTACTTTGGTTAATAAATGTCCACAAAGTCGTTGGCTACAGTATTTTGAGTACTAGTTACTTAAACGTATAAAATCCATATATTAAGTAAGTGCTTTGAGTGTCATCTTACAAGGCCAATATTGCACTCATATAAAAGCTGTGGTCAGGTTCTACTATGAAAAATAAGCTACCTGTCCTCCAGAGCTAAACATCCCCAAAAGTGGCATATACCTACTTTCTGTGTGTGTGACCTGCAGGTGGAGGGAAATTGGTGGTGAGCATGTTTTATTTGCTCTTTTCAGTTAGGAAATAAATGGATTGATGACAATACACTGACAGGTGCTAACATTTTTTTTAAAGATTCATAAATCTGAGTTAGGATTGTTAACATGGAAGCTGTAGAGTTCTTTGAATTTACTCAAACCTGACATAACTTTTTTCTTTCTTTTTTGTTTGTTTGACTTAAATACCCTTTTCCAGTGTTCTTTATACATTATAAAAAAAAACATGTACCAGCTTTCAAATCACTGTCTCTAAAGCCACAGTTCATTATGCAAACCTGATTAGGATTTTCCAGATAAATAATATCACTACCAGTATGACCCTAAAATTACTACATTAATTTTGAACACAAAGCTGAATTTGGTGTTACAGTTTACTGAAAAGATTTGTTAGTGGGAGTTTGACTTCAGTATTATCACCCTACCTTTAAAACAGCTTTCTGGTTTTCATTTCTGTACTGCAAAATCTCTTTACATGATATAATTAATGTTTGATTAAGCCAAGCATAATGATGATAATTTGACTTATTTCAAGTGGCAAGATCACAGGTGATGGGAATCATAGCTTATTTTCTTTATTGCTGATATGATTGTTCTGTTAAAGTTGCATTTCATCATACGTTTGAATAATTTATCTCAAGAAATGTAGCTGTTTTGTTTAGTGCTGAATGAAGATCTGCTGCCTTTATGAAGGTGTTTAACTATTTTGAATTAACTAGTTTGAATAACACTGATAAATATTACCATATGGTAGGTGATTAGTAGTTATCCTAATGGTTGAACCCCTGATGAGCTGCTTTCTGAATAGAGCTTGCACCTTTGAGTGTAAAATAATTTTCTTCCCCTTTTTTTTCCTCCTATGCCTCTCTTTGTTTCTTTTAAGGTACCTTGACATTTCTTTTGTCAAGTTTGGTGCCAAAGACCTACTTTAATCTCTTTATTTCTGAGATAAAATTTTCAACAGAACTGGAGGTGCTTCCTTTTCAGAGGAAAATTCCTAGTTTGAATTGTGAAGTAGTTCATGACTAAATGAATGCTGTTCAGTGCCCACGGCAGAAATCTATTTATAGGTTAATGTAGTGTTTCATCTTCTTTGTGGCCCTCTATGCACATACTGAAGTGTCTGCTGGGCAGGGAGATACTGAAGAAGCTGCTCTAAGACTGTGCTTATTGGGATGGCCTAGACAGGGTGTGGAAAGAGATGTAGAGATGTAGAGGGAGATGTAGATTGTACAGAACTTTTTCACTCCAGCAGTAGCTCTTCTTGGGAGTGTGAATGGCAGAGGAAAAAAGCTGTGCTATGCACTTTCTGGTGCTTCTAAGCTATAGGTCTTACATAATGAGGGGAAAAGTAAGCAGCAGAACATTTCAAGAGTGTTCTGAGTGAAGTAGTAACATCTTTCAGTGATTCTCATACATAACTTCTGAAAAATATAAAGAGAATGTCATCTCACTTCATAAGGTACGTAAATGTTCTATGTATGGTCGACCAACATGCAGATTCCTGAACTCCCTTTTACGTTTTTGCTCTAAAATTCAGTCTGTTCTTAATTAATAAAAATGTAGACCCTAAATAACAAGGCATAGAAAATGTCATTAAGCCTTAGTCTAGTCTTTTAAATAGACATTAAAATTGATTTATACTGCATTAAAGCAGGTTGTCACCATCAGAGGTGAGTTTGGAGTGTGCAAAAGAACATTACAATTTTCTGGGTATAATGTTGAGAAATCTTCTGGCAGCAAACTCAGCTTGGCAATATCTTGGCAGGGTTAACGTCCATTTGTTCCTCATCTTGCATAAAAACGCACTTATAAACTACACCTCTGTGATCTTTCTATTCTCTAATAATGTTTGTTAAATATCTAAATGAGAGCAGTAGATGCAGAGTAAAGTATTTCCATCTTCTCATGTACAAGACTACTGCTGTGTTAAAGAATAGCATCTGTAATAGGGTGGTGAAAAGAAATTTTAAACGGTAAATTTCCATTGCTGGGAAGGAAGAGACCTTAAGAATTCTTAGCACACTAATAAATTTTCAACCTGGAAATGTCTAGATTCTGATGATGTTTTGAAAAGTAAGTTATTATTAGAGGAATTATGTTGCTATGTCTTTTAACGTGTTCCTGACCTTTTATCCATTCATTTTAGTGATACAGAACAGGATTCCATCCAGCAGAATTATGTGACACTATGCACAAATGGGAAAAATCAATGTCAGCTGCCTGAAAGGGAATGTAGGAGTGTGATAAGAGGCAAAAAAAAATGTCCTGCACTTTTATTCTTTTAAACTTATGAAAAAGTTTTATTTATAAACAATTTTTGTTGACCTGTTCTAATCTGTTTTTTTCTGGAATTTTTCAACTTAAAATATGTGTGTCATGAATGTTAGTATTACTATTATACAACAGTTTAGTAAGGTCAAGAATTTCAGTGCCCTGGTATGTTGTGGTTCATAGCACAAAGAAGCTCTTTTACATTGCTTCTGAATTTTCTGTAACTTGGATGCATTTGTTCCAGTTAGGAAGCATTTTGTGGTGTGCATCAAATCCAGCCCATAATTGCTATTTTGACCATTAACACCAGTGACTTAGTGTTGCCTCAAATTAAGCATTATGGTTTTTATGTCTAAGCTTCTGTTCTGTTTTTTTAATCTTTGCAAGAACATCGTATTTTCTGCTGTTCTGCTTTGCATGGCCACGCAGAATACCTGAGTAGAATATATGACAACATACTTTTGCCAGTGTATTTTTAATTAGCTGTTTCTGATGATAGAATCATAGAATATCTTGAGTTGGAAGGGACCCACAAGGATTATTGAGTCCAAGTGCTGACTCCACACAGGGCAACGTGAAAGTTAAACCTTACATTTAAGAGTTGTCCAGACACTTCTTGAGCACCAAGAGGCTTGTAGGGAACTCCAGGTAGAGCTCTGCTCTCCACAGTAGGAGTCTGAGCAGGGAGCAAAGTCTCTTGTAGTGTTCTGCTTCCGATACAAGACTCTACAAAAACAGAAGGTGGTTTGTGCTGCTGCACCCAGACTGGAGGTGTACCAGTGCAGAGAAAGGAAATGTAGTTGTTGGTAAGGAAGAGGTGCTGGATAGAGTTTTCCTGTTCTTTTAATAATGCTGGTAATCTTATATTTAGTGATTGGTGTTAAAATCAGTTTTTTACAGTTCTGAAGTCTATTTGATAAAGTAACTCTGCATATGCAAATTTAAATGCAGTTTTAACATTTTATCATGACAGTACAGCTGTCGTAAAAATGAATAGGATTCATATGTGTTTATATTTGCTAGAACTATTATAGAAGGCTAATAATTGGAAGGTGACAGACATAGAACATGCAATTATTTAATATTGTCCTTGAATCCAATGGGTGTTTATAAAATGCATTGAATTAGGATGTTATTTGGGTTAGCTGCTGTCCCTTATTCCTGTATAGCTGCTTTGGACACTGAAGCATTACTGCTGCTTCAAAAGTAACAAGGATCTGCCTTTTAGGAATATTTAGGGATAGAGTCAAGACAGTGCATTTTTATGGTATGGCCATAAGCATTCAGATCAATAGCTGAATTTTCTGGTGTGACATTACATCATGAGGGGGAATTTTATCTTGCCATCTTTAGAAGAATCTCATCTTTGCAGCAGATCTCTTGTCAAATGTTGTGTCTGCTGTAATTTTTCAAGTCTATTCAGTTTGTAAGGCTGAGCTAAAAAAAAATAAGGGAATTATCTACTCAGCCATTGCAAGATAATCTTCTTAAACTAAGAATGTGGTATCTTCAAAACCCTGTGATTACAGGAATGTGATCCCAGCTAACACAGCTGTCAATCAGCAATTCTAAGTATTGATCCTCTCCATTTGCTTATATTTTGATGAATTACAGCTTTTTAAAACAAACAAAATCGCCCTACAAACTAGTGTATTGGCATGTTTTTGACCTGCCTCAGGATTTATTTTTTTCTTTTTAATTGTTTATCACTTCTGTTACTACTCTTCCTTGAAACCAGTAAGAATCTACTTTTATTTTAGGCTATATTTCATCAGCTTTTGCCTTTTTTCCTTCAGAGGTTAGCCTTTTTTTCTCTTGATTGTATTTCTTCTGCCTGCAGCTGTTAATGCACCAGAACTTTGTTTTGTTTGTGTGTTTTGTTCAAAAAGTCTTTGAACAAGCTATTGGCAGAAATAATTACAGCCTTAATATCCATCAGAAAGTGGTTCCTCATGTTGTGCAATACAGCGTGATACTTGAAAGCTAGTGACAAGGTTATTTGAACTCTGAACAAACTTTGAGAACATATTCAGTTCATTTTCTTTTCTTGCAGATGTTGTCAAGTGTTCTTTAGTTGCTTACAAAATGAAAAGGCTCTTAAAGGTTTTTTGAAGGTGATGTTGAACATTTGACAAAAGAAGCACGTTTTATCTAAATGAGAAAGTATGTCAATATGCATTGCCACTTACATTTCTCCTAGCAAAATTAATAAAACCAGTAATAAATATTTGGTTTTATTGGTATTTGTATTTATTCAGATCTGTATTTATTAGTACTCCTTACTTACCCAGTTACAAGGGAGCCTTTCTTAGCTTCAGGATTTCTTCAGTTGAGCAGATGCTTTCCTCTTAGGAGATCCCAGCTACTGATAAGGAAAGTGGAAAAGCAGCTGCAGTTAACTGAGCGGTAAAGATTTTGGCTCCCAGCCAAAAGCCAGCTTCTTGTGATGGAATGTGGAAGAGAACAACCGTGTCACACCTAGGTTTTAGCCAAAGACCAGAGGTCATTCTGTGTTAACTTACAACTGCCATCTGACTTTGTAGACACCAGTTATGCTGCCCATGCAGCTTGATGCTGTAGGAAGTAAGGCTTTACTGCTAAACCAGAGAAAAAGAAAAAAAGGAGCCTTAGTTTTCTACAGTTCAAGGAGTGGCAGCATGTTTAAAACCTTAAAAGCCTGTTCTCTCTGAAACATTTTAAAAAGCTTATTCTAAGTCGCATTGTAATTGTGTTTTTCTAAAAAAAAAAAAAAAACACCCCCTCTTTCCATCTTGCTTCATTTGTTAGTTTTGTTGGTTCAGTAAGTCACTGAAGATTAAGGCATAGAATAATTGTCTCGGTTACAGAAATTTGCAAGCATTATCTGTTAAAATGTAGCACTCTATTTTCACAGTGCTTTACTCAGCTATTTTTTGATATTTAAGTACTAGTTTGCTGTAAGGGACTCAGTTTTACAAAGCAGTCAAGGATGGTGTTTCCAATCAGGGATTTCCTTTGGTGGACAATTTTTCTTCTGTTTGGGTTTTTTTCCCCAGATATTATTTTTATTTCATCTCAGTAATAACTCTAAAACTGGTTACTCTATAGGGGAATAATAGATGAAAAAATTTTAGACAGTTTTTTTAGAAACAATGTATGTGCCTTGAGTGTGTTTACTAAACATTAGTTGATTACTTTCTTGAGGCTGTCCGTAATAGCTTTACGCTCTCTTTTGAGGTGGTGATGTACCTCATGAAGTGCAAGATGACAAACCCAGGAAAAGTCAAAAAGATGATGAAGAGCAAATTGCCAAGTACAGAGAACTTTTGCAAAGTATCCAAGAAAAAGAGAAAAAACAGGAAGAAAAGGATATAGGGATGGAGATTAAATGGGTTCCAGGTAAGTTTTATATTTTTCTTTTACTAACTTGGGAGGATTTGCAGTATTGGCCTGCTAATAGGGATACCGTGTAATGTGTTGGATTTATAATAGCAGAAACTGACTTTTTTTTCCATAAATTGAAATCCAGATGGATTACGAGGGAAATAGAAGAAATAATATGGCTGAACTCAGTTCTGCAGTTGTAAGCTCCTATTTACAGCTTACTGTTTTCCATATTTTTTTCTACGTCCTTTTTCATTCATCACTTTATAGATGGTCTTGAATAGAATGTATGCGTTTGTCAGAGTCCTAAAACATACCTGTGTTTCTAAAAATGAAAACTAGTGTGATTTGGAAACAGCATAAAATTAGAGGAAAACGGTCTGAAACTCTTGCATAATGCTGAAGATTTGGGGCAACAGAGAAAGGACAAGTCTGACCTCCTAGTCAAATGGCTCTGTGGGAAAGAAAGCTACCTGGAAGGAAAGTTGGAGGATCGTAGAATGGTTTGGATTGGAAGAGATCTTAAATATTTGGTTATATTTAGTGACATGCAGATTTTGATCTGGAAATTAAAGAAAGATGACTTCACCATATAGCTTTGCAGCAGAACTCATCCCAAGATCTGAAAACTAATGTCTAATTATTTTCGTTTATGATGAAAAGACATTTGGACTGATTTTTTAATTTTGTTGATGAGTGTATGCTTTCCCTCAGATGCAATGAGCCAGTTTAAGAAGTTGCTACATACAAAAAGGGAAATGGTTTTACTCTCCTCCTTGATCTTGCCCTGTAGCTCATTCTGACTGCCTGTATCAGCCCCAGCACTTGTTAGAAATCTTAATTCTGTTTGCTAAAATGACAGAACTACTCTGGAAAAGAAAAAAATCTGGATTTTTTTTTTCTGCTGAGCTAGTGAGTCAGGTAGGCAAATAGAAGCATTTGGTGAATGCTCAGAGGGTTGAATTACATAGTTCAAGTATTAGGGAGGTGTGACATCACCTTTTCCATGGCAGCAGGATGCTGTATTGCCTCAGTATTTTGTAGGACTGCAGACGATGTAAGGACACAGACTGATCTGCTATTGTAAATACTGACACCAGAGACATACTAGAATCCAGCCTCTTCAACTCCAGTGTATTAATTCCAGCTACTAATGCATATCTAATTATCTGATTTACACTGATATTAATCTGAATTCACTCAGGTAACTTCTGTTGAATATAAAATCCTCATGTTTAAAATCATGTTGTCTGAGTCAGTGAAATCGACTTAACTGAATGGAATAGTTTTATTCCAGTTTTTTTATAATATCAGTATTCAAAAGTATACACTAGCATTAAAAATAGTTGTTAGTTTTCAGTCATGCTTCTATGATTCCAGTAATTTCTGTTACGAACTCTGTGAAACCTCTTTAGAGAAAGTATCTATAATGTGTGACAGGACAAGTGCTTACTCATGCAAATGTATCATCATGTTTTACTTCATCTGTCCACAGCGTGTCAGTATTTGCACTCTTGAAATTCGTTGTGTCATTGAGCATTCAAGGCAAATGAGTTTTCATACATAGGTAGCCATTGTAAGGTTTTTAAAAAGATTGGTTGTTGCCACCTTTCAGACTGAAGGTGGAAACCACAGTTAAAACAACTGCTGCTAGGAATGTGTTCTGTATTTATATAGGCCAGGCATTGTTCACACAGTTAGAAAAGTTACTTTTGTAACTTTTGTTTTTTTGTGTTGGTTTGGAATTTGTATGAATGAAGTTCTGTTAATTAAAAAAGTCTAGGCAATGTAATGTGGTGACAAAGTTAGGTATCTAGAGCAAAACATTCATTGGAGGAGATGGAAAATTGTTAGATGAAAGAAATTGCACAGGGAAAGCAAGAAGTTTTCTGAAAGGCTCTGTGTCTTAAAACTGTTCTTTGCATGTTACAAGTAAATTATATTAACATTGAGGAACTGTAGTAGAGATGGAATCCAATTCCCTAACACAGGGGCTCTGTGGTTTTTTTGCAACTGAACTTTACTTTAGAAAATTTGATTTGTTTCATATTGCATCTAGTCCAACCCCTTCCTTCCTGCACCTGCTTATGGGGCTCCTAGGACTTTTGCTGTTATCTTCATTTATCTTGAGGGAGGGATGGGGAAAAAAACATAAAAACAAACAGATAAGAAACCCCTATCCTGGTAAATATGACTGATTTTGTCTAGAGTCATTTGGGTGTCTGTGTACTGGGCCAGATTTGTTCATATAGTGATAGGTTGAATGTGTATGTGGGCACAATGAAGTTTACAGTGGTAGTTTATAGTATTCTATGTCTGTTTAGCAACTAAGATTTTACACTATATGTTAGCATTTCCTCTTTTCTTACTCTGAAAAAGTTTTATCAAAGAGTTTTGGAAATCATGGAAGTGTTCCCTTGCCTTTGCTAGTTAAGACTGTTCATCTCCATGAGGCCAGTCAATAGCATTAGTCAATAGCATTAGTCAATAGCTGTTAGCCCCTGGAATATGATTTTGTCCTAAAAGTGAAGTGCCTTAACTTTGCTTTTGACTCTAATGTATGGGAACACTTTAGTCATTACTGATTTCAGGCACACCTGGAAGGGAGATATACAGTGGAGCACAGTCAGCACATACTGAACAGTAGTTGATAGCTCTGGCAATATATATGCAGTTGAGGCTGTGCTTTCTTATGGGAGAGAAATACATTGGTTATGTGTTGGTTTGTTTTTTTTCTTGAACAAATGTGCTTATTTAAATTCAAAAACAATTTAGTTATGTTCAATTGGAGCATTCTGGGAATTTAAAAATAGTTTTTGTTTTAATCTCATAAGACTCCTTAATTTTTTTCAGAACTAGTTTATGTCTGTTGAAATATTTTTATTTCAAGCTCTGCCTTAATGTGTTTGACTTATTGCAAAATCTTTTTCCTGCCCGAATGTTTAATATACTTTGGGTTACAGCAGTTAAATCTAGGAAGCTTTTCAATTGAAAGGCAGAGATTTGGATTAATTTAAAAATTTGAGTTTTGGCACAAATATTTACACATCGTTATAGAAAGCATACTTTGTGAATGATTCAGTTATTCTTGAATCATAATAGTTTTAAATAAACCACAGTGCCAGCAAAAATAAATTAGATGTTGTTCCAAGTCTCTTTGGTCTGTTACTTTTAGGCACAAAGTTAGTGTTATTTTTAAGCATCCATCTGTTTTCTTAATCATACCTGATTTGAGCAACAATTACTATGCATCCTTATTCAGCTTCCAAAGCTCCCTTTAGAAACTGAAGAGGGAGAATACCACAACTGTACTTCTTCATGATATGCAGCCTGTTTTTTGTGTAGGTTGTTTTTTTTGTTTAATTGGACTTGAAAATTCTTCCTTTGGGAAGAGCGAGATGATAAATATTTAGTTAGGCTTAAAGGAAACTTTAAAATTTGTTTTCATCAGAAGTAGAATGGCCGGCAATCATGTCTCTGTAAAGTGCATAGTGACCCCCAACTGTATGTTGTTACAGATGAAACAGAGCATAGAAATATTCATATGGAATATATCTCTCAATCTGTATAATTGCTTCATGTGTGCTCTTTCTGAGGCACTCTTACTTAACCTCTTGCAGCACAAAGCAGTGTGTGCTCAGCTGTGCACGGGCTCAGGACTGGAGTTCTTTACACTTGACATCTTAGCTGCCAAGTGTGGTGGGTTTTTTTCAGGCAGTTATACTATATTAGGAAAACTCTCTTAACTTTAGAGGTCTTATCTTCAGGGGTGACAAATTCTTATGTTAGTAGAATATTTCTATCTGCCATTCCTTTTAGCTGCCTGCAACAAAGTGTTTCTTTTTTCTGATAAGACATTGCATACAAGATGAACTTGCTCATTTAGGTTTTCTGAGAATAGAGAAGTATCATCTTAGCTTCTAATAGTTGTGACAATTGCATGGTGTTAAAATTCCCAAAATTTTCCGAAGTGTTTAGAGAAGTAAAAATTCTGATCTGCCCACCTTCCCTTGCTCCCACCAGTGTGAGAAGCAATATACTTAGGTTTGTTACAGTGTTTATCACACTTTAACCCTTTAGGTTAGGTATGATTTAGTTGTATGCTAATATAGATGATGTTTTCCCCCTCTTTTCCTGGCTCTTATTTGTGGAGATTAACTAAGACACATGTGATTCATTTCTTCTGAAATAAAACTGCTATTGATAAGGGTATAAGTTAGCCTTTTCTATGGCCATTTAATAATTCTACCGAAATCGGACAATTCCTTTGCTCTTCTGCAATTGAAAGCCTTTTGACCACTTAAATACACTCTTATTCTCGGGAAGTGGTCTGGACAGTAGTTTCTGAGCCATTCTAATCTGTGGAGAAACTCTAATTCCTTTCATGAGACTGCCAAATACCACAAGAAAGGGCTGTGTTTTCCTCCCAAGTCCTTCTGCGGCAGATGAATCAAATAATTCCATTTTCCAGGCAAATAAATCAGAAATCTTGTTACCTCCTTTGAGATTTTGGGTTTCTCTTTTTCTGGAGCTGTGACATATTTTTTTAATCCAGTATTTGCTGTCTTCGGAGAGAATCTGCAAGGTTGCTACCTGACTAGTAATTTTTTCCACAAAAGTACTGCAAAGTAATATCCAAAGTAATAGTAGTTCAGTTTCTGGGAAGGTGATGACTCTGCTTTCATTGACTTTGGAGATGAAGAGGTGTACAGTTGGAAATAACTAAATATTTGTTCTTGTTATATGAGAGTGTTTCTAAGTGGCATGTTTTTAGGGAACCTATACAATATCCTTCCTTTATCCTGGCTCTTCATTTGTTTGCTGGTTTAGTACCCAATTTTTGTGTTTCTAACAGTTTGCCTCTTACTGTTTATTCTGGCTTCTTAGCAGGACATTTTATCTTCATTTTGCTGTACTCTTTTCTATCTATAAGGCATGATTTAATATTATTTTAGATCTTGTCTTAGCATTTCAGACATGTTGTAACCAGCTCTCTGGCCTCTGAATTATTTTTTGAGTGTAGACAAACACAAGTACAGGAATTGGTGCTTGCAGTTTTTCAGAAAATTGTGTTCTGCCTGCTTTTCTGAGGACGGGTAGAACTGTCCATGAATCTTGCCCATTCTTTCTATTTCCTAGTTACTGAGGAGAGCTGGAAGGTATGACAAGGAGCAGAGATTGGCCAAATTAGAAGCCTGGGACTTGGGAGAAAGACTGTGATCTAGACTAGGACATCTGGAGAGGTCCAAGTATGATTTCTAAGCAATGAAACTGGTATGGGGGATAGAAGGGGGTGCTGAAGACTGACAATTAGAACAAATAGAATTGGGGAAGAGATGGCAAGTGTCAGACTTGGAGAGGGAAGCAGAAACAGGATTCCTACATGCTTCCAAGATCTATCAGTCATGTTGAAAAAGAGGAGGATTGCTATAGGATGTCTGACTCATTTGTTACTGAAGTTAAAAAAAAACAGTAAATGAAGCAAGGAATTGCAGGTAGGAGAAAAGTATTTAACTTCTTGGGTTGTTGCCTTCTGCCAGGAAAGTGAATTTGGTCTTTCTGCCGCTGAATTCTGCACTAGTGTGTTGCAAAGCAAGTCAGTTAATCTCTTTACATCATGAAGTTTTGTTTTTGCAAGTGCCTGCCTTGCGAAGAAGGGGCTGAAAGTGTATAAGCTGCATCTGAAGTCAATAGTTATCCTCATAACATGCAAGTGCTGTGTGATGTAAAGACATTTGAAAAAGCATTTCTGAAGTTATGGAGTTTTTCATCGAAAAATGAAGATGGCTTTTTAATTCAGTGCTTATTCTGGTTTTATATATTCTAGATGTAAAATAGGAATACACTTTTCTTAAGGTGATGTTCTTGCACCATTGAATACTGTAATTATACATCTTAGAGAAAACTCCGTTCCATTTCTAGAGTAGGGTTTGATTCTGTTGGTGATTTTGCTATATGTTATGTTCCACAACTTAGCTGTATGTTGAACGGTAACACAAAACACAGAGTAGTTAGTTCCATGTTCGTGATCTGTACATGAAATGGTTAAGATCCTCTGGAAAAGGTAAAGTGTGATCATGTGATGAGAAACTATTGAAATGCATATTTGCAAAAAGGCTAAATTGAAGATTAGGACATCCTTGTGCATGCAGCTTCAAATGCTAGGCTTTGACACAAATGGCAGTCTGTGTTAAATAATGGAATTTAATGCAAA
The DNA here is from genome assembly GCF_020740795.1 of Apus apus. Lineage (NCBI taxonomy): Eukaryota > Metazoa > Chordata > Aves > Apodiformes > Apodidae > Apus > Apus apus. Next base: position 50,514,527 of record NC_067284.1, on the reverse strand, counting down.
CCTAATTAACACATCTGAACTTGCTGTCTGATCCTGTTACGGTAGAATTATTTAGAAACAGATGTGTTGCACTTCTATCAAATTCCTTTTCTAAGTCCCTTGGAAAACTGTCGTGCTCTGAAAGTAAAGAGGAAACTTCATTCAGCAAAATATGTATCCACCTTTCCCAGCTGTTGGCAGGTCAGGAAGCACAAACCTGAGGGCTTCACTTACCCCATTCCTGTAGCAAAAGAGTGCAAAAGAGATGCAGATTTGAGTTAATGGTATAATAGTTCCAGTTCCTCGCCTAATGCAGTGAGAGAATGGTGCACTTTGCCTTTGATCTTTCAGGTGACATAGCTGCTCAATACAAACATTACTTTTGGTAACTTGGTGTGGCTAACCAAATAAGAGGATGGTTTATTTCTCTTGCTGCATCTTTTTTTGATCTTAAGTTATTACAATTTGAACTGCTAATCAGTGATAAGAGAAAGCATTCTTTCAATTATTTTTGTTTCTTTGAGAAGCTGATGTTCCAAGAAGTCTGTGCCCTTAATCTCTGCTTCCTGTTAACACATACTTTAAAAAAAATAAAATAATCTATTTCATTAAGCATTGCATCTGAATCTAGATTTACTGTCATACAGGGTATTTTCTAATTTTAGATTGTTTTCTGTTGTTAAAGCAGACTGGTACTAAGTAGCTTTAAAGGCTTGATGACTTGAAAATAACTTGTCTAGTTTAACTTAATGCGTGTCACGTTACGACATTAGTATATCATGAAAGAAATTCTTTTGAGTTTTTGTTTATGGTTTTCTGTGCTTTCTAGCTACGGGTTTATTTTTACTTTAAATTTATCCAAATAATAGCTTGTTGTTCTCTTCTGCAATGAAGGTTGAAAAATACACTGGTCATGAGAGATACCGCGGCATTGTCATAGTATTATCACAGAGGCAAAGTTGCAGCAGTGGAGATGTCACAAACAGCAACTTTAACATCTGATTGAGGCATACTGATACAGCAACAACCAGTTAATACCTCTTTGTGAAATGGAGAGCACCTGCTATAGAGTTCCAAGGCAGCTGTGAGATGACTATATTCTGGTAGTGATTTAACATTTCAGAATGGTTGTCAAGTAACTTCATCTTTTGTACTTTGTTTTGCCGTGCAGAAAAAATGGGAATGACTGGACTGTATTCTTAACTAATTACAGTAGGTTACATTAATTATAAGGGCTCTGTATAGGTCTGATATTTTTATTGTGTTACTCTCCCCCTTAAAAAGTGGCATCTGTAGACTGCACAGTCTTAATGTCTAGAGAGAAGACCCTTTCTGAGGAATAGCAAGATGTCGGGAATCAGATGTCACATAAGCAAGCTCTTCTGACTCTCGTACAATTTATTACTGGAGGAATGTTTTATTTGGAAAAACACACCCTGTAAAATTATCTTACTTATAAATACATTGTTTTAAGCAATATTTATGTTGCTTTCACAGACTTGTCAAAGAAAAACTAGATTTAAAAAAATAAATCAGATTAATCTCATTTCTTTAACTTGCTATTTTTTGTTCTAGGCCTCAAAGAAACTGCTGAAGAAATGGTTAAGAACAGGTTGGAAGGAAAGGATAACCTAACTCCATGGCAAAAATATCTGGAGAAGAAGAAAGAAAAACGAATTCTAAAAAAAAAGAGAAAGGTAATGTTTATAGTGGCCACTTGGTGGGGGAGTTGTTTGTTTATTTGTTTTCTTTAGTTGCTGTTATTGTTTGTGTTGGCTAAACTAAATACAAAACTTATATACCTTCCAGTACTACTTTAATGTTTGCATGTGCAGGGGTCATTTGTTTGGAAAGACCGAGAGTGCCTTATCGAACTTGACAGAGCTAAAGATGTTCAGGGCACTACTGGTCATATGTATCTGCTTACACAAAATGTTCTTTGTCTGCTTGTGTTGCTTTAAAGATAAATGAGTCATAATAACAGTTGGTTTTTAATTTATATTTTTGAAAGCATTAGAAAGGGCCCTTTTGCTACAGCATGCATATCAGTTCAAAGTTGTTATGATGATGATAATTGTAGTTTTGGAAATTTTTGGCTTAAAATAATACAGGCTTGTTTCCCAAAGCTCTAGTGGCAAAGAATTAATAGCCATGAAGAACTATTCAAATTTCAAATTGCAAGAGCAAATTTGGGAAATAGTTGTGTGTATGAGTAACAAAATGGTCCTATAGTAATGTGAAAATTGCTGTTGCTTCATCTTTCCACACACAGAAAGTAATTGTGGAGTAACTGACTCCTGGGGCAGTAATGTGCAGAAATAGGCAGATAAATTAAATGTTTGTGCATATGCTAGGAAAAAAGCATGTGGCATACAGAATCTGGCTTCCCTAAAGTCTTAAATTACTCTGAAAATAATTCATGTTGCAGAATAATGTTTTTAAAAGCAATCTCTGCAACTTGAGTTACACTGTACATTCCATTTAGTCTTAACTGGCATTTGATGAGTAAGTTCTTAAACCGTAGAGGAAATGAGTGCTCTGAATAGAGTAGCACTGCTAGGTAGTAGAGCAACTTTTGTTAGCATAATATTCTTCAATCTGATGAATTAAGTCAAGGGGCAAAGTGTATGACACAATGCTTCCAGTAATAAAATTTGTTATTTTAAATCCAACCTCAGTCTTCTTGAATTTCAGAGCACACAGTGAAGCTCATTGCTCAAGTTTTTTTCCCCAAGCAGAGTTGTTATGGAACATAAAGTAAGGATACAACAATGCTGTGACCCTGTAATTTTTTCGTATGGTAGCTATTGCATCACAATTTATGGGTACATCTAGTAAGGGTCATTGGAATACATAGATGCCTCTTCTTCAGGTACACCAATCAGTGGTGTACCTCAATCAGTGAAACAGATTTTAAATTGTTGATTTGTCTTTCCTAGCAATTTTTAGTATATTCTAGTTTCATGATGTTCAGTATGCAGTATTTCAGTTTTCATCTTCGTAGTTACTAACATAGAAGGAATATATAAACTACTGTTTAACTGAAATCAGATGTTGATAGAAATAGTGTTTGTGCTTTGTGATAGGCTACTGCTGAGACAGAACAGAGTGAAGATGAACTTCCATCTGATGTTGATCTCAATGACCCATATTTTGCTGAAGAACTTGAGAAAACAGGTGGGTCAAGACAGGTGACTTCTGGAGTAAATCTGCCCTTTCTTTAAATAATGAGCTTTAGAAATAAGGTCAGGCTAGAGTAAATGCAGAGATAGCCTGTTCAGAATGAAATAAAGGAGGTGAAATAAATTTGCCTAAATTTGCATGTGTAATGTAGGGAAGAAAGCAAAGAAAAAGAAAATGGTAACAGTTTTACAAATATCAGTCTGTTGTTTTGGCTGGTTTTTTGAGTATAGCAGTGCAGATCCAAGTTCTTTTCAAAGGACTAGAGTACTTTCAATTTGACACCAGCCAGGCTTCTGTCCTGGTTGTTTGAAGCTTTTATTAGGAGAAAGTGAATAATTAAAAAGCAAAGCCTGGTCTTTCTTGTGTCTTAATGCACTTACGTATATGTCTTAATATTCCGAAGTACAGAAAAGTAGGGAGAGTCCATCCATGTTTTATGGAAAACACTATGATTTAAGGTGTTGTGCAGTGCTGTTTTCTGCCATGCTTTCTGGGTGAGTTGTGTATAGGTTCTTTCAGGACTCATTGTAAATATGCCATTCCTTCCACCACTTTTGTGGGTTTTTTTCCCTAAAAAGATTATGTAGGTACTCCCATAATAATATTTGATGTTTCAGCAATCTCTGTGAAATCTCTGAGAAAAATGGTTTTTTTCTGCATTATGTAAGAAACTCTTTGTGTCACAGAGGGGCTCAACAGAGAATGATTGTATCTGCAGATTCTTAAAGCTTCTTGTCCATAATATACAGGATAGGCTTTTAGTGTGAGTTGAATCTCTGGGGATAATAAAATAGACATAAAGGTTAAGAGAGTGAAGACATCGTCTGCAAGATTGCTGATAAGCTACTAAGAAAGTGGAGGAAAACAGAATGTGGCTAGCCCTGGAGAAGTTTTAAAGGGAGAGTATAGTGGTTGGCTGAAAGCCAACTGACATTTTAATGATGATTACACAGCACAACTTTGTCTGGCTTTCACCAAGCTTACCCAGAACAGCCTATGTCTCATAGTTGGGGTTGTTTTTATGCACAGATGGCTTATCCAGTTGGGGAAAAATGGTTACAATCTTCTTTGAACTAGGCTGTATCTCTGCCAACTTTCTATTTAGGGTACAAGCAGCAATAACTTGAATGATCATAATATTTGTAAGCCTTCCACAATTCCCCTGAAAGATTGAAATTTCTCCCTTAGATTGACTGTCAGATGATCTTAGATTATGCTGAAAAAGCATATGGCAGGATACGTTTGCAGACTCTGGTGGAACAGTGCAGAAACTGTGAGGATGCAGTAGTGCTGTTTGGGTATTGCATTTGCTTCCATGCTGGACTCACTGTTTTGCTGCAATATGTACGAGTCTTTTTTAAGTTAGTTTTTGACAAGCTGAGGCAGTTGAAGGGAAGCAAGAGTGTAAAGAGATGTGAGACAAAGGGCCTAATGAATTTGAGTGCTGTGAAAGGAAAACTGGAAATTGTTGGAAGTCTACTCAAGCATATATTCATCAGGTTTATCTTTGTTCCTGTAAAGTAGGCAGTGATTCTTACACCATGGATGCTTCATCTTGGGAGAGGCAAGGTAGAGCAAATTCTTTGTGCCTGCTATGCCCCAAGAGTGTCTGTGCAGGATGCAGGTGTGTGTAAATTAGCACTCCTGAAGTTAATGACAGTGCTTGCTTTGCACAAAGTTTTCATGTGTGCATAATTCCTACGTGGTTTTTGAACAGCACCACAGGCTAAAATGTAAAACGCTGCATATAAAAGAGCCTTGATGTTGCATTTCAGAAGCTTGATTTTGGTTTGATATTGTCAAGAAAAAACAATTTGCTACTTTTGTCTTACATTGATGCACATATTCTTTCAAAAAATGCTGTAAACCTTCTCATTTTGCTTGGCCAGTTTCTTACTTCATCTGTTTCTGTGAGGTCTCAGAAAAGGTTCACGTAGGACAGAATGACTTTTGTAGCTTAAACTGTTGGAAGAGTAATAGCTGAATATAGCATAATTGCTTTTCAAGATTGGTGCAATGTCTTGAATAGTTTCAGAATGGTTTAGACTATATTCAACATGGTTTCTATTGATCCTTGAGGGAAAGGGCTGCGTGTCTTTACACATGATTATAACTTCTGTCATTTCCAAACCCATTTGATGCCTTCTCATGATTTAATTTACTATCTATTTAGGAACTGATGGCTTTTTAATAACGGAAGGTAGCAGGATGACAGTTATAGAACCTGTACTTGAAAGATAAAGGTCTTAGCTGTATTACTGATTCATTTACTGTCTGTGTAAGACTTCTGAGACTTGATTCTTCAAGCTTCTGAGAAAGACAGATGAGAGGTCATCTGAGAGGAGAGTTTGGTCTGGGGTCGGTCTCGGTATTTGAAGTCTTAAAAGTTTGATTAAATCTTCCTGTTAGTACTGGGAAGTTGATGTGCAAAATGAATGTTGCAAACTAAATTCCTGAGCTGAGGGAGGACTGCAGCAGAGATTAGAAGCTTTTCTCACGGGCTGGTGGCAGCTGTTGGCTCTGCGTAGCATTGAAGACAAGTACCTGCTGCTGTAGGGTGGAACAAACATAATTAAAAGATGGGATTGGGGATTAGGTGCTGGGAAAAATCTGTGTGTTTGGAATCAGTTGAAGAGGACTCTTATTATAGGTTTTACATTTATATGTGTGCAAAGCCAGGGGGGGGACTTCCAAAATGTGTGTGGGGAGAGGGAAAGAGAAAATGATGTAGGTTTGAATTCTGCAACCAAATTATTTTCAGCATGATGCAAAGTTTTTAGTGCTGAGCATGATTTCAGGTACCAAGCTGTTTTTATTAGCTGCATAGGATCACAGTAAGAAGTCCTTTGATACTAGTGTCTGGTTCACCCCCATCTGCAGCAACAGAAGTCTCTGAAGGCACAAAGATGTCTTGATGTCTGTGATGCTGCATGCAGTGAAAGAGAAGGGAAGGTGACTTGAGGAGCCCTTCTTTCGGGGATAGGTGGAAAGGCTAATAGATTTACTGATTTAACTTCTAGAATAATGGTCTCCAGTTTGAATCTGTGCCCTGTTTCCTTTTCTGTAGCTTAGCCAGTTCTGGGAAGATACAAAAGACTTCAGAGTTGTTGAAGTCATATGTAAGACATGTATTTCGCCTTCTATACGTTAACATAAATTGTGTAGGTTAGGTAACAATATTGTATCTGAACCTGATTTTCCTGCACATTTTCTAGAACTATTATATCAATAATTTAGTTCTTGAGCTGATGACATTGTGCATCTTGACAGTTTCTCTTTTGGTGTTGGTTTATTTTCTTCTAAAAATCCATTTCCATCTTGGAATCCATTTAGAAATAGTCAAGATAGTCAAGGGAGAAAAAATGTTCTGCAAGAAATCTGTCCTGTTCCAGAGTATACTTTGGTGATACAACTTGACAGTTTTCTGGCATGTTTATATTTCTAGTCTAACTACAAATCTGGCTTAACAAAATGAAGCCAAGTATCTTACTTAATAACACCCCCAGTGGACTGTAATAACTTGCCTGGGAATGTAATTCCAAGCTCAAAGGTCGGAGTATGTGCTTCAGGTCAGGAAGCCTTCTGCTTTTTCCGCTCCTTCTTGATTGAGGTCTAAAGGCATTCCAAAGAGAATAACTTGATTTTGCAGGATTTATAAACGGGTCTGTTTTCATTAAAATTTATGTTTGACTAATGTCTTATCCTGTTATCATTCATTATGTCTGTCTAATCGGCACAGTGTATCTTAAGTAAATTCTAAGAGAGTAAGAAGGCTTCATCAGAAGAATATTCCATTCAGTCTGAACAGGGTCAATCCTATTTTAATTCCCATGAATCTGTTCAGGTTTTTTTTGCAAAGGTTTTTTTGTGCTAGTGAGGTCCTTTAGCCTTGTAGATAAGTTTTTTAAAATGTTTCTCTTCTTTCTGCGTGTGTCTGAGGAACTCTTATTCAGCTGACAGACTTGTATCCTGGATACAGAGAAGAGATATGCATTTACTTCTTATTCTAAAGTATTTACTACATTGTCTTCTTAAGTAGAAAGAATGAACAATTTGAGAACTGCCAGACACTTCAGTTACATTTATGAGTATATAAACTTATTTATCTTTAAAACTCCCTGGGAGTGGAGTAATGTCATATGGTTGCCTGCACTGTTGGGTAACTTTTCTCTACTGCTCTATGAAAAATATAGTAAACTCACTTTTTTTTCACTCTTCATTTTGTTGACTTGTTATGCCATGTGAATATTGCTGCCTCCTTAAATTGAACAAATATTTCATTATTTTTATTGCTTTGCTTAGGAGATTTTTATTGCTTTAAGCCTAGCTGTTTTTTCCTTAACTTTTCAGCCTTTTTCCACATCTGATATTTAAGTATTGATTACAAGAAAATGAGATGCACTTAAAGGTTCTATTCATAGGTAAATTATGCTCTTGTGCATAAGTTTGAATAAATGTGTGCATGTCCTACATTTGTCCTTAGGCTTAAAGAAGAAGTCAGAATCAGTTGTAAGTACCTCAGAAGATGAAGATGAAGTTGAAAAACAGAAGGTGAAGTGGTTTAAAATGTTAAGAATTACAAATGTTGTATTGCCTGAGTTATGCAAATATTTATGTGTTTGTGGGCAGAACTACTGAATTCCATAGGATGGCAATATAATAAAACTATAATTTTAATAGTGAACAAAAATTACTTAAGAACAATGGTAGATGGTTCAGGCGTTGATGTTTTAAGATAACTCCATGATACCTTGCTGGAAGAACACAGCTCATCAGAGTTAGGTAACAGTGAAAGTAAAGGCACAGAAGCCATACTCGTTGAGCTGGTCCCTCCAGCTGTAAAGCAAGCCCAGCTTCTTTGTGTGTTGGGCATTGCTGAATGTTTAGTTTTAACATCAGCATTGTATGAAATGTTTGTGTGTTCAAACCTTGTCCTGTGGACTTTTAACCTTGAAAATTGAATGGTTTGCTATTACATGTTTGCTTTTCATTCTTTCTTAGTACAAGTGAACAAAATAAATGTATTAAATGCACATATGTTAGGGGTTTTTTTGCTCTATAAATATCAATATAAAATTTTATCCATTAATTATTTCTAAGTTGTGGTGTAGTTTTCAGATTAGATGGTTAGTACCTTTGAAAGTATTTGTGTTTAATTTACATCTAATAAAAAGGAAATAATCTATTGTATTTAATATTACCCCTCAAAATGTTAACAGAATGTTGTTGTGGATGAAATCATACTGCCCTGAAAGGCCTGTTTTAATTCATTTATATGTATATAGACCCACACAGACTTCAATAATGAGATGCTGTATTTTTTACAAAATTCTTTAATTTCATTGTGTACATGGACTTTCTTATTTTGTAACAGGCTGAAATGGCCCTACTTATGATGGATGATGATGATGATACCAGAAAACATTTTAATTATAAAAAGATTGTAGAACAACAGAATTTGAGCAAGAAGAAGAAGAAACTCTTAATGAAAAAGAAAGAATTACTAGAAGATGACTTCCAGGTAATGGTGGACTCTTGGTTTTTAGCTCAGCTAGAACCTTGGTAATACCAGATATTTTCAGGACAAAGTTGGTGCTCTCATCTCTTTTTCTTCCCTTGCTTTATATGAAGGAGAACAACCTAGATCTAGCTTTTTAGAATGTTACTAGCTGTTTTCAAAATACAAGAAATAATCTGATAAAAGGTTGAAGGGGGACATATTCAAACTTTGTGTAAGATAACAAGACAATTTTTATCCAAGACCTTGTACAACTCACTGCCCAAAATACTAATTGGTATGTTTGTTCTAATTCTTATCCACTGCTTCTTTCATCTTGGTCAGTTCTCAAGAACAGACTTTTCCTTGATCTGCCAATAGAGGCATATCCAGGATTCTACAAGTGGTTGCTTGTCTGTTGTAGCAATAGTACCTGCTGGCTCTCTACCTCACACTCACTGGGATTTTGTGACTGGAGCAGTTCCAGGAATTGTCAGCAATCTCATGAGCTGTGACTCCTTAAGCAGCTCATATTTTATTATGTTTAAAAGTTGGCTATCATGGGTCAAGGTTACTTTAAATAAATGCTCTTTTTCTGTCTTCAGGTAAATGTTGCCGATACAAGATTCCAAGCCATGTTCACGTCTCCTCTGTTTAATTTGGATCCTTCAGATCCTAATTTCAAGAAGACAAAAGCTGTAGAAAAGATTTTGGAAGAAAAAGCTCGCCGAAGAGAAGAAAAGGAGCAAGATCTTAGGGAAGCAAGCAAGGGGCAGGAGAACAAGATGACAAAGAAAGGACAAGTTCCTAAGAAAGCCATAGATCCTGCCTTGTCAATGCTAATCAAATCTGTCAAAAATAAAACTGAAGAATTTCAGGCAAGGAAAAAGCAGAAATTCAAATAACTGAACTTTGTTTTTACCTAGATTTTACTTTAGTCTCAGTTGTTTTAACTGGCGACATTGATTAGAGGTACTACAGCCTCCTCTGATTCCTATCCATTTAATATTTCAAAAAAACCCACCTAATTCTGGTGGTGAGTTTTGAAATAACTAGAGTACTAATTGTTGTTTCTTTCTGCTACAACAAATACTGTTCTGTACAATTCTTGAAAAGCTATACCTTGAATACACATAGGCAGGGAATTAATGATTTTGGGGAAGTTTGGTTTGTATCATGCTGTCTCTTAAAGATAATAGAAGTGCTGAGGATGGCTACAAAGTTAGTGATGATTATGGTTGTATGTATAAATAAAAACCCACTTTTGCAGAGGTTTAGAGCTGAGACTAAATAGTCTTAATTTTTATAATTCCACAGAAGTCTCTAAAGTGTATCTCTATTGATAAGAAGATAGTAATATAACTTAAAATTGAATAAATTTTGTATACAGGGGGTTTTGTATATTTTTAAAATTTTCAATAATGCTTCGTTAATTTTTCCTTTAAATACTTGAAGACTTCCGAGATAATACAAGATAATACAAGAAAATTGCCATTCAGAAGTGTTTCATTACTGTATATTGGAAATAAATTGTTTAAATTGGCCCAACAGAATTTTGGGCACTTAGCTGTGTTTTATTCTCCTGTGCCTAAATGAAACTATGGTCAAAATTGAACTTTATCCTATAAATACTGTATTCCTATTAATACAGTTCCATTTGCAAATCTTCCAGCACTGTAAATATTAAAAAAAAAAAAAAAGTCAAAGGTGGATATAGATGTTATAATTTTAGAAACCCTATTGTTTGGCCAGTTTAGTCTGTGATGAAAGTATCAACAGCACAGGGAAAATACGGTAGGTAGAAAATGATCTTTCTACCCTGGAGTGTGGGAATTGATTTGTCTAAAGTTTTGGTTTGTTTGGGTTGGGTTTTTTAAGTGTTTGCTATATTAGTTCTGATGGAAATAAAACATTGTATTAAAGAACAAAACCATTAGAAACAGGAACCTGAAAAGTAATTTGTAATTGTAAAGAAACGTTGTTAATTTCTAAGACATTCTACTACTTTCAACAAGAAAAATATTAAAAGCAGTTAGAAACTAGATAACAAAACTAGTGTTTATATGAAGTAAATATATATCAATATGCAAAGGAGAGTGAGTGAGATTTAGTTTGAGAGGCTAGATACCTAATGGCCAAACCAAAGTAATTAAGGGACACAATATAGAAATGCAGCTGGAGATGGTTTTTGCAAGAGTGCTTTGTAATGCTGTGCCTGAAAAATACTTGCAGACCTTGAACGTCTTAAATGTAATTGTTCATCATGAGCATTTGAACATCCTTAGGTTAACTTTCAGGTATCAAAAAGAAAAAGTAAGTTGAGACATTACAGTGTCTGTCTTGTACACGTAAATTTGATTCAGCTGCTGTGCTGCTGTAGCCTGTAAAGCAATATGGCAGGACCCATCAAACCTGTTTTTTAGCTTGAACTGACCAACTGTGATGGAGAACAAGGAAATCTGTCCCACTGGAAGCAGTGGGAAACTTCTGAATGTGGGTGTACAGTGGGGAACAGCATAATGATATTCAGCAGGATATGAATTTACAAAGAAAGATGCTTTGGGAAATAGAATTTTCCACCAAGAAAGCATCCCTGCATCAAGCAGGAGAGCCAGTGGTTACTGCTTAAGAAAATGTTGTGTCATACAAAAGTAATAAAAGTGTACATAAATACATCTGATACAGACAGTGTGTAAGGAGACAAGCTTCTCCCATAATGAAAGATCATATTGTATGGTAAAATTTGCAGCATGGAATGCAAAATACTTGTCTTCAGTGCAGCTTCTTAAGACCAGCATGTTCTGTGATTTCCAGGCACAAGGGTGTGACACCAAGCTGAAAGAAAAACATGTAGACATAATATGTATTTGTACAGGTTTCTTCTACGTGTGAGTCATTGTATGGCTTATTTATTGTAGGCATATGAAGTGTCCTAAGGACAGTAGCTTGACTTGAATTAGATTGAGAGACTGGATATAATGTTAGTGGTGATGGAAGGGCAAGCATTTATGTTTATGTATAAAGATTATGGAAAAATGAACAGCTAAGAACAAAAGCAAACAGTCTGTACAGGAACACAAGTCAAATGAAGGATCCAGCAAGCCCAGTGGTCTCTGACAGTTGCTGGTAACAGGAGATATTAATGGTGCACTTATGGTATTACACCTTGTCAATGGGGAAATGTGTAGGCTTATAATAGTTTTAACTGTTTCTTTCAGAAATATGGCTTAGGTAGGGCTAATTGTTGCTGGAGGAACAACAGGGAGTTTCATTCTGTTGTGCTCACAAATCCTATTTTAATACCAGGTCCACAGTCTCCTATAACTTTGTTTAATAATTTGTATGGAAAAGCAAATTTAATGGGGGATGAAAGGCATCAAACTGCACTGTCTCTTCAATTCTCTGAGCCTGCCAAGTTCTACCAAATACTTCTGTTTTGATGCATTTGGTGTGTGTGCTCTTAAAAAGAATGTTCCTTGTTTGTGCACTAGCAGTAGGCACAGCCTGCTGTGACACTTCCTGGCTGTAGTTGAGAAGAGTCACCTAAATTACCAGTGCTTTTCTTTTTGGCTTGGTGCTTTTATAACTACTGGAAAATGATAGGTGGCATTAGTGAATCTCTGCTCCTCCAGAATGCCCAGATACTACAAAACACTCCAACAAGCCTGTAGCTTTGCAATGTATCGGTCCTTTACAGCAATAGTGCTGGAGAGTATTTTGGAGAAAAAAAAAAATGTTACAAAATTAAAAATTCATAAACAGCAAAGAGTTCTTAAAATTAGATGGTATAAGTTATGTTGTGTCTTTTCTGCACGTGTGTGTATGTTGGCTACCTTTCTTCCAGTTAGGAAGCCTAGCGGGTACTTGGAAGTCACAGCAAGACAAAATGCACAAAAATATGAAGGCAGACTTGACAGCGATTTTAACTATTGGTTAAAAATTGAAAAAATTATTTTGCTGTGTGGTAATGTGTATTCAGTATCTTGCACATATTTAATATGTGATATTTTTATGTAATCAGATGTTCTTTTGTGTTGGTTTTGTTCTCAAGTTGCTGAGTCCTGAGAGGATATCTTGGTTGTGAAGAACTGCAGGATCTGTCCCAGAATGCATCTTAAATGGAAAATTTTTGGTCTGTTTATAAAATTATTGGGTCTAAATCATCTTTCTCCCCCCATCCTTTTTTAAAAATAATTTTATTCATTAATAATTGCTAATGACTCAAAGCCCATAATCTAATCTTAGTTCCAGAATAATGCTAACAAAATCTGAAGTGACTTCTTTCCTTGTACTCAGCAAAAGCATATCTCAGAAATCTGGTAAGAAGTGGTCATGTCTCATCTCTAATTCCTTGCCATTCATCACCCTTGGCGTAAACAAAACAAAGCATGTTTTTTACCATCTTGTTCTTTTAAAGATGAAAATAGGATCTGGAAGTTCTAACCTCTGAACTTTAAAATATGCTTTTATTTTTCCCTTTCGCTAAATGTCATTTAAGCAGCAAAAGTGAGAGCAATTAAGTTAAAAGAACACATTAAAAACCAGGACTGTTAAAAGTGAGACAGAACTAATTTTTCTAGCAACTTATGGAGGTCTGGTATAAAGTAGTTTGTCTCCAAGTTGGCAGCCATCAAAGCTTATGCTAGAGTGTAAGCCAGACATTTAAAGATCTAATATTACACGTGGAAATCACAAGAGGGTTTATTTAAAAACCAAGAAAGATCAGACAACCAAAGATGAAGAGCCACGTATGTTTTATATTATTCCTTCCTTCTAAAACTTCAATGTATTATTTCCAATTAATAGCAAATTGGCTTTTTGTTCTTTTCATATTTCAGTAGTGTCCAAAAATAACAGTAAGTCATGCTGTCACTTATTTTTTTAGCACACAAAACAACAAACCAAAATACTGTGGCTTTTTTTTGTTTTAAACAAAGCCTTAGAAAATTACATATATATATATAAAACTGCAATTAATTAGGTTGTTTTGCACTTGTCTGAAATCGTGTTTAAATACCTCAACCTCAGTTTTGTAGCTATGATAAGAACAGAAGTAGTAGTTCTGATGGCACAGCAGTTTTCATTATTCTTTATTTCATAGAATACTTTAAAGAACTGCAGCCTTTTGAATGTAAAAACGTACCTTTTCATGCACAGGACTAGGTTACTGTATTTCTCTAAAAATGCATAAAAAGGTGGCAGAAAGGTCTGTTGTGAATTTTTCTGTGCTTAAGGTGGTGTTACAAATGGGAATACTTTGGTCTGGGCTCTGGATCCAATCTAGATTAATGTCAATTAAGGTCATTATTACTTTATATCCTCCTCATCACTAGCGTATGAGTAATCCCTGCTCGGTACTGTTTCAGCTCTGTATACCAGCCACACGAGACTATGCAAGTTTTAACCAGCATTGTTTCTAGCCTCCAGTAAGTGCCCTGGCAAACTCTACTTCTGTCCCATTCTTGGAGACACCCAGTCCAAAGGCTGGTTGCCACGTTTTCATGGGCAAATGCTCTTGGGCTGCATCCCATGAGCTACTAGGCACTGCATGAATCCCTTGGCTTTGCACTGAAATCCTGCCCTCTGCACTTAGACCTTTTTATATTTCTGGGACAAGGAAGGGAGGAAAGGACAATAGAGGAAGATAGCGGTTTGTACTGACTTCTGACAGCATGAGTCAAAGATGGATGTTCCAAGTCTGACCTACAACAGAAGAACTGCCCATTGCAGTCAGCAACGTGTGTGGCTGAACTGCTGCTCAGATGGGTTGGCAGTTCATCCATGGAAAATATAAGTCTTCACAGAAGTGGTTACCAAAAGCACTAAGAATAGCACAGTAACTGTTTTAGAACACTGATTTTTACAGGTGATTTAGAGGTAAAATAATTTACATGGAGTGCAAACCCCCTAAGCATAAGCTTCTTCCCTTCCTCATTCTCTCATCTTCTTTTCTGCTTATGTTAATGCTCCAGCAATCAAAGGAGGAGTGAGTGCGTGAGTTGCCCCAAGAACAGATGCCTTGGGCTGGAGTGGCATTTTGGAGCAGGGCAGGACAGCCTGAGTTGTCAGTCCTTTTCCTTACAGAGTTCTGCAAAAGTTAGCAGCAGCACCAGCAGGGAGGGAGCCTGAGAAGGTCCATGGTGATGAACAAGGCCTCTGGTGTTGACCAAGGATGGTTCTGTAGGGTGTCTTGGCAGCCAGAGGTGGGAAAGAAGGTCAGTAATTCCCAAATCAACCACAAGTTATGCATTTTTTTTTCACATGTTCCTCATTTGGTGAATTTTAGAGCTCTGTATGAGGAAACTAAATACAAATATCTAGGAACCAAAACCATGTCAGACAGAAAATAAAGCATGGTACGTGTGAAATCAGCTCTGGTATTTGTTTTAGTTACGTAAGTTGATGCTTTGCTTTGAGCTGTGGTCTGACAGCAAAATGCCGTGAATGGAAGCAGTCTTCATTCATCTGTATTTTGGTGTTGGAGTGCTCAACTTTGCAAAATAACTGTTAGCAGGTTTTTAATTTTATTTTTTTCTGATTAAATAAAACCCACAACTCTTAGGCTCCATGGAAGTCCATCTGCCTCATGTATAGTTCATCATCTTCTTAATCCAGAAGACCAGTCTGAGTACTTCAATGGGTGTCCCAACTGTTGGCAGTAAACAGGTACTATGCTGGATGTGGCCCTATGTGGAGTTCACCAAGTCAAGGGGATGCTGCAGGAGGTGCTTGCTACACTCTTGTATTGGCATCAAAACAGGTATAGCAGACCAGTGACATCTAAAAAGTTAGCTGTCTTTCTTAAAGGGCCCAAAGTTTACATTTGACAGCAAGCTGCCTTGTTAGGCAAAGATGCATTCATCACAGAATGGCTGCCCTACTTTGCTGCAAGTCAAATTTTTGAAAGGTAAAAAGTACAACATACAGAAAAGGGATAACAGTTATGAGCTTAGATACACAGAGTAAAAGAGCTGTGGACTAAAAGTGCAAATTCTGTCCTAAAATAAACTTGCATCAATTTTTGTACTGATCTCAACATCTCCAAAATATGAATTTGCTGATAGAGCTCATGAGCTAGTTGGAGGGATGAGAATGGATTTTTTTTTCCTCCTCATTTTACATCCCGAAGCTCAGAACTTCTCCAATAGGAGAATCATTATGCCAATTATTCTTACAGCTTCATAGTGAACTTAAGTTGTTCCAATTGGATCAGTATCACAGAAAGTGAAGAGGAGGATGTTGGGAAAGCTGACCTACTGAAATTGCATCACACCTTGAGTGCAATAAAACAACCTTGGTTTGAACTAAATCATTACCCACAGAGAGCTGCAGAGAGCAACCATGCAGGGCAAAACCTATAAAAATAATGAGATGATAAAACCTGTGGAGAAAATCTAGTCCAGGATTTACTGAGTCACCAACTTGGCTTGTTTCGCCAAAATATGTACTATTAAATTGTCATATTTAAATCTGCACCATGCTTTGTGTGGGTGCGAAGAGAAATGATCTGTGACTCTGAAAACCACTGTTCTGTGAGTCCTGGCTTCCTGATTTCTCATAGTGGTTGATGGGGAGATGATTTCCTGCTACAATGGCCAGTACGTACCCAGTACGCACATAACTCACTTTAAGGAATAAAGACAAAGCCTTGCAGGGATTTACTAGTAGTGATTATTTTGGCAATGGCTGATGAATGCATATTTGAAGTTTCATTTCTCAAAAGCCCTGTGTCTTATGATTTGGCTCCCATCTAGTTGTGAAAGCTGGCTGAGAGAAGATCATAATCATACCGAGTTAAGTTTTTTGAGATGCGATGGAACAAGCGTTGGAAATAACCATGTGTGGGTGTTGAGCAGCCGGGAGGACATGGAATGCTATTTAGACAGATCCAGGATGCTGGAGTATTTTCCTCATGTAAAGTGGTTCATTATCTGGAAAAAACATTATTTTACTGGCTGGAAGTCAAAGAAGGGGCCTCTTCATATGCAGAGGAAACAATAAGCACGCCTAGAGAAGACTGCAAGCTTATTTATGCTACCTGCAAAGATCAGCCCATCTTTCAGGGGGATTAGTAATGCAGTACCTGAGCGGATTGATTCCAGCCTTTACAGTGGCCCTCTGATGCCATTCTCCTATTGCATGCAATCATTCAGATGATAATTTATGTTTGTAGTTGTTGGGGCACTCAACTTATTTTTCTGTTGACTGCAGGACTGAGTTGCCAAGTTCCTAAACTAAACTGCAACAGTCGATACAGGGCTGTATTTTAATGTGCTTGCCTTTTTTTTTTCTTTGCCTTTTTTTTTTCTTCGCTTTTTTTTTTTTTTTCTTCCTTCATATGGCTATTCCCCATACAAATTGCTGGTTAAAATGCTGAAGTTTTCTTGAATAGAGTGTCCTCTCATCTGGGTCAAAAGCAACAGAAGAGAGATGTGAGTCTTCTACTGCCTTGTCTCAGCTCCTCTGTCCTTTAGCTGGTGCCCAGAAGTACTGAAACCTCCTAACCCAAAGATTTCCACTCTGTGTTGCCTGAAAAGCCTCCTTTTGTAAAGCAGAGATCAAGTGGGTTTGTGATGTCAAGATTTCTTTATTCAAAGCAGCTCTCCTGTTGCTCCACAAAAAAGCTAAACAATTATTAGGAGATCTGAACTGTGATGAAATGCCTGCCTTTCTTCTCTTCTACTATTAAACTGAATATTCTGTGTCACTACACCTGACGGCCACAGTGTCACCTCTCCAACACCACATTCTAGTCTGCCTTGAAGCAGAGTAGCTGAGTTACTTCACTATAGGCTTCTTAGTGAAGTTATGTCATCTCACAAACAAAAAACCAGCAGTCTTGGATGGGTTGTAAAGCAGACGTATTAAATGTTTTCTCCCTTTTCTTTGTACTTTATCCAAATCACCTCAACAAACCAGTAGGATATCTCAATATATGTTGTCAGGTTTGCGGGCCTGATTTGACAGAACCTCATAGATGCATACTGTGATACACAGATGCTCCAAGATTTATCTCTGCAAGAAATTTCCTCAGTGCAAGTGAGATGAAGCCTCTAGACTGGAACAGCCACTTTTATTCAGAATAAATTAAGGTAGCAGGTAAGCTTTTTATCAAATTAGGAAGTATAACTAGTAGAGTCTGCTTCAAAATACAAAGTGCAAGAAGAAATCTAAGATTTCTTAGAGAACAAGAAACAGAACAAAAGCAGGCACTAAAACACAGCTGGAAACTTTGTGAAAGGAATAAAGGAAGCCTTTCACTTCAAACTGGTACACTGAGGAATGATTTACAGAATGAGATCACCTTTCTATTAGAGCAGCACCACGAATCTAGAGAAGAGCGAGGACCAGAAAATAGGAAAAAAGAAAGATCTGACCAGTTGGAAATCGTCACCAGCAGCAAGGGACAATTTATGCAAAAGCATCAAAAACCAAGCAAAAACAGACATTTGGATTTGAATGAGAGTTCTCCTGGAAAACAGGGTAGGAACAAACATTTATCATGTTTTAAGCCTCCCCATTAAAGAAGGAAAGGCCCCATGATCACACTGTCCATCTATCAGTCTGTCAGCCCACCTTCATAATTTGAACATGCTGGCCAACTTCAAGGAGATTTGACAGAAGGGTCAAGTCAAAATATGTGTAACTCAGAGTCAGTGTTGTGCTGCCTCTTCCTTAGCTGACAGACTGAAGAGGTGGACAGAGAAAGGGAAAATGGGGGCAGAAGGTGTGTAGGACCTTCTACAGAACATAGAGATGAATGCACAAGGCCAAATCAAAGCTGCTTTGGTAGTGGTCAACACTGTGTTAAAAAAAAGCTGCAGCCAGAAGGCAACTGCATTGCAAGACTTCCACACAACACCCTGCCTTTCCCCCCAGATCAGACTGTCCTAACTCAAAGTTAACTATTGCCATCTGAGAGACAAAAAAGTCCTTTGTGGAATCTATTTGGTTCACTTCAACATCACTGTCAAGAATAATGAGGACTTAAAAAAAAATAATAATTGGCAACAGAGAAACTCACAACTGGGATTTGGACTGCACGTTAAAATCTGTGAAAGGAAGCCAAAGGTTTTCTAAGGGTTTGTGAGCTTCACGTTATTTCCTTGTAGTTTCATCCAACAGAAGAGGAAGCACCTGGTAACGTGGAAGACAAAAGCCGATCTCCATAAGCCACGTAGCTTTTTGTGCCAAAAACGTGTGTTACAACAGGAGACTTGCATTTGTTCTTGACATTTTTTTTGCATTGTTAAAAAAATTTAGTGTTGATCTGTGAAAAGAATGTCAAGAATACAAAAATTAATAGAAGGATATTGTTATTTATTGGGGAAAAAAAGCCATAAAAGGGTTTGCTGTGATTACAAGGGAGGCCGGAAAGAGCCTCATGAATGTCTGGCGAAGATCCAAGAGAGGAAGATTAGGACATAGTGGAGATGGGATAAAGTCTGGGGGTAAAAAAGGTTAGTTTCCAGATTTTTTGTTTGGGTCCCAACAGTTCAGTGTTCAAATTTCTGTTAAGGGTTGATACACAGTATGACTTGTGGACAATTCGGTGGCCACAGGCTAAGTATGTTTGTCTTACATGGTAGTGACAATAACAAATGTAACTAATATAACTAATTATTATTTGCTTTGAAATGTATTTTGGTTTTTGAACGAAATTGGCGTCAGTGGAAGTTAACTGTAACGTAATTTGTAAAAACTTCCTTTAAAAGATGAAATTTGCCTGAAGCAGGTGTTTGCCCAACACCTGGTTTGCAAAGAAGGGATGACACTGTCCACCATGGCAGGAACCACTGCAACAGCTACATGCTGTGCTTGCTTTTAGGAAAAGGTACTCCAGACAAAATATCTTTCACCTAGAGGGGCCAGGAGAACCTTAAATATGAAACATATCCTGTCACCTCTCACACAGCAGCTTGAGCAAGAGATCAGGGAAAACTACTGAATTCTGCAAAAAGAAGGAATGTTTGATCTTACAAAAATTTTACTGTTTGAACTTGAAAAAGCAGGCCTTTGCAAATGAAAATTTGAGGTGTCAGCTATGATAAACGTACTCTACAATCCAAGTCCGTAAGGACATCTGGCCTAGTCTAGAAGAGCAGGGACTGTGTGAAGGCACTTTGGAAACTGTAGACAACATGGACTAGGATAACCAAGTGTCTGGCACATACACAGCTGGCTCCCAGAACTGACAGAAATGATAATTGGAAAAGGTATGAAGGAAATGGGATTTCAATGGGGCTGCCTCTATTCCCAGGAAGAAAGCTTTAGATAATGATGCTGGGAGAGTTTACATTTAATCCTCTACAGCCAAATGGGCAAAAATTAATAGGAACTCAATATTCCTGCAGCACAGCAGTACACAAGACTCAAACGGCCACTGACTGAGAGAGATACAAAACGAGCAACTGCTGTTTAGATTTCCTGAAAGGACTACTGTGAAAAAAATGTATTTGTAATCATTACATTTTATTTCGTTCCAGATATGAGAAGCAACACGTCTGTCAAGAGCAAGGTTAACAATTCCTACCCAACTCCTCACGCAAAACACATCAGACGTAGGCCTCGCTTCTCATTAAGACTTTGCTCGGTGGAAAGAGCCGCCTGTGAGGAAGCTACCGCAGGCAAGAGCAAAGACAAGCAGCTCCAAGGCCCAGCAGCCCGGCAGAGGGCCGGGAAGAGGCCTGGGGCCGGCGGCACGCAGCGGCGCCGCAGGAAGGTGCGTGTACCACGCCCGCCTTCCACGGCCCATGCCCTCCGGCGGGCCGCGGCCGCCCCGTCCCTACCCTCCAAGCCCCCCGGCCGGCAGCCCCGCCGAACCGGCGCCCAGCGCACACCGCGCCACCTCCCGACCGCTCCGCCCAGCCCGTTCCCGGCGGCCGCCCCGCCCCGCCCCGCCAGGGCTGAGCCCCCGCCGCCATTGGCGCTGCCGAGGCGGCCCGCGCGCCTTCCGCCTCCCCCGCCGCCAATCGCCGCCTACGCCGTTTCCGGCCGCCGGCCTGCGCCCGGGCCAATCGGAGGCGGGCGGGGGGGCGGGACGCCTCGTCCTCACCGAGGCAACGGGCGGGCGGACGGTTCCGGGTGTGCGCGGGGCCGGCGGCGGCGGAGGAGGAGGAGGAGGGTGAGTGCTTGGTGCCCGGTTCCGCCCGGCCCCGCCTCAGCCCGCCGGTCCCCGCCTCTCGCCGGCCGGGCCTCTCGCCTCCCCGCGCTCCTTCCCCGCCCCAGCGCTCCGCGCCCTGCGCTCCGCGCGTTAACGGCCGCGCCGCGAGGCTGCCGGGCGGACGGGGGCTGCCCGGGGTGACGTCACCCCCGGCCGCTGCGACCCCGCCTCCCGGGGAGGGGGAGGCGGCTCCGGCCGGGCCCGGGGCCCGGGGCGCTTCCCGGGCGGCCCTGGCCTCCCTGCCGGGGCTGGGGGGCTCCGGGCTGCCTGTCCCTCCCGCCGAGCCTGCGAGGAGCCGCCCAGGCCTCCCAGGGGGCCCCGGTGGGGCGGCCGGTCTCGCCAAGGGTTCATATTATTTATTCCCCCCCCCCCCAAATAAAAGTTTATTGGCGGCCGGTTTCGTGTTTCCGCGCCAGCCCCGCGGCGGCTGCTGCTCCCTGCTTCCCTCCCGAGCGCCCCGGCGTTCCCCTGGCGGGGGCTGGGCTGCGCGCCCCGGGGCGGGGGGGAAACGCCTTCCTCTCCCCGTCGCTCCTGGTCCTGCCTCCCTCGGGCCTCGCGCCGTGAGGCCCCAACAGCTCTTGGGAAACGCTGCGCGTTCCAACTTGGGGAGGCAGCGGCGCGGGCCCCCCCTGGGCGGCCGGGTCTGCGGCCGGCGCGCTGGAAGGCTGGGCAGGGCTTGCTGCGCCCTCCGAGTTACTCGCAGTTTTCTTCTGAGGGCCCTGTGTAGGATTCAGCGTTGCCTTTCAGTGCAATAAGTGTTTTCGGCTGCCTGGGTAAAATCGTCACGGTTTGTATCCTTCAGGAGTTGAAGGAGAGCGTGTTCCTCCAGCCTTGCTGTAGCTGTAGGACGCTGAGCTGTGTGACGAGGAGGGGTGAGATCAGAGGGGGTGGATGTGTGGCAGCCAGCAAAGAGGACGGGTAAATCCTAGAAGAAGCTAGAAAGGGAAAGGGGTCCAGTGGGAGCTTCCAGGGTGGAAGCAGCAGGTTTGTGAATGAAATTTGAAAGGACTTGAACGGTTTGAGAGGGAAGGGGTTTGGCAAAGTTGGGTGGATGAAGAGGAGGTGTTACGAACTCGAAGAAAACTGTTGAAATGGGTTGTCTATATGTTGTCCGGTGAAAATAAACACATTCGCACACCCAGGTCTTTGTAGAGGCCTCATGAGGGTTTTCAGTCTGGAGTTATGCTATTAGTATCTTCATTTTCAAAAATTATTTCCCATCATGATTGCTTTCTCTACCACCACACTATTTCTTCCATTTCTGCAAAAATAGAATTTCCCTACTTGAACTTCTGTCATTTTACCTAAGTCTTTGCCATGTCCCTGTTGCTGTAAGGGCATTCTGTGTGGCATTAATAAGATGCAGGAAGGTGGAGTTCATAGGAAACAGACGATTTCAACTTAATGCCTGTACCAATGGCTGCTGGAGCATTATTAATAGCAAAAAGGAATTAAGTCATTAGGACTTTAATTGTAGATCGGAAGTTTATACAGGAGACCGTTACAATTGGATGTAGTCCATAAATGCTTTTCTTTCTCTGGAGTGTTGTACTAGTCTTTAATTTTGTAAAAGTATGTAGATATAATCATAATTATAGCAATACGTTAAAATATTTAACTTTTAAGTATATATATATATAAATATGCAAAGATACCTATGTACATTTCGCATATAACAAAAAATGCGCAGAAATAACTACCTAGAAAGCTGTGATAATTTTCATTATTAAAAGGGTGGTTGTGGTAAACCATCAGGTTTTCTGTTCTGTGCCAGTGCTGAATCTTGCTAAACATCATTTGCATTGTTCTGGTTGTTTAAATTAAAGTGGTATTTAATTACTGGAGTAAGCCCTATAGTGTTTGCAAGATCTGTGGTTAAATCCTACAAATTAAAGATCTTGGTTTTTTCTCTTCTGTTGTCTTACTAGTTTTCTTAGGTTACAAGTAGTCCTTTTCAAGGTAGTAGGAGTAATATATGTCATATTGGAGTCTCCTGTTATGTTATAGAGGTGCCCTTCATTCATGCATTAATGCTATATGCTTGTTCACTTCCTCGATTTATTCAACCTGTACAATGTCTCTGTTTTTAATTATACTTGCTGAACTAGATAAGTGGTATTTTGTCAGGTTTAATGTGCATTAGGCTGTGGATAAGAAGAGCAGTAAATACAGTGAGAATAACACACCATTCTGTACTTCAACTTGACAGCTTTTTTATTTTGTATACTAGAAAATACTGAAAGTTTTTGCATGAACTTTCTGTGAACCTTGCATTCTATAAATATCTCAAAGGTAAAGATCAAAAACAAATAAGGTTACTAAATTACTTGAAATTAACTTATGCATGTTCTGGTTCACTAATACCATACACTTGTTTAGGCAAACTTTCACTGTTTTCAGTCTATTTGGCTTTTTTTTTTTTTTTTTAAGAAATACTTTGCCATTTAAAAGAACAGTGGGTTTTTTTTTTTCTTTCTCCTTTGCAAATTAATGGAGAGTAATATAAGTAAGGGATAAAAATGAGTAGGAGTTCATTATGGGATCTTAAACAGCTATTTTCTGCAAAAGAAGGGAAAAAATATAGCATTTTCAAGTGTTGGTCTCACATGCTATAATTGTTTTGAGCACATGTTCAGAACTTCTTGTGTTACTACTACTGAATTTTGTGTTACTGCACAGATTTGACATTGCTTACGTAAAATGTAGACACATCACACAAGTGGATGCCAGCATGTGATATAAGAATTGGAGATTCTGCCATGCAACCATATATGCTTTCTGTCAGCTTTTGCCAGCATTGCTACGGCTCTGCCTAGGACTTCCCACACAAGCAGGGAACAACACTTAAGAAATAAAAACTGTGGCTGCGGAGCATCATCACATTAAAAATTAGTTAGGCATGATGGGTGGAGAAGGAAGTTGTACTGTTGAATAAAAGAAGACCATGGAAAGCAGCTTTCTCTCAGTCTTGGGCAAGCCTTAGATCCCTACAATCCCTACAGATTCCCTACAATGCCTGGAAAGGTTATTAGGTTCAAGTTAACTTGTAATGAAAAGGCTTCTTTCAGCTTGCGACATAGACTGTAACTGTTTTAAGTCTCATTAATGCTGTTAGCTAGGGAAGAGGCAGAACTTAAAAGCTCTTATTTCAAGAGGCATACTCTGCTTGTTCCAAACCTCTTTTCCAAAAGTTATTTCTGAAGTTATTTGAATGAAATTAATCTCTTGAAATCAGTATCTAATGTATGCATGCGCTTTGGTTTTAGGATGAATCCTCTCCAGAGTCTATTTTTGGGTGGAAGGATGCTCTTTTCCAGTAGAAGATGGTGATCCTAGTGTATGATCATGGAGAAGGGGCTAAGTCCAGTAGAAGTGCTACCTTCCAAATCATCTCAGGTTACAGCTGTGAAAGTGGAGGTCAAAGAGCCTGAAACAAAGCAAACCCAAAGAGGAAAACGAGTGGGATTTGTGCTTGTCCATGCAGGTAAGTAAGATGCAGAACCTAACAACTGGAATGGAAATGCATGTAAAAACTAAATATCAACTAAAGTTTCATACTGGTTTTGGACTACTAGTATATTAATGAAATTACATGAACTTTGGATGTAAATGTGGGAGTGGAGAATTTGATTGGAAGTTGCGTTGGCTGGAGGATCTTGGAAACTGTTAATAAAAATGTAGGGGTTTAGATGTTCTGAATAGTTGTTTGTTTGTTTTTTTTCCCAGACAAAGAAAACCCCAGACAAAATCTCTACATTTAAACGGTTATAAAAGATATTCTGCAGTTATCTGCTAAGTTTGAGAAACCTACAAAATGTGAGAGATCTTTCAGTCTATTTCTTTACCCTTCTGAAGGATCAAGCTTAGCTGTTTCATTACTGATGGCTTCTTGTCTGTAGGGGTAATCTAGCTAAGGCTTTTTGAAACCTCTCTAGGTTGTTTGTTGCAAAACTTCACTTTTTTATCCTTTTGAAAGTTTTCCGACATGTTTTTAGTCTTGTTCATATTTAAATGAATTACTTTTTATTTTTTCCACATGTGCTGAAGAGATCATCTAATCAGATGTGATACAAAAATTATGTGTTAAGTGTGTCTGGCTCATAAATTCTTTTCTAGTAGGTTCTTTCTTAATCACAATTAATCTTGAAAATATTAGTGACGCTTATATCTGGCTGTGTGTTTGTTTTTAATATATGCATGATGACATGAGGTGAAATTGAGCAAAGTAGTGTGGTGGTACTTAAAATATTTGAAAAAACATCATACTACTTGGCTTATAAAATTCTCAAGGTTAAAAAAAAAGCATACTACCAGCATCAGAGTTGATATTTGATGACTGTGGTATTCTATTTTAAGAGCAAATACAATTGTTCAATATATTGTCCTGTACTGCGTTAATTTACTCTGTTTAAAATTATTTTTCTTTCACTAGTAGTGTTAAAACTTACTTCATTAGAATTTCTCAAAGCTAACATTTCTAAAGGTGAGGAAAGGGACGTTGAGATAAACATTTTTCAAGTTCAAAAAATGGGAACACACAAGAAGTGGAATTTAAATATCAGTGTGCTAGTGTTGTCTGTTATTTTTCTTATGTTGCATTTAGTTGAATAGTGGGCACTGATAGATTTTTCACATATGCCAGTAGGGAGCAGAAGCTACAAAACAGGGTAAAATAGATGCAACAGGATAGACACAAAGACTGAAAATAAGATTAAAAAAGTGTGTACGATCTTTATTTCCAGGAACTCTGCTGGTTTTAAAGCAGGAGTAGTGAACTCTAAAAATATAGCATAAACAGGAGAGGAGGAACAGAGTGGTTAACTGCAAACTTGGAAGTCAGTGGTAAGACGTAAATTGGCATTTGACTTAAAACCAAGGTTTTAGCCCAATAGTGGATAATAAACAAAAAAGCTGTGCTGGAAACCGTTTGAGAATGAGCAAAACTGGAATATCTCAGAGAATGTTTATAGGAAGAGATTGTATGATGCTGAGATTTATAGATGTATGCTTTTGCATACTTGATCTGTGTCCTCTATTTTGCTGAGTTTATTTAAATCAATGTTGGAATGCATAAAATTGACAATCGTGGTTGCAAAAAGGAAATGCCAGTGTAATCCAGAATAAGGCAGGCTGTATCTGTTTTTATGTTCATTCCTTCTGTGAACTATAGGCTGTAGTTTAACAGCTAGTATAACCTCTTTTCCTTTTGCCTTAATTGTAGGTGCAGGTTATCATTCCGAATCCAAAGCTAAAGAATACAAGCATGTGTGCAAAAGAGCCTGTCAGAAGGTATGTTTTAGCAGCTCTGCAGTCTTGTAGTGAGTTATACAATAAATGTATTCGGTAGTGCTGTCCCTTCAGCATGAATGAGCATATCTGGGTTTCCCTGCTCAAGCTTTATGCATTTCTAGAGGAAAAATGGAGCAGCAGCAATTAACATGATAGTCAGTGGAGTGTGTGGCCGTGAGGTGCAACAACATTCTCATCAGTTGTGGCAAATAGCAGAGTGGGAGAACAGGAGAAGGTCAGAGTGGTACCTAAACAGAATATTCCTATGGCTTCCTGTTGCTGATGCTCTGGGATTTCTGGAGCTCAATATGGAGTCTGGATTTTTCTTTCATCCATGTCTGCTCTTTTTGAAATTTATTTAAACTGACATCCAGATAGCTTGGTGAATACAGGGATTTTTAGAATTATTTTCTTCCTGATAGCTCTTAACTTTTTCATAGGAGAGGGAGAAACAGAAACAATAAAACAAGAAAATCAAAAGGGAGAAATGACAAGAGTTTCATTTCCATTGAAATTTTAATCTCCTCCAAGAACTTAGCTTTGCAGCTGGCAAGTTCTGTCTACTGAGTGTTGAATGAGAAGCTGGAAGTCCTATCTCCAGAATTTCTAAATACCTTTTGCTTTCTCCAGGGAATAGGAGCTGGGGAGCTTGGAAGGCTTTTTAGAAAAGTCTCAGAGTTGGCCTCTGATAATTGTCACTTCATTTTACAGTTTTGTTGCTCAATCCTAATACTGATCTGATTTTGTAACAAGAAGCCTCAAAAATCATCCAAACTTAACACTGGCTTCATTAAAGTTGTAAGTTAACCCTGATTATACTAATTTTCTAGCTAATTATGTGTGAGAAAAGGTGGTGTGCATCTGTACATCTAATTTGAGATTCCATTTTGTTCCTTTAAGCTAGGTAACCAACACAAATAGGTAGTATGAAGAACAGTCGCAAGTTTGTCTTGCAACAAAAGATGCAGCCATAGTTGTTTTCTGGGGTTCCCTGAGAGAACTCGACTGTAAGATCTTGTCCAGTCTGTATCTAAGAAATAGTATTAGGTTCTAGGAATTAATTTTCGTGTGTGTATAGAATTTGAAGATAACGTTCTCCTCCCCCTCTTCTCTGCCTAGTGAGACCCCACCTAGAGGGTTGTGTTCCTTTCTGGACTCTCCAGTTCAGGAGGGACGGAGATTTACTTGAGGGAGTCTAATGGAGGGCTATGAGGATGATTAAGGGACTGGAACATCTGTCTTATGAGGAAAGGCTGAGAGACCTGGGTCTGTTTAGTCTAGAGAAGACTGAGAGGTGATCTTACTGTATATAAAGTATCTGAAGGGTGGTTGTCAAGAAGGAGGGGCCGGACTCTTTTCAGTCACTGTGATAAGATGAGGGGCAATGGATGCAAGCTAGAGCACAGGAAGTTCCACCTCAACATGAGGAAGAACTTCTTTACTGTAAGGGTTACAGAGCACTGGAACAGGCTGCCTGGAGAGGTGGTGGAGTCTCCTTCTCTGAAGACTTTCAAGACCTGTCTGGATGTGTTTCTGTGTGACCTGCCCTAGATTTTGTGGTGGTCCTGCTCTGGCAGCGGGGTTGGACTCTTATGATCTCCAGAGGTCCCTTCCAATCCTTAACATTCTGTGATTCTGTCTTGATATATTTTCATATGTTGGCTTTTAGATGAGCTTACTTGTAGATTCTGTTCAGTTTCATGGAAATGGCCATATATGGTACTAGGGATTTTTGTTGAATCTTGGAAGGAAAATTAGAAACTTCTTAACTGAAACATCTAGTGTTTGGGGACACCAGGTATAAATATTTCTGTTGCTATAAATTCGACCATGCAGGAATCTGCTACTAAATGCAGAGTTGCAATGTCTGAGTAGTGAAGTCATGTCTTCAGATCTGCCCTCACATGATGCATGCTATTTCCAGTGCCTTTTGGTTTTATGTTCCCTTACATTTTAAACTAATTTGGTGAAGGTTTTGTTTTGTACAGGACTAGGAAAATGTAGGGCTTAGTCACAGGATGTTAGAATTTCTTAATCATCAACTAAAAATTCTGTTTTACAGGCAATTGAGAAGCTACAGGCTGGTGCTCTTGCAACAGATGCGGTGACTGCAGCACTTATAGAATTGGAGGTATGAATTTCTGACTAGTAGTAAATACATCTCTCGGGTACGTTGCCAGATTTTCCTGTAGGAAGATGTTGATTCAAATGGGAAATCTACTGAGATTTCCATTTTTATGCTATACTAATTTTATCTTATGCTTTTCTAGTATATTTTGGAGTAAATTTATTGAAAGACATTCTAAAAATGCAAATTCAAGAAAAGTTGTTTAGTTGATGCAATATGGTTGTCATCTTAGGTATACCTTATCTTTAACCTTCCAGAATAAGTACTGTCATTAAAGACTTATTGAACACTTGTAGGGAGCTCTATTTTTGACATACCGAGCTGCAGTCAGACTGTACTGGCTCTTCTTGGATAGAGAAAAAAATCATGCTACTGGTCACATATGTTAATTAGAAATTCTAGGATGAGCCATCCTTCCTCTCCTTCCTTTTGTTTGCATTAATATCTCACACTGAGTTATGTTCTATTTCTTACTTATAATTTAAAGAATTTGAATGCAGTTAGTCTTCAATAGTTCTACTAACACTCTCATGTAGTGATTGTATTGAGGTAACTGTCTCTGAATATGCTGTCTTGGGTTGTGTTAATTGGATAATTCTACAGAAGTGATGGTATAAGTTAATGCTGATGGTTTCTCCATCCAATTAAAGGACTCTGTGAAAATGAAGTAGGAGTTTTAAGTTCTCATTTGTCCCGCAACATACTTTTGCTATGCGCTTAAATTAATGCCATTCCCCAAAGAGCTTTTTGTCTTATATTTTTTACTGTGTCTGTATCAGCTCTGATAGGATATGAGACTAGAAGCAGGCTGTTCAGGAAGATGTGACTTCAGTGTAAGATAATGCTTTTATCTGATTCTTACGACAAAATATGTGTAGAAGAATAGGACAAGTAATGCTTTAATTTCAAAAAGGTACTTAAGGTTAATTAAGACAGAAAGTCTTGATAATCATAAAGACAAGAGCAGATATTTGTGAGGTTTTTGGAACACAGTCTTTTTGGAGTGGTGAGATTTTTATAGCATCTGACTTCAGTGAAGGCTCTGTATGAATAATGTAGAAGCTAAAAATTTCTGGGATATAAACGAAGCAGTTTGGTTATTGTCCCAGGCCTACTAATCCCTTATGGCAGTAATGATTGAAGCAGGTATTCTTCTTCTTCTGTAAGGAGGAATTACGTCTTCCTCTCCAATTTTATTGGAAGAGAAGGAAGGCAAGGCAAGTGTTGTGCTGTAAAAATAATTTCCTGGGTTTGGGATTTATGGTAGTATTCTGAGAGGATTAGGGTTGGATTTGCTTACATGTATATTGGGAAAGTGTTAATTAACCTATTTGATAGGGTCAGTGTAAGACAGGTAGTATGTGTTTTGATGTGTGTTAGACATGCTGGCTAGGAGCCAAGACTTCAGTCATACTTTTAACTTGGCAGGCTTCTTGGCTTTAGGCACTGCTCTTGGTCTCTACCAGACTGTTCAAATATGCTTTCATGTGTTATCTTACACATTACAATATAGCTAGGTGAAAACAAAAGGTATCTTTCTAATGAAATTATTTATTATGCACTTCCATAAAATAACTGAGGCTCTGGTTACTCCACAAGATTGTTTTGTGTGTCAGTTCTATCCTCAGTAGGAAAAAAAAAAATTAAAAATCTGCTTTGTGTTGTGATTTTTATCATGTTCCTGAGCTACATAGAAGAAAACATGTTTTAAGAATCTTAACGTAACAGTTATATATTTCTTGGCAGCTGTGCCAGGCGTAAATATTTTATCTGGTTTTGTTATCCTCAAGAGACTCCTCTTCTACTTTAGTAGATTTGAATACTCTGAAGTTACATCTGTATAAGAAGTTATGGCTTTAAGATGAAATTAAAATCTTTTAATTAAATTACTCCAATCAGCAACCTTTTTCTTCTGATCTGTCTTGCAACTATTTTGATGAAGCGTGCTCTCATTCCACTTCTTGGTTTTAATATTTTTATGTGTACTGTTGCACAAAATCTACTTTTTTTCCCATTTTCCCCATTTTTAAGATTATTATTTTTTGAAGTTGTACTGCTGTCGTTAATGTAATTATTTGCTTTCATTTTTTTTACTAAATATCTTTAAATAAAGATCTTAATTGTGGGTTGTTCTCTCTGTTACTGGAATAAAGAATATTTGTCTTGAGATTTGGCCTTCTTTTAAATTCAAGTATGTAGCAATGTACTTACATTGAGGAAAAATCAAAAGTGTGCTTAAAACAAAATGGTGTGGTTTGCAGTTGCAATTTTTTGGATGTGGTATGAGAAATTCCAAAGTATTAGACTTTAGCTTTCAAAATGTTGAAAGTTTTGTATCTACTCGTAACTCGTTTTGAACACCACCTCCACACTTCTCTGTAATTTCTGGAGCTACATCTTCTGTTTTTATTCTGATGTTTTTCCTGTTGCTATATGGAGAACAGAAACTGCATGTGGCAAGTCCACAAAGCAAACAGAATAATTTTTATCATCAATTACAAACCTACATTTTTACCCATAACATTTTGTATGTTGACTGTCTCTCTAAAGAGCTATTGCTTTCCTTTTGTTTATGCAAGAAAAAATAGTGGCTTTCCATAAAGGACTTCTGCATTTTGAGTTTGCAAAGTACATAGTGAAAATCTGCATAAAAACATTTGTTTACACATGTCACTGTAATACAGCTTAAGATACAGAACAACAAATGTTAATATAACTTGTAACAGGTTCCATTGTGGAGCAGTGTTTGTAACTTCTTGATATTTTAGTTGCTGTAGAATACATTGCTGTGAATTTATCTGAATTATTTAATAAATTTTATAGTTCTCCAGGACTTTTAAGGCTGTATTAAAAAAAAATTGTAGTCTTTGCAAGGCACAAATATCTTTTCATGAAAGTGTCACAAGATTTTTTTTCCTCAGTTCCACTCAATTACACAACTCCTATTACACAGAATTTCAGCTAATCCAAGAGGCATCACTTCAAAGATTTGTTGAGGCGCAAGAGTTGCTCTTGATCTTTTACGAGCAAGCTGACAGTTTGCTTGTGGTATGCTGTCTGTTTTTTGTTTTGTTTTTCCAGGCTCTAAATGGGGAAAGAGCAGCCTTTCTTTGGTCTATGTTAAGATTAAGGGAAGCAGCATTCTATGATTAGGATAATAATGTTAATAGTTAACTAGAGAAGAGGTAGATTTATTTTGCAAAGTAATGAGCAGCTAACCCAGAATACTGTTAAAATAACTGTGCTGGTCTTCATAAGTATCAGCTGTATTTGATAAGTTGATTAAAGGCAGTCATATTTTCCAGTTTGTGAACTCTGCCATGGCAGAAGAACAAATGAGCACGTTACCTCTTTCAGCTTTTGGTAATAAAATGAGTCTGGACAAGGTGCTTCATAAGACTCATCATTTACACTATATGCTTCTTCAAAGACATTATTGCCATACCATTTCTTTTTGCACTCTTGCTATTTGCCATCATATGAAGTCCCAAGTTTCTCTTGAAACACAAAGGGATTTGGACAGCTTTTTGGGGAAGGGAAGGAGGTCCCCTTCCACACACCCCTCTTATAACTTTCTATGTTTATTAAGACAGTCTGTAGATTACTTGTTTCTTTGATCTGACTTCAGTGGAATATTCTTTATGAATATAATTAAATTTGGAAATGAATATGGTTGTTGGGGAAGTAGTTGTCACATTTTGGGCTTCAATCTCCTTGTGACTGAAATTACTCAGTTTACTTCACCTTTTTGTTGTTGTGGATCAATGCAAAGGAGATTTTGAGCCTGTTGTTGTACTTAAGCAGTGGGTTTGCATGGCTGTCAGCAAAAGTCCGCAGTGAAAGAACTTGTTTCTTGTTAAATGATTTTTTCTTTGGTTTTGTTTAGTAATTAATTTTATAGCAATTAAGATTTTTTAATATAAAAACTTAGTTCCAAGGAATTCACTTTAAAGATGAAAGCAGCGGCCTTGTTGTATTAAGGCAGTCACCATAAACGAATTTTTAATGGGTAATGAACTGGAAGTTGTTAATTCTAGTTAAAAGCAATACTATGATGTTTTGCAGCAGAGTAGCTAACAGTAATCTGTGACTAAGGTGTTCTTTGAAAACATTTTAGCTGGTGTAATTGAAAGGGACATGACTCATCCTTGCAGAGTATTACTATTTGTCACTAAATTCCCACAGAAAAATAAATTTTAAAATCACAGTGTGTAAAAATGAATGCCCATAGAGTTTGAATTCCTTTTAAAAGTTGCAAATAAACCATGGCCAAAACTGTATCAAAGATGGATGGAATATTCTTTAATGCATGTTGAAAATAGAACATTTTAAATATTTGCCTCAGTGTAATTCAGGATTTAGTGTTACATTGTTGATTAACTTCTTCAGGCGTTCCAACTTTGACTGCAGCTAGAAACTTAAGCATGCCTGTGTTCGCTGCCAGAACATGTATAAATACATCTTGAAGTAAAAAGGATGCTAAAAATAAAAATTATACCTTTGGTACCTTGAACGTTTTTACAAGATGGGCTAACCTGGGAATATAAAATTCTTGTTTCACATCTTAAAGCTTTGTGTTATTTTCTTCGCTAGAGGTTTGTGTTGTAAGTTAGAGATACTTCAGTGGAGTAATGGCCAGGTAGTCTAATATTTTTAAGGTAATTGAAAGCTTATGTTTTGTTAAAATGGTTTGTGTAGCCATTTGTTTGTCTTTTCCCTCTTCTTTTTTACATTTTTATGGTAGTAGGGCTTGCTGTTAACATGCAAAGCTCCTGCTTGTTTTGCTTTCTTGTCTTTCTTCAGATTCCTTAGAAATACCAAGGCTGATCCCTACTTATCTTTTTAAATAAAAGTATATTTCTGAAGATGCCTTCTGTATTAGAAACGTTTTCCTCTTTCCCCTCTCTCCATCTTCTTGGATACAAGCTTTGATTGGGTTCTTCCCCATCCTTTGGTAGTCATATAGTCCATGCATTTTTCCGTCAGTGTATGAAGAGACTGGTTCTGTTAGCTCGGTTTATTTTCCTTCCCCCTTGAAATCATGCACATTTCTGTTTTAGTAATGTTTCTTCATTGCTTGAAGGTCTTGAATTTTCATTTCAAAATACAGCTTAATTTTCCTTAAATTGTTTTATTCCTCCATTTGTGTATCAGAGTCTTGAAATCTTTTGGTCAGACTTTGCAGATATCTATTTATGTGGTGTATTTCATGTTCTTGCCTACCGTAGGTCTGAATTTCTGTTTCTATTTTTTGTAAAGGTTTTCCCCTGCCCCATTTCAAAGGCTTTATATCTCATCTCAGAGACGCTCAGGTGGGTGTTAAAAATTCCATGCATTCACAGCCAGTTCCTGCATTGTCTAAAGCTGTTATCAGATCACCTTTCAAATGAGTGAAGTTAGAGTTAGACCGTCTTCCTCTTGGCAATTCTGAGACCATCGTCTTGGTTGAGTGCAGTCTGATTGTACAGCTAAGTAAAGCTCCACAGAAATTTTGGACAAGTGTCTGGAATTCAATCTTTATTTCTTTTTATTGGAGAAGTTACTCATGTTGTGACTGATTGCACTGAAGATTCCTTCTGAGTCCTAAAATGATAAAGTTATGCCACAGTTTTGTTGGTGTAGCATATTTATCTGATTTCTGTAATATTCTGAGAAATATTCTATAGTATTCTGATAAATATTCTGTAGGGAGCATCAGGTGGCATTCCCTATGCCTTGAGGTCCTCTGAGTAAGTTGTCTCTTGGTTCATCCTTGAGGTTGTGCCAGTGAATGCACTATGGCAAAACATTGAGCACATCTAGATTTTTAGAAATAAAGTGAGCTAGTGCCACTCTGTATCCTGTAATTTTCTCCTACCTTCTTTTTATTATTATGTTTATCAGGTGGTGGAAAGCCTCATGTCTTGACTGCTAAAGGATTCTGGACAGTGTTACTAGGGCTTCTGTTCTGATGCGTCCTTCTCACTCCCTTTACTTTGCAATCACATCTGCTTTTAAGATAGTGGCTGTCTTCACTTTGTGGCAGTGACAGATTTGTAGTGCACAAATACTAATGCTTTCGAATATAATACACTAAGCAAATGATTTGAGGACAAAACATTAGTAATTTTTCTGTGTTAGCCATGTAATTACTCATGGGCAAGGAACATGGACAGCACTAGGATTAAGCATTGTTCATTCTTGGTTTTCCTCTCTCCATCAAGTATCTTTCACTGTTCACTTTTAGATTCCTTCCATTGATTCTCTGCTGCTTTTGTTCTAAACTTCACTGACTTGTTTTTCCTCATATTTGTAGAGCAATGAAGTTGATTAATCCAACTCAGCAGTCTTCTCCCTTTTCAAGGCCATCATCTTGGTAACCCTTTTAAAATCATATTGCCACCTACTCTTTCCGTTCTAGGGAAATTTATTCCCTGTGCACTAATCTGCCAATGTTTCATTATCCTAAAATCTTTTCAGATTTACTTATTTGCTGTGAGACATAGCTGTCAAAATGAATAATGCAATGCATATAGACTGAATTTGAGGATTTGTTATGGTGTGGGATAAAATGGGATAAAATCTTGTGCTACTTCTTGGATTCAGAAGGAAAAACAGAAAAATGAGTGGTATAAAATGAGCATAGAGAGATTACAGTCTATTTCATGTTTATGTATTACTTGTGTATTGTGTATTCACCATTTTTCAGGAAGATAACTTTCTGGTGACTCAAGCACTAAGAACACTTAAGTATCTCTAAATTAGAATCAACATCTTGCAAAACAAGTTTCAAATTTGCTTACTACTCACTCATTTGAAAGTTAACAAAAGCTAAAAGACTTTAAAAAATTTTATTTTTAATTTCTGTGTTCTTTCTTTTTCTTCATTGTATTCATTAAAAAATAGCATGTACAAAAAAGAACTGGTTCACTTAACATTTAAGAAAGAACTTGAATCTGTTTCCGGTAGATTTGTTTCCTGATTCAGCTTGTATTACATGTACATCAATAATAGGACCATGTAATTTCATTTATGTGTTCACATGTGGTCCAGACAACCATTGTCTTCATCGCATCAGATTGTTATACTGTTGTAATAAAACATATGAAACTCTGAAGGCATGCAGCATCTCTTGAAATTTTACTGTGTGGCTGTTCTTCTCTGTCCTGTATCTGTTTCATGCTTGCAGCTAGAAAGAGAGGGTTGTATTGAGCTGACAATGACACTCTGAAACTGTTCTGCCTTAAAACTTTGTGTCTTTGAAGTCAGGGAGAAACTGTGGTCGAACTAGAAGGCAAAGCTGGACTTGTTTAATTCTATCATGCAAAACTTCTTGTTTGAGAGCCTTGAGTTTGCAAGAAGATACAGAAGGTGCTAATAAAAGAGGAATAAGGGTTTTTTTTTTGTATTAGTTTATTAAATGTTGTTCCATGCTTCCTGAGAAGTAAGTCTTGTTTTTTATTCAAGATACTTCCAGACCACAAAAATGACTGTCCTTATGCTAATGATAAAATAGAAATTTTAAAGTGAATTCTTACTGGTGCTAATTACTTGACTGTCCTTATGCTAATGATAAAATAGAAATTTTAAAGTGAATTCTTACTGGTGCTAATTACTTCTTCTGCGAGCAGAGCTGCAATCATAGGCATAGAATGTTAAGGAAAGGTACAATTCTGTTTTGCTGTCGTGTCATGTTTAAGAGTTTCAAAGGTAGATGTGGTCTATGCAGTGATTATTAGATGTTACTTAAATAGATTGATGGGTTAGGGATCCAATGAAGTGTGTATTTTAGGGAAGGGAGGATGAGATTTTCACTCATGTTGAAAGGCTTTTGCTTGCATATAGGTGGTAATGTTAAATTGTTGGGTGATGTTTTTTTACCTGAGCACATTACTGCACTTGAGATATATTGCACCTTTTAGGGAGTCTGTGGCACCTGTTAAAGTATTGTGAGATGCCCTGTTCATGTTGCTGCTTTTTTGTTTGGTGTTGTGCGTGTGTGATATTAAAGTATTAGAATAAGAAAGTGCACTGCACCGAGATCTGTGTTGTCAGATTGGTTATACAAAGGTTTTGCTCTAGTCTGTTGTGGATATGGCCTTACAATGTTTTGTTCTTATTTTCAGGATTCTCCTTTTACCAATGCAGGATTGGGGTCTAACCTAAACCTTCTGGGTGAGATAGAATGTGATGCCAGTATAATGGATGGAAAGTCCTTAAATTTTGGAGCAGTTGGAGCACTGAGTGGTATGTTAACTATGTATTACAAAGCTAAGTACTGATTTAAGAGCAAAACCCAATTTTGTTCTTTATTCTTACTTTTGGGGAGGGGGGACAACATTGTAAATAGTGCCCTGTTTACATAAGTTCTGCCCCCTTTAAAAACAAGGAGGTCATTCTTCTTCCCTGAGACAGTTTTGTGCTGGTTTGCTTTGTGTGACATTGTCTTATTAGTTTACCTTATATTCAGAACAATCAGGTGATACTAAACAGCATTCTCAATGGGAGTGAGTTTTCTCAGTGAGTTAATAGAATGATAACTTGATAATAAAATGCAATTGTTAAAAAAACCCAAAAAACAAAACAACCAAACAAAACAGATTACAGTTACTTACTGGTATGCAGTTCTATTATAGCATCAATTGATCTTTTGGTCTCTTAGTTAAGTAGGTCAAATTAGGATCCTAAGGGACCAAAGTTTGGTTTCTAGAGTCAGATGCCTGTGCAGGGTGCTAGCCTGCAAACTGAAATCTCATGTATTTATGAGAGTGGGCTCAGCTGCTCTTCGTCAAGCTGTTTGCTTGGGACATAAGGTTTCTGTATACTGTAGATTTTTAAATTGAAATTTCTCTCACATGATCAGTTACATTTGGATTTATTTTGTGTGATCCAGTTAGAAGGTTAGATTGTTTGCATGTGGGATTTATTTAATCTGAGAACTAATGTACTTCTCTTTTTCTGTGTCTAGTTTTAGCTTTCAGTACAAAATATAGATATACAGTCTCAAATAGAGGTTGTTGAGGTTTTGTCATATGTGCATTGAACAGCCTTAACTGTTACTATTGAATAGCTTCTGACAACATTTCGAGCTTTGTTCTTTATCCTAGAATAGTTCTAAACCATGGTAATAACTTCCTCATGTAGATATAAAACTAAAATAAATAGTAAAATTAAGTGTTTCAAGGCTTGTTTGTTACAAAATGTATCCTTCTAACTATGGGGAAGGGGGAGAAATCTATGTCTGAATTCTGTAATTCCTGTTTTGGCTGGATAGATCCAAATGCAAGCTCTTTCCATCTTGAAAAAATAATGCTCAGAAACCATCTTTGGCCTGCAGAATACCACAGATCTAATTTGAGATTTCTGTGACAGGAGGTCACTCCTAATATTTCAATACAATTATTTTTCTTTTTTTATCCCCCTTTTCCTTTTTAAAAGGGATATGTGTGTGGATTAGAAGGCCTTGTCACCACTGATAGGACATGTGAAGTAAAAACAGATCAAGTTATTAGTAATGTGAAGCGTAACACCACAAGGTGTCTCTTAATGAATTGGCAAAGCCTTGGGAATTAAAGGAAGCTGACTTCCATTGTCCAAATGAACACTACCATGCTACCTGGAAAAATATTTTAATGTTTTGTTCCCATTTTTTGCTAATTTTTCTTTTCAGGAATCAAGAATCCAGTTTCAGTTGCAAATAGATTGTTATGTGAAGGGCAGAAGGGAAAACTCTCTGCTGGCAGAATTCCACCTTGGTAATTGCTTTGTTCTGCTTGACTTTACTTTGGTCTTTTGTGTCTACTGTTTACAATATTTGAAGGTTATATCTTATCCCAAGAAGGCTGGTGCTATTTTACGTACCAGCGATAGTTTGCCGTTAAAAAGATAAGCTTTGGTCTCTGATCTTGAGACATCTTGCACACTTAATGAAGTTGCAGGTAGAATGAAGTATTGTGAATAGATGGCAACAGAATTTTGTGATAATTTCTGTGTGTGTGATCATTTCCAGTTACACCATAATGAGTTCTTAATGTTTGTTACTGTAGCGTTTTGAAAAATCCCTAAATATATTAAGATTAAAATTAAATTCTACGGTCTTTGCCTTTGTCCACCTTTAAAAAGAGGCAACACAGTTTTAAATGGGTATATAAAAGGTGCCTACTGTGCTACCTTAGTGGCTTGATTTTGTAGTTATGGTGTGGAAATGTGCATTGTTTAGCCAAAATGGAAAGTTATTTGAAAGCTAGATTTAATAGCATTTACAATTGCAATGAAAACATGCACTCCTTTATTGAGATGAGTATAATAGATGGAAGAGGTAAATATTAAATGCATAACAACCTTAAATATTGTTGCATCATTTTGGAAAGAATCTGAGAAACTTGTCTGAAATACTTGCTCTTAAAACCATATTATTTTCATTAGTAATATAAATTGGCAAGTAGAGAACTTGAGTGATCCATTCATATTGATTGCTATCCTCAGTTATCATACGTGTTGCAGAAATTTGCTGCCGTTTGCTAACTGGTGGGTTGTATTACTCTGTTTTTGCAGAGGTATTAAACTAACAGTTAAAAATATGCATATTTTGATTCATAAATTTTACTTATCATGTTATTCTTAGTCTGTAAAATTATCCAAATACTCTGTATCTGGATAGTGTAACAAGCCAATTTAAACAGTGAGGAAAAGCACTATTTCAGTGTCATGTCATGCTGGAAAGGAAGGTCATAGGTCAAAAAAAGCCACCCTGAAGCCAAACTATCAACAATCCAATTTTTTCATTTAAAACTCTGTTCTTAATTGAAGAAAGTTAGTGGGATAACTCCTTTTTTTTAAAAAAAGGAGAAGTTTCCTAAGGAATAGAAACTTGAATTTCAATGGGTGTTAGCAGCTGACTTCTTTAGATGTCAGGAAGAAGTGGCTCTGAGCTGAGCTGTATTAAAGACAGTGTCAAATGAGGTGTTGGTTTTTTTTGGTGATCTAGAACCTGGCACTGAAGTGAGCTACAAGAGCAAGCACTTGTGGTTTTATTTTGTCTTGTATCATCAGTGTTTTCTCTGAATTGTTGTAAGGAGGAGCACTTGGGCACTTTAGCATGTTTGCTGTAACTTCCTGACCTAGTTTATGCTGCTATTATTTTAAAAGTAACTGAATGGAAAACAAACTGTATCCTCTAGTCCTCAAAGGACAAGACTAAGTCTTTCAAACGCTGTGCAAGATCTTGTTTAGCAGATGCTTTTAAAGACAGGGAAGTTCAACCTCTAGAGGTGACGGGTGAGCTGTCTTTGGAACCAACGCATAGAATTTGTTGTGCAAATGTTGTGGACCTGAGTTACCTTCATTTTATTTTCCCCATTCTAAATTTTGAAACCATATTTTAGTAGAGCAAATTAGTATATTCTCCTGTACATAAAGGGCATCCCAAGTCCAGAATGAAAGAGCCCATGTTCATTGTAGGTGATGACTATTAACAATTTCATGCCTTGCCTTTCTGATTTGGCATGTTATGTGGCTGAAATGCATTCCTGCACAAGCCGGGTGCATGCATGCATGCATGCATATATATATATATATATATATATATATATTCAAATTATCAAAGCCAGCTGTATTTTCACATTCCTACCAAGTGTCAGGATTTTTTTATTTTTCAATATATGCAAGTTGCATCTTGTTTCTCATGGACATAGAGCGTATTGGGGCATTTTCCATATACTGGTTAGCATAAGAACTTTTCTTGTTAAGGAAATCTAGTGGTAGAAACTGTTTCTATAGGATGATCTAATCCAGCTTCATTTCTTCTGTCAATAATGTTTGGCACATGACCATACAAGAAAAATTCAGGAACTGTGAGATTAGTAAAAGTGGCATTATGGATATTCTTGTCTATAAAAGACCACTTGGAGGCAGTTAGTTTGGCTTGTTTACCCCTGTTTGGCACCCATTTTTATGGTGACAGTTCAAAATCAATTCAAAGTTGTATATTTCTAATTTTCACTAGCAGAAATTCTAATGAGTGTGAGTTAATTTATTCTGAAATTGTATTTATTGGGAAGGAATGGTTGAGTGTCCTAACTGATGTATCCAATTTGCTGGAAAATGCTCTGTAGACTCTCATTCTGGATCAATACCTTGCAGTCTTGTTGAAAACACAGAATCCCATTATCCAAATTAAAATTTTAAAAGTTTAAAGTAAAGAATCCCTGAATGTATGAGTGCATTTTCTGAAACTTCTAAGGTCCTTGCAGCTTTCTGTCATATTTTATTCAGCTTGATGTTGTTAGGATTTTCTCTGCCTGTGTATGCAAGAACAGAAAATACTGAGCCTGTAAATGCTGCATAACATCATGTAAGATATTCCTGTTCATTGTATAACTTTAGAAAAGAAAACACTTATAATTATACAGTTACATATTGGATGGATCTTTGCAAGTGGTTTTCAGTCCACTGAATAATAGATGAGATGTTTTATAGTAATAAGTTTGATTTTTTTTTTTCTGTTTCCTATGCTGAAACCTTGACCATCCTAAAGGAAAAGACTTACTTACATCTGTTTGCTGTTAAATGTGTTTGTACAATCCTGCAATTCTTACATATCTACACCTAAATGTTTCCTTTCTTAGAGCTCCTTATTTAAGTTCATGTTTGTATCCCTTTTTCAGCATTAATAGTACTCCAGATGGGAAAGAATCCCTTCTTAGGGTTGTGGGTTTTTTTTCCCCTTTGGGTATACGGGAATTTGTAATTGCTTCAGTGTTACAGTACTGTAGGCAGGATTATGTACGTTGGGTAACTTTTAGGGCACTGTGTAGTCAAGACGGTGCCTACAGTGAAGACCTGCATCACCTTTTATTTCTGTTCTATGTTTCTGCAGAACAGTTACTTCTTTATAACTGTGGTTTCAAAGCGGTCGCTGCATTTTATAATATGTGTTACAAAGTGAGCTTTGTTATGTTCAGGTTCGCCTTGACCACTTAAATGAATCCAGCCTTCTTCTGCCACTTGGTGTGGCCTGTCTCCCTACAGCAAATAGCACCAGGATAACCATGTTCTTGGAAAAAATTGCCTAAAAAGTGTCCATTTTTAGGGACTTTTGTTTTAATTTTCTGTTAAGATGGTGTAGTTTGCCTTGAACTAGAAAGTGCATCCAAGCATTCGCTTCTTGCTGGGAGGATGTTTCTCGTCTTCTGTGTGTTTTGAGCCTGTGACAACTACATTGTATACTTCATTTGATGTATTTGCAAGAAATATCTTTTTATCTTGTTTGCACAGAACCAACTTTTGGAGTAGCAGAGCACAAACTCATTCATCCTTTGTTTTTGGGGTTTTTCACCTCTTTGGAAAACTGTATTTTGAATTACCTTAAAGGCATTTGAGACTTGGTGGGATTTTGGCTGCTTTCTATTGCCCATTGGGTTTATTCCCTATTTTCCCTCTTCCAATAAATCAAGCTCCATGGTAGCTGTTGAGAAGAAGTTTTGGTTTTATGTCTGCTTCAAGTATTGTCATGTTGCCTGCTGCAGCTTTTCTGCATGGCTACATGGATGGTGCTTAGAGCAACTAAAGCAGTTCCCTAGTGCCAGACTGCTGGTTCCCACCTCTCTCCACCTTCTCATCTGTGACTGGTACAACTATGTGTGTGGCTGTGTGCTCTACTGGACCATGGAACTTTATTTTTGGGGTGATGTAAAGACTGTTTAGTGTTGCTTAGACTATGCATATTTACTACCTGCAGAATGAATTCATGCTGTATGACCTGTAGGAGTCTCTTACCAACTAATTCTGTATCAACTTGTAGGAAACACAGTAGAGGTAGCACAGACAACAAAGCACTGAGACCCTGCTTTTTGTGGGGTTTTTTTGTGAACTGTTTATTTTAACTTTTCTGTCATTATGCTGTCTTTTCGTGACATCTGGACAAAGAAGTTTTAAAAAGGTGGATGATCTCTGTGGTATTATAATTATATAATTAGATGTCAGCAGGAGGTGTCCACTTCAACTAGTCTAACCATTGTTTGGGAGCAGAATTAGAAAATAATTTGTACTCATCTTGTAGGAGAGAGGGAGATCTAAGAATTAAGGACTCAGGTGTGAGTAAAGTAAAAGTCACATCACATAAGTTTCAAGTCATTCTGGAGTGCTTTTTTTGAGCTCTTCATAAATACTAGTGACCGGTTTTAAGTATTAAAAAAAATCGATTGTGAGATTGCTTGTAAAATGCAGTATTTCTGACTGATCTGTGCTATTCAAGTTATGATGTATAAAATGCGTAATATTGAAGCTAGGTACTTCCTCCACATACCCTTCCCCTCTGTATTTTTGTTTTTGTTTTTTAACAGGAGGTGTTTATTTGCTTCCTGAGGATCTAGTGTTGATATACAATTTTTCTTTTAAAGACCAAAACCTTCTTGTAGTCAATAGAGAATACTATTTCATTAGATTTGGCTATAGTTTATATTACTTTCTTATGTTAAGCAAACAGACAGGTTGTTTCTTGATCACTAGCTTACCAAATAGGTGATGCTGGAGTTCTCCCAAAATACCCGATAACTTACTCTACAATATCTTGCTACATCACCTTTATCTGTTGCTGCACTAACGATGGGAGTAAAATATCTATTTAACAGTTAAAATTCTCATCTACATAAACTTTTTTTTGGAGACTTTTGCAAGAAAAAACTGGACACACCTCTTATATTGGTTAAGTCATAGAGAAGATAGAGAGTACTACCTCAAAGTGAGAGCTGCAGGTGTCAGATATAACGCTGTGAAGTGTTACATCACAGCATTAATGCCAACATACGTACTATATCAATAATTTTCTCAGAAATTGTAGTACTGTGTAGCCCCAGGGACTTCTTTGTAGCTGACCTAACTTGTTTACCCTCATATTTAAAATTCTGGTATTCCTGTAAAGCTTTTTGAAATTGCTTTAGTTGCTCAGTCTTTACTTCTCGTGTCCATTAGGTGGTTGTTTCATTCTCATTTAAAAAGGGAGAGATGAAGTTAAGATTGGAAATTGTCCTTTATTGTGTTGCTGTTGTTGGTAGTGATGTGCAGCAGCTTTCTGAAAATGTGTGATTTCTAACTGCCACGTTTTCAGGGAATCAGATTGATTTATTTCAGGAGAAACAGCATAGGTAACTGAAGTTATCTATCTACCCCAAAAGTTACCTTGTCACAGTTAGCGCATACTGTCTCACTACTGTAAAATGTTCAGTACTGACTAGAAAATAACTTCTCAAACTGTTGGGTTTATTTTGCAAATATACAAAAATTTAGTAGACTTGATTAATTTCCAAATGCTTGATGAAATTCCATGAAATAGACCTCTATCCTTCTAAATAAGTCTTATTTTTAGCTTGTGTTATACTTCTCAAAGGACTTCTTGATATTCCTGTGGCATTGGCTGGCTTTACTGGAAAAAGCTTACTATTCTCACCTCATTTATCCCATGTTGCTGGTCTTCAGGATCTTACTAAGTTGTTACAGAGAGCAAGGCTCTAGACAGCTTTGTCCTGTTTTAGCTGCAAGTAAAAGCTGGTGCTATTTGGTAATTAATTACGTATTTTTATCCGACGCTAGATGTCACAGCTGCGTAGTCTTTTAATGAAATTACATAAGTTTGCCAAATGTAATTATAGCTGACATTCTGTGAAATGTAGACAGCTAACAATTTTAAAATTACCAAAACAAATAGAAAAAAAATAATTGCAAGAAAAGGGGGATCGTTATATGGTTTTGTTTAAATTCCCTCTTCTGTGTCTCCTAGCTTTTTAGTTGGTGAAGGAGCTTACAGATGGGCAGTTGATCACGGGATACCAGCATGTCCTCCAGGTATCATGGCTACAAGTGAGTAAACTGGTGGTGTCAGTAGGAAGAACAGGACAGAGTAATTTTAAATGGTGCCTTGTATTTTGAAGTGTACATCACTTCACAGTTTTAAACATTTAACTAGCTTGTGGTATTTTGGTATATAAGGATGGTTTAAGTTTACTAATTTTCTATGAAGTATTTAAATAGAAAAATTATATTCTATTACTTCAGCTGCTTTTTAGCATCTTTTTTTAGCATCTGATTCAAGTGAATTTGGATTAAATCCAGTGAAAAGGTTTTGGTGGGTTTTTTTAATGGAAATGTAGACTCTTTAATAGCTCAGTCCTGTAGGTCTCC
Organism: Apus apus; assembly: GCF_020740795.1. NCBI lineage: Eukaryota > Metazoa > Chordata > Aves > Apodiformes > Apodidae > Apus > Apus apus. Next base: position 50,470,133 of record NC_067284.1, on the reverse strand, counting down.
AGCTCTGGTCCATCTTGAACCCTAAAAGCACCAACTAGCCGTGTATCTAAATAAAGCAGGTGCCAGTTTGACTCTCAGACTCTACAGTTACACCCATCTGTGAGTCTTTAAGGTCCTGAAATGTTCTGGTCTAAACAGGTTGTCAAATGAATTTGTCTCTTATTTTTTAACCTAGGTGGGCTGTGCTTCATCTAATAAAGATGAATAACCCAGACCCAGAAAATGGACTTGGATTATACTATGTACTAGCAGTAGTCAGTTCACTTACAACAACTATTTTTTAAAATAAAAGAAGCCATTATGTTCCATTGATATACCATCTATAAACTAGGCCAGAAATTAGTGCACTTACCCATGGAACAGAGGATGAAATTCCCCTTCCTTTTCTTCAATCCCTCTTCCCTTTGGAAAATGCTGTTACTCGTAGTCTGTAGTTTGCTATAGGTGAAAGCATGCCCTGTGTTTCCTTTTGAAGTTATGCAGGAAAGCAATCAGAGGTCATTGTCTAAAGAAGGAGAACAAAGAAGATTACAGAGTGTTTCCTGATTTTACAGCAAACAGTATTACTGCGTAAAATATATCAGTAGTCCCTAAGGAGAGATTGAAACCCAGAGCTCCTGTTAGGGCTTTAATTTTGTCTACTTTCGAATGTAGATAAATATCCAGAAATGGCAGTTCAAAGGTGCTAGCACTCAATGCTTAAATGTAACCCCTGAAACAGTGGCAGCATTTTTCTTGATCATGCCAGTTTTAATACACACTCATGATGCATTTCATTTTGAACAGAAAGTTTTGATTTACAGTTCCATGTTATGGAAATTTTTGCCCTGTCTATCTGCTGTCCAAAACAGCATTTGCAAAACAACTTTTGGGTTCAGCTAAGCACAACTCCTTTATTTCTGTGGCTCTAGAAAGAGTAAAGACACTTAAAGATTAGGGTTTTTTTTAGTGTTGTTTGTTTGGTTTTTTTTTAAGAAAAAGTAGTTGTTGCATAGGTTTCTTGACTAATTCTGTTTGTATGTGCAAAAGTTCCCCTGGTTTCTAGTAGCAGTGTGTTTCTGCTTTGACAGATATTATTAGCTTGTCACATTAGTTGCCAGATAACATCTTACTAGCAAAAATGTACTCTAGTCAGAGCAAATCTACATGTTATGGCTTAAAAATAAGGATAACCACTTGTACTTTGGTTTACCTAACCCAGACTATGAATTTACATTGGAGAGAAACATCAGAAGAATTATCCCAGCCAATATGTTTTCATAAGCCTGCTCCAAAACACCAGTGAATTCTTCTTGTCTCCTCAGTACATTCAGCATACTTCTACTTAGCAAAATAATTTGTATTAAAATAATTAAAACAACCTGGATTGGGAAGTTAATCCTATTGCAAAGTCAATGGAGAAATGCCATTGCTGTTGCAATGTCAGTGAAAAAAAACAACTGATACTCAAGTTGCCAGCCCGTTCCCACTCCCCACACCTTGTGCTTGAGCCATTGCACAGGTTGGACCTGCTCTAGGAATGAACTGGTCCTGTGAAACAGGCTGTGACTGTTAAGACTTGAGTGTAGACTATGTACATGTTTTGCTGGTAGAGTGATTTTAGATTAGGGTATGTGAAGGATAATGCTGAAAAAATCAATGGCAGTGGCTGCTTCAATCAGATATTCTTTGTAATGCTGAGCAGATTACCAAAAACTGAATTCTTCACATATGTTCTGTAATTCTGTTGCTTGACCTTGACATAAATTATAGTCTCTAAGTGGATTTACAGGGAAAGGGTATTTGTCTATTATAGTCTTGTGCTTCAGTTTCCTTTCCAAAAAAGATGAGAAGGCAGTGTCTGCTATTGAAGTACCTAAAATGGACATGTAGGAAAACTATACTAGCTTGTGTTAAGACTTCATTATTAGGCATTCTAAGAAGCATTTGGGAGAAGATTCCTTGAGCAACTTAAAAGTTGTCTTTTTTCCTAAGATTTGAGTACACTTAATTTTGCAGTATAATCATTAATGGTAGTATATCTGTTTGGTGTGGGTTTTTTTTCCTTTTCTTTAAAAAACACAAGAAATAGCAAACAAAACTGAAAAATCAGTTCCAGAAAATGTTATCCTGATTTCCATAGTGGTCCTTAGCAAAGTTCATCTTGTCACATGTAGACTTCTGGTCAGTGAGACTGGAAAGTGTAACCATTGACAGCATGTGTGCCAACATAGGATTGCTATAGCTGAAAATAAATTGGAAGCTGTCTCACAGGTAACATGTAAGAAAGCCAAAACAGTTTTTTCCAATGTTACCAGCAGAGGGACAGTTAGATGTGCTTAAGAAGCAGTGAAAGTGAATGCCGTTTTTAAGCAACCACAAAAGATCTCATCTGAGGCAAACTATTGCATTAAATATTGTGACAAATTTAAAATAAAATGAGATTTTTTGATTATAAAGTCCAACAAGGCCAAGTGCAAGGTTCTGCACTTGAACTGTAGCAGACCCAAGCAAAAATACAGGCTGGGTGGAGAACGGATCGAAAACGGTCCAGAGGAGGACTTAGGTGTGATGGTGGATGAGAAGCTCAACGTGCATGGGCAATGTGCATTTGCAGCCCAGAAAGCCAGCTGTGTCCTGGGCTGCATCAAAAGCAGCCTGGCCAGTAGGTTGAGGGAGGTGATTTTCCCCCTTTACTCAGCTCTCATGAGACTCTACCTGGAGTACTGTGTCCAGTTCTTGAGTCCCCAACTTAAGAAGGACATGGAGCTCCTGGAGAAAGTCCAGAGGAGGACCATGAAGATGATCAAAGGGCTAGAGCACCTCTGCTATGAAGACAGGGTGAGAGAGTTTGGGCTGTTTAGCTTGGAGAAGAGAGCTCTGAGGGGACATTATAGTGGCCTTCCAGTACCTGAAGCGGGCCTACAGGAAAGCTGGGGAGGGACTTTTAACAAGGGTTTGTAGTGAGAGGACAAGGGGTAATGGCTTTAAACTGTAAGAGGGGAGATTTAGGTTTAGATTCTTTAGTGTGAGGGTGATGAGACACTGGGACAGGCTGCCCAGGGAAGTTGTTGAAGCCCTGTCCCTGGAAGTGTTCAAGGCCAGGTTGGATGGGGCTCTGAGCAACCTGATCTAGTGGGAGGTGTCCCTGCCTGTGCAGGGGGGTTGGAGCTAGATGATCTCTAAGGTCCCTTCCAACTCTAACCATTGAATGATTCTATGATGATTCTATTATTATGGTTGCTACAATTACTATGATAAAGTTTGTGTGGAGAGTTGGAGTTAAATTAACGTGAAATTACGTGACTATTGAATGAGCAGGAAGGCTGACGTGGCAGGGGGTGTGGCTGAGAACCGCGGCAAGGTTTAAAAGCAGCCATCTCGGCAGCTCCCTCAGAGCACGCGGCAGCGGTGAGAGCGCAGAGCGGCAGCGGCCGGCACAGGAAGTGAAGTGGCGCGAGGGCAGGGGGAGAGCGGCGTGAGTGGAGGCAGGAAGCAGAGAACACCAGTAAATTTCTCTAGCATGGTGGCAACACGCCCTAAAACTGTATTGAAGAAGGATATGGGAACTCAGACGGAGGTTCTGAGCAGGCACGCAGCCGTGCAGGTCTCTGGCTGCAGCGAGTGCCTGAGCCTGGCACTGGTGCCAGAGGGAGCCAGTGGCACCGCGTGTGTGCGGTGCGAGCAAATCGATGATCTCCTCAGGCAGGTGGTTAGACTGACAGAGGAGGTTGAAAGACTGAGAATTATCAGAGAATGTGAGAACGAAATAGATTGGTGGAGTCAAACCCTGAGGCAAGGGCAGGAGGAAGAGATGCTAGAACAAGTGATGGATCCCCTCCCCTCCTGTTCTCAGGCAGAAGGAGAGAACTTTAGGAACATGGAGGAATGGAGGGAGGTCCGTCCTCGGAGAGGCAAGAAAAAAACCCTCCCAACTCCGTCCATCCTCCGAATTGCCCTTGAAGAATAGGTACAAGGTCTTGGAACTTCAGGGAAAGGAAAATGAAGCTGGAGTGACAGATTTGTCTAGTGAACCGCCTATGACTTGTCACTCAGCTCCACGACTTAGGACTTCAACTAAGAAGGAAAGGAGGGTAATTGTGGTGGGTGACTCCCTTCTGAGGGGAACAGAAGGGCCCATCTGTAGACCTGACCCATCCCGCAGGGAGGTCTGCTGCCTCCCTGGGGCTCGCATTAGAGATGTTAAAAGGAAACTCTCTAGTATGGTAAATCCATCTGATTACTACCCACTGCTGATTTTTCAGGTTGGCAGTGACGAAATTACTACAAGAAATGTAAGGGCAATGAAGAGAGACTTCAGGGCCCTGGGACGGCTAGTTAGGGGGTCTGGAGCACAAGTCGTGTTTGCCTCCATACCTCCTGCAAGAATGGGTGGAGAGATAAGCAGGAAGAGTTTAATGATGAACGAATGGCTAAGAGACTGGTGCCAAAGGCAGGGCTTTGGCTTTTTTGATCATGGGCTGCTCTATGAGACACCTGACCTGATGGTGGCAGGCGGGATGCACCTGTCCCAGAGGGGGAAAAGGCTTTTGGGGCAGGACTTAGCAGGGCTCATTGAGAGAGCTTTAAACTAGATGTGAAGGGGGAAGGGGAGAAAACTGGGTCTGTTAGGGACAAGCCCAAGAGGAACATACCAGGGCCTGTAGGAGGATGGGCTAAGGAGGATTTAGTCCCACCGATGTGCTCTACTTGCTTCCTGAAATGCCTGTACACCAATGCACACAGCATGGGGAATAAACAGGAAGAGTTAGAGGTCTGTGTGCGGTCTAAGGGTTATGATCTGGTAGCAATAACAGAGACATGGTGGGACAGCTCACACAACTGGAATGTGGCCATGGATGGCTATGTGCTTTTTAGGAAAGATAGGGTGGGGAAGCGAGGTGGTGGAGTTGCTCTTTATGTGAGAGAGCAACTAGAATGTATTGAGTTTTGTACAGGGGCTGATGAGGGGCGAGTTGAAATTCTGTGGGTAAGAATTAAAGGACAGGGTAGTATGGGTGACACAGTTGTGGGGGTCTACTACAGACCTCCTGATCAAGATGAGGAAGTTGATGAGGCTTTCTACAGGCAGCTGAAAGCAGCCTCACAACTGCAGTCCTTGGTCCTCATGGGAGATTTTAACTATCCTGATATCTGCTGGAAGACTTATACAGCCAGCCTTTCACAGTCTAGGAGGTTCCTCCAATGCATTGATGACAACTTCTTAATGCAAATGGTGGATGAGCCGACTAGAAGAGGAGCGCTGCTGGATCTTGTGCTCACCAACAAGGAGGGCCTTATTGAAGCAGTGGTGGTCAATGGCAACCTTGGCTGCAGTGACCATGAGATGGTGGAGTTCAGGATCCTGTGTGGGAGGAACAGAATTTCCAGCAGGACCAGAACCCTGGACTTCCACAGAGCAAACTTCGGCCTCCTCAACCAATTGTTAAGGGAAGTCCCATGGGACAGAGTGCTAGAAGGTAAAGGGGCTCAAGATAGCTGGACAATATTCAAGGACCACTTCTTGCAAGCACAGCATCAGTGTGTCCCAATGGGTAGAAAATCTAGTAAGGGAGCTAGGAGACCAGCGTGGTTAAAAAAGGAACTGCTGGGCAAACTCAAGTGGAAGAGGAAAATCTATAGATCATGGAAGGAGGGACTGATCACTTGGGAGGAATATAGGAATGTTGTCAGGGAATGTAGGGAGGCAACTAGGAAAGCTAAGGCCTCCTTGGAACTTAACCTTGCAAGTCGGGTTAAGGACAGTAGAAAGGGCTTTTTCAAATACATAGCCAACAAAGCTAATACCAGAGGCAATATAGGCCCACTGCTGAATGAGGTGGGTGCCCTGGTGACAGAGGATATGAAGAAGGCAGAGGTGCTGAATGCCTTCTTTGCCTCTGTCTTTACTCCTGCAGGCTTTTCCCATGAGCCCCAGATTCATATAACCCCAGAAGTAGTCAAGATAGGTGAGGACATAGTAGATGAGGATTGGGTTAGGGATCAGTTGCATAATCTGGACATCCATAAATCGATGGGTCCGGATGAAATGCATCCAAGAGTGCTGAGGGAGCTGGCGGAGGTCATTGCTAGTCCACTCTCCATCATCTTTGGTAAGTCATGGGTAACTGGAGAGGTGCCTGAGGACTGGAGGATAGCAAACGTCACTCCAGTCTACAAGAAGGGCAAGAAGGAGGACCCGGGTAACCATAGACCGGTCAGCCTCACCTCCATCCCTGGAAAGGTAATGGAACAACTTGTCCTTGGCACTATCTCTAGACATATCAAGGAGATGGGGGTCATCAAGAGCAGTCAACATGGTTTTACCAAGGGTAAGTCATGTTTGACTAACCTTATAGCCTTCTATGAGGAAATTACTAGGTGGATAGATGATGGTAGAGCGGTAGATGTGGTCTATCTTGATTTCAGTAAAGCATTTGACACCGTCTCCCACAGCATCCTTGTAGATAAGTTGATCAAGTATGGGTTTGATGATCAGGCAGTGAGGTGGATCAAGAACTGGTTGAAAGGAAGAAGTCAGAGAGTTGTAGTCAATGGGGCAGAATCTAGTTGGAGGCCTGTGACTAGTGGAGTCCCTCAGGGGTCGGTACTGGGACCGGTGTTGTTCAATATCTTCATCAACGACCTGGATGAGGGCACAGAATGTACCCTCAGCAAGTTTGCTGATGACACCAAGCTGGGAGGAGTGGCTGACACACCAGAAGGCTGTGCTGCCATTCAGAGAGACTTAGACAGGCTGGAGACTTGGGCGGGGAAAAACCTGATGAAGTTTAACAAGAGCAAGTGTAGAGTTTTGCATTTGGGGAAGAAAAACGCCATGCACCAGTACAGGTTGGGGGCTGACCTGCTGGAGAGCAGTGTAGGTGAAAGGGACCTGGGGGTCATGGTAGACAGGAGGATGACCATGAGTCAGCAGTGTGCCCTTGTGGCTAAGAAGGCCAATGGCATCCTGGGGTGTATTAGAAAGGGTGTGGTTAGTAGGTCAAGAGAGGTTCTCCTCCCCCTCTATTCTGCATTGGTGAGGCCGCATCTGGAATATTGTGTCCAGTTCTGGGCCCCTCAGTTCAAGAAGGACAGGGAAGTGCTTGAAAGAGTCCAGCACAGAGCCACAAGGATGATTAAGGGAGTGGAACATCTCCCTTATGAGGAAAGGCTGAGGGAGCTGGGTCTCTTTAGTTTGGAGAAAAGGAGACTGAGGGGGGACCTCATCAATGTTTACAAATATGTAAAGGGTGAGTGTCAAGACGATGGAGTTAAGCTTTTTTCAGTGAAGACCAGTGATAGGACAAGGAGTAATGGATACAAGTTGGAGCATAGGAGGTTTAAGAGGAGTATCAGGAAAAATTTTTTTACTGTAAGAGTGACAGAGCACTGGAACAGGCTGCCCAGAGAGGTTGTGGAGTCTCCTTCGCTGGAGACATTCAAAACCCGCCTGGATGCCTTCCTGTGTGATGTACTCTAGGTGACCCTGCTCTGGCAGGGGAGTTGGACTAGATGATCTTTCGAGGTCCCTTCCAACCCCTAGGATTCTATGATTCTATGATTCTATGACTCTGTAAAATGGAGAACTGAGGTAATTGCCAACCATCAGGCAACTGTGTTTAATAACTTAATTGCAAAAACCCAAACCTAACCCCCCCAAAACCCATAAATGCAGATCTTAGACATGTACTTGCAGTAACTATTAGCAGGGAAAACTAGGTGCATATGTTTTATCTGTGCTGCACATGGAAAATATATCCTTAAAGTCGCATTTTTCCGTCTCCCTTTTCCCAGACCTGGGATGGTGAATGTTATACTTGCTTCAAGGCTTGGGGCTTGTGTGGTTGGTTTTGCACGGATGGAGCTCCCTGTACGATCACTTAGAAAGTTGCATGGTCAGCTTTGTGTTCACACTCAATAATTCTCTCAGAACTATCACAAGTATCTAAGCGCCAACGATGTCTTAAACCATGTTGCTTGTTGAACTACATCAAGGTTACATCAAGGCTCACCTGCTTTGTCTTCTTTTGTTTGCCAAGTGTATGAGGAAATGGGATTTCTACTATTTGTAGAAATCTGGTAGCTTTCCTGTGTAATGTGTTTTGGGTTTTGTTTTTTTTTTTTTAAAAATACAAAACCCAAACACCTGAAATGTGATCTGCCTGTATCGCCTACAGTCTGCAAGGGAACTGAATGTATTAATTCCTGCCCATAATAGAGCTTAATTCCTGCTAATACTACAGCCCATACTAGCTTATGCTAGAGTTCTGTTACCCTGTGCTAGGGAGACTGCTTTAAAAGTGTAATCAAAGTGTAATTACACTTTAGAAATACTAATCTATGGTATCATGCAGCCTCTTATAAATTTAAAAAATGTACTTTAAACATGTAATGTAAATTTGAGGTACATCTTCAACTGTCAATACCTGTGCCTGCCCTAGTAATAACTGAAACACTTTTATCTGAATTTTTCAGCTCAGTGTAGAGCAGATGCAAAGTAGTTGATTTGACAGATAGTGTGGTGTAAGACAGCATATTGCAATTGTTTACAGTGTTGAAAGGGAAAGAGAAGGAAGGTAATTACTCATGCAGCAAGCTTGTACGTCTAACTCTAGCATGTGAAAGTGACCATAAGTGCTTCTGTAAGTTATATAAGAACAAAATCAGCTGCAGTGGATCTACATAGCCGGATAGCTGGAATCCAAGAGTAGCCACAAATGATACTTAAGAAAAAATGTAAGAACAGAGCAAATATATGCTTCCCTTTCCCTACCCCATTTGCTATCCCAGACTCAGTCATGACTGTACCTGCATACATGGAGGTGATCAGTGGCATTTTATGCCGTGAAATTTTGTTTCCTCTGGAGCCCATATTAATTTTTAGCATCTGCAAAAACCTTTACAGCCATGGGTTGTTTGAAGCACTGCCTCTTTTTCATTACTTTGATACTTGCTGTATAAAATCTGCTGGTTTATATTCAGGTCACTACTTGAAATTCTTCTTCAGTCAAGTCTTCTTATTACCTTGAATAACTTAGTGTCATCAGTAAAATCACATCGTGTTGAACAGAGTAAGTGGTACTCTAGGTGGGTTTGGCATTGCACTTGTAACAGGCCATTTATTTACTTGTACTTCACATTTTTATCCAATTTTGTGTGTGCAAGGAAATTCCCATTTTATCTTCTGGCTGCTTAGGTTCTCAAATGAGGGACAATCTTATATAGATAAGTGTCATGCAGATTGTCATACTTCTAGTGGCACCATATGTCTCGCTGTCCACCAGTATTGTCTACCTAGTCTGCCTTTCTTCCAGACCCAAAAACTTCCAGTTCTCTACTTCACTGTTACTGCATTAAAACATTGGCCGTATTGCTGGAACTGTGCTACTAATTTCAGGCAGTGGCTCAAAGCAGTGGCTTCAACCATGTTTTGTTCCTTGGTTTTTAGCATGAGAATGAAAGAGATCTGGAGAGAAACTTAAGGGCTTGGAGGATTTGATTATTGGGTAATCTGAATACATATCTGGTTTTAGGAAACTAAGGGATAGCTCTCAGAAGATGCTTGCCTTTTGACAGTAAAAGTTGCTACCTCTGTTTGATAACATATAAAGGAAATGAACTCTCATAAGTGCATGCTTTTCACTGGCAATTAAAAAAAGGGGGGGAAAAAAAAGCCAGACATTATGTAAATCCTCTCTGGAACTGGACATAATACTGTGGGTTCATTTGCAGTTCTGAAATCTGAACAGCTAAGTGCAGCCAATAGAATGGCTGTAAGTTAAAGTTGGGCTAAAGTACCCAGAAGATGTCTGAGTCTTCCAGGGACTTGGAACAGCTGTTAGATAGAAAAAGAGATTTATTCCAGGAATTAGTAAGAAATGGTATGTCCAGCAGCAGTTTGCCCTTAGGTCTTGTTATGAAGAACAGATCTATAGAGTAGTGCTCTCAGAAAGATAGGTTGGTTTTTCTTCATATGCTTTTGGTGCTGATTGTGGGTTTTTTCCATTCGTGTTTCTATCTCTGTCAAAGTATGGCAGCATGGGAAGTAGCACTAGTAGTCTTTGGTCCCAAGACAAGCATAACTGGTGTTAATTTGTCATTTAAATTAGCTTTGTTAGATGGCACAAATTAAAACAAATTTAATTTATCTTAGCAATTGCTCAAGAGAATTCTTCACTAGGTCATTTTAATTCCTGTGGGTTAACTAATTTGCTGGTATATTCCTTTTTCATTCACTTCGCTCTAATGGTGGCATTCTCTTTTAGTATTGAATAAAAAGATAAAGTGTAGAAAGTTCTCTGTTCTGTTTCTTTCCATTGACTCTAAGAATGTCTGCCAGGGGGTGCTGTATGATTGGCCAGAGCTCGATCTGTACTCCAAAGATGTAAAAAATATTCTTTGACTTTTCTTAGTATTTTCAATTTACAGTTTACTTTTAAACAAGGATTGCTGAACAGTCATAGGTTGCATAATAGTTTGTTATGACTGTAATAGAAACATTGGATTTTGTTTTTGTGCTCCCAGCTTGCTCTTCCACCACTTTAAATAAGAAGGTTTGAGTCCTGTCTAGAACTTGATTTGTGATTTAGTTGTGTTAGAAATTTGTATTTAACTTCTATTTGTCAAATAAATTGTTCACTTAATTTTATTTCTTTTTACCTAGCCTGAAAATATGTAGGGCAATAGAAGTGGCGTATAACAGCATGGGAATTTTAAGGAAACATTGGCTTTTTACTAAAACCTTTCTGCATTAATTTTAGACAAGAAACGTTAGTGTCCTATAATAAGAAGTCTGTCAGCTACAGGCTTAGTTAAAGTACACAGACCTAGAATTAACAGGTAGATATGTGTGAATTTTATCACTATTAAAAGATTAAAAAGTGTTGTAGTTTTGCATTTTGTTTTGGATGCACAGTTCAGTAGTTTCAGGGAGCCCATGAATAGGACTATTCTAATTTTCACTTTGTTCTTCTCTTGTGTCTGCTATGTGTATCATTTCTGATGGCTGTGAAAGGTGACTAAGAAGAGCAGTGTAGAATGGGGAATGCAGTTAACTTTCATTTACTGAGTCACTGTATCATCGTATGATAGACTTGCCAAGATTTTTAGTTTAATTTTTACTTGTACAGAGCATAATGGTAAAAGGAATTACAGGAATGATCAGACTGCCAGAGTGCCCACAGGATTAGTACAAGATACGAGTAAATGATGTGAAAGTTATATGGCAAACAAGTGGCACACAGATGACATCTCTAAACTGACTTGGAGACCAATGTTCTGTTTCTTTTTCTTCCTCTGACCTGCTTGCTGAAAATTACTTTCTCATCTCCTTGTGTCAAGTGGTGATAATGATGTAAAAAGCCTGTGTAAAATCTGTATTTATAGCCTAGGCATGATAATGTAGGATGCGGATCTTGTGCTAATGAACTATGTAATGAAGGTCTTGTGGTCCTTTCTCATCACGGTACCCAGTAAAATTGGAGCCTTTTGAAACTGGAAAATCTGGAACAGTTTTAACTTTGAGCAAAATGTGCCTGTGGGAGTTTTCTTCTGCATTTATAGGTAATACATCATATTCTCAAGGATATGTTCTGACACCATGTCCACTAATACTAACATGTCATTCAGACAAGTGGAGTTGAGCAGGAGCTACTTCCGTCTGTTCTGTGCTCAGCCACTGGGCCTTCTTGCACAGCAAACCCCTGTGCTTTGTGTCAACTTCCACAGCTCTGCCATGACTGAGTATTCCACCCAGTGCTTCCACCACCTAGCACACTCTAGACACCATCTAGACCCAAAAGTGCAGTGCATTTCACTACACAGTACATGTGAGTCAATCCTGTTGGTACCTAACAGTAATTAAAGGGAGAATGTGGAGAACTGGGAAGATGTTTTCAGGTCCTTGAAGATTATTCATTCTTAAAAAACAAGCCATGCTGCATTGCAGGGCTGTGATAAATAGCATAGATGTGATACTGGAGTCCTGAGCTTTTAATGATATTCTAGTTCTGAAATTCTTCTCTTCTGAGTCTTACGTGCCTTTAATCTAAATGAAGCCTGAGCGTGGCTTTTAAACACTAACAGACAATGATTCTGTAAAACTGAGGTTTTTGTTCTTTTTATTCTTCCTCTCCCAGCAGCTCTGAAGTAGTTTTATTTATGACAGTATGTACATAAATGAGAAAGCAAAAGAGAACGGCTGGTTGTACTCTGCAGTTCTTTTAAGAATGAGTTTGAGCGTACAGGCTGTTACGTTGTAGGGTAATAATTGTCAGGGACTTTTATCTGAAAGCATGTATTTTTTTTTCATCTAAACTTCTAAATTCTTGAGCAAAATCAAAGGATGTTGTACTACATACTTTTATGTTGTTTCCAACAACAATACTTCTGGGCTTTGATCCAAGAATTTTTCAAACTAAAATTCCATTTACTCCCTTACCTCTCTTTTTCTAGCTTTTTCTCCTCTCCAGTCAATAAGCTCTACCTCTCTTGCTTCCCTTTCTCCTTGGCCTAGGCAACATCAGGCTGATGTAGCTACATTGCATTTGTTTTAGGAAAACATGCCTGTCCTCAACACTGTGTTGTGTCCTTTTCCTCTTCTCAAGCTTGGAATGTGCTGTCTTGTTGAAGAAGGTGAGAGTGCTTTTTGTACTGTCATTTAGGACAAATGAAATTTCTTATCATCCTTGCACCACAAAGTTGAGTTTTATTTTAATGTGAATTCCAAACTTAAACTGTGTGTAGGCATTTTTCTTCAGTGTATGGTGCTTATTTTCAAAATAGGTTTTCAGCAGGTTACTTTTATTTGTGCCTCATTAACCAAGAACATTTTAATTGTTTCTTTTTAATTCATAAAATCTTTACAGAACTTAAAACACCATAATATATTATTTGACAAGGTCCAAACTTACAGGATGTTTTCAGAAAATTTTAATCTTGCATTTGTTTAGCATGAAGCTCACTTGTGTTTTCTAGTTTCTTTTGTTGCTTGTAGAGCAAGACAAAGCAACCAGAGTACTAGACAGTTTACTGGCATTTCTAGTGGTTTTACATAGGTAGAACGTTGTGAAGGCAGGAATAAGATGAAGGCAGGCAGCCTTTCACTTGCTAGTAGTGAATTTCTCTTATTTTGGGAAAAAATGGATTGAAGATTCAAGACACTTTATTTTTAACTTATCTGAAGTTGAGAATAGATCTATGTCAAAGGAAAAAAAGAAAAATTGCTAGGTTTTATTTTACAAACTTGTACTTTATTTTGCCATTCTTCAGTCCTTTGGAGATGCTAGCTGTTTTATCCTGCCAAAAGGAATTGATAATCACAGGTAGTAATTATTGGCCCTAAAGAATGAAAGGCAATTATTTATCAGTCCTTGCTAAAACAAAATTGTTGACTTTCAGATGAAAGTTAATAGGATTAACTATTCTGGAAGGGAATGTAGCCTGAGCTTAAATTCCACTACCGGGTAAGTCTGAATAGACTTTCTGTCCCTCACAGCATGGATAGGTATGACATTTCATCCTGAACTGTATACAGTTACGAGTTACATGAATTAAAGTGTTAATCCAGAAAGAAACTCTGGGAAGGGAGGCATGATATTAAAAAAACCTACCCTCCTCCACCACTGCAAAAAGAACTGCCCCAGAACCATTCTTCTCTCCCTACACTGCCACCAAAAGCCCAGATGTTTCTCATCAAAGTGTCAAGATGTCTCATCTGGAAGTACAGAACCATGACTGGCATCTCCCTAATATCTCTATGTAGTGTAACAGCATGTGAACAATGTGACAAGTGTCACAGTATCTGTCACAAGTAGGAGCCAAGGATTAAATTTGGTAGGTGTTGTGATGGAGGAAGCTGGGGAATTTGTAGATTTTACTAGGCAAACATGTTAGCTTCCTTAATCTAGACTGTTTTGTGTTTATGCATTTAAGTGGTATATTACTTAGTTATCATGATCTGGACATATAAGACTGACAGAATATACGAGGCTTTAACTAAATTAAAAAAAACAACAAATAAAATTATAACGTGAGATTGATAAGGTATTGCAACAGAGTCCTGTAGGAGTTGTGCAATCTCCATCCTTGAAAATATTAAAACTTGACAAGTTCCTGTACAGCCCTTTTGAATTGGACTTGCTTTTCCTACAAGGTTGAACTACATGACCTCCTAAGGTCCCTTCAACCTACATCATTGTATGTTACTATAAAACGTTCTTTGTCTGTCTGACAGGATCTAAGATATTAAAAAAATTAATGTCACAGCATCTCCTGCAGCTCTGGGTTTCTCATCATCCAGCAGAGGACTCTTTGATGCACTGCATCCCATCTCTCATGTACGAGATGAGCAAAGTAAGAAAAGCAACAGAGAGAAAATACATGGCGAGTCTTTATCCCAGCATCCATTTAAAAGGCAGTTGGGGTATCCAGGAATTAAAAGTATTTCTGACACTTGGCAACTGAGCAAAGTTTTTTGTTAGCCAAAATTCACAGAATCACAGAATTGTCAGAGTTGGAAGGGACCTCCTGAGATCATCTAGTCCTACTCCTCTGCTAAAGTGATGACGCTGAGAGGATATATAGCAGCACTCTGTGTAGCTGGCAAGGCAGCTTGGCACTAGCCTGTGGGTCCTCTAGTTTTGATGTGGTCTTTGTGCATATATCTGAACTGGTGAACATGCAAATACTGGTTTCAGGACACTGCTAGCATTAGATGCTGGAGTACAAGGAAAACTTCTTGTCTTCCAGTTTTCAAGTATGGGCTCCTGCAGCCTTGTATTTGTCTTGCTTCTCTAGATACACAGCTTTTTTCTGAATTTGTGGGAGGCAACAGCTGCAGTAGGTAACAGGCTTAGGTGTATTTAACCCTATGTAATACCTGCTCTTGGTAAGTACAAAGGCCAGGCACCATTCTTAGTCACCCGTATTGTGGCTCTGCCTGTAGATATTTGCTGTATTTATTGAAGTAATGTCAATTTACAAGTTTACCTGTTTAAAAATTCTCTTAAAAACCATGTACTGGCTTGACTTATTTGGGGACACTTCTGTTTAACAAATTCTTGATCTGTGGGGGTTTTTTTTGTTTATTCCTCCCCATCCCCACTTAGTACTAGACTGAACTGATTCTTTTCTTGCTCCACCTTACCAAGTGCTTGTATTTTACTTCTTGGACCTCATTTCAAACATAGAAATGTTTTACCCAAAGTAGCTGCATTAATCAGCTCTGTATGGTAGAAAGAGTTCTGCTCTTGGTGATGGCAGATTAATATGTTTACAGTTTTAAGAAACTGGTATTCATTAGGTTTTTGGAAAGAAATGCCAGCTTTTTCATTACTTTTAACTTATATACTTGAATAACTGTGGTAGTTTAAGGTCCAGTTTTATTTACTTACAAACAAGTTTAGAGGAGAGTTCGCTAGCTGATTTTGGCACCTGCATGGTGAAGTTTCAAACAAGTAAAATGCTAACTGTCTGTGAGAATTGTAAATGAAAGCTTTTCGTTCTGTTGGCTCTGCAATATTATTTTTCACTCATAGGCTGTTCTTGCAGCTGTTCCAGTCTTCTGAATAATAGTGATGTAGCTACATTCAGAACTTCATTTCAAATCACATTTTTTAAGGATTATAGATTAAATAGGAAAGTGTGCTTTTTAACTTCCTTTGAGTTAGTGAGTTACTTGTGTATACCTCTGCCCTCTAATGTCGTTATTTGCATGGCTAAGCAAGTGATGAAAGGTATTTTTTTCCCCTTCTCTTTTCTCTGCATTTCAAAGGGGATGTTAAGACAATTTGTGGATAATATTAAGTCAAAAGTAATTTAAACTAAATATGTCAATATCTGCAATTGTTTAATGAACTGAAGCTTCTAAAATGGGAATATGTAATTTTGGTCTCTTAGGCTTAATTTTTTTTTATTCCCGTTTAGAGAACACTTCCTTTCTGAATGTGGAACTTAGATATGGAAAAATTATGTTTTTCTTTTCAAGACCTAGGTGGTCTTTAGACTATGTTGGATTATGGAAAATATTTCTAGACTATTGTGTGGCTTTAAATATGTGGGTGGACATACAGATATGCAATTAAGGTAATAAAATAGTAGCTTAATTTTATGGATATCAGAATGAGCTCACATGGTATCTATTTACTTGTCATCAGTCAAAAACAATATTTTTAACATAAGCCACTTATTCCCTTTTCTTCTGTGTAATGCTGCTTCTTTGCCAAACAGAGAGATATTTAGACCAACATAGCTTCCATATGTGTTCAGCAACTTGTTTCAACTAGATATTTCACCCGTCACTGTTGCTGAACAATGGTAGAACTGTTTCACTTAGGAAAAGATATAAACATCTTATACTGAAACTTAAATACTTAGTTGTTGAGTTTTTTATTGACACTTTTTTGCATCAGTAAAAATGTGGGGAGCGATACCTCCAAAATCTCAACCTAGCAATATTTGTTTAAATTAACTAAGTTTTACTTAATTAAGTGATTTTGAACTATTTTTACAGGGTTTAGTTTAGCAGCTTTTAAGAGAAACAAGAGGAAACTGGAGTTGGCCGAAAAGGTGGAAACGGATCTCATTCACCTAAAGAAAAGAAGACAATCAAATGAAAAGGTGAATTCCTGTTTAAAAAATTATTGTGTCATTCTAGACTTTCAGCTGATTGCTAATTAATTTAATGTCATACATGCTGGGGCTACTGTAGCATCAGAAGCCACTTATCCTTGAGCATCCTAACGTTTAGATGACAGAATGATAACTTAATGCAATTAAAACTTTCTGCCTTGCTATTTGGAAACAAAATTGTCACTTTGTTTCTCATTTGTGCTGTGAAAAATATTTTGCTCATTTTGAACTGGAAATATGCCAAATGTAAACACAGATAATTATTTACTGAAACATTTTCTTCAGCTTGGGATCTCTGTCACTGTTTCCCACTTTTTAATGTTTCCTGAGCGCACTGCATTATGGAGCTGGAATTGGTGAAATTTGAAATATCAGGTAGGTAAACATGTGCATCTGTGCATGCATCTAGCATTGACCTGGCCCATATTACCTGGACTACAAAACTATTAGGATTCCTCTTGCTCCCCTCCCTCGTAGTTTGAATTTAGAACCCTTGTTACAATTTGATAATGTCAATCACATTATTTGTGTTTACTGTTGAATATCCAAGGATAGCTTGTTAAAGTAAAATAAATGCCCTTGCATTATTTGTGGCCTGTGGACTTTTGGCTGTTTCTCTTTGCTTTGGTAGGCTGACCGACCACTGCCTTATGTAGTTGCATATGTTGATGTAAGTAACTTATAAATCCTAGGGAACTGGCAAAGAAGTTGATGCTCTGTAGCCTGTGCAAATGCAAACCAGTGATAAATTAGACATTTTTCTTCTGTGTTCTTAGATAAGAAATTTTCCCTATCAGGGTGCTAATTTTTCTATTTTTTAAGAGTTAAGACTTATAAAGAAAGTAAGGATTGGGGGGAGGAAAGTTAGTTACTCATTCTGGAACTTTCCCTGTTTAGAGGACTTCACTCCTTGCGAAACTAACGGTGTTAAAATGTAACTAAGGGAGGAAGGGGTCTCTGTACAATATTGATGTTCGTGTAATAAGGGGCAAGTCAATGCTTGACACATATGCCAATGCATGAGCTTACCCACCTGCAATTTGAAATTTCAAGGGCTCCAGAGTCATGTGCAGCGCTTGTGGGAGACCCCCAAAGGCCAATGATTGTAGGTAAAGGAGGTGATCAAATAGAGCTCTACTTACTGGTAAGTAATCCAGTAACATAACACACCGGTCTTGTCAAATTTCTGGGCTCATCCTGTCCATGGAGGGGGGATGAAAACCAACCCATGCCAGCAGTGTGGACTGCTTGTGTTATCCACAGGGTGTAAGATAATTGCAGGCTTGCAGGAAGTTTAGTTTTCAAAATGAAATAGAAACAAAACATCAAGTTCTACAAAACCATATTGTAAAAACCAAAAAGTAGAATAATTCTCTCTAAGCTATTAGAAAATGGTCATTTAGCAAGGATGAGGCACATGATCTGTCATTCCAAAACTTAGGCTGTCAAAGCTGAGCTCTTACAGAGGTTTTAAATACCTTTGTTTAAAAATCATTTAAGTACTTGAATAAAAGTTCATCTTCCTGTCAAAGTTAAGCTTTAATTGATAAATACTAACTTAATATTTTTTTGTTTTATTTGGCTTCTTTGGAGCTACAGACCTATCCCTTTCAGCAGAATTTTATGACTGTTTCATGTCTAGTTTGCCTCGCCTGCTTCAACCCTGTGCTCCAGCTTAGTTTATGCACCTTTGTTGCCAGTACTGCACTGGTCTTATACATGCTGGTCTCTTTTCTTTTTGTCTATGGAATTTTAGAAATTGAGAGAAGAGCAGCATAAAAAGGATATTAACAATGTTGAAGCTGAGTGGAAATCATAAATAAAAGTTCTGTGTGAAGGGATAGTATTACAGACCAAAAAAGGCCGAAATTACTTGGAATTTTTAGCTGCTAATGAATTCCATCAGCTGAAAATCAAGATATAGTTTTAAAAATTACTTTCCAATAGAAGTTAAATTATACCAAGCTCAAAAAGAATGGGAGGCTGTTTAAATTAAATAAAGATTGCATGGAAAAACTAGGTAGTGTAACTTATTAAAGGACTTTTATTTCTTGAGAAAGTGGAATTTTCTCTTTGCTGTATCGTTCAGTGTTTACCCAATTCAGGATTTCTAGAGGGTTATGTGATTGCACACAGGAAGATTCATTAATAACTTCACTGAATTTTGAAGGTGTGAGAATAGAGGCTTTTTTTTTTTAAGTTGTAGTGACTTTTGTGTGTGTTTACATAGTTAAGAAGTAGGGGAACTGGCTGTAATGTTATAATTCAGCTAGATGCCATTCTGAAGTTCTCACCTTAAGCACCAGTAAATATCAGAAGTAGATGTTTTTCTTCTTACTGTTAACTTGCCTTTTACCAGAGGAAATTACCATTGAAAACATTCTTAAGAACTCTTAAAGAGTTTGGCTGAAAGCCTGATTTTTAATTTGTCTTCTGCTATTGCAACTTTTTTTGCAACTTTGCTGAATTTCTTTGAAGAGGAGTTGTCCTCTCCTTGATGTGAATAAGGGGCACTAAGAATTACCAGTGCACATACTTTTTTTTTTTAATAGATTTGTAAGTTAGTTTTTTATAGCCTAGTTATTTAACTCCATAAATAACATGATTTAATTCAAGGTTTATTAAATCCGATTTGGTTTCTATCTAGTTTAACACATGTACTCACGTATGTGTACAACAGTTTGAATTATGTGTATGGAATCAGCAGCCTCATAATCTTCAGCTACTGTATTGAGACAATGTGTCCTGGTTTGAGCCAGGATGAAGCCAATTTTCCTTTTACTGATTTTTTTCCTTCAGTAAGCTTTATTTTAACTAGCAACAGTGTGTTGTAGCTAAGAACTGATAAGACAGAGGAATGTTTTTGTAGCTGCTGGGTCTTCAAGGTCGCACCTTCACTCTGCCGGCTCAGACACTACGGGGAGATCTGTGACCCCCCCCGTAGGAGGCTGAGTTAGACAGACAGCAAAATTGGCCAGAGATATTCCATTCCATACATATACGTAAGCTCAGAGGAAGGTCAGAGATCACAGAAGACAACTTCCTTCCTTCTTCTTCTTCCCTTTTCTTCCGTCCATGGCTGGCGTCCTGGGAGGACTCCATCCATCCATCCAGCACCACTGACCCCCAGGCTCGAGCTCTCCTGACCCTCATCACTCTCCGCGTCCTCCAGCAGCAGCTCCGGGATTTCTCGGAACTGTTCCAGCTCAGGGGAGCGTGGTGGGAGTTGCTGGGGGTGGGGGGAGGCGAGAGGCTCTTGCACATACCTGAACATATCTGTATATAAGTGTATATATTTTCTTACATCATTAGTGTTTAATTAAAGCTGTGTAGTTTAGTTTTCAATCCAGCCAAGTCTCTCTCTTCTCTCTCTCCTTCCCTACCTGAGTGGGAGGGGGAGGGGATTGAGAGCATTGTTGTCAGACCGAAGTCAAATGGTGACACAATGAACATATTTAGAAAAGAAAAATTTGTCTTTGTTCAACAGAACATTCTTTCCTTTGAAGTATTTTTCGCATTATAATTTTTGTTATTGATCATCTTGAACGTACCACGTGAACTTTTAAAGCTAGTTCCAGCTTGAACTCTTTGGGTGACAATCAGTCAATGCATAGAAATATGCATCGTTCCCATTACATGTGATGAATTTTAATAACTTCTTCCTCAAATAAAGTTTATTATGACTATGTTGTTTGTGCCTCTGGCTAAAAAAAAAATGCTTCCCTGAAAAACAGGTTCCAGCCTCCTAAGTTGCCCCATCTAAAAAATAAAATAAGACAAAGTCAGCAAACTATACCACTGAATTGACAGCAAATGCTGTTAGGAAACAGATCTTTCAAAGGAAATAATGGTGCAGAAAGTTTCCTTGCAACATACACTTGTAAATGCTTGTGGGTTTTTGATTAAAATATATTTTAAATAAAGAAATATGTGATATAGCTACTGAGGGGAGATGTTTAATGCACGAGAACTAAAGGAGAAGATGGATGGCAGAGTGAGCAGAGGGTTTTACAGATGCTGCAAAGAAGGCTGCAAACATTTTTTCTTTGCTGTTAGATGATACAGAAAAGATATTGATCGATTCTGAGCCTCATCCTTCTAAAATTATGGGATCCCCAAATGTTTGATTTAATATGATTTAAGATTACGTAGGTGGCCTTAATTCTGTCATTTCCTAACTTAACAGAGTTGATTTTCGTATCTGTAGTTTTCTGTTAATCATGTTTTTTTGATGTGGGTATAATTCCCTTTGATAAAAGGGCACAGGGGATGGACATAAAATCTTGCATCATATTAATATTTCTTTGTAGAGAAATGATAGGAAAATTCATGTTGAGAAGAGCGTTATTCATTCTGATCTTGAAAACCTCCTAGGGTGGGAGTCTGCATCTCTCATGGGCAGCCTGCTCTGCTTCTTAAGATCTTTTCAATCCACTGAATGTGGAAAGCTGGTTAGTGCCAGCTTCTGAGTGTAGAGCTTGTTCAAGAAGATCTCGGTGTAGGTTAAGAGAAGAAACTTCCTGTTACTCTGAGTAAAAGCCAAGAATGACACTCCTGCTTAGGAGTTCCAGTTGCTTGATAAACCCTGTAGAACACTGTAGTGCTGCATTGCATGTTTTTCCTTTCAAGACTGGCACAGTATTAACTCACGTGTGGCCAGAGCATTATCAGCATGAGTCTCCTAACAATTCTGCTTGACAAGTGATGTTGTACGCCCCAGGAAACTTTAATTGATGATGGCTACTTGATAATTTGAAGTTGACTAGTTGGATGTAGATTAATTTTATCCTCCCTCTGGGTCCTGGTCCAGAAAGTACGCATTTATATAATAGCTTAATATTCTTTGGGTTTATTTTCTTGGGTACGTGTATATAGGATATTTTTAATGCAGCTAAGTTTTTATACAGGAGAGATTGACCAGCTAGATGCTTGAGGGGTTGTGCTACTTCAGCATTCATTTTTGGAGTGTGTGATGGATGATCACACACTCCAGGGAACCCAGGCAGAGATGGGAAAGCTGTTCTTTTTCTTGGAGTGACTGAACGTGGTGTATTAAGGAAAGGGGGAGGGATGGAAAGATCCAAGGTGAGACAGCTACAGTGTTTGTGAAACAGAAGCCAGAGAGCTTGCATCAGGAATAAAGGCAGAAAGACCCCTCCTCTTAGGGCAGCAAATCTGCCTCAGAAGAGGTGGGAGTAAGGACACTTCTCTAGTGACCCAGAGGGAGCAAAGGGTGATTTGTTTCAACCAGGAGGCCCGTAAGATTGCTGAACTGAGAATAAGTCTGGGAGAGAATCTGTCCTGGGGGAGATTTCTTTTCAAGACTTCTATTTGTTGTTGTATCCAACATTCTGTGACTCTGTGAAAATATCAAAATTTTCTCTTTACATGTTAATCTGCTTCTTGTGGTTGATTTTTTTTTTTTTTTTTAAACATATGTAGTTTTAAAGATCAGAGTCTCTGAAAATGCCATCTCAAAGCTTTTGGGAAAGGCCTTTTCATATGGCATCTTGGAAAGAGTTGCTGCATAACTTCTTAGTGTACAAGGTGTATACCACTGAGAAAACAGCGTATTTGGCACTTTTGTGAGTAAACGCAGGTAATCTATGCATTGGATGAGCTCAGAGATGTTTCTTACTGTCTTGTTTCCAGAAGTTTTCTTCAGGTCCTTTCTGAGGCAAGAGAGCATTTTGGGAAGATTTATGGCAGCACAATTGGTACAACATGCATGAATATAAAATAAATTTTATCAATCAGCCTGTAACTTGTTTTTGTGCACATTATTTGGCACATTGCTAAGAAGTATGACCTGACTTCTAATATTCTATTTTAGTAGTTGTTTCTGTTTGTGTGTCCTGCAGGAGAATGACTCAGGAACACTGGATACAGTTGGTGCAGTTGTTGTTGACCAAGAAGGAAATGTTGCTGCTGCTGTCTCCAGTGGAGGTTTAGCACTAAAGCATCCTGGAAGAGTTGGTCAGGTAATTATACGTTTTCCTTTGGGAATGACTGTTCAGCAGTGGTGACAGTGAAGGAGAGCTGTGATAGCCAACTGATGTTTTCCCTGCTTTCCTATTAAACCCTGAAGGCATTAGCACTGCATTGGAATGCAAGTTTTGTTTTTAGTGCCCTCCATCAGTGTTACAAAACATGGGTAGGTAAGAAGTTGTTCTGTAGTTAGTTACCTTTTCCCAGAGCTATTAATTTAATTTATTTGACTTAACTACCTTCTTAATACCACAAATAGTCTCTTAAATGCTCTAAGTGTTTTTGAGTGTTTTCATCAATATTCAAGGAAATTGTCCAAATAATTAAATTTTTAATGATCCTGTGAACAGATAGAAGTGACAAAGGTATCAAAGATACACATCCAGTATAGTCATTCCTTATTCTTATTAGGTGAGGGAATTTTGAGGTGTGTCAGAAATGTCCATTGCTGAACAGCTGTATTTTGGTTGACTTTTGCCATTGTCCTGAAAGCAGTTCTCTTTTGAAATGTATTTAAGATTTTATTTTGGAATAGCAGAGTGAAAAGGATTTTATATAAATAGGGAACAGCTGGAATTATTTTGTCTTTTGATATCTGTACCCTCATTTTCTGTAAGGTTAGGGTGGAATACCATACATCTGTGATAATCAGTTCTGAAGAACAGTAAAAGAAGGTGTAGCAAAATGGATTGGAATTGCACTTTTGACCGTTACGATTTTCTTATTATCTTTTCTATCAATCCTTGGATTTTTCTTTCTTTTTTTTATTTTGTTGTTGGTGATGGTGGTTTGCAGTTTTTTGGTGCTGTGGTAGTGTTGTTTTTTTTTAAGGGAAGGGAACAAACCAAAAACCTTATATAGTTGAATTTATGAAAGATACACTTCTTTCCTTAGGCAGCTCTTTATGGTTGTGGCTGCTGGGCTGAAAATACAGGAGCTCATACGCCTTACTCCACTGCTGTGAGTACTTCAGGTATTTGCTACTTTTATAAATATTTTAAAAAGCTGTTCTCTGTGATTTGTTTAAAAATTCAGAACAAAGTATTTCTATTAATGGTGACTTATTGACATATAAATAAATATACACATATAGTTATCTTGGTATGTCAGTATTGTTTTGAAATCGGTTAATTAATCTCCATTGGTTGCTTAAATTGATCATTTTACTTAAAAAAACCAAATACACAACCACGTGGAATTTTATCCTGTTCAGAAAATTTTGTATTGCACTGAAAGAACGTATTCTGTGTCTTAAGGGATCTGTCCTCCTTTAGGCTTACAAAAACTTCTTTAATGTTAAGCCTATGTTAGACACATAATGCTTCTGAGATTGGAAGCCTTCTTAAAGGACTAAAATATTTGGAGGGTCCTTTAAAATAAGAGGGTCCTTTGGGTATAAAAATAACAGCATTTTTTCCTCCAAAATATTTAATCACTATTTTAATTGAATATTTAATTTAATTTGTTCTTCATCTATCTTGTCCTCTCAAGAGGAAGGGGAAAAGGCAAAACCAGATTACTGGAATAAGTGTCTTGAAAAATATTTATTCTGAAATTGTGGAAGTAATGCAAGAAGTAGGGTAGCTTCTCTTCTCTTCTTTGAAAGTCTTGAGATCCTGGAAACACAGAAGCATTTTCTACATTTGATGCCTATCAGCCAGCCGTCACAGAGTTGTTCTGTCAGTTAGCATGCTCTGGAGATACCAGGTTTGTCAACAGATCTACTAAATGTAACAGGACTAAAGAAATAGTAAGAAGTAGAAATAAAAAAACCCCAACAAAACACAAAAAAAACCAACCAAAAGATAACTGGGAAGACAGCTCACACTGCATTATATTTAAGAATGTAAGCCAGGATGTTTTTAGCTTGTCTGGAACAGGCATTGAAAAGGTAACTGTATTGTTATACAATATCCAGTGAAAATTTGTAGAACACAAGCCTTAAGGTGAAGTTACGTGGGAAGTGCTTTCACTTTGCAACTCCCTCATAAAAGCAGTTGAAAGGACTACATTTCCTCTCTCTTTCCAGCCTGCCCCTCTCACCCCTCTAGTTTTGTGCACAGCCTCACACAGGAAAAAAACTACTTGTAACACTGTTTTGTAAATGCTTCTGTCAGAATGCAAAGTCTATGGTTTGGACCACTGCTTAATGGTCAGAGTTACCAGTGTTTCGTATAAAGAGAGATGAAAAAAAATAATCTGCAGAGTTCAGAATTAAATAATGTAAACTGTATCCCAAGAGTACTTAAGAGTTAGAGACCTGTTACAGAAGTAGCGGGGTGAGCAAGGTAACAGGGTGTGGAACTAAAATTTGACAGAGGCTGAATAGCATCAGAAATACCCTGCGTTGCTTTTCAAGTCATATACCTTTCTAATTTCCCCTATATTTAAGTTTGTCTTGCAGTGTTGAAAAATTATGTAGATGTTCACCCTCAAGTTGAATGTTAATAACAGCAAGTGTCCTCTTTAGTACTTATGCAAAGGAGAATTCTACTGAATGCAGAAGTGTCAGATCTTTCTACTCAATGAACCCTGTATTCATTTCAGTTTAATAAATGCTTATCTGTATAAGCCAATATATTTAAATATTGCAGTATTGAGGACCATAATAGTTAATCCGTATAAATATTAGAGATTGTTTGTGGAAAATCTGAGAGGATGCCTTAATTTATTTTTAAAACTGTTCTTTACCAAGTCAGCTGGGTTTGAAGTCTGTGCAAGCATCCTGATGTGCTTAAAGGAGGTGTCTGGGTTTAATGATGACCTAAAATAGAAGCCTCCTTTCTTTTTGCTGGTACCAATTTTGTGTAGTGGCAAATACTTTAATATTACACTATAACTTATCACACACACACACACACACACACACACACATATATATATACATATATATGTTACTTTGGTTCAGATCTTCTGTCTTCCAGGATGTTACTTGAATAACAATCCCAGTTAATTGAAATAGACTGCTGGTGGTCTATGAAGCATGGCCATCTGTTTATTCAGTGATTGGAAATTCAGCCTATTGGTGTTTAATTAAACTCTTCTTTCTGATTTTCCTTTAAAATGTGTGTGTGTGTGTATTGGTGTGTAAGAGACAGGGAGATAGAAATATTTCCTGGAAATGAGAACTCTTTTTTTCCATTTTCAGAAGCTCATAAAGTTGTATTTGATAATGTAATTTATGGTTAGTGCAGTTTTAAAATACATTGATGCCTGACTCTTGCTTAAAATACAAAGATCCAACAGTGTGAACCATGAAGTTCATTAAGGGACAGAGGGATGGAAAAATTGAAGGAAAAGTTGAAAGAATGAAACTTAAAACGTGGCTGGATCACAACAGTAGGTGGGAATGAGGTCATAAACATCTGCAAATATTAAAAAGGTGAAAGTGCTAAGGCTAATAAGCAAGAAAATAATATATTAACATACATCATTCTTGGATGACATTTTTAGAAAATAAAGGTACTGTCTAAACTCTAGAAGATGCCTTGATTTGGAAAACTCTTTAAGATCAACAGTGCTTCCTACAGAATGTTATCACTTGATGTACCTAAAATCAGACAAGACTCTATTTGTAGTGCTGATTATACCCCCATCTTGCAGGTTTCTAAGGTGGTTTTGTGTGGACATATATTTAAAAAACAAACAACAGCACCAAAAGAAACTTGCATGTGATGTATAAACAAAAATTGTGTGCACGCACGTTCATTTCATGTTTCATTTTCCATACAGACATGCACTTGGATGTAAAAGCATTTAAAATATGTACATAAAATAACTGAAATTTGCAATCAGTTTAGATTTCTGCAGTGTTCTAAATACAACATTTTGTTGTGATTTCATATGTCTTTTTATTTGTCTTTAACTGGTAAATTTGTGCCAAATTTACCCTAACATTTTCTACAGGAAATTTATTTTCTCTTATATGGGGGAAAAAAAAAAAAAGAAAATTAAGCTTTATGCACGGCTTGGTTTTTGTGTGTGTTGAGTACTCTATGTGTAGACTTTTAATATTTACTGCTAAAGGACTCACAAAATAGCCAATTCATCAAATTGCATTTGGAGTTTAAGAAAAATATCTTGATTGCAGAGAAGAGTTTAACTATGATTCTCTTAAAGCTTCATAGAATGTATGCTCTAAATTATTAAGTATTAATATATGTTAATGTGAATGATTTAAACTTAAGGATTATTTTAGAAATGGAATACTTTATATTTGGGCTGGTTTAGCTTTTTTGGTGATGGCTGGGGATAGAAATTCAAGCCTTGAGAGTTTGTTAAATTAGGCTCTGTATTCAGTCTTCAAAAAGGGTGTTCATTGGCATCAGTTTCCTTCTAGCAATTTTTAACAGCCAGGTTTTGTAAACTATTTTAATTCCATACTTAAGAAATTGTTCATGTCTTTGGGTTTGGGAGGCTGTGATAAGCAAGAGATGGAACAGGTTGGGAGAAACCTCTGGTTTGGGGATAGAAGAGCCTGGAATAGGAATTCAGAGTATATAGAATACAAACTCTTGCACATCGAAGTCCTTGTGGAATTGGCAGGAACATAAGAATTGACAGATTAAGTCAAACTGGAACTTCACATAGTTTGGTGTCCTTTTTCAGACAGAGGGTGTTTGCAGGTCTCCATGGAAAAGTACAAGACTGGGAAGAGCACCTCCACTGTATTATCCAAGCTTCTAGCCATTTGTGATGTTGAGACTTTGTAAGCTGGAGATACCTTTGTTTTTGATGGGTCAGGAGGGCTTTCTCAAGATTTCTCACTGCTTTTTGTACTTAGAAGGTCAGTTATTTCAATTTTACCGGGAATGTTTGTTTATTCTGTGGCGGTTTACCCCTTTGTAGATGCTTTCTTGGAAAAAAAAAATTGTTAGTGTAAATGCCACAGTTAATAACCCAATATGTGTTATACTTATTTTTTTTAGTTTTGTTCTAAAATTCTTCTGTTGATGCTTCAATTTCAGACATACCCTTTGATACCTTCCTCATAAAAAAACCATTTAAAAAGGTGTCACTACAGAAGTACTTCATTAAAAGTATTTCCAAATTAATGTATTTTTCTTTCAATGATCATGTATTATTTGAAGACATGCTTTTGCTTCTTAAGCATCTGTTGGCCCTGTAGATGCTGGTAGGCTGCCTGCTTTTGTGTGTTCAAGGAGGATTTGATATTAGTTCTTAAGCCTTTAGCAAGTTGTTTCTCAAATATTTTTGGCCATTTTTATTGTGATTTTATATTGAATGTACCAAAGGTGGTGGTTCTGAACTTGTTTGGGCATGACTTCGAGTTTTTGAGTGGTATTTTCTTACCTCTGACACTGTCTTGGCCTTGTTGTTCAGCCACACCCTCTCTTTGTTTTTATTTTTTTTTGGCATTTCAAAAATTACCTCATGATTTATAAAATACAGGATATTGTAAAACTCACATTTTATGGATATAGTTTAATGGGGGTGGGACAACTGAAATAAGAAGAAAAAGACTTTCTACAGGTAGCATGGGGGAGAATGGTGGAATTTAGGAATGGCTGAATATAAAGGGCCTTAAATTCAGGTTTTATTCTGTAACCCTCATTCGAAGTTTCAGTTTCTGTGTAAACAAGTAAAATCTGGGGTTTTTTTCACTATCAATTTTTGGAGACATTTCAACGTATTTACTCCAAATTAATTTAATTTATTTTAAATACAAGTACGGTGGTGGGACTTAATTGGCAACTGAAGGATTAATGTTACCGGAATTCTGGAAGTATCTCAAAACCAGTATTAAAATTCAAGAAATTCAGATAATTTCACAGGCATAGCTAAGATACCTGGGCAAACTTAACTGTGACATCTAAGAATATAATGCAAGTGCCATGTAAGAAGGATGATAGAGATGGAGTGAAAGCTTGTTAAATGAGATGAGCATTACCAGTGGCCTTTATGTAGCATAAATGTAAGTAACAGCTGAACTGGTTTTTGGATCGACATAGCAGAAGCCAAATCTTTGGTCTTTAAAAGCTCGTGCATGCACGTTTGCACACAATTTGAACATGCATACAGACACAAACTCAACAGCCTCCCCTCTGCGCACCCCCACCAGTCCTCCCCCTCCCAAAAAAAGAGGCCCAAACTGCACTTTTAAGACCACTTGGAACTCTTCAGTGAATGCTTTTTGTTGGTATATGAATGTAAACACAGGAAGATGGGTATTATTTGGAGGGAAAGCATTAGTGAACAAAACGCAACCACAGAAGAAACAATAGACCATTTTTTGGCTATGCTTTAAGAAAACATTTCCTATTTTTTCCTAAACATAATAGGAATCAAAGACTTTTTGTATATTCTCTTCATTCTAGAGAATATCAAGTGTGACATTGAATCTCCTTCCCAATTGGAATATCCATGATGATTGTGAATATTCCTCTACTAACTGTGCCAAAAATAATAATAATGGAGTAAGAGGGGTACTGTAGCTAAGAGGCAGGCTGTGTTTTTTCTGCGAGAGAAGTTGAAAAGTAGTAATTCTCTTTGGATATACAGAACCTTAATTTTAAAATATTGAGATAAATAAACAATTTACAGTAATAGCTAATGCAGCAGGCTTTGAAAATCCAACTCTAAGTGGAAGTTTTGAGTAGAAGTGTGGAGACTGAGAATAATGTGTTGCATTCCTTTTACATCTTTACAATAGTAGGTAGTAGAAAGCATACTTGCCCATTCTTCACGCGTGGGTAGTGTGCTTTGTATATGTGTGTCAGCCTTTGAAACCATAAAACCTTTTAATACTGCGTTCGTGAAGTCAAAAATCTTGTGCTTTTTACAGAATGCAGAAATTCTGTACCACAAAGCTGTAAAGTCTCCAGCTTTTACTAGAATCCATCTGAGGAGAATATTTGATACAAGAAAGCTACAGTGATGTATGTCCCAAGTAGAATTTTAGCGGTTTATAACCTTAAAGAAGAAGCAGTAGAGTCTTTAAGTATATTGACCTCTATCAGAAAAATAAAGCATCTTAACAAATATAATTAGGCTTGAGGACTGAACCCAAAGTTGCATTTTGTTGAGAAAGTAGCAGAGGTATCAGATTTATGGACCTAAATTGAGGTGTAGTTGAGGATTCAGTCTGGGAGAAATCTTTCAGTGATGTCTTGCTCTTCTCCTCTGCCCAGAGTCTATTCCTGGCTGAATGAAAATCTGATACAGATAACAGCAAGGTTTTAGGTGTGCACAGAGACACTCTGTGTTCTGTGTAATTAAGCAAAATGTTTCTTACCAATTTCTCACGTGGGTGAATTCTCCAGGATCCTAAAGGACTGACTGTTAGGGTCTCTGGTCACAAGCAGTGGCCTCTTCTCATACAGGCATTTTAGGGATTACATCAAAATACTTCAAAAGCTGTGTTGCGTATACATACGATTCCACAAAATGAAAAATAGCACCTATTGTGTTGTGAAGAATCACAGAATTGTTTAGCTTGGAAGGAACCACTGAAGGTCATCTAGTCCAGCCCCCTGCCCCTGCACGAAAACAGTTATTTTGGTTTTGAAATCCTTATAATTAAGGAAATAAGTGTGCTCACTCTTCCTCCCCCTGCCTTTTCCTGCTCAAACTTGTACTTTTTGCTCATACCTGTTCTTCTTTCTAGTCTGTTGAGTGCCTCTTGCTGGCAAAATGGAGCAGGTAGTGTGGAATAGGAAATCACACCTATGGAGAGGTGGCTTGTGCTTGTTAAATTGGTTGTTGAGCTGTGCCCTGAGCCAGTGTTTCCATCTTTCATGATGGAAGCTGCCAAACTGTAGATTCTTGCTTGAAAGCTCATTTTTGACAGGAACTACAGTGATGTGTAAATCTGTGGAGTATATGATATTCAAGGAAGGTTTAATGCAAATAAATTTAATCGTGATGTAGAATTTTGGTTTTGTGATCCCTGTGTGTTGAAGGCAGTAGTTGCTGAGCTGGAATCCAGTAGCTGCTGATACCTGGGCTGGAGCCACTCATCTGTCTGGCCTGTCTCCTTCTGTGTCCATGCTCCGAATGTCCAGAGGAATTTCATGTGCGAATCTTGTATCCTGTACAGCTTGTTTGAGCTACACTATGTGACACAGATATTATGATACAATTAATCTATTTGTAGAAGTATGTATTATCTCTCAAAATCAGTCTGGTTCTGTGAGATTTGGGGAATAAAAGGTAATTTAATGCATCACAGATGAAGCAGCTGTGTAAGGAGAAGAGTTATGTCATTGTTAGAGTGAACCAGAGGGTAGAGGAAGAAAGAGGTCTATCTCCAGACAGATCAGTATTTACCTCTGAAGTGAATGCTTCTGTCAAGGGTTCAGGATTTGTGTCCAGATGCTGTTTGGAGTCTTCAGTGCTATAGCATGTGGTGTCTGAACCAACCTATTACCATCACAAGGCTGTGTGAAGAGCGAGGAAGCAACAGGCAGAGATGATTTGCGGGAATGGTAGCATTAAGAAGCAGTCAATTAAACACAGTGCTGCAGTGTTCAAAGCTGAGGGCTTTGTCCACAAAATAATCAGAGTGGTTGTTTGAATTGCCTTTGCAAGGGTTGTTTTGAGGCAGAACTGAATGGATGCAGCAGTCAAAGAGTGCTTATTGCTTCTGGAGATTTTAATTGGGCTTAATGTAATCATATACGGTAAGCATGAAGTTGCATGAACTTTTTGGAAGCAGTTGTCTCCTGCAGAAGGCCCACAGTTCACAGAGTGCCGTGTTCATCACCTGGGGCAGCACCATCTCCTTCTCTGAACACTGTTAGTCCCGTTCCTTTTGGCCATACCTTGTCCAAACAACAGGGATATAAAGTAAAATGGAGACTGCTGAAAATTGAACTCTGTAGTTAGGTCTTAAACTTCTTTTTTTTTCCTGCGTTAGGCAGAAAGTAATTATATACATTTATTTAGCTACTCTGTTACTTCCTTTCCTGTAAATTTTATATTACGAAAGTGATGTAGTTTGGAAAGGTGTAGTATTTGTACAAAGAGATCAATAGCAACAAAGCTTCCAATGAAGGCCTAGGCAAAAGTAGTTTGCTTTTTCCTTTTCCCTTTTCAGTTTACTGGAAATTAACCTTTACAAATATATTAAAAGTAAAAAATAATGTAAAATGCACATCCACTTTAATGTAACCTCTTTTGATGGTACACCTGAAATTCTTATTCTTCATGATAATTAAAAAAAAAAAAAAGCTTTTGTAAATTGTTACAGTTATCTGGCATTTTCCACTATTTGTAAGTGAAAGATTAATACATTTGTCATATTTTAACTATTTAGTCTTTTTTTCCCCCATCTGTAAAATTGTAGAAAAGCTGGATGAGTTGTTCTTCAATTATTTTAGTTAATTTTGTCCATATTAAAACTTAAAGATACAGAAAGTGTTTTTCCACATTTCCTTTGAGAAGATACCTTAGACGTAGTTTATCTGGATGTTGAGTTTGTCTTTTGTTATTTTTGAAACCTACCCAAATTTACTGAAATTACAACCTTTTGGCAGGTTTCCATTTGCATATTTTTAGTAGGTGTTTCTTAGTTTGGAAGTTAAATCATCTAAGAATTTTCTGTCTGCAACAAAAATGTACTCCATTGATCCTTCTAGCATCAGTGCTTTAGGAATTGGGCAGGACTTTGTTTGCAGGTGTTCTTCCTGGCAGCAGGTCAGCAAGTTAAACATCTTCCCTGCTAGTATGAAGGCAAGATGCAGCAACTGATAGGAGTACAAAGGACTGAAATTATGCAACTTGAATTTAGTAAAGCAGTGCATTATGCTAGACTGTAGTATTTCATGTCTTTTCAGAATTAGACTTTACATTTTTATTTTAATATATAACTAACTGTATCAGTATCTTACCAGCAAAATATTGTCCTGTGTTTTAATTTTTTTTTAATCATTGGCTTGCAAACC
This sequence comes from Apus apus, assembly GCF_020740795.1. Taxonomy (NCBI): domain Eukaryota; kingdom Metazoa; phylum Chordata; class Aves; order Apodiformes; family Apodidae; genus Apus; species Apus apus. Next base: position 50,437,629 of record NC_067284.1, on the reverse strand, counting down.
TTTTGTCAGCTCTTTCTAGAGGTGCTGGTAGTGACAACCAGAGCCTACGAAAACACAGGTTTCACTGTGTTTCCGTTAGGCAGAACTATAATTTTTTCAGGAAATAAAGCAGAAATAATAGGTTTTAAACCTGTTAACTGACACTTCTCTTCTAGGCACTATTTAATTGAAAAAAAGAGTTGAAACAACTTAGGGCCAGGTTCAGGCTCAGCTGTACGGAGTAGATAATAAAATACAAATAACCTGTAACTTCTGTCTTTAGCTTCTGAAAAGGGAAGAGTCACATTTTGGCAGTGGAGTAAACCGGATTAATTTTTCCATTCTTGAATGACTGTATGTAATGCAAGTTTCCATTTTGTACTCCCTTAAAACAAGTTCCAACACTTTGTGTTGAGGTACTGTACATTTCAATAGCTAGACAGGCTCCGGCAGCTTGTCAGAGCTCAATAAGCTCTCTCTGCTTATGGCTTGCAGAAAGAAAGCTAGATTTTCATTTCTCCTTCCATTCAACAGGAGTCTCTTTCATGTCTGAAAATTGAAAACGCGTGTTTTTCAGTGTGGTGCACTGATGTGTGTGTGCCCTCTGGCACACCTGTTTCTAATTTCCTGACTTGAAAGCATCTCCCATCAAAAGAAGCAGAAAAACAATTTCTTTCTGACACGCTGCTCAGAGGCCCTTGCTTTGCAGAAGGCCTTCCTTTCGTTTGCCATCTTGGTTCCATTGGTAGAACATTATAAGATGCAGAGCACGCATTGTATGGGATGTTCAGCTTATATTGTGCTGGGTTCTTTCCCCTCTTGTTGTGGTTATTTCAAGCATTAGAAATCTACTTGAGAAGTCCCTATGCTGAGGAAAAAAACTGTAGTTTAATCCTGAGTTTCTTGCATGAAGCTCAAATGAAGGAGCAAAGGCTATAGCAAGTTAAGGTTTGTATAACCTATGAATTGAGTTTTAATTACTGTTTAGTATGGAAAGTTAGATTAAAATTGAAATATTATAGCTTAGATTTCTTACCTTTTCTTCAAAACTGTATGCAGTGTAAAATAGTATCAAGTATAGTATCTGATAATCAAAGATGTTAACAATACTAAAAAAAACAACAAACCGACAAAAAGACCCTAGTAACTTGTTAGTTATGAAAGTTGTGCATAGGCTAACTAACCAATTACTACCAAATAGAGCTATTAACTATTAAAGGTTACTTTGGAAGGAAAAATACAAAATTTTAAGCTCTAATTTAAATGTTACTTATTTGTTGTCTCAAACAGCATCTGGATTGTCTTTGTAGCTACTGTGCTGCCGTATGTACCTGTCTGGTGGAATGCCATTAAATTACATGGGTTTCATTTATTGACAAGCTAAACAGAACACAACATTCAAAAAGACTTAGAGCTTAAAAACCATTACATGCATAAAGCTAAACAGTACTCAAAATGGAAAGACTGGGCCTGGCTCTACTGCATGATGCCTAGTGGTTCATATGCTCATAAAACTTGCCTTTACTAAGCTTTGTTCCTTACTAGTATGATCAGGTATATGCAGGAAACACTAAAAATGTGAATTGGGGTATGTAGTTCTATGTAACTTTGAACTATATTAAAAAAAAAAATCTTAAATCTGTAAATGGGTCATTAAGGCATAGAGTTCACATGCTTGCTGAGGTATGCAACCCTGATACATTTCTTGTCTTGTGCATATAGTGACATTTAGGTACCAAAGAATTGCTTTCTGGAGTATCTGCCCACTGCTGGAATGATGAATGACAGTGGAAAAATTGTCATTTGTCAGCATAGTAACAGATTTCTGTGACTGGTTCCTGTCTCTCATTCCTCTGCAAAAAGGCATGTAGTCACTTGTTGTACAGCACTGTACAACATAGGAGGTACTTCTGGTTTGCCTGATCTGATTTACTAATCAGCAACATCTGGTGTGCAGTGGAGAAATGACCATCTTCCTATGCCTGAAGCTGGAAAAAATATCTGTTGGAAGCTTTGTACTTCTCAGTGCTATTTTTGGCTGAAATAGTAACTTGAGAAGACTATGATAACATATATAACTCTTAAGTTGTAACAGGGTAACAGAAGAAAAAGAGATTAGGAAAAAAAAAAAAGATTGTTCTTGTGGGGATTGTTTATGAATCAATGAGGAGTGTCTGGTGGTATTCTCAGGAATTACACATGGAAGTCTTATTTCACTGTTGGTCAGCTTTGGACTTTGAAAGAAGCACTGCATTAGAAGCTGTACTGTGGCTCAAGCCAAGAGGATGTGTGTCTCTCAGAATCAGTTTTGATGGTTTTTTTATGATCATCAGTTTTCTGTATGGTCTCCAAGTGGTTTTCAAGCAGAGTTAGGACCTGCTGGTTGAAAGTAGTTTTTCTGCGTTGTGGTTTTGGGGTTTTTTTGTGAGTTTTGCTTGGGGTTTTTGTTATGTTGTGGGGCTTGTTTGTTTTTAAATTTGGTTGGGTTTTTTTTGTTTTTTAGAGTCTGTTTCTAGGCAAGTGTTTTAATTTGAGTGCAAAATAAACATGTTACAACTGTCAAGCCTTATCCTTCTTTACTTAACTTTTCATAGGAGCCTGTTCCTGCTGTGTGCCACGGGCGACTTTGGGAATCTTGTTGGGTTTTTTTGACTTTTTGCTCCTTAACCTAGGAGGCTAGAAACTTACATCAAAATATCTGACTTTGCATGTGTGTATGTATTTATTTATTTATCAAAATACGCTGTACGTTTCCATTAGAAACATGGGTCACTTTGGAAGCAGTGATCCTAGGGGAAGGCAACCAATTGTACTTACCTCTGCAAACATGAACAGCACAGTAGTTCATGCGATAGTATCTTTGTCAGCAGAAGGGTTATGAGTAAGCAACATGGTGTTTGCACAATATTACTGCTAGGAAAATAATTTGCTTACTACATGGAACAGCTATGTCAGTGAGAAGCACTAATTCAACCCAGTAAATTTTTCCAGATAAGTCATCTCCATTTGAGTCACTCTCATGTGAAGGCATATGGATGCTTTGGTCTGTCACTGCAAAGTGTTTGTCTCTGAGGTATAATGAGCTTTGGGTTACCAAAGAAGTCATAATCTTAACTGGGAAAGAATAACAAAATTATTTAAACTGTTTACAGGAAAGTTACTAAAATGAGTGCATTTGAGACCTGAATGTAGAAATCAAAAATTCTCACCGAGGGTTGTTGGTTTGGTTTCGGTATTATTCAGTGAAAAACCACAAAGTATAGCAACACACACAGTTAAACATAGTACAATGTGAGATAGTTAAGAAAATGCCCCAGATTTACATTTTCATCAGCTTATGTGCAAGATTTGGAAATGTTTTAAAGTAGCTTTGATTGTAGTTGCTGTCTTGAGTCATGTTGGCTTGAGTCAGAAGTTAGCTAATGGTTAGATTACAAGTGAATGGAACTATAAATTTGATCCCACAATTTTATATTGTAAGTGATAAATCAGGTTCCAATTAGTGTAATTCCATATCCATTTATTTTGTGTCTAGCTCTAGTATAATCTGCAGTGGTTTCTCAGTTTGACGCTATAGAGACATATAGGTCTGCTAAATTTGCAAGATAGTTCATACTCTGGTATTTGGTTCTAACTTAAGATAATAGGAAGGAAGGGCTATTCTATTGGAATAATTAGGGTAGTTCTTTTTCCCAGCCTTTTTCTGGTCAAAAGATGTGAAACACTGCTTAGTTGTTTTTCTTGTTCAAAAATAGATGTTCCTACATCAAAAACTGCAGTAACATTTTTTCTTTTCGAAATGGGTGGATTATTTTCATTAGTTATCTGTCCCTGCAGATTGCTGGCACGTGATGTGTTGAAAGATTTTTACGTACATTGCCAGCAGTGGTCTGTAAGTTTGCTGCCTTAAAGGTTGACATAAATATGACAAAAAGAAATTACTTTGTCTGTGGGGATGTAGAGATGTGTGATGTGTTAGTAGAACTGCAAGGCTCTTTTCCTTGTGGTTGATCCTGTATCACATCAGTGGGCTGCAGCTGTTCTTCACCCATATTAAGTTTTCTCTTGATTTTTTTTTTTTTTGTAGCAGACTTGATGTTATGGGAACTCTTCAATAAAGTAATTCTCTTGGGGCAAAACAACTTTATACATCATGCTAAAAAATGGCTATTGTCATTTTGATGCCAATTTAGGAATTACTTAAAAATTGTGAAGTAGTAACATCTGGTTTTATTACTAGATGCATAGGAAATGCATAAGCTCACTCTGAATTTTGTGTCTCATTTGCTTGATTCACATTCTGAGCCCCATGCTGCTTACCTCAGAGGGTATAAATGTTATATTTAAAGGTGTTAACAGGTTCTTTTCAAGAAAAGGTAATCTTGCTATGTTTTTAAAGGGGCTTATGCTCCTTTACGGTTGTTTTGTTGTATTCTTTACAGGAAAATTTCATTTAAAAAGTAGCCGTGTTGTGATCTATGGGTAAAATGCATCTTGCAGCTTTTGCATGTTCTTCCTATATTATTTTGTCTTGAATAGAAATGTTAGCTAAGTCAATTCTGTAGTGGACAAAAGTTTTTGAGCATAGAAGTAGTGATGCAACAAGAAGAGACACTCTCCTGTAAGCAGGTGTTGAGGACACTGTATTGTGTGAGCCTCTTGAAGATAATATTCTAACCAGGACACTTTCCTCAGTAACTTGGGATCTTGACAGTCTTAACACTTGTGTTCTCAGAAACTGCTTCTTTTTGCTGTGTAATTGTTCTAGTATTTCAGCTCTTCATTTTCCTGTAAATACGTAACTTGTTTTTTACTCAATCTGTTTGCTATAGAAAGAAATTCTGTCTTTAGTGGCAATTATATGTAGATTGAATGCCAAAGTACCCCACTTCGGACAATTCTGTTTAACTGAATTATATTAATCAGGAGACTCTAGCCATTAGGAATACATAACTAAAGACTTAGATGTAGTTTTGATGATTGATACCAAGATTTTAAGATGTGTACACAGTTTTTTTACAGTCTGCTCCTTGGGCTTATTCTCTGACATCTATGTATATATAATTTTTTTTAATTTGTTTTTAATCTTGGAAATGAGAGGTGAGGGGTCTTTTTTTAAAACAAACAAACAAACAAAAAACCTTCTGTGTTAGCAGTCTTTGAAGACCAATGTAAACTCACTTTTTCTTTAAGGGGAAGGCTATAATTGTGTGACAAGGAACCAGAAAGAGAAATTCTTAGAGTAGGTTGCCATGTTTATTAGAGCTTAAAAGTGGTGGCAAGGACAAGAAGTCAGTCCAGTCTGTGAGTAGCTCCAAGACACAGTGCTAGACCTGCTGACAGGAGTTTATGCAGTTTTGTGCCCAAACCAGTCAGTGCTCTAAACTTGGCATATTGGAAACTCAGTGATGAGACTCAGCAGGCTGCACTTGAGCCAGTTTGGGTTGGGTTTATTTGTTAGTTTTTTCTTTGTGCCAGATCTAGGCTGGCTTCAACCAGAGTCACTCAGTTTTCTCTGTTATGGGCTTGGCCTGTTAGTGCTTCCAGTAAAGTGAATGTGATCTGTGGATACTGAGCTGCCTTTCTCTGAAGCCAGCTCAGGTCCAATGTCTTACCAGCCCTGGCTCTCTGCCATGTGAAAGCAGCTAGATTGATTCCAGCTATAAATTGCTTCTGGCACCTGCATAGGTGCCTTTATGTAGTTTTGCACCTTAAGCTAGTAAGTTCAACTGTTTTATAGCTGATTTTTGTATGGAGCTTGCACAGTGCTTGCGTCTCATTGTGGTCAATGAGAAGTTTGCTAGAAATACATGTAGATAATTGGGAAACGAATGTATTTGAGTTATCTCCGTATGTTCTGGTGTCTAATGCAGTTTTAGCCCCTGATACACTCTGAAATTTCACTGTAATCAGCTGCATTTAGATCATTAAAAATAATTGTTGTGTCACAGCTGTTAAATTAGTTATGGCTTTCCCTTTTTTCTAACTGGATATAAGACATTTCAGTTTAACTGGTGCTTTGTTAGACATGTTCTAGCTGGTTCATCCTCTTCCTTGCCATTGAGGAAAATTGTCAACAAATGTGAAGCATGGTAGTAGAACAACTGTTGTTTATGTGCAGAAGGTATCACCAGTGTGTTTTCCTGGCCAAAAATACTTTGATCCAATAAACATGCACTGTGCCATTTGGCCACAACTGTATGCCCTGAAGCACATTACAGAAATGAAAAGAATGTGGGAGAAAGCCAGCAGGTGTGAAAGCATTCCTGCAGTGTAAAAGTAGCACTAATGACATACTTGTTTTCATCATCAACAGGTTTCAAGGGGTTACAGAAAGCACTGAGGTAGTAAGGGGTTGTTTTGCTGGAGCATTTTTGTTTCTTAAAGATAAAGCTTTAAAAATTGCAGGAATTTTTATTTGGAGTCCAGTGAGCAGCCACCTTGTTAAAAAGGGTTAGGTGAATTCACATATTCCTTTGTTGACAAAAGGATAAATTGGATGGTCGAAATAGAAGATTGCATCTTGCGAAGAAGTTACTGTGGCATTCACTAAAGATTTTCTTGGTTTGAAGAGAATTGCATCCAAGGATTATTCCTGTGAGAATGATTTGTCAGTGGATTCTTTGAGAGAGAATTGCAGAATCTGGATAAAGATGACAAGTCAGAGGCAGTTGCACTGTTTCTTCTCAATATTTCTCTTTCTTCTTTCTGTACTTAGCCTTTTTTGGTTTATGACTTTGTGCAGAAGAAATTTCAGGAGAGTTTTGAGAAAAACTGCTGACATAGTTGAATTTTTGTGTGACTTTGTCACTGTTTAGAAAATAAAATTTAAAAAAAATTATTTGGCTCTGATGATGTAAAATAATAAGAGTTTCTTCTAAGTGATGTCTATATTTTGACTAATCCAAATCTTAACATTTCTTTAGGTTGTGGAGAGCACCTTGTCCGAACCATACTGGCCAGAGAATGTTCATGTGCTTTACAAATGGAAGATGCCCACCAAGCTCTCCTAGAGACTATGCAAAACAAGTTTATTGGTAAGTATGTGGTGCTAATTACCTAAACATTGCATAGTATTGTTTAAAATGCAATTAACCCTATTAAATAAAATTAAGAAACTTATTTTTGTGATTTCCTGTTGAAGCGTTATGTTGCAGTTGGCTTGAAATTTAGTGTTGCGTTACATTTAAAAAATGTTAAATCAAATGAAAGAAGAATATTTTAGGAAATCTAAAGGAAAACTCTTGGAAGTATCTCAATTGTTATGTGAGTCATAGAATACCCGGAGTGGTTTGAAGAAAGAATTTCCTGCCTGAATCACTGGCTGTGGTGTACAATTGCATATTTTAGAATTGGTGGTTTAGGGGCATTAATAAAAACTATTAATCATGTTAACTCTTTTAAATATAATAAACCTCAGAACCACTGCATGTTCTAATTAAATTCTTTGGACAGACAGATTCTGGTTTGCTATTTATGAGATGAAATTAGTTTCTTGAAAAAGTGAGGCAGACTTTGTTCAAGGCTATTATAAAGTAAAAACATTTTTTCCTTTATTTCAGAGGATTACACATGACTGCTTATACATGTTTAATTTCTTGTGAATATACATCTTTTCTTTCTTCAAGTTATAATCAAAATACAAATGTGGTATTTTAAAATATTTATGTAAGCTTGAACTTTTGAAGGTAGCATAGATTCCAGTGAGGCTTCTGGCATAAATGGTTACTTGCACTGTCTTTATAGCCCTTCAAATTTTTGAAGCTTCAGGATCCATAGACAACTGTGACCTTAAAAATTTCTTGTGGACAACAGAACTCTGTTGCCATAGTTCATTTTAATGCTATTTTAATTAGAACTGAAAGTGGGACATATATATATCATTTTGGGACCCAGGAATCTTTGCCTTTGGTCTCGGCGAGCAATGTGTTGCAATTTCTTTATTTCTGTTTATAATGTTTAATCCATATTAAATTCTGCTTCCTACAACATCACATTTGACTGATTTAAGGGGAAGTCACCTTTGCTCTGGAAGGCTGCATTTGATAATCTACTACTGTGTTGCAGTCATTTCTAGATGCTGGAAGAATGAGGAACAAAGTAATCCCAGTATGTTCCCCAAAGAGATTATAATACAAGCAGCACAAATGTAACTTTTTGTATTTAATCACTTATTCCAGCGTATAGTGGCACAAAATCAAAGATTTATTTATATTAGACAAGGCTTTTGGGAAGGATGCTTGTGATAGCTTCACTAATTTTTAACAGTACTCTGAAGGAGTTACCTGGAAGTGGCCTAACTTCAGAAAAGTCACATCTTTAATTCATACTCTCAAGGTTTACCATGCATTCTCATAGAATCATTCAATGGTTTGGGTTGGAAGGGACTTCAAAGATCATCTAGATCCAACCAGGACACCTCCCACTAGATGAGGTTGCTCAGAACCCCATCTAACCTGGCCTTGAACACTTCCAGGGATGAGGCTTCCACAACTTCCTGGGCAAACCTGTTTCAGTGTCTCACCACCCTCATAGCGAAGAATTTCTTTCTCATGTCTACCCTAAAACTCCCCATTTCCAGTTTGGATTCATTACCCCCTGTCCTCTCACTACAAGCCCTTGTAAAAAGTCCCTCCCTAGCTTTCCTGTAGGCATTTTGTAGTTGGAGTACTGAAACCAAGTAAAAATTGTACATATCCATATGCAATTGCATGTTAGTGCATGCACAAACACAAAATAGAAAGCTACTGCCAAAGTAAGTCATAGTAACTGGCTGATAAAGCCAGAAGAATTCAGAAACTCTTTAATTGAGTTACCTCCTTAAAATTGATTTGAGTTTTCTGGGTTTTCGTTTTTCTTTTTGGTAATTGATAGCAAAAATGCAATACTTGCTCTAAATATATTGATCTAAATGTATTTTACCACCAGTTTGCATAGCAGATGTTTTTATTTTGTTAACTGGCAAGCATGTGGCATATGCACCGTATACTTAAGTGAAAATGTTTGTATTGGGCTTAAGAACAAGATGAATGTTGCTAAAGTATTGTTATACCTGAAACTATTGATTGCAGGGAAGGAGGAGCTGCACAGACAGAGGTACTAGGCTAACAGTGAGGCAATGTATTGCTTTGGGGAAAACAGACTAAAACCAAGGGAAAGCAGAAAGAATGACAGTATGAAATTAATGATTTTCATTATAGGAAAAGAAAAAGTGGCTTTTTCAAATTCCATGCTTTAGTTAGGGATAGGTCTGTCTTGTAATTTCAGAAACTTAACACTTGAAGTTTTTGTTGCCTGACAGCAGGTACCTGTATTACTTCCTCAGTTGTACATTGAGGTAGTGCTGACAAGATGTGTATAGATGAAGTGCTTGGATTCTGTTTTGTTTAGAAAGCATAAAATCAAGTTTGCCCTCAGCTGTTCTAGGAATGAAGACTGATTGAGGAAAACCTCTAAATCCAGATACATCTTACTTTTTACACGTGATATAGTACTAAGTTTCTAGCCAGTAGCGTAATTGTGGGGGATCTTGGCAATTCTGAAGCTGGAATGCAAAGTTATGTCCTGCCAATGTAGTACAACAGTTGACAAAATGTGTTACACTTAAAACATTAGGCTTATAGTAAATAATTCTTTTTCATCTGTATTATCATGGATGATGCTGTGCTAGTTTTTATTTCAGGATGTATGGTGTGATGCTGGATTTCTTACCATTGTGAAACAATAGGATAAAACAAGCTCATAGCCTACTTGCTGTTGGCACGGATTATTTCCTTGCTCCTCTTTCTAAAAGCCCTGTTTTGTGGTCATGTCAAACTTGCCAGAATCACAATGGACCAAGGCCAAAAAAAAAAAAAAAAGAGAAAAGAAAAGGTTTTTTTAAAAAGAGCTATAATGTTTTGTCAGAAGTCAAAATGTGCGTTACTTGTGTTGGAGGAATGAACAGCTGATTTTGGCAGTTGCCATCAAATTGGTGCTTCCTGTTTACAGAACTCTCCGAGTCTCCGCAGAGCCCTGGGAATCCTTCCAGCTAGGGAATGCTTGGCTTAAACAGTTGAGTGCTGTTTAAACAGCAGGTGATGAGCAAACTAATGGCAGATGTGCTTCTCTCATCCTTTATCAGAGCCGGCTTACGATGGCTAATGCACAATTGTGGTTGAATTGGAGGCGAGAGAAATTAAATGTAGATTTTAAAATATTTTTTTTTTGTAAATCGAATGGACTTGATATCTTTAGTTGAAGAGCTCTGCAGGCTTGGTATGTGGTCAAAGAGTGGTGTTCTGTAAACACAAATACCTTCCAAACAGAAGAACAGAGGATTTTGTTACTCATCATTCCTTTCAAATGTGGCCAAGTTTGTGGAATGTAGACTTAGAGTAAATGTTTGTGTCATCTCACTGGCAGGAAATCTGCGCTTTTAACAATGGCAGTGTTACGAATTGTACTTTAAAGTTTCTTATAAAGTATTAGAAAATAATGAGCTGAACTACATAGTTGGAATCTGATATTTGTTCTTTCCTTAGTGGAAATATCTTTGTCTGATCTTAAGTTGTGCTTCAGTTCACAAATGAGCAGTGTCTGCAGAAAGGTGATAGCAGAAGGGTAATGCTGACACTTTCTCTTTTCGAAATTTTGTGTCAAGTACCTCTCTTGGGAGCAGGAGTTTGAATAGTTAGGAACCACAGAATATTAATTTCCCAATTAGGAGTAGTTACACTGGGTGGTGAAAAAAAGCCTAGGACTTAAACCAGTTACAGAATCACAGAATCCTAGGTGTTGGAAGGGACCTCAAAAGATCATCTAGTCCAACTCCCCTGCCAGAGCAGGGTCACCTAGAGCACATCACACAGGAACACATCCAGGCAGGTTTTGAATGTCTCCAGTGAAGGAGACTCCACAGCCTCTCTGGGCAGCCTGTTCCAGTGCTCTGTCACTCTCACAGTAAAGAAGTTCTTCCTGATGTTCACATGGAACCTAGTATGCTCCAGTTTGCATCCATTGCCCCTTGTCCTGTCACTGGACATCACTGAAAAAAGCCTGGCTCCATCCTCCTGACACTCGCCCTTTACATATCTGTAAACACTGATGAGGTCTCCCCTCAGTCTCCTCTTCCCCAAGCTAAAGAGACCCAGCTCCCTCAGCCTTTCCTCATAAGGGAGATGTTCCACTCCCTTCATCATCTTTGTGGCTCTGCACTGGACTCTTTCAAGCAGTTCCCTGTCCTTCTTGAACTGAGGGGCCCAGAACTGGACACAATATTCCAGATGCGGCCTCACCAAGGCAGAATAGAGGGGGAGGAGAACCTCTCTTGACCTCCTAGCCACATCCTTTCTAATACACCTCAGAATGCCATTGGCCTTCTTGGCTACAAGGGCACATTGCTGGCTCATGGTCATCCTCCTGTCCACCAGGACCCCCAGGTTCCTTTCTCCTACACTGCTCTCCAGCAGGTCAGCCCCCAGCCTGTACTGGTACATGGGGTTGTTCTTCCCCAGATGCAAGACTCTACACTTGCCCTTGTTGAATTTCATCAAGTTTCTCCCCTCCCAACTCTCCAGCCTGTCCAGGTCTCGCTGAATAGCAGCACAGCCCTCTGGTGTGTCAGCCACTCCTCCCAGTTTAGTGTCATCAGCAAACTTGCTGAGGGCACACTCTGTTCTCTCATCCAGGTCGTTGAATAGAACTGGTCCCAGTACCGACCCCTGAGGGACCCCACTAGTCACAGACCTCCAACTAGATTCTGTCCCATTGACTACAACTCTCTGACTTCTTCCTTTCAACCCGTTCATAATCCATCTGACTACCTGATCATCAAGACCACACTTCCTTAGCTTATGTATGAGGATGCTGTGGGAGAGTTACAAAACTGTCAGTGACTGTTGTTACACAGTGTTATTGTTATTTATACTGAAGTTTTCTGATGCTGCATCACTGTAAGCTTTGCAGTATCCTTTGTGGTTTTGTAACAGGAAGGATGCTACGGAAGCATTATGTCTTCATAGCACAGAGGAAAAGATTTGAGAAGAGACTGAAGTGATTCTGAAGTTCCATGTATTTCATCCACTGCAAGTTTACAATTTCACAAGTCGGTATTTGATGGTGGGCAGAATTGAATAGGTCTATTTGTTACCTGTACAGTGAAACCAGCTGACAAACTAACTTAACTAACATACATGGTGATTTTACACAAGGGATTGTCTAGGCCCTGACTGTCCTTCTTATCAACAGCATTGGGATTTTGTTGGGCAGTGGTATCCTCAGGTACTTAGTTTCTTAAAATCTGACCTGTAAAGATTGAAAGTACTGGTACTTTTCCTTGCATCTTCTTTAAAAATTCTGAACAGATGTTTTAAATTACTTATCATTAATATAAAGATATCTGGTTTCAGACAGCTTGTGCTTAAATATTTAACAAATAATAGTGCATTAAATTAAAAGCAGGCTCTGTTTAGTGTTTAAATATTCCTCTGTTTATTTAAATTGTTATCTTGAAGCTTAGTGGGTTACATTGCAGAAGCAGATTGGTGAACAGCTTCACTTTAAACACATTCTGTACACAAGCTCACAAAGGACAGTAGTATAGGTGATCTATAGCTTATTGACCTGAAAAGAACTGATTTTTACTCACCTTATAGCAGGAGAAGATTTAGAACTGTTTAGCTGCACTCCGTTGAAAATGGGAGGTGCTCAAGGGCTTAATTGGTTGCACCATGCCACAGTCAGTATTTAGGCCAAACTTCTGAAGACTTTGAAATCTAATGTAAACAATGAAGCTGGTAATGGTTTCTCTACTCTGGAAGAGTATAAATGTGAAACATCTGATGAGCAGCTGGTTAGTCCTTTAGCTGGGTAAGTGTAAGTAAAACACTTTACAATTTAGTATCAAATCTATCCTAGGCTGGATCTGTCCAGTAGCTATAAATTATTAAAAAATCAACTCTTATCAATCACGTGCTTTGGAGTAGGTGAACTTCATTATGGGATAAGTTTAATTTGCAAGAGATAGAAGAAAAATACGTTCTTCACTTGTAGCTGTAGATCCTCCAGAGGAGGGCTGAAGGTTGAGGTCAGTATTTGCCTTAGCACTTGTGAAATCTCTCTGTTCTATCCCAGGTCTGAGGCTGAACCTGGGTCTTGGTGTTCAGTTGTAGTTGCTCTTTCAGAACTTGGTGAATCTGTGAATGTGGAGCTGCTAGGAACCTCTTTGCTTATATTTAGGAGATAATTAGTGCAGATTAATAACGTACAAGATATATAAATAAAAAAACTTCTTTATGTCAGATAGCAATAACAAAACAGTTGAGTTTTGAAAGAGGGAAATGTGTTTTATAAAATATGATTTTGTGACTGGGGGAGGTGAGGATTAAACCAGAACTACTTAAAGTTTATTTTTGTTTGATTTTTCTTCATACTCCCTTTTTTCTGGTGGGACCGGTCACTGCTAACAGACTGCAGTTAATGCTGTAGGTGAAGTTCTGCTTTGGATTTGTTCATGCCGCATTCTTCAGCATCATGCCAGTGTAACTCAGTGAGTTTCATGAGGCTTAAAATGGTATAAAAAGCCCTGGGTTTTGTAATTTTGTCATTAGCAAGCTATTAGATCAAAGATTTGTCTAGCAATTCTATTTTATTGCAGTAAAAAAAAAAAATATGAATTTTTAGCTAGTAGGCATATTTTATTTTATTTTTTAGCTGAATTTTTAATTATGCAGCAAGATCTGTCATTCTTAAAAATACAGAGAACAAAAATTATGAAGCAGTATAGGAGTCAGATTACTTTTTTCTTTAATGAGAAACCATTATGATTTGAATATACATGGCTGTATTTCAGTAGCACCTTTTTTCTTCCTGTTTAAATGTTAATTAAATGTAAGGTATATGAAAAAATGCCATTACCTATATTGTTATTTTTACAGAAGCCTGCACTACAATTTTTTTTTTTTCCAATGGCTTGGCTTTATCAAAATTATTTTTGTAACTAAATTACTGAAATATGTTCCTAACCTTGAAATTCACAGTGTTTGGGTAACACTCAAATTAATTTCTATGTACAGTGCATGGATTGTGTTTAGAAATAAAGTATAATACTACTTCCTACCACTATTTTTGCTGATTTAGTAACAGATGCATGGTATTCAGCTGTCTAGAATCTTGCTTCACATACACTTACTCATTTGCACTGTATCACTGTGTTAAAACACACTTTTTAGCATAAGTATAATCCTAAGTAATAAGGATTCTGCATATGCAGAAATACCTTTGTTTAAAATAATAATGTATTTTAATCCATCTTTAAACTTTTTAAGAATTGCTTTAGTTGGAAAATAAAATACTTACTCTGTTTTAAAGAATGTGCTGTTCAGTGTGTATTTAATTTGGCTTATAATGTGACTTCTAGTGGAAGAGAAACAGTCTCTCTCAATTTACTGTTGTGTAGATGTAGGTAACTGTTTTTTACTGGCACTTTTTAGAGGTTAATTCATCACAATTTAGCCAGTGCAGTGAATTGGAGGTACAAACTATATTGTTGTTCATTTTGCACTGAGATAGTTTTGCTGAAATTGCTGGTGAAAGCAGTTTGAAGAGATGAGGGTGTAGTCAGGCAATTTGCTTCTGATGATTCTGTGGATGTCAACATTCAGCAGAAGTGGGAAAGAGATGACTGGTGGAAGTAGTGTGGGTGAGAACCATTGCAGGGGTTTTGTAAATGACTGTGTTTGTCCTCATTTCCTGTTTGTTTGGAGATCAGAAGAAGGGATATGTTCTTGTTTCAGACCTTTTCTCCTTTCCAGATTAATGTTCATTTTGCAGCTGATGATAAAATGATGTAGAAGATTAAACACTGGCTCTGTGTTGTTCTTTAAAAAAAAAAAAAAAGCTAACGCTGACATTGCTAAATCTCAGTAATTTCTTGAGCTGCAATTCTACTTTGGCTCAATCTCTAGTGCTCAGTCTCTACAGCTCCAAACCATGGCTGGCTATAACAAGAAAGCCAACGTGATCCCATAATTTTCATTGTTGTGTTGTTGTACATTTCTCAAGGTGCTATAAATGTCGATAGCCTGTAGGTTCTGGGTTGTGATGTTGTGCACCACTGGGCAAATGACACTGTGTTTCTGTCTGTAGGAGAGATAATGCATCCCATCTTTGCATTGTTTGCATAACACAAACTTTTAAGACATTTCCAGGTTTAATTCAGAATACCCGCTACAAGTCACTCCAAAACATTTTACTCATCTCTGTATCCCCCCAGTACTACCACTATGGTCAATTCTTACAAAGTTAGTGCAGTAAAAACCTGCTCTTGTTTGTTCTTACTCAAGGAGCCCAACTTCTGTTACTCTTAAAGGAGTCAGCTTCTTGCTTATCTGGTGTGTTTTATGAGTGCTTATTTGAAAAGTATACTTTATCATGCTTTTATCAAGTGCAGCACTGTTACATTAATCTCTGTGAGTTACCTAGTTGAAATAACAAAAAAGTGGCAATGAACTTCAGCAGAGGCTGAATTAATACAGTCACTTTTCTAGCTTTTGAGTGTTTAGCGTGGGCTTCAAAGCCTTTGAAGTCTGTGGGCTGGTAATAAAGCTTCCATGGTGCATAATCATTGAAATAAGTAACTTGGTTCAGAAAACAATTGTGTACTTATTTAGGGCAATACAATAAGCAGCATGTATAAAGTTGATAAATAAATGCTATTTACTCTGACAGAACAGGGCTTCTCTTGAGCATAGTTGTGCGTGTATAGGTAGATCATCTCTGGATGAAATTGTAGCTTAAATTGTAAGCTTAAATTTTTGTCTTACGTGCTTGAAACTCAAGTTCTAAATTACATTTTTTTTAAACCCCTTTTTAAAAAACTTCTCATGAAACAAATACTGTGAGTGAGTACTTTTCTCATTCTGTACTCCACTGAAGAAGGTGAGTGTTTTCTTCTTGCCAGGAGATCCCTGCAAAAGTGAAAGGATTCTGATGAAAATGTGGTGTTACATGTTTTGCTGCAGACTCCACATGGAAGGAAATATACTGCCAAATCTTCTCGTTAAGTTTAAAAAAAGAGAGCTTAGCATGTACAAGTTATTGAGATTATTGAAAATTTCATCAGTGATGATGGCACATAGTTGAGAAAAATACTGGAAAAAATGAAGAAATGTGTGATTGGTTTATTTACAAACTTCTCTTTCCTCTACTGTTTCCTGAGTATGGGAGAAAAAAACACAAGTAAAAAAAAAAAAGTGATTAACCCAATGTAAGCACTTCTAGAAGCAGACATTAGTGGCATCAAGTCTATAATCAGCATTTGTTGTCTGCTTTTGTGCACATTCAAACTGTCTTAGTGTTTTAGCATGGCCTTAAATATGCTATCTGCTTTAAATCATGTTTGCTGGCAGAGGTCTGAAGTAAAACGTTTTAACCATTCTACTTAAAGAGATTATGGCTATTTTTCACCAGAACCTTGAAAGAACCTTTCACAACCTTAGCCAGCATTTGGTTAATGTGGTGAAAGTATAAGAGAGATACTTTTTATCTTGGAAAGCACAGAGTAAAAGATTTTTATTTGGGTAGTAAAACTTGCAACTTCCCAAGCCTTGCATTGGTTCACAAGGGCTTTGTCACAGTGTGTAATACTGTAGGTGTAATTGGTACCTAGAAATGGTTCTTGTACAAAGTAAGTGGCACTTTAAATATAATATCTGTTTGTATTAAATCAAATAAGTTCTTACTATTTGTTAAGCACGCCACATTTATTATTTTCCTGCAATATGGGCTTCTATTGTAATGACAACCTTGTATCACCTTTGAATGTGGCTGCTCTTATGTCAAGAGAAAATGTGGTGAAGCTTTTAGTTTTCTTACAGTAAAGCTGAAAATTAGTTATTATTGGGGTTTGTTTTGTTGTTACTTGCATTAAAGGAGTAATTTTAATAATACAAATAGCTGTGGGCAAATTGAAGAGGCTGATGAGCAGATCCATTCTTGCAGCCAGCAAATCCTTTTTCCATGTCTGTGCACTAGATGTAGTCTACTAACTTATATAAAATAAAATAATTGAAAAGAAATATATTAAATGCCTCTTTAAATTTGAGCTATTTGAGCTTAAGTGCAAGGATTTGGTTAATTTTGTGGCTCAAGACATTTTAAATCATACATAGGTCATACTGTTGTTTCCACATTTAAAACTATAGGAATATAATTTCAAATTACAAACCAGAAAAAGAATACTTAGACTTGATTCCCTTCCAACCCAAACTATTCTATGATTCTGTGATTCAGCTAACTTTAAAACTTTTCCAGCCTCTGATAGATGATGTTTTATATCATATGTCTCAAATTAACAACAGAAAAGCCACTTTAAAAAGTAGGATGTGTTTTGGCTTTTCTGCTAATATTCATAAAACAGCAAGGAAGACAGTCTGTAGCAGTTTGATGTCTCTGTACAAAGTGCTTTAAATTGGGAAAAATGAATAAACTGTAAAAGTGACCCAAATTTGCTTGATTTTTTTCATATGTGGCCATCTTTATATTAATTATAGTACAGAAATAACTAAATATTGAGACTTTTTTTTCAACTTCACACTCCATTTTTCATTATTATATCTTCCTTGATCCAAGAACAAATGAGCATTCAGAAATGTGATTTCCCTTTTTTTTTTTTTTCTATTCTATGTAGCTATTTTTCCTTTCTTGATTATTGGTAGGTTAGTAGATTACTATTTCAAAAGTTATTTATTAGAAACACTAGAAAAAATAAAGCTGATGCTTCTGTAAAAGCAGTGCATGACCTGGTCGTCTTTTCAATATTTAGTGACAAGATTAAAGGGGAAAGGAGGAAAAATGAAATAAAAAAGTATGCAAAAAACTATTCCTATTGCAAATTATTCTCCCCAACCATTTTACCTAGGTTCACCTTTTCTAGCCAATGAAGATGGTGTACTTGGAGGTGTGATAGTTCTTCGGTCATGCAGGTGTTCAGCAGAGCCTGCATCATCACAGGAAAAGCCGACTTTACTAGGTAAGAAATTCTTACTTGTTTTTACTTGAGCTAGGTGCTAACTCAAAGTGAAAGATGAAATAAAAACTGTCTGTGCATGTTTTCAATTGTTCCAGGGCCACAGAGGAGAGAAAAAAATGAAATTGAGACGCTAAAACTCTAGAAAGTGAAATAACACTATTAGCCTTGTTCTCTAAAACTGGGGAAAGAACGTTCTCTCTTACTTGGTATTTCTGAGCAGAATTGTGATTCCAAGGGTTGTGTGGGTTCCTTCTGAAATCATGGCATAATAGTGATGGTTGCTTGTGGCAAGACAGGGTATGCTTCTTGTAGAACAAATTGCATTTTTAGCTAGGAGAATAATACATATGACTTCACTGCTTCTCCGTGGTTTATATGCAAAAAATACTACCTAGAAAGATCTTTGTTCCTGTTTTTTGTAGGATAAAAGGAAAAATTTGGAGAATAGACTTACAATTTGAAAGGGAAGTTGGTTTATGGTTAGAAGTTTTTTTGTCATGCCCAGGAAAATCTGTTCCGATAAGTTGCAGTTACTGTTTGCATACACAGACAACAGGAGTACTTGCTGTTTACATTGAGATCAGCAGAAATCCATATTTCCCTTCCATCAGTAGCTCACTGGTTAAAAAGGCTCTGAGCTTTACAACCCTTCAGCCCTGTTTACATCATAGAAATGAAATCCTCATCTGTCTTGCTGCGTTTCAATGGAACAAGTGTATGATCCTGTCATGCAGTTTGTTGCAGAGAACCCACTAGAGAACTGAATGCTGTAGACTACTAGCAGAGGTGGGTGGAAATACAACCCAGAGACAGTAAAGCCCGTATTCCTCTTTGAAAGCGGGGGTTTGGGACTCGGGGCATATAAATTACTACAGCATGACACTTGTACCATCTCCTTTCCTGCAGTGCTTCTCAGTTGTGGGCATATATGTCTCGTATTGCTATGTGATTATTGGGTTGCATGGACCTGATACATACTTACATTATGCTACCAGAATTAAAGTTGTTTTCTTTTGTATAATTCTCTGCTTTATTGTTTTTTTCCCCAAGTGTTTCATGAATCACTGTCAGTAGCATTACAAATTTGAAGTAGCTTTCATATCTTTTAAGATCTGACATGACATATTTGATGCCCTCAATTAACTTTGTGAATTAAGGCAGGTCATAGCATCTCACCCACTAATTCTTGAATTGCATAACTTCTTTTTAATCTGTAGGCTCTTGTTTAGAAAGACACCTCACCTTTCTTTTAATTAATTACTGCTTTTGTCCCACTAAATCCTAACATTGTATCACCAGAGTTTACCTGCTTAGAGCCAGCCTGGAGTAGCAGGCGGAGCGTGTGCTAAAGGTGAGCAGGCTGTGGATGTGGTCTGCCTGGATTTCCGTAAGGCCTTTGACACTGTCTCCCACAGCATTCTCATGAAAAAACTGGCTGCTCATGTCTTGGATGGGCGTGTGCTCTGCTGGGTAAAACACTGGCTGGATGGCCGGGCACAGAGAGTGGTGGTGAATGGAGTTACATCCAGCTGGTGACCATTCATAAGTTGGGTTCCTCAGGGTTCAGTGTTGGGATCACTTCTTTTTAACATCTTTATCAGTGATCTTGATGAGGAGATAGAATGCACCCTCAGCAACTTCACAGACACTAAGTTGGGAGGGAGTGTTGATCTGCCTGAGGGTAGGGCAGCTCTACAGAGAGACTTGGACAGACTAGATCGATGGGCTGACGTCAACTGCATGAGCTTCAACAAGGCCAAGTGTTGGGTCCTGCACTTGGGCCACAACAACCCCATGCAATGATACAGGCTTGGGGAAGAGTGCCTGGAAAGCTGCCCAGCAGAAAGGGACTTCGGGGTGCTGATCGACAAGTGGCTGAATGTGATCCAGCAGTGTGCTTAGGTAGCCAAGAAGGCCAGTGATATGTGGCAAGCAGGTCTAGGGAAGCGATCCTCTCCCTGTACTCGGCATTGGTGAGGCCACACCTCAATACTGTGTCAGTTTTGGGCACCTCAGTACAAGAAGAACATTGAGGTGTTGGAGCAGGTGCTGAGAAGTGCAACAGAGGGCCTAGAGAACAAGTCTTATGAAGAGCAGCTGAGGGAACTGGGACTATTGAGCATAAAGAAGAGGAGGCTGAGGGAAGATGTTTTCAATCTCTACAACTACCTGAAAGGACATTGTAGAGAGGTAGGTGCTGGCCTGTTCTCACAAGTAAATAGTGATAGGACAAGAGGGAACGGCCTAAAGCTACACCAGGGGAAGTTTAGGTGGGACATTAGGAAAAAAAAATTCTCTGGAGGGTTGTCAGGCTGCCCAGGGAGGTGGTTAAGTCACCGTCCCTGGAAGTGTTTAAAAATCATAGAGATGTGTTGTATGGGAATATGGTTTAGGGGTGAACATAGTAGAGTAGGGTTAAAGGTATTTGTATAGTATGGATTGAAGATAATTTGTGTAACACTTAAGTACTCAGTGCATAGAATAATGAAATTTCATGTCTTTACTGCAGGGATTATAATTTTTTAAAAGTATTGAATCAAATTGCAAGGAAGAGATTTATTAGATGATTGAAAATATGTGAAATGTTTAACGGTAAGTATATACTTGAGGTTTTTCATTGTCATTCCAGTCCTTGTAGTAGCTAGCAATAACCATATTTTGCACTAGTACATGCTACCTTTGGTGGACAATGTGGAAGGAAAAAATATTAAAAACTGAACAGGAATATGCCTAGAGTTATCAAAAGCAAAGAAATAATATTCTGAGGATATTTAACCTGAACTGTTGCCCAACTATTCAAAATTTAATTATAAGATTAAATTTGTTTCAGAAAAAAGAAAATTATTTCACTTACAGTTGAACCTTTAGGGTGTTAGGGAGGGGTTGGCTGCGTCAAATGTTGTTATGTTGTACTGAACACACTTCACTCCCTGAAAGCTTTGACTAACCTTTGGCAGTATCAGTCATGAATCTATTATGGGGGAGCAAAGCACATAGCTAAATGAAGTTTATATTTCTTTCATGATGATATCTACGTATCTGTCAGAATCTTCAAGTCTTGCTGGGACTGTCTAAACTTTGATCTTTACTCTGGGTTAATTGCTATGCAAGGATGAATGGTTCAAAGGATAAGCGTACTCAGCATGCTGTGACCTTCATCGACCATATTAAAGGAGTGTGAGGAGTAGGAATGAATAAGAGTTAAAACCATCTAATAATGCTTTTTGCAGCATGTGAAAGTCTCTCTCTAAAGAAATACCTGGAAATAGCTTTTCCTTGTATCTTGAGTAACTCATGTAAGACTCCTTCTGTAATCCAAAGGAAAAATTTATACTTTGGTGCAATTTTTTTAAACCTTTTATAATACTATATGGAATACCCTAAATTCTGATCTTCCTTTGTTTTTCCTCATTCCAAATGATGTACTTAATGAACGCAAAGAAAAATGGCTGTGACATAGAGCAATACAGTGTGGCAATTTATAAAGCTTCAGTGGACAGGAGCTAACCATGAGTACTGTGCTCTTTGTCTGAATTTTGTGTTGCAACTGAGTAGGGGTGTGTGTATATCTAAAGATAGCTGTATTTTTCTCAGGGAATTAAAGATCACTGTAATAGGCTGTTTAAATGATTGATGAATCAGGACATGTAACTTCAAAACACCACCTTTCTGGATCTACACGTTAGTAGTGTTTAGTTTTCTTAGTCATTCTCACTAGATACACAACAGTTGAGCTTTAACATTTATACCCTAAATTAGCTGTGAGTATACTGTACCAGAGAGCTGATGCTGTGTAGCTAGTGCTAGAAGTCTGGGTGATCAGATCTGAGAGTGCTTTGATGAGGAAGCCAGAATCAAAATAGGCTCATTTCTTCTTCATCTTTCTTTTCCGGTCTTGTGTTTGGGGAGCTTTGAGGAGCTCCCAGCCCGCTCCCCAAAAGAATGGTTTGATTGCATATGCTCTTGATGTAATTCAGCATACTTTGGGGACCAGGTCTTACTCTAATTTTGCCAAGCATCTTTCTTGCAGAGGTCTCTCCCATTTCTTCTGCAGGATTATTTTGCTTTCACCAAATGGCTTTCCTGCCTGCTTTATATCTTCAGTTCTCATCTTGCAGACTTTACTACTTCTGCATATTTTCCTGTATCCTATTTGTGCAGCTAAACCACAAATCTCCATTTACCCATTGGTAGTTACTTATTATGTATATATTTATGCTCTGTTCTGTGAAATGAAAAAAACAAGTCAAATACTTGTTACTGGTTGTTCTGTTGATAGTGTTACAATTCTATGGAATCCTTGTGTGCCATCTGCGTTTATGCTATTGTAGTATGCTTCTATCTGGGTTCAGGACAAGCAAGTGCAAATTACATATGCTTCTACTTTATGGGTAGAACCTAACTGCTTTAAAAGTAGGTGCTTTTACCTGTAGTTGCAGTTGATATATTTCTCATCTAGGAGGCTCTATATCTATTGAAGTAATACTTTTATTCTGGGTATTATTTCTGCAGTGCGTGACTGCAAAGAGTGCAGGAAAATCTTTTTTTTTGAGATTGAATTATTCTTGTAGGTAGATTCTCTAAGTTTGGTTTTTATCCTTTTACAAACTATATTTTAAACTGTACCTGTTTATCAAGATTCTAGTCCTGTTAAATTATGTATTAAGTTTTAATCTAACACATTTTTTGTGACTTCTTGCATTTCCTTTATAGTGGAATTTCTATGGAGCCATACAACAGAGAGCATGTGTGTAGGATATATGTCTGCACAGGATGGCAAAGCTAAGGTAAGCCATGAGAAATAGGCTGTAATACAGTAGAATGAATTGCAGAAATTAAGGAGAATATGAAATAACAATAATGAAATATATGAGAAATATGTCTTTAAGAGAATGGAAAATGTAAAAGGTGCATAAATAGTTAAATGTGTTTATTGATTGGGCATTTCTAATTCCTTTTTTTAAGTTGCAGCCATTAACAAACCTATTCTGACATATGTATAATGTGAGGAAAAGGTGCCACAAACACATGTCCATTCCTTCTGTAATTGTATCGGTATAACTTTACCCAGTGTGTTTCAGTTACAATGGCTATTTAGGGTGGTAAGGTATTTTTCTGAGGGCAAATCTTCTTTCAGATAAAGCAATTGCACCATCAAGGAAGAAGGGAGAGGATATAAAACAAACTTGAAGCTAGTTTTGAGAATAGCGCCTGTCATAAAAAATTGGATATTAACATCTGTTTTCACTTTTTTAGGGCCTGATAAGTTGCGTTTTTTTGAGTGAGAGAAATAATATCCTAAAGTTTATTTTAGCAATGGAAGCTGGAAAAGTCCTTAACATCAAGATGAAGGAGTAGGAATTAGCCAAGAGGATGAGCTGCCTATTCTTAGGAATGTAGCATTCGAGGGAGAGAAAGCAGGCATTGTGATGTAGGAACTACAGTGTTTAGGAGAGGTGTTAAAACAATGAGAGTGAACTGAAGAGAAGCTGCAAGCAGAGACAATAATAATTTATGTAGAGATTTATACATGTATAGCCATAAAAATTCAAGATTGAGAGTGAACAATCAGAACTAGTTAAAGGAAATGACAGAAGTAGTGGAAAGAGCTAATGTCAGAAAGCCCCCTGACATGGTTAAAAGTAACGGGGGAGGCAGGGGTGTTTTCTGGAATACTTGCACATTGTGGAGGAGAAGCCAAGAAGTTTGTACCAGCAGATAAGAGCAAGAAAGTCACCCAGTATTTTGATGGAAGGAGTAATATTCAAGCCTGGAAAAGGAAAGTATTTGAGTGCTGGGGTACATTGATTCTGTCTGGAAATGGCTTCTTGTGTATCTGCTGAAGAGGAAGGTTTAGTCATCGGCAATGGCAAAGGAGCAGACTACAAAACCAAAACCTTTCTCTCATTTTTCTTCTTTTTCCTGTGTTTCATTTGAGAGAGGATGCAAAGGAGGAGTGGGCAAGATAATAAATGAATGTAGAATGAAGGAAATTGACATCAGATATTTTAATCAGCCAGAATGGTGTTATGTGCTGGTTAAAGCACTGGGAATGGATAAGTTCATCCTCAAGGAGTAAAATGTATAGAAAAATAGACAAGAATGCCCCAGAAGGAGGAGGAAGATAAAAAGCAGCTGGTGAACAAAATGCTGGTAGAGGTGTTAGTGAAGTACACACTTTCATGACTTATACTCTGTAGCTCTTTCCAGCTCTGTATAAGCTCTGTAGTTATCCATGGAACAGAGTGTGGTTCTACTTGTTTTCTTAATATTTATTTGAGATGTATTAGAAAAGAATCTAAAACTATAAGCTCAGCCCAAACTGAATGAAACTATAGCAAGCTCAGCTGCACATGTTATAGTATTCGCTAGTTGGTTTTTTAAAATCGTCATCCTGTGTTCTAAGTGAAAGAGGGAGTTACTAGAATGTGCAATGCTAAATTATTCCACTGTGCACACCTGCCTCTGGCTTACACTGCAAAGCTAAAAATATTATTGCTTCTTCCTGGTAGTGTCTGTCTAATTAATAAATACATGCTAAATATGAAATCTTTTGGGTAATGAGCTCTGGCATGACAGTGCCATGGCCAGAGATGTTTTCCTATTCACAGTTGCAACATTTAACATCTGGTGTGTGTTGTTTTCATACTGCTGGCATATTCTCCAGCTGGTAATCTTGGTTGTGCTGACAGACACAGCTGCTCTTCCTGGTTCACTTTTAAATTATGTTTTTGACCTTCATTGAAGAGTTAATCCCCCTCCCTTTCTTCCTCCTTTGAGTTTGCGGCCACAAATGCTTTCCAGAGAAAAACCACAAATGCTTTTGCTGCTGAGTTCTGTTGATCAAAAAAAGTCTTGTGTCATAAAAGCTGGAATTTTATTCTGCTACAACTTGAACTAAGTTATAGATGGAAAACTGGGTTTGAAATAGAACACAATGTATTGTGAGTGAAAAAAAAAAAAAAAATCCCTTCTCTTTAATACAGTAACTGGTTTTGTAGAATTAATTTTGAATGCTTGCCATGAAGGAATAATCATATAAGAATTCATAAAAGTGTAAAATACCATTTGTTTATGAGTACCATAGCAAAACGATCAGGCAGCAGCTTGTAAGGAAACATCCAGCTTTCCTGTTTTTCTAGCATGGTAAAGAGCTCCAGTTTTTCTTTCTTTCATCAGTGTAGGACTCAAGTTTTATTCTTAAACTGAGAGGTTGTCATGGTGGCTGATTTTGGGCTGCTTCAGTTCAATGAACAGAAAAACATTTTTATAGCAAGACTTTTAGAAAGTGAGAAGGGTTTTTAGTGTCTACTGTTATGAATTAGACTTAGATTAGAATCATAATTATATAAAGGAGTACCTACCAAAAGGAAAAAAAGAAATCCTGCTTTATAATCGTATTGTGATTCTTTGTGCGTTGGCGGTTAGTGCATTTCATAACAGGACCTCGCTCCTGAACCCCACACAAAGATTGTGGTGATGTAGGAGGCCTTTCCTACAAAGCACTTAGACATTTGCAAGACAGATACCAGCTCACCCACAGACACTGGTAGGCTTGGGAGGTGGGATCGTTCTGAACCAATTAATCAGCATCTCTTTTAAATGACAGTGGAACAGGAAAGTGGGATGGAGACCCAAAGTGGTTTTTACATCCTGACTTGCCAGAGCTTCTGGCTGTGAACTCTGTGAGCTCTCCAGGTACTGATTTGAAAGCATCCTTGCAGCAGGGGTTTCTTTCCTCCTGATTTGGGAAAGACTGGGTTCTGCAGCCAACCAGTAACCTCCAAACCCTGGACTGCCAGCCTAAATGTATAAAATGGCTGAGCCTGCAAGAACGGTAACAATTTTGCACTGTGACTAATTGTTAGATTTAAAGCATATTTTACAGAAGGGTACCTAGTCTTTTTTTTGAAAACCAGTTGCCTGGAAAAGTCACTATTTCCTTTTGAATGTTGATTTTAAATATTTAGTTGAACGTTACTGTGGAGGCTTGCCAGAGGAATGAAGTTCACATTGGATTGCTGACAGAGTTATCTCTGGTTTCCTGTTTTAGTACTTGTCTTTAGTGCTTTCTTATCACTGACAGTGTTTCAGCTCCTCCACTACTGACAGCAATGTCTTCTTCATTGCCTGCATAGTGGATATCTCATTGACATCCCTCTGATTCTTAGGGCCTTGAACCCTTGCATCACTGCCACAAACAGCTGATCAAGGCATATCCTTGCTGGTTCTAAAAATCTAGTTGTAATATTGAATGTAATTAAATTCAGTTGCCAGTTTAAGTCTCTCTTTGGCAGATATTAAGTTCTTAGACCATTAATCACTAAGCTTTATGTTATGGCAGGTTTTAATATCGCAAAGCTACATATGCCATTCTTTCAATTTTTAATTAACTAAATTCAAACTGCTTTGCAAGTTATGGGGTAACAGTAGCAGAGTGTTGCATATTGCTGTGCTTGAAAACAGCCATCAGCAACTGCTGTCTACATCAAATGTTGTGGTTGCAGTATGCAAACAGAAACTTTATCTTTGGCAGTACATTTCATTTTCCAGGATGAAGTAGTGGACAGAGAGACCACTTCCAGTTCACTTTTCATGTTGAGATGTTAAGTGTCGTAATCAGATTTGTCTTTATTAACACTGGAAAATTTAGCAAAATTACTTCCATGTTTGAAGTGATACATATGACAAACACTGATGGTAGAGATTGTTGCTGATTGTCTGATGATTGGCTTCTGTATCTCACTTTGTGAGTACAAAGTCCCTGAAAGCCCTTTGTCAGGAGAAGGGCAGTTATCCAGTGCTCATTGGGTGAAGAAATATATCTGGGAAGAATCCTAATTTTAAATTCAAAATTAGTGGAAAAATTTACTATTTAGTTAACAGAAATACTAAGTTAAATAATTCGGTCATTCATTTCAGACTACAGAGAAAGTCTTTTAACTTATTGAAACAGGAAAAAATATATGTCACTGTTATCCTTTTTTTATTTCTTTAATCTGAACTCTTGTCTGAACACTGGGGAATCAGTCAGAACTTTTCACTTGAAAAGAACTCTGTGCATACAGTAAAGCATCCAGTTCTTTCATAAAAAATAAGGTGTTTATATTTGTTGGAAATAACCTTCAGTGCTAAGATAACAGTCAAAATATTTGGCTTGTAGACCTTCACAGAAATCATGGGCTCTGAGATGGGAAGATAAGTCCAGTGTTTTGGGTTGGGTTCTTGAATAAAGCCAGTAGCTCTGGAACTCTCCTCATATTTGGCCAACATATCTTAGAATAGAGCAGATGTGCTGGTTTGGTTCTGTCAGGGTTTTGGTAGTGGGGGAGGGGCCCCAGGGGTGGCTTCTGCAAGAATCTACTAAAAGCTCCCGCAGCTCAGGTGGCCAAGGCTGAGCCATTAGAAAGACAAAAGATGGGCCTCTGTGATTAACATATGCAAGAACTGATATAATACCTGAAAGCAGAGAGAGCAAAGAAGAGCTGAGCTGGAGAGGTGAGAGGAGTG
Organism: Apus apus; assembly: GCF_020740795.1. Lineage (NCBI taxonomy): Eukaryota > Metazoa > Chordata > Aves > Apodiformes > Apodidae > Apus > Apus apus. The sequence goes on along the minus strand of NC_067284.1, from coordinate 50,410,130 downwards.
CCAGAGTGGAGATCCCAAGGTTGGTGAGGAAGAAGGGGAAGGAGGCTCCTGAGCAGAAGATCCCCTGCAGCCCGTGCCCTTTGTCTCAACCCATGAGCTTCTAGTAGTTGACCTTTGTTCTCCCCATCTTACAGTGGGGGGGGTTGGAGGGGGGCAGGCTGGGGGGTGAGTGAGCGGCCAAGTGGCTGGTTCTTCGTTGTCGAGTTAGGCCCAAACAATGACAGTAGAGAAGATGGGTTTATGTATTCAGGTATGCAAATATAAATGCAGTAACCTGACTTAGCACCTGCAATTCACAGTAGTAAAAAATCTCATTTTAAGATACTTGGCATTATTTTAGAATACATCTACAGAAGCGCTGAGCTGAATAGATGATTGGTTAGTATATGGCTTTAGACTGTCTAAATACATCTTTGAATGGCATAGAGAGAAAAAATGCTTTGGTTTTCAACTTCCTTAAAATTTGATACTATGTTTTCTAATGCATTATATAAATGTTTTTAGATATAGAAATAGTGTACAGCAATATCCTTAACCCACAGAACAAATTTGAGCTTAGAAAGCCTCTCCCCTCTCCCCATTTCAGAAAGCAAGTTGCACTTGGAATATTCTGATAACAGCAGTTGCCAGTATTTTGTGGGGCACCTTCTCCTGTCATGTGGCAGGTGCACATTCAAAATGTGGGAGACAGTGCAGCAGAGGATGGCTATTGCTGCCAACATGGGCCTAGGAAATAAACTGAGAATAGGTGGACAGATGGTTCTCATGGTGGAAGCATGTATCTAGCTAGAAAGCAAGCTTTTAGGCCTCTGAGTGATTCTGAACTTCTGAAGAATACATGGGTTTTTCTTTAAGGAAAAAGGTGGTAGAAAGCAATTCCATTAAGTGTATGATGTCCTTGGTTTTTCATTACACTTCATCTGAATAGAGTAATGAACGGAAAAAGTTTTTTTATAAATTATTCTGTCCAAAGCACATCCTGAGCACGTAATAAGAAAGTTGAGCGCATGAGGTACTCCCTAGATTTGCTTAAGAACTGGATGTGCTGCCATCTGGTAGTTGCACTCTGTCTTTTTGGCACTGTTTGATTGACTTCAGTTTTCTCCTGCAGCACTCTTTGTCTTTTGGCTTAAATTTTATATTCATTTTACACTGTATGCTTTTAATGCAAAAAAAAAAAAAAATTTGTTTTGACAAACTAATATCTTTATGTGAATAAAAGGAGGAGATTAGCTCTTTGCAGACTAAAAAAAAATTATCTTTTTGGTATTAGTTGTCCTCAAGGTTGTGTCAGAATCTTTGCCTATGAGACATGAAGTAAATCTTGGCGCAACTTGTAGTTTGTTGGTTTTTTAAAAAAAAAGGTAGACTAAAATACATAACTGCAAAAGTAGATTAAATTTTCCTGACAAAAGAAAAGAAACCACATATCGTACATGTAGCAGTTAACACTTACTCCAGGGCAGAAAGACCAGTTAGTTTTGGACTTGAAGAGTAGTGGGAAACATTACAGTGAGCATCAAAAGTGACTGAAAGATAGGAGTGTTCCACAGACAGTGTCTGCAGTGCTGGGGAAGGGGTGTCAGTTGCTCCATGCCTTTGGTTTGGTTAGGAGGCAAAGAGGGAAATGTGTTTGGATGGGAAGTAGACAGAGCTAGAATCAGTGTCTAAAGGCTGGTTAGCTTGTTTGTGCTTTATGGAGGGATGGGTGGGGGAAGCAAAATCAAGTACTTAAGCTGTGACTTGGGTCTGGAAGGCTCGTTAGCCGGATCCTAACTCCAGGTTAGAGGGAGCCTGGGAGCAGGGCGGTGGAGGCAGTGGCGCCTCGTCCTCGCTTCCCCCGGCGTTAGGGGCTCCCCGTGGGGCAGGGCAAAGACTGGTTGGCGATCATTGGAGCTTGAACACTGGAAGACTGGGGGAGTAGCTGAACCTTCCATGGCTTTCTCTCCGGAGGTGCCCAGTGATGGCATAGGTGAGGCGAGGAACAGGTTGAGCAGGGAGGTTGTGGTTGCCTCCTCCCTGGCAGTGTTGAAGGGTAGGTTGGACGTGGCTTAGAGCAACCTGGTCTAGTGGGAGGTGTTCCTCCCCATGCAGGGGGGTTGGAACTAGATGATTTATAAGGTCCCTTCCAATCCAAACCATTATATGATCTAGCATTTACCTTTTTTCCCTTTGAGCTGTGGACATGAGGTTCCTCTTTTAAGCAGTAGACAAAGATCTGTGTTGGCTAACTGGTTTCCTGCCTGTTGGGACCTCTGCTCCAGTAGGCCCTCACCAATGTCACTTTTCTCTAAGAGAGCAAATCAAATCAGAATAACCTCAGAGATGGTAAAATTTCTGTTTGTGGAGCTGAAGATAGATAGCCCCATCGTTCTTAGTCTGCCTTTCCTTAGCCTACAGTTTCCTCAAAGAGGTTGTTCTGTGAAGCTCAGTGGAGGATTAATTCAGGAAAACTATTTTCTTTTCCTGTTTTTGTGCTCCCAGGCACAATTTTCCCCATATGTGGGTTCATTCAACTTGTAAAGCTGACGGACTAATCAAATTCAATTAAAAGCTTTCCAGTGTTGTTCTTTTTGTTTGCTGTTTTTTAAAGACTTTAAAAATCTAAACCTAATCCGTTGTACAATCTGGACTTAATGTAAAATATGATGTTGGGGTATAAAAATGTAACAAACAGTACAAATAAGTTCTGTGGTTTCATTTTAAAATATTAAATATTCTTTGATCTTTTTATTTACTGGAGTTTGTTCTTATGGCTAAGAGCAAGTGAGATAAAATTGTGAGAATTCGCTTGGGAGTTGATCTGAAGTTGTCCTGACATAGCAATGTTATCCTTTCATATTACTTATTAAGGAATACATTTTAAACACTAGAATCTTAATCTGTTTCATTTTTGTTCTACATAAGGCAGCTGTTAGTGAAAGTCAAGAGTAGTGTAAAACAGCATCTGTATTTGCTCTGTCATACAAAGTATGCAATAAACAGGATGCAAGTGAAGGTTTTAAGAAAGGTTTTGTTATATGTGACTTTGCTGTTTCTGTGAGCAGAAATGTACAAATGCTAGTGCATAGTAGTTTGGGGTCTTTTGAATGGGAACCCTGTTTTCCCTTTTGTAGGAAATGAGGTTTTGTATGCAACACCTGCCTAGGACTGTTATTTAAACATAGCTACTTGATAACATATTGGTAGATACTATCTGTTTATCTCCTTTTACATTTTCCTTGCACAAAAACTTACTAGGGTATTTTGCTTAACTAACTTTAAAATAGCAAGATCTATAAATTTTATGTGGATTTTGATGAAGCCTCACCTTTTGCTCCTTGCAATTACGTAAAGGTCTATTAGGTATTAAACTTTGGATTGTGGGAAAAGTCAAGCCTATGAAAAAGGTGAATTTGTCACTTAGGTCAGAAAACTAATTTATGCAAATCAGGACTTGTGTAGCTATACTGAAAAAAGTTGATTATAAGATTAATGATAGTCATGAATAGTGCTAATATTTCTTCTGTTTCAGTAACAAGCTTCCCCTCTTATGCTTCTTGTCAGCCTCCTTGAACCTCTGGGCTTTTTGTTGTATTGCTTCAATGATCTGGTGGTAATTTCGGTTGATCACTGAAGCACTCTCACTTATGATGCCTGCCTTACAGTGGACTGCTGGTGTGCTTTGATTGCAGTATCTCACTAAGCAATTAGTAGCATTCTTCCACGGAGGAGATTTGCTCCTGTACCCATTGAATAATGCTGCTTTTACACTGTCATCCTATCCCACTTTTCATTTAGAAATTTTCAGAGACCTGGAAAAATGTCTTGGGTCTATCAGTCATAAAAAATAATAATAATTAAAAAATCCTTCTTCCACACAACCCCCTCCTTTTTTTATTTTTTTTTTCTTCCCCCCCCCCCCCAAACTCATGAAATAACATATACAAAAATGGTCAGTTACCTTTTGAGGGAAAACTGTAACAGATCTGAAAGGAATCTTTTCTTCTTGAAGTGGTAAATCAGGGTCGTAACCAAAATTGTTCTCAAAGCAGGAAGATGTTAATGTATCAAGCAGGAGGGACAGAGATCAAAGTTCTAGCAGTAAAATGAAAACTTGTAAACGTTTTTAATTATATCTCATGCTGTAATTTAACTGAAAGCAAGACCACCTAAGAGCAGGCACCAGGGTATCCTTATCAAGAAAGAAATTAAAAGAAGCTGCTTCTGAGATATAAAATGTTTTTTCAATGCAATTAATTGCGGTTAAATCACTTTAAATCGAGTCACTTTCTGCTCAGTTAGTGTGAGTTATTCTTACTTAACTTTTACATCTATACTTCCTGTCACAACGCCTTGCCTTATGGCAAATTGTAAATTTTGCAGCACTTACATCTTTAAAATGGGATTATATACATACAAAAACTAAAACAAGTAGTTGGGTGCACTTGCGGGAAGCTGGAATTTCTAAAATGCCAGTGACTTCCATCTTGTGAGCTTTATATTGTAGTAGGAATAATTTCTACATCCTAATTTAATACTTGTTTCGGTGATAACCTTTTCTGAGCATTGATGAATCACTTGATGAAATGTGCAGCTCATGAGGGGAATGGAGGCCAGCACTCCTGCTTTGGTGGGAGAGGTGGCTGGAGTGTAGCTGGAGCTGGCAAGTCCCTGACATTGCCCCTTTCTGCCTCAAGCCTGTGGAATTGCTGTTAGCAGCCATATTGCATTGCAGAGTTCTAAGGCTTTTTTTAATGTTTTACCAGAGCCCACTCAGCAGCTCTGAAAGTAGGAAACAGTGAAGTTTATAGAAACTTGCTTCTGACTCATTCTTGTTGTTCTGTTTAATCACTGCATTAGCCACTTCACCCTATGTGAAAGCAATCGATGTATCTGTAAATGGCTCTTGCTGTAGCTCAAACCCAACAGTGTGGATGCAAACATAAGTGGTTTTCACAGTATAAAAACATGTGCATGGGGGGGGAGAAAAAAGCCATTGCATTTAACACTAAGTCCAAGTATCTTTTAATAAGTTAATGCTTTTGTCCATCAGAAGTAAAATTCACCTCAAAATATAAAGTATCTTTAACAGATTTTTAGTGTCGCTGAGTTACAATAAAGTTAGAAGCTGAAGTTGTGTGTACACAGACACATGGCCACTTTCTGGCTTTTACTTTATGGATGAAATATTACAAAGCCATCTCAAAGGCTCCCTTTTAATATTTCTTCATGGAAAAAATGCCTGACAGAAACACAGTTGCTCTTTAGGTCCATTTATTTGACAGTAGGCAATATTTTAGAGGAAATATTTGGGTTTTTTAGGCAAATGGGTAGGTATTTTATGCAAATAAATGTCATCTTTGCATTCTGATCATTGCAGTTGCCTTGTGCTCTGAAGTGTTAATTTGTCTCTGTCAAATAGTTTATTGTGGCTAAGATTTCTGCAAGGCATTTTTCTGTATGCAGTACTATTTTTTTTTTTAATTTCCTTATAAATAGACTTAAAAACCGTGGAGTGCCCAGTTATTTTTCTTTTGTCTTCACACTAGATATTCCTTTCTTCTATTTTCAGTAAACAGGGTCATTCAGTTTACCTTTTCTACACATCTGTCATGGTCCTCCCCTTCATGTGTTAATAATTAACACAAACAAAAAAAGAATCCCAGTTGTTTGCAGCTTTTCAAGTTGCTTTGTAGTTTGCCGTCAGACTTCAGTGATGGAACAGCTTAATTGTTCAATACTTACAAGCTGACTTTGTGTCCTGCATAATTTTTCCTCTCTTCTCACTTGATAACACTCCCTTGACTTTTCCACAGACTCACATTTCAAGACTCCCTCCTGGAGCTGTGGCAGGACAGTCCGTGGCAATAGAAGGAGGAGTTTGCCGGCTGGAGAGTCCAGAAAGCTGAACAGCTGATTCTTCACTTCATTGCAAAGAATGTGAATGAATTTTGTACAATTAGTATTTTGGTGTTTAACAGCTGTTGGAAATTCTACTCTTGTTTTATACTCCGTGTTGCAACCATGTGCACCATAACTTGAGACAAGTGCTGCCGTAGTTTATGTTCTCACTCTATGAACGGGGGTGTGTGCATGTTCATTTTTTCCTAATAAAATAGGAACTCTTCCCAGTTGTGCAAAGACTATGTATGATTAATGATTGCATTTTCATTGTTTTAAGTTTGAAAAATAACTGAAAGTTTTTTAAAAAAAAGTAATTTAATTTAAAAATATGGTCACAGCTGTCTTTCAAGTTTTAAATTTAAAAGGAACAGGCCTTTGAAGTGGCTATATAATTATGCAAAAGTTATTATGGTTTCTAAGTTTCTCAGTGGTTTAAGGAAATCCAGAGGTGGTTTGAACATGGATTGTTTTGTTCCTCTCCAATAAGGAGGAATTTTTTTTGTCAAAGAATGGTTTCAGTGAAACAAACTAGATCAAAATCAAGACTAGAATTGTTTTTAAATAGTCTTATAGGTCATATCTCTGTTTCCAAACTAAGATGTTAATAGCTTCAAGCTGTATGTATTACAAAAAAGTATATGAAGATAACGTATTGTAACGCAGTCTTTATGTATAATGAGATATTACAATGTAAATAAGAAAACAAAGTTTATGGAAAGATTTGATATTATTCTTCGCTTCTGTTCAAATCTATTTTTGAGAGGTACAGAAACTGAGCATATAAATGGATGCGAAGTGCAATGTGTATTAAATGGCTGTTGGGAGGTATGATACTAGCTTTCTTATTGATAAAGCAACTTCCTGAAGTCCAGCCACAGCATGGGTATTTATATAAACTGTGTGTAATATGTATGTACTGTGCATAAATTTACTGTAATTCTTTTTATACCTTCAACAAAACTGCATTATAGACCAATATAATTCTTGTCTGCCTTGTGAAGCATTGGCAGCTGAACTGTCTTTTGTCACCAGTTCTAATACGTTAGCGAGCCTACCTGAGTCCCAAAAGTAAGTTCTGACATACAATCTTCCATTCAGTACTTTTTTCTTCACGGCACTGGCAGCAATAGAAGACTTTTGTAATTGATTCATTGTCCTGATAAGTATGCCAAAGAGAAACTAAAACAGTTAATCTTTTTCCCTGGTGGATATTTGATAATTCTGTTTTCAGAAATAGTGGATTAATAGATATTCTGACTGTATTTGCTTAATCGGGCATTGTATTTGCCTGTTTTGTAATGTTGTGCCTGCCTATAACAAACATACTTGACTGATAACATGGTTACATTGATTGTAGTACCAATCTTTCATGGATAAAAATCTTAATAAATTTTTTTTTATAGTCTGAGTTCATTTTCACTCACATGTTGCAGCGTGCATTGAGATACTATAATCTTTCTGTGGTTTTTATTGATTGTGACATCCATGTAGTCCTATAGTTGAAGACATTTCTATACAGTTCTGTAAATAATAAGATTCAGAGCTTTTCTGGGTTGCAGAAACAACAAATGGAATGCATCTTTTTGAAACAGTTTATGCTGAGATATCGGACTGGATCCACAGACAATGTACTGAGGAAATGAAGCTTTACTTTACCATACTGTTCTACACTAGCTGAGGCCTTGGCAGTCTAGACTACAAGACTTCAGAAACATTCCAGTAAAGAAGCTGTGTTGTCAAAGCCTTTCAAAATGGCTCTGACATGCAGCATTGAATGATTGTATGGGTGCTTCACTAGGTAGTGAGTGAAGAATTGAAGGTCATGTGTATGGGTTTGTATGTAGCCGCATTTGAAAATGGCATTCTTTTTGGAAAAGTTTAAGTAACAGTGTTAGCCTGCTTTCATTCAGAAAGTGCTTTTCAGTGTTGACTTCATAGAAGCTTGGACATAAATTCACTCTTTCATGGAATAAGTATGGCAGAATGGCTTGTAAAAAGTGTCAATTACTAAATTATTTTTTCCCCTTACTTGCTTCATATCTTGTTATGGAGATTTGGATTCCAGCATATAATTTTTTTCCCAAACACTATCTCAAAATTTTATCTGTATGTTAATATGTATTTAAAAAATTATAGCTTGAACAGCAGGTAACGTGTTACTTGTACTTTGCTTTTTTGTCTATATAGTATTCCAATTTATTTTTTCCAAAAAAGCCGGGCTTCTTCAGGAAGCTGCTTAGGAATTGTTTGAACTTGAGCAGTGTCCACTTTCATTGCCCAGCCTTTTCTCCTTCTGTCTAGAGAAAAAAGGAGAAGAAGGATTATCTTGCTGTGAGGCTCACAAGCAAGGTGCAGAGTGCAAACCAGGTACAGAGCTGACCACCTACCTAAGGTATATGTGAGAGTAGAAAACCTGTGTATTTCTGTATCGGTAGTCATGAAGACTGGCAGGAGCGGAACTTCCTATTGTCCAAATCCCACTTAAGCCAGTGACAGATCTTGGAGTACTTTAGTTACGGGTCTAATTCTGCTACTAGTTCTATTTTGAACTTAAAAGGGGCTTATGAAAAATAAGTGGTGAGGACAGGCACACTTTGCAATTATGTCATCTTTAAAGTCTTGTATGTGATGAGCAACCATTGCCACTGGCATAAGCAGATACAGTCCAAGAGGAAATTATAGAGCTGACAGCAATAGCTGGCTAAAATTATAAAGGAAGGGCAACCAGATGAAATGCATATAAATACAAACAATTAGAATGCTGTTTATTTTATAGTTAAACACACAATTACATGTCCTAAAGTATTTTGTAGCAGACAGGTTGGTGCCAGAGGAGCCAGTCTTCTGTCATAATAAATTCCAAGCTGCTTTAAGTTTGTAATAGCCTAAGACAAATCTAACATACAGCCCATTTTCTGTCTTCCTTTGCTCGTGTACCTTAATCTTTGCTTCTGCACCTTAACAGTGATTGACTTCAGAGGGCTGCAGTGGAGCAACTCATAGAGAAGAGGCCTATTACACTAAAAAAAGTTCAGAGGTGATTTGAATTCCGTTTTGTGTATATATATGAAGAGCATGCTTCTCTGCTTGTGAGTTAATCTATGGAAACACTGAAATACAAGGGAATTTAGGGGAACTGCAGCTGTCCACCTGTAAAGGGCAATATGGAAGATGTGAAAGGTAAGAACTGATATATTCTTCACAGTGCTGATAAGGCTCAACTTCCAAGGAGTATCTGAAAAGATGAAGGAATATAAACTGTTACCTTGTACATAGCCAGGATTTTCATGTGAAATTCTCATTTTGGTTTATGGCAAAGTGAGGACAAAGACAGAATTTCTGTGGCTTTTAGCATGGAGAGTCAGCAGAGGTTTTTGCAGATACGTTGCAGGTGAGTTGAGAATGTGCCACTGATACCAGAGTCCAGATCTGCCAAGAAATGCTAAGAACCTAGAAGTTGCAGGAAATGGTATTGAGATTTTTATGTGGAAGCAGACATCACTGGTAGCTTGTAGTAAGGGCTCCAGTAGTGGGTTTAAAGATAGCACTACTGGTGAAAAAACTTGCCTCTTTTATTTTTCTTCATTTTTAACAGGAAAGCTTGTGGGAGGTTGTTCTGCTCTAATAGCTCTGTGCTTGATTATTCACTCCATTGCAAGATAACACGGAGATAAGGAGGTCTTGTGCACTGACTTTTATTGGCTTAGATCCTGTAGTGACACAGCATTCATCTTCCACATAACCTGGGCAATAAATCCCCATAAAGACCATTAGCATCACTTATTGGTGATTTGAACACAATAAATGTCTCTTGTTAACCACTCCTGTCTGCCTAATGAACCTAATAAAAGGTTACTGAACATGTGAGCAGCAGATACAAGGTGGTGACTGTAAGTGGCTCCTACCTTTTGGCTGCTGGTCTTAAGGGATGCATGTAACCCCCATATGCAATGAGCATCTGTCAGAACCGTAGTCCTCTTCAGATTGGTATAAATTCGCTAACAGATACAGGAATAGCTGAAACTGTACAGATGGACCATGTCAGTGTGCAAGCATGGTTTCCTGAAGTCTGGAGTTTGAAGTATCTGCTTTTCCTTTTTTATTAAACAGCATCTGAGAGACACGGAGAGCTATGTTCACCAGTCCATCAAGGGTGATGTGGGGTGTAAATGTGGCAAACCTGTCAGGCTCTAACTTGTTCATAGTGTCACCCATTCCAGAGAGAAAACATCTGTAAAGTTACCATGTCATCCTGGAGGTTGTTAAGCCTGCTAAGGACCCTGAGTCCTTGCATGGTCAACCCCCGCTATACTCTGCACCTTCAGGCATGCATGGTTATTTCTGTTTCCCTTTATGTGGGTGTACATCAGTCAGACATCGAGGTGGACTCACGTAACAGGAGCCCCTACAGCGTATCTCACCATCCCTCCTGAAGCCTACCAGCTACACTGTATTGTAACACACATTTAGGCTAGGGTTGCCCAATTTATTATGCTGAGTTATATTGCTGTAAATATCCACATAGACATACAGAAAGAGACCCATTAAACTGATCTTCCTAAAAAGTTCTTAAAATGCAGTTTCCAGAAAGCACCACATGAAGGCAAGTGTTTGAAGTGAGATCATGTCCCCAGCAAGGTCACTTGGAGCTCAGCCATCAGCTCTGGCAGAGCCAGGATGTCACCATTGGAGGTATTTCTTTTAGGGGACTTGGCTATTACCGGACCCTTTATGTCAAGACTGGAGGCTGTGGAAGTGAGAAGGTGCAAGATGCATTGATGACTCATGCTTATTTTATTATCTGGAAATACCTGGTGGGTGTGCAGGTCTCAAGAAGCCAAGCAAAAGAACCAAACTCCAGACAACAATAGGAAATAATCTGATGCAGCCAGGCAATGGCTGCTTGAAGAGGAGCTCTTCACTAGCCAAGGGCTCTCAGCATTGTCTCCTAATGTAAACAGCTTTCCTAAAGGCAGCATTTCTAAAGCCCTGGTTTCACTTCAGGCGCATGTGTTTGGATGGTCTGGACTACACACCATCGCAGCACAAACATGAGCAAGGATTTTGGTTTGCTGCAATACAGCTCAGCAGTGGCAAAACTGCGTTCAAGGGTAAGAGCAATAAACCACAATAGCAGCCTGGATTGTGTCATCTTCTTTGTGTATTGTACCTGCAGTAGATATCATATTAAATCCTATAAAAATGTTAGAATTGTTTACTGAAAATGCAATTGTTCTTCCCTGGAAATCTGGCCCCCTCTGCCCATGAGCCAGAGGAGATTCGTAGTTGGGATCAAATTGCCTGCATGTGAAAATTTTGCTGCTTTATTTTTTTTATGGCTGAAAGTAAACTGTGCTGCGTGTGGTGCTGTCCTGTGTGCAAGTGTGGAGGTGCTGGTGGGGCCAGGGCCAGTTCCAGCTGGTTCCAGCAGCCCCACTGCAGGGCACAGCCTGCGCCCTTCACAATATCAGCAGTGCCTTGGGGGAAACTGATCTAAGAGAGGGTCAAAGCAGGGCCAGCAGTGAGGAGTGAGGGGAAAAAAAGTGAGAAACAGCCCTGTGAGCCCCTCTTGTGGGGGGGAGAGGACTTAGGGGGGAGGGGGCAGACTACCCTGAGCCTGGGAAGGAGGGGGTGAAGGGAAGGTGTTGATTTAATTTGCCCTTGTCTGCCATTATCCAAACCTGTTTTAGTTGGCTATAAATTAATTCAGTTTTTTTTTCAAAATCGAGTCTGTTTTGGCTGTGATGGCCCTTGGCAAGTGAACTTTTCCACCTTAATTTCCCCCCTGCCCCTCCACTGTCCTTTTGAGGAGGGGAGGGAGGGAGCGGCTGGGTGGGCACCAGCAGCTGGCCAGCACCACCAGGTATCAATTACAAGAGGTATCGATTACAATTGCACTCAGAACTCCCTTCAGGACTAAATCCAAAAGTAAAACTTTGCAGGAGATATTCTTCTGGCACGAGTTTTCTTGTGGGCTAGTGAGTGAGCTCATTTTTTTTGTTTTTGTGCCCTGCAGTCATGTGATGGTTAGAGCAAATGTAAAAGAAACATAGGAGTGAACGGCTGGAGAAAGGATAGGGAGGATGGGATATCCTGATTTTGGCTGGTGTTAAATCAGATTAGGTATAAAATTAAACTGCCCCCTCACTGCTCTCACTTTGATTATTCATCTAGTTGGATGTTGCTCTCACTTCTTCCAGTCCATCACTGGAAGTAACTGCTACAGTGCACTATGGATGCTGGGGACAATTTGCCATATTTATAAAATTGCATTTGTGTCTTTATTTTACAGGAATCAACTCTAGTTTAGTGCAGTTCTCAATCTGATGAAGAAACAGTTTCTGAAGTTTGGACGCTAGCCCTTTTGAAAGGCACCAAACTCCTCTGGGGAGATAAGAACAGAGCATGCCAAGTTTCGAGGTAATTAACAGTCGATGTTGTGACATGACAGCCTTTGAAACTAATCCTTCAATACTTCGTTTGTCTGAGTAGGGAAGGGAAATTGTTTCAAACCCCATGTTTATTGTATTAATGTGTAATGTAATGTCCGTGAAAGAAAATTAGCAAACCAAAAGACAAAAAATGCCATGATCCCCTGGCACCGCAGAACATGATTTGTGGTGCATAATTTCCAAAATGTTACATTTTCAGAGCTGGAATCCAGCTCATTCCCTAAGGAAAAGGATTAATGTATAAAAAAAGTGTAATTTTGAGTGTCTTCCTTGCACATCCAAAAGTAGTTATTCCCAGGAAAGTGTAGGGAATCTTTACCAGCATAAGGGAAGTACTTAAATTAGAAGATAACTCAAAAGTAAGTGAACTCCCAACTATACATAATGAACAGAAACACAGGATAAAGTTCACTTTTATAAACAGTTTAAAGGGGCAGGAAGCAACTGAATTATCCTGTTGTCCAAAATGTGACTCAGACAGAGTTGTAAGTTCAGGTATGAGGTAATGATGTTTTCCTCTTTTGGTACTTTCCTATTTTATTTGTTTTCAGTTTTGAAACCAAGATTCCATTTTTTTCTTCTTTCTTTTTTTTTTCCCCCCCCCCTTGTTAGAGGAAAAGTATTTTCTTTTTATTCATCTCTAAAGTCACATAAACTCATATAAAACAAAGGTGTTTTCCTTCTGTGGAGATGACAAGTCCAGATATGGTTGTCGTTTGGGGCTAACCCTGCAGGGAAGCAGCACCCAGAAGTGTTCAGGCATCTGAGGAAATGCGGTGGGTTTCTACATTGAAGTAACCCCTGTTCTTTGTATTCAATCTAGTTCAAATTCTAGTCTGTCTATATAACCTCAATAGAATGAGCCACAGACATATTAGGCAGTGTCATAAATGATGCACACTAAAAGGAAAAAGGTTTCCTTTTTGATGAAGAAGACAAGACATTGATTATTTTTTTTTTCCCAAAAAAACCTGAACTGTACCAGTCATCCTTGCCTAAACCCTGCATATGTCACAATTTCTTCAGGATGCTTTCTGAACACTACAGCATGACTGTTTGCAGTCACAATACTAGGAATACAGGAGCCTGTTTCCACCACTAATGGTGTTGCCCCTTCTAGCTGTGAATTACTGTCAAGAGTCAGCAGAACAGGAATAATTTGGGGCTTGAGAAAACCCTTGAAGTCTCCATTTTAAATAAGATAGGGTATTCACCACAAGCTACATTTAAAATGTTTTGGGTTTTTTTAAGTGATAATGGTGCCCAGGCTGGCTACCAAGAATGATTACCTATTCATTTGGAAATCATGGAGCAGGGTTTTTTTTGAGTGGTGTAATCCTGCTAATAAGGTTTTTATGTGTGTCTGCTGTCTTTATATATGTCTGTCTTTATGTCCTGCTCTTACCTGTTTCTCTTTCTTCTCTTCCCCCAGTGGCATCATTTGTGTCAGTTCAATACCATTAACAGAGAGTACACAATTAAGTTTCCCCAGTTAAATTAATGTATGTGGTTAGAAAGAATAAAGAACTACAGTAAGTTCCTGAATAGAAAGGAGGCTGATGAGTCCCTTGAGGATCCATGCAGGAGAAAGCCCTTATGAAGGACTTTTTCTGAGTTAGGACTGAAACATGGATTGCTGTGAGTTCCAGTTGGCACAACCTGGGAAGAAACCAGGCATTGTTTACTTCAGTGATTACAGAGCAGCTTGATTCACAACTAAGAACCTTTTACATTGGTGCATATGTTTGGGGTTGTTGTTTGTTTTGTTTGTTGTTTTGTGGTTTGCTAGCTTTTTTTTTTAATTTTCACCAGTTTACATGCCTTTTTTATTTCTCAGATTTTTCACAACTGGTAAAAGTCACATGCACAGTCAGGTAGTGCCAGGCTTACACTGGGTGTTGTCTGAAGAAGCCAGTGCATCCTTGCTGGCAACAGGGGAACTGGTGAAGATGACAGAGGATCCATATCTGCTTTCTGTACTGATGCAGTTCATTTTTCCTGCCCCACAAACTCTCCTTCAAAATGTCCATAAGTACACATGCAATCTTTTGCTAAGGACAATGCAATATTCAGATGATTTTGTGATGAGAAATCTTGTATCCTTTATATAAAAGTAGATACGCCAGCTCTTTGGAACAGGGCTTATAACACACAGACCACACAGTCTTTTGTTTCTTCTTTTCTAAAACCTTTCATGTAGCTGGAAAGAAGATGTGCTCTTTTGTCCCTGCCTGGTAACTAATCAATTCTCCTTATGTGAAAATAACAAAACTGCCGAAGTTTTTCAAATGACAGCTGACATCTCATCCTCACCTTAAATTTTCTAATTACTGGTATTTCACTGGCAGACAGGTTGCAAGGCCTTGTTCTTTGCTAGTCATGTGCCAATAAGGATACCAAATATATTTGATTTTGGTCTGTCTTGCCAGGAAAAAAACATGTAATAACACTTGATAGTGGATTTCTCCTCCCAGTTTCTTTCCTGAGGAAACAATGCAGCTCCCAAATTCATTGTCTATACTCACGCATGCACAAATCAAAGGGTCACCTGTTGTTTGCTCTTTCCTCTTTCCTGTCCTCTCGATAGCCTGTGACACATCCCTGCTTGCTGGTGAGCAGTGGAGGCTTCTTGCTGTGCTTGTGGCCTCAGTTTAGGGACTTTGATCCTACTCCAAGGACATCATGGGGGGAGCTGTGTGACATAGTGATGTGTCTTGGCTTCGAAGTTGAAGATTAGGCTAGGGGGGGAAGAAGGAAGTCCTGCACCATATATCCTTTTGATTTGAAGTTCTGGTGAATCCAGTATAGGACTGTGAGGCTCCAACCCTCTGCTGCAGGAGTGTGGTGAGCCCTTCGTCTCTCC
Source organism: Apus apus (assembly GCF_020740795.1). Lineage (NCBI taxonomy): Eukaryota > Metazoa > Chordata > Aves > Apodiformes > Apodidae > Apus > Apus apus. The sequence continues at coordinate 50,394,929 of NC_067284.1, read as the reverse complement.
TGGGACTGAAAATCCTCACATGTGGAGATGGGGAAATCCTGGGATTCCCCCATTCTGGGCTATAGCTTTGTTGACAAACTTTTTTTTTTCCTTTCTTTAATGTAGTTTGTCTCCTGCTTGGAGATGATTCATTTCTCGTTATGTTTCATAATTAGCATTCCACGCTCATCTGCTGCTTGCGCTGTGCTTTGCCAAAGTGAGCAGTCTCTGCTTTGAACAGCTCCATCTGTTGGCATCGCATTGCCATGTCGGAAAAAAGGCTTAAAAAAAAAAAAAATCCCACCCCGGCCCCAAACCAGCAGCAACAAGAATAGCCTTTCTGCTTGGATTGTGAAGAGAAACGGTGCACATGGAGGCTGGTGCACCAGCTGCCTGCCTCTGGAACCCGCTGGCTAGAACATCTGCATCCCTGGGCTCCTCTACATCTTTGGCATCCTCTGAGATCAGGAGTGCCACGTGTCTGCTGAGCACACTGCAGATCTGGGCAGTGATGAGGAGGGACTGCCTGGGCACCTTGTGTTCTCTCATCTTTGCCTTTCGTTTCCCAGCCCAGCAGGGTGCAGCCAGGGGCTGGTGGGAGCTGTTCCTGCTGCAAACAGGGGAGGTGGAAGTGGCTGGTGCTGGGGATTGGGCCCTGCTTGCTGCACAGAGTCAGCTGGAATGGAGCTACAGCTGGATTATAAAACATGGGAAAAGGCAGGAGCCATCCCTACCAAGCCACCCCACTAGGAGCTGACGAAAGGGCAGCTCCATCTCTCTGGGCAGCCTGCAGTGAGCAGGAGGGCCAGGGGCTACTGCGCCCTGTGCTGGGGCCAGTTTGGCCCCATGGGAGCTCTGGGCTCACCCAGGGCTGTGCTCAGAAACCAGGGGGCAAGGGTCAAGAGTGGTGCAGGGATTTTTGGGGATGAAGAAGTGACCTGGGTGGCTTGGAGGTGGCTATAGTTGAGCATGTGGCATGGAGATCACTAGGGATGAAGCGGTGTCATGGGTGGGAATGCAGTCGGTGTGGATGGAGAAGTGCATGGAGATTGCCGTGGACGAAGCATCGCAGGTGGCAGGGAGCTTGCTATGTCAGACCTGACCACAGGAGGGTACCACAGACAGTGACACAGCCACTGACACGGCTTCCGTGTTGGAACTAACGTTTGTGGCAACATCACATCTTGCTACTCCATATCCCCTCATGCCCCTCCGCTTGAGGATGGAGGTGTGAGCAAGGCTCATGGCTGAGTTGGGCAGAGCATCAGCCAATTGTAGGTTAATATATAAATCCTCTTCCGTGTTTTATCCCTTGGGCTGTTGAGACTGTGTCTTTAGGCTAAAACCTTCATGTGGTGTGTGGGGTGTTAGCAAAATGCTGTGACTGCTGTGAGATTGTCCTGCCGCCAATGCTGGAAGGCGAGGCTGCTTCCCAACCTGCCTTAGTAAATACACTGAGAGTAAAGCAGTTTTTGCATGAAGTGTTGCTGGGGGAGGTTGGAATTCAACACAAACTTCCTTCAGTTATTAAGGACCTGGAGCCCAATGCTGAGTGCCAGTAAATTCAAGCTATCTCCCTGGTGGTGGCTCCGTACATGCTGGGCTTAGCTCTGTGGCTGTGTTTGAGAAGTTGCATAGCTTGCACTAGGCATGATCACAGCTGGCATCAATGGGGCAGCTTCCTTTGCCTGTAGTTGTCCAAAGCTGGAGCCATTTAAAAACTAAGGTTACAAACATGTTCACAAGCAAATAGTTTTCCCTTGTAAGGTTTATTTAAGTTTCTCCTTCAAAGAAAGTATTATCTGCCTTCTTCAACATGTTGTCTTCTTCAATCTGCCTTCTTGAAAGTGTTGTCTTCTGCCAGCTCCCGGTGGCGAGTGTATTATCAGGCTTACAGAGCATCCAATGCTTGACATCAAATATTGGATGTTTTCATTATCGATACCTTTCATGTGTGGTCTGGTCCTAAAGCAGGAATGAGGCTTTATTTATTGTACATGTACCTTTGTTTAGTAAGTATCTTATTCTTTAAGGGACATCAGATGTTCAGAAACCAGTATTCTTTATGATGAGAGTAAATATTGTGATTTCTTGGTGAATTTTTTTTTTAATCATAAAAGGCAACATAAATCTGCTAGCTAAGTAAACGCAGACATTTTGTTTCTCATGCTATCATATGCAGCATGCAATATGATCCCGTCTCATTTGTGAAGAAACAGTTCTAGTTACACAGATGAAAAATTATACTTAAAAGGCAAAATAGAACAAAACTTTGTAGCTTGTTTGGTTATCTTCAGTTGTGATTGTCCTTTGGAGACTGAAGCCTGGCCCCGAGCTGACATAACACAAGATAAATTGCTTCCATGGACTTCAGGCACGAGTTTGGATTGGTCTCTGTGGTGTTGCAAAACTATAAATGCCTCTCAGAAGGACAAGAGTATGACTTATTCGTGATACAAAGACTGTGGCGATTGCTGCAGATTCCCAGATTTCTCTCCCTTGAAAAGGTATATCTGCAGATTCATGTTGGAGTTGACCTCTCCTGGGGGAGGATGAGCAGGCAGAATTTGAGGTTTCCTCATGAAGGAGATCACATCCAGGTTCTCTGTTATTGCCCTCTGGCATGGTTTGAGTTGCCTTGATTCGAGTGCAGGTGTGGCCATCCCCAGGAAGAGCAGAGGCCCTCAGCAGAATTCCTCCCAGCACTAGTCAAGGCATCAGCATTTTGCAGATGCAGGGCTGCTGTGGGCATTGGTTGCTCACAGGCAGGCAGGGACCTGCCCTGCAGCCTCAGCAATGTGTTGTCTGTGTAGTTGAGAGTTTGGAGAAGAGCAGTATCCCCTGTTTGGCAGATGGGAGGTAGACATTCAGGCTGCTTAGCAATGTCAGACAGATAAAATGAAGCAGAAGTTAGCTGGGTGCCCCAGGAGCAACTGTCTTTTTTTATATCCCTTCTCAGAGCTCTGGGACAGTCTTGAATCTGGCACAAAAAAACAGTGGTTTGTCAACACTAAGGCAGCAGCACAACCGTTTGGTGTCCCTGCTATGAAACCAGACTTTCCTTCTGGGAATTAAAGGGAGGGAATAAGAAAGCTGCTCCCCCTGCTCTCCCGCCACAGCCTGGCCATGTTGGGAGGCAGGCTGCCTAGCTGGGTTTGGACTGCAGTAGGTTTCCTGGGGGCTTTCACAGCTGCCCCATGTTGCAGTGTAATTTCCAGCCTCCAGCAGGATGGTCTGTACTTCTGCAGCTTGAGATGGCTGTGGCCTTAGGTTTCAGGACTAATTCTTCCGGAAGAGATGGGTTGTAAAGAGGCAAATGCCACTCACAGCAGTGGGCGTGTTTCTGGGAGATGCTCAGATGGCCTTGTGTTGGGAGCTTGAGAAGAATGAGGGTGGACTTAGCGGTGCACTTTGAGGATAAGGAGAGAAGAGGAAAACTAAATCTGAGTTGCTTTCACTTCAGAAGCTTTTGGTTTGTATTTGTAAGAAGGTGAAGTTCAGCTATGTCCTCAAAACAGCCCCAGATTCTGCTGAGCTACCCTAACCCTAATTTGCAGCAGCTTGGAGATGTTTTCACAGTTTGATGAAAAACCACTACCAGGGCTTGGGAAATGTGAGCGAGTCTGACTTTGGTTATGGAAAAGCTACTAGGCAGAAGTATGAAAAGCTTGCTGGTAAATAATTTACAAAGAAGTATCTTGCTCAGCATGGGGTTTGCAATGAGGGGGTCATATTTAATGACCTGCTTCAAATGTTGTTATAAATCATGACTTCCTCACCAGCTAAATCATGGCTGCTTAATACTCTGAATGCTCTCCCATAGAAATGTCACCAACTCATGTACACATGGCAGTGTGGAGCCCTGTGGCCCCATGGGATGGAGGGAAGCACAGGAAACATGAGGGGCCATTGGGCATTCCCAGGGGATGGTGCCCATTGCAGACTCAGCTGCACCACTCCTGTGTTTTCACAGCACCATCCACCTCTGCAAAATGCGAGACCTGTGGGAGCTTTTTTCCAAGCTGCTAAACTTCAGTAACCTAAATAAAAGCATGAACCTGGTGCAGAAGCAAGAACACTTCTGAGGAAGATAAAAAGGGTGAGTGTTTAGCTTTGGTTGAATGATGCCTTTGAGTTATGCAGGACAACTTCTTCCAGACTGCATAATAGACCTCATGCCCACCTGGGATGGTCAGCAGAGCTTCACAATAAGCTGCTTCAGAGCCATCCTGGGTGAAACCTACAAATCATTCTCACTTGAGTTATGCACAATCTTCAACAGTGCAGGAGTGATGGCAGCCCATGGCTACATGGCTGACTGGCCAGAGGGGTGTCTATCTGTGGTGGGGAGAAGACTCCCTCCCCCTGGAAAATAAACATCTCACCTCTGAAAGGCAGCAGCTACTGCAAACACAAGTGAACATGTCTCACATCCAGTTCTTGACTTTACCACTTTGTGCCTGCAGGAGACTACGGGCTGCTTTCACCTATGTATTTTACACAAAGAAGTGGGGGAGAAAAACCTCAGAGCAACCTGTCTGCAGGGGCAGTAGCTCCTTAGAAAAATACACAGCAGTGGAGGTGTCAACAGAGAATTGGTAGCTCATTGCCTTTTTTCTACCTTTAGATCATGACTTTAAAAAAACCGCATAAAAATATCCCTGTGCATCGCATGTTTTTTGTCCTTGCTGCCTGTGTGAGAATCACAGTCAGAAGTTCTGTAGATAATTTAGAGAGATTTTATGGTAATGATGTGCAAGTTAAAGTTTGTTATGTTTTTTGTTGTTGGTGGTTTTTTTATGGTTATGTTTAATGCAATTATGCTTTTACACTTCAAAAATTAGAAGGAGCTTTAATATTATCTCTTCAATCCATAATAAGCATAAAAGTCAAAGCATATTTAAGGTCTTACTCTTTCTTAATAGAACTGTCTTAGCCAGGGAGAAGAAACAAACCTAGCTGCAAAGTCAATGGACAATTTCAAATTTGGGGTGAAGGTGGAGAAAGGAGCTGGAGATGATTGTTTGAACAGGAAAATTAAATCTTCAGCAGAATCACAACTACCATAAATACAGCTGTTAGAGGGCCCAGCGACCAGATAGGGACTTACCCTGGCTAGGCTGTCCTATTCCCCACACAGAAACCAAGAATGTGTACATCGCTGTGTGTTTGTGTTTTTTTTTCTCTTGTGCATGAGTAAGATTTTAAATTTAGAAGAAATTCTGGTAGGGTTTTGTGGAGGAGGAGAGATGAAGGATGGTATTTTTGTTCCTGCAAACAAATGCTGGGAATTTTGAGCTCAACTGGCTAGGCCGTCATCAGACAGGTATCACAAGCCTGTTTAGCCTGTTTACCATTTTAACTTCCTAAGGCTTCATTGAGAAGAGAATATTCAAAGTCACCATGCTTGGGCAGTCACAGAGCTCATACCCTTCATACAAATGTGTCTGTATGTGAATTGTATGCTGGTACAGTGTACACTCGTGCAATTCACACAGGTTTGTCTGACATGCCTCCTTCTTCACACCACACTGGTCCTGCTCGTGTGCCTGTTCCTACAGTGCCTCCAGAGAGGGGCTTTGCAGCCCAAGGTCCCCTTCCCTAGCCCATGGTTGGACAGGGAGGCTCCCAGGTCCAGCTCCTGTATGAGCAAAACCTGGTAAAAAGTATGCAACTATCTTCAGAGCTTTGCATGGGCCACCATCTGCCTGGATTGTAGAAGAATCTCAGTGACCAGGTTAATTCATCCAGAGATCAAATTTCCTTCGTGTTATGCTACTGCAATACTACTGGAAGGGACTCATCTAAGAATGGGATTATCTTCTTCTGGGTTTAACCATGATGAAACAGGCAACTGAGCTGATCTCACCAGTTCATTTAGGGACTCGAGGCACCCATACCAATGTCTGGTTCAAAAACACAGAGAAACCGGCACAGGGTTTCTTTAGACTTATACTCCTCTGACAAGTGCTGAAGTCGAAAAGACACCCCTACCCACTGTCTTTGTTTGTTTGTTCAACACTCATACACCCCTATTTACTCACTGACACAAGGGACATTGGCTGATTTGGCAGCCTCTAATGACAGCTTAAGGTTCACCATCCTGTACTAATTCTGTGGTGTTAAAAATATAAGTTTTTCCAGATGAAAACCAAATGCAGGGAATGGCTCTTGCCTATTGCCCAGCATGTTTGCTTTGTCCCACACCTTTGTTTTGGGAGTTGCTGTTTTCATAGAAAGTGAGTAGTAAGCTGGGTAGGCCAACCTCAGCTCTTCCTAAGTATGTTTTCTGGGCATTGCTGTGTTGGCTGAAAAACAAGCCACTTCTCACAGCCAAATACGTGAACTGAAATTGAGGTCAAGAAACACTGATTACAAGATGCATGGAGGCCTTTCAATTAAGACTGGCCACTGTGCCATAGGATGGTTATTACTGGTCAGACACTTCCTGAAATACTCAACAACTCCCAGAGAGTGGTGTCAGGAGCTAAAATTACCAACATTTCTGTGGGGTTTTTAGAAGTAATTCTTACTCTGTTCCATCAGCCTCTGCATCAGTGGTAGTCAGTATTTTCCTCTACATTGGTACAATGGGAAATAACTAGAAGAATGATAAATGAGCTTCTTATAAGGAGGTACTGCAATGCCTGCTCATCTGCTTCTGATGAGAGGTTCTGGCCATCAGCAAAACCATGAGAGATTAGAGGTGGAAATGGGTTTGTGTTTAATTTTCTGCTGTAACTGTTAATTTGCAGCGTTTGAACTAATGCTGTTCCAACATTTGAGACTCAGACACATTTGAGCAGGTGAGATTTTCCTTGTTTGCTCTTGCCTGACTGCTGTGGTCAGATGAATGGATGGAGAGGTCCTGCAAGACACATCATTAAATAAGAGCTGTGTGTGACAGACGTTCAGCGTTTCCACTCGCAAAGAAAAGCACTTTGGTTTAACAGGATTTTGTGTGCCACTCCCTTTAAGCCCCCCTGTAAGCAAGGAGTGTGCAATATTCGTTTGCTGTGGACCTGCAGGTTGCAGAAGGATTAACCATACTCTAATTTTTTCAGTTTTCAGTTAATGTCTGTTTTATCGGTATGGTGGTCTTGTAACAGTTGTAAAATACTTGGGAATATTTTGTGAAGGTCTTTTGTTTCTTTTTAAATGAAAATAAGTATTTATTTTCAATGGGAATAGACAAGCCTTTGTGCTGTCTGAAGCTGAATGTCTTTTGCAATGCTGAACTAACTGTGTATTTGAACTTGTCTCTGTCGTTTATCGAAGAGTCATTTGGTGTTGCATCAGTATTGGGCAGTTTAATTTAAAAACATTTTTAAAAGTAACTTCCTTATCCATTCAGGTATTAATAGGTTAAGCCAAGTACTTGTTGCAGTTGAGCTGATAAAGAAGCAGTGTCAGGTCCTGGCCATAGCTGGGACCTCTCTAGCTGGTAAATTTGGCTAGTGAGGGCCCTGCTGTGCTCTCATGTTTATGCACACTCAGATTTATCGAAGAAGAAACAAAAGTGCCATTTGGCCTACAGTGTATTCTGGTGATTAGTGAGGGGTTGCATTTGAGTTTAGGATGATTAACCACCTGGGGAACTTGCTCTTTCTCACTAAAGAATTTTCTTTCTGTCCATCCCTAGGTTTACTTCTGCCAAAGTTAACCTGAAACAGGCTTTATGGGCCTCCAGGTTGTAGAATCTTCTCATGGTGAGTTGGAGAAGCATGGGTGGTGGCTGAGGTTTGATACAGCAGCTGACTGTATGTGGTAAAAGTGTAGACTTGTGTCTATAAATCTGTAATCAGGACAGCCCATGGTTAATGCTGCTTTTGGAGAGTGCAGGATTGACCAAAGACCAAAGCTAGGTCTTGCGCAGTCTTCCTCATCTTGGACATGGGGCTTTTCATGTCCTAGCATAGTGTGAGAAGAAACAAATTACTATACTGTGAGGCAAATAAGCATGTATGCATACATGTAAATTATATGGTGAAGGAGATGCCCTTCCCCAGCCAGCTTTCTGAAAAATGACTTCATATAGGAAAGTTGTATTTTTCATGTCTGGCTCTTGAACATTGTTTTTCAGTTACATGGTACTTTCTGTAAATTACAACAAAAATTCAGGCACAAGAATATAGTGTGTGTTTGTTCCATGAAGAGCTGGGACCATTTTGATATTTTGAAAAAAAAATAAAATGAAAAGCTCATTTAATACCAGTCCAGCTATTTATACCTCTTGCACAAACTTAAACATAACAAAAAATGCAACATAACTCATGAAGCAAAGGAGCGTCTTTGCCAAGTGTAATATTTGTATTTGGAAACATGGTCTACATTGTATGAAGCAGTAGCCTTCTAACTGGCTCCAAGGTTTCTTTTGGCTGATGTTTATCCAAACAGTCTTGCTCTTCATTCATTTTAATGGCTGAGAGGGAGCTGAGTGTTTTTACACTTTGAGACTGGCATGGCTCAGTCTCTGCTTTTTTGGCTGGCGCCAAATGCCCTACTCTGCTCGGCAGGGTGGGCCTGGGGCAGTGACCCCCCACTGTGCCCTCAGTGGGCTGATGTGTGCAGCCCCCGGGCACAAATGCCAGCCCTGTTCTGCCACTCCTCAACCACATCCCCCATTTTGGAGCACTGATGTCTCTTATTTTGCTTTGATTTTGCCCTATGTGTCCTGGAGATCTGACATGATGGAGATGATAGTCCCAGCACCCTTTGCTGTTGTGGCCATGGGTGACTTGAGCAAAACCCGCTGAATGTGGAAGAAGCTCTTGCACCAGTACCGCCAGTGAGGGGAAGACTTCAGGAAGGTTGGAGAGTTTGCAACTGGGAAGCATCCATGAGCTCCTGCTCTGAGGATGATAATGGTCAAGTAAAGAGTGGGAAATGTGTTGTCCTTGCTTTTTAACTACCTGCTGTGATAAAATGTGGGCAGTTCCTTACCTCATATGTCAGGCTGGTGTCTTTGTCACTCTTTTCCCCTCTAGAAGAGGTTAGCAAATATTTCCAGCTCTTTTTTCCCCCTCTTTGCATTATATTTTTTAAAAATAATAATAGCAACAATAATAATAATCAATAATAACAATAGTAATGAAATTCAGTAGACATAGTGTTGTCTGGACTACTGGATTGCATTTAAACCTTATCACTGTGGTAATATTAAATAATTTAGGGACCTACATATCAAGTATAGAACATGCCTAAGTGACTGTAGGGCCAGCTTTTCAAATCCTTGCCCTGAAGAGCCCAAGTTGTCAGAATGTATTTCAAAGGGTCTCTTGAACACAAAATAATTAACTTTTGGGAATGGTACAATTAAGAATAAGGTACAATTGCTACACAAAGCAGCAGGATTATGGAGTGGGGAAGACACGAGTCATTCAAATGTGAGTCAAAGAGGCATATTAATAATGGTAACTTGAGAAGAAACAAAGACCAAGCCACATTTCTCTCTCTACTTTTCCCATCTGTCAGCTATATAGCATGTTACTGTAGGCCTCACTGTTCCTGACACTATCGCAGCAGCCATTTCTTGATGTGGATGAGTTGTTCCTGAAAAATGCAGTTGGCACAGACGACTCTTATTTTTCACACAAGGAATGCAGGTCTTCCTGTTTCACATATTTTTCCTCAATGAGTGTAGTTATTGTTGTTACTGGGAGGAAAATCCTCTGTCTGTCTGCTAGAATACTTGAGAGCGGGAGATAAAGCATGAGATCTTTTTGTTGTGGCTGAGGATTTCCTCTGCAAGCCTCCACTGCAGTGATTCACTGCTCTTTTCCAAAAGAAATGCAAAGTTGGGATGGGTATTAGTTACGATTTGCAGTCCCAGGCTAAATCCTTGGGTGGTGTAACTCAAATGTTCACTGGCATCTATGAAGGAGATTTAGTCTGGCCTTGGTCATCAGAGCTCAGTTATGGGCCACCTCCTTGTTCTGCTCTGAGCTGAGGGATGGGCTGTCATGCAGCTGCTCAGGACACTGAGGGGCATTGCTAAGTATGGGGCAGCCTTTGTGCCATCCCCTTTGGTGTTTGCATGGCAAAGCTCAAGGCATTACCCAGCAAACTCTCTTCAGAAGTCACCTGGCAATCTGTATCACAGCAGGGAGTCTGCTTTTATGTTTTTTTCTTTTAGTGCAAGAAAATTATGCAGCTGACGGAGTCATAATGAATTCTGGCAGGATTGAAGCAAAAAAAAAATAGAGGCAAGTGTTCTGATTTTTCTCTAAAGTTAGAGCTATTGTTCATCTGGGCAACTTTTTGTGTATGAAATGAAGACAGAGATCTGTGTTTTGGGGAAGAGCCATACTGTGGATAAGTGCAAAGGAATTCTGCCACAGCTTTGCCATGAATTATATGTTGTCTGAAGGATTTAACAATATCACAAAGTTCATCAAGAGCAGGAACATTCATTTTCCTATCTTTTTCTGCCAGCAAAATGAACAAGCGATTTAGCTTCCTTAAAGAAATTTCATCCAGTAGCTGTGCCAGCTCTGTCTTCCTTATGTCTGTGTGCATTTGCTTTGTTCCTGAGTCCCAGATGGATTTCTGGAAATGGCACAGGGTTGCCAAAATGCATCTGAAGACACATATCATCAGTATGCACGAATTGTAAAGAATGCAGCCCCTGGAGCGATATGTGATTTCATCAAAAGTGACTTTCCAGCTACGCCGAAACCTTTCATGTCTCTTGTGCAATATGCAATGCTAAAGCAAACAATTCGGGTGCCAGATTGTCATAAGTATCTGAATGCTTCAAATTATTAAAGGGCCAAAATCTTATCAAATCAGAGAATATGTGAAATCTCAAAGAAGATTAAGCTTTCATAAATACATCCAGGTAGATAGAATCAATTCCTCTCCCCTACCAAAAAAACCCACCAAAACCCCAAACAAACCAAAACCAACAAAAAAAACCCAACAAAAACTCGCCCAATGAAAAAAACACCTCATCCAAACACTTTTAAACCCATCAAGGGTTTTTAAATAAAGCCCCAAGGCATACTTGCCAAGCCTTTGGGTTTCTCAAGCCCTTGGGCTACATCTTTTGTGCAATGCTCTTCAGTGTCTCACCTGGGAAAGAGTGAGGAGATTTTTGTATTTTTGATGGAGCTGTATTGTTTTATTGCCAATTTTTTGGTTTTGGATATGGCAGCCTCTATAATCTTGGATTATGAAAATGAAAAACAGCAGGGGAACTTGTGGATTCTGGATGAATTACAGAAGGTTTTCAATTGGGTGGGTGGGCAGTATGGATGTGTACTCTGTAGTATGGATTGAAACTGAAACAAGTGCAGGAGTTAGTTGGATTTGGGTGCACAGGGACAAAAACATATGCACAAAAGTGTACCCTTGCAGAGAAGCCCCATGGGTTTGGACACCACATTTTGTGGAAGAAATGAGGGAGTAAAAAACCAGAAAGAAGGTGCAAGCCTAGGAGAGACAAGAGTAAGGGCTTGGTGCAGTAATAACCTCTGGCTACATAGAGGATGGCTGTAAGGAGAAAGGGAAAGCATGTCTGTTGGCCACAGAAAGGGGTGCATGGCCTCTGAAGCAGAAAGGAAGGCAGCTTATGCAAAATCCTGCTGGTGAGGCAGGTAGCTTGCTCAGGTGTGGAGCAAAACCTCCATCAGTGGAAACTTCTCAAAATACATGGAACAAATCTTTGCTAGAAGCACTGTGTTTGACCTGCTTTAAAGTAGGACAATGGACTGGACTTCCTTGTGAGGGTTGCTGGAGCCAAATTTTCCTCTCATCAGTAGCACTGCTGCAGTCACTGACTGTTGTCATGGTGCCTTTCTGTAGTGCCAAAAAGAGGACAAAGTCTCAACGCAGGGATTTGGATATGATGCTTGCATTTCATGAACCCTGCCCCCCCCATCCCCCCCCTTCCTTTTCCAGGCACTGGGAGCAAATATTAAATGCTTGTCAGGTTTCAAGGCAACAAATTAAGTAGGTCACATCATAATTTTGCCAGCTGATTTATTTTAAAACAGTAAACCAGTGATGAATTCCATACAGCCTGATGTCTCTTTCAGTAAAGGCACTCTCTCCTCTTCAACTCAGTTTATGGTGTTAGAAGTTTGGTATTTTCAGGACGCTTCTCTTCAACTTAAAAGGAGATTTTTATGAAGACACTTCAGTCACTTCTTGCTCCTACTTAATGTTTTAAACAAGTTAAGAAGGTTTTTGTGTTCAAAGGCAGTATTCTTATATTCTGGTTGGAAACAACTTTTTTTCTTGCTGAGGATTTCAGCTGGATCAGCTTCCTGAATTGAATTGCTGAATTAACACCAGGGTGAACGCAAGGGCTGGCAGGAGAGAGGCAGTGAGCACATCTGGCTGGAGGCAGGGGGTAAGGAAAGAGACAGTCTGGGTGAAGAGAACAAAGTTGATCTGACTCCTGGTTGCTTTTCAGAGGGTCTACCTACACTACCAAAGGAGCTCACAGCCGTGGGGTGGAAACTTGTGAGCCATGACAACGTAAAGGCACAGCTGTCCCGGAGCTGGTTGTAAGCTGTAGCTTTTGTTTTTCTTCCAGGCCCTGTGGGGGTACCAGCAGGTCCCTCTCTGAGTTCAAGCCATCTCTGCTGCAGCAGCAGCAGCACCCACAGATGTTTGCTCCCCTTTTCCTCTCCCCTAGTGCTCTTCCACAGGCAGCCTTGTTTTTCCCAAGCAAAAGCCCATTACTCAGGCCCAGCGCAGAAGAGACACAGGTTCCAGTCCTGGCAAAAGGCCGCCCACCCCGCCGTGGCTCCTGTGGTCAGGCAGGTGTTTGGTCCTGGCTTTGAAGGCTTTGAAATCTGCTGAGCCAGAGAGGGGATCAGAAAAATTCTGCCCAGCTTGAGCCAGGATGTGCTGCAGCCCTTTGCTTCTGTATGTTTTGCACCCTACAGTCAGAGCTGTTTGCAGTCTTCTTGCTTGCGAAGGTGTCTTGGCCCAGAGGCTTTTGTTGGCTGAGCATTAGGGGTGCTCATCCCCTCTCTTCCCTTTTCCTAAATTATCTTTTAAAAGGTGATGAAGGTGGGTTGGGAGCTGGTGTGTCCAGCGAGGCAGGGGGAGACAGCCCCATATCCAAGTGAGGCAGACAGTGCTCACAGCTCCCCTTTTTTTCAGCCAGACCCTGGCTAACAACAGAGAGAGCTTTACAGCTGGTGTGTCAGGGGAGGCTGTGTGCCAGTGCCTCCCCATCACTGTGTCGGTGCTGGCTGTTTGCTTATTGCTCAGTGGCTGGTTTGCAGCCTATACTTGCAGAGGCCATCTGCCTGAGCCCTTGCTGCCATGGGTTGGGAGGAGATGAATGGGGCCTATGCCCCAACCACCCGCCTGTGCTCATCAGAAGGGCTTTGCCAGACCCAGGCAATCCTCAGTGAACAAAATGCATGTACTCTGTGCTTTCATCGTATGCATGCTTACACAACTGGTTTTGTGACTCATCCTTTTGGCTTCTGAGATTGCATTTAATAAACTGAAGGCTGAGGTTTCACCCTGCAGAGAACAAAGCCCTCCTGGATGCAGGATGGTGTATCATTGAGCTGCCCCGGGAGCAGCACATTCCTCAGAGCCTCTGAGAGCAAATGCCTGCACCCTCTCTGTGCAGCCTCTCTGTGCACCCTCTTTTGTGCTCTCCTGAGATGTGGAGTGTTTAATATGGGTACAGACTTCTGCCTCCCACAACCTTGTGGCTGCTCAGTTTCCATCCAAACTGGTGGTGGGAAGGAGACATAACCACCAAAGTCTAGAAAATATCAGCATTAACACTGCTGAGGTTCCAGCAATCCTCTCTAGTAGTGCTTACACCTTTAGAAGTGAGATGGAGATCTATGGGAAACATGATTTGCAGTCAGTTCCCAGTTTTGCTACAGCCCTTCTTCTCCAACTTTGTGCAGGCTAATTCTCTTGACACCCATGAATTTCCCTAAAAATCATGATGATAATATTATTTTTCACACTTCAAAGCTGTGGGGAAGATTAGTTCATAAATACTTGTAATAGCTGAGACTCTTGAGAGGGACTTAGAGGTTTTCCATTGTGGCATAGAAAGGTATTGAGTATGGACAGCACCACAAACCATACTGGGTATGATTGTGGTCCTCTGCCTAACCCTGGCTGTCCCAGCTGAAGGTGTTTAGGGGCTTGACTGTACTGCTCATGAGAAGCATCAGCAGATGATCGATTTTGGCTTTAACATACTGCTTATGGGAGAAAGGCTGTATTAGTGGAAAGGCCCCAGATCCTTCCCTGTTTTGTCTGGAAATTCTGCCTGTGGTGGAGGAATGCTCTCAGGAAGGGGTTATATGAGCTTTCCTATATGGGTATAGTTAAGCTAGCAGCTCGTAGTCTCCTGAAGCCCTTTAGTTATGTGCCAATAATCTAATGAAGTTTGCATTACCATTGCCTATGGTTATAGACAAGTTCCTTTGCATGGAAGTACTAAAAAAGCCTCACCCATATGTGTTTGTGTGGGATCACCAAGAAGCAGCCTTTATGTTTGCTCAGGCTTTGAGCTCTTTGTCTAACAGCGCCAGTTACAACTGGCTTTTGCAGTGGAGCTGTTTGTCCCTGAGAATGGAACTGGGACTGTCAAATGGTCCCAGTTAGCTATGGTCAGGTTAACAATGATGCCAAAGATGCTGATGCTATTTCCTTCCTGGGGAGAAGCTGAAATAGTGAAAAATGTGCAATGATTCGTTTGCCATTTCCTATTTTTTCCTTCTTTGATGGGGAACCATCTCACCTTTCCCTCCAAATTTCTTTCATTGTTGGGGTGCAGTGCAGCATGGGAGTGCAGGTGAGGAGCTCCAGCTCCACGTGAAGGGAACTGGTGGGTTGTCAGCAGATGTCTGCCCAAGGAGGGAGTGAGCCTGTGGGACGCTGCTTTGGTTTTGTTACAAGCTCCTCTGTGACCAGCACCAACTCTGAAAACTGGCCTCTATTTCCAGTTCTTTGCTCCCTAAACTATTGCAAAGTTTGATTCACAAAAGCACTCTGAGGCCTTGGGTGTGAAACTATGACAAAAGAAGGCATTCCAGCTCTTTACTACATTGCACATTTTAAATCATGGAAAATTGGTCTAAAATACAATAAAATTAATATAAAAAGGAATGCTTTCCAATTGCCTGTCAAGATCCCTTCAGTCTCATTACTGTTTTCGTGTGAAGCAATGAGTGTAATGCTTGTTGATAGTTGTTTGTTCCCTTGTTGTCTCGAAGTCGCTGGAAGCAATTTATAAGTGACTCTTGCTCAATGTCTAGGAAGAGAAGAGAATGGAAAATGTTAACTTGTTTCTTTTTGGTAAAGACTTCATTTCCGAAACAAGGTGCTGGGCTAAAGATGAGTTGAACCTCTCCATGACTTCAGAGGCTGAGGGATCTGGCTCTTTGTACCCCCACCACTGGCCATCCCTGGCACTCAGAAGAAATGGGGGTGTCAGACCCATATGCCCATTGCTGTGCCTGCCTGCTTCAATGTCCATTTGTGCCATTCCCATAAGGAGAAGGTTGCTATGGATTGGGTCATTATATGAAGGGCAGGATTGTTTATTGTTTGATACTATGTATTGGTACAGCATTTCTTTCTCTCCAGTTTGCAATATAGTTCCATTCCTCTGCCCTGCTCCTGTGCTGGCTGTGCTACTGGCCCTTTCTTGCCAAAACCAGCATTTTGCTCACTTTTTGCAAATCTGAAGGCAGTATTCAAGCACTTTCAGTTTGGGTTTGTTTTCACAGGCTGTCTTCATGCATATGTGCCTTTTTCTTGAACAAGGGATGGTATTTGGAGCTGCAAAACAGTGACAGTTTCTGAGGGCATTTCTAGTCTGCACTTTCCCTTCACAACCTGCCCAGGGTTTGGGGGAGGCACGTGATCGTCTCCCAGGGATTGCACAACTCCCACAGCACTGAAAGCATCACAATTTGTTCTCTTTGACTTCCTGCAGACAGTCTAATTATATGAAAGAGCATCGCTCTGCATTTGGTCAGAAGATGTATTCTTAGCTGAGTTTACCTAATGCTTTCCTGATTTCTGTGGTTTTTGTTCTTCTCCCCCCTCCTTGAGCTGGACAACAATGTGATCTTAGTCCAGCAATCAAGTATGAAAGAGAACCCATATGTATAAAGTATCTTCCTCATGCTGGAACTTGTCCAGAAAAGACAAATTGGCTTCATGCAGGAGGTCTGGTTTTGCCTCTTCCCATTAAAAAAAGAAAAAAAATATCTGACATGAGAAGTGTCTTGGGGTAAGTCAGGGCAAGGCAGTGGCCATGGTCATAGTGCTGAGCTATGCTGTCACACCCGACAGCTCAGAGATGTGGTGGTGCCTCTGCCAAGGCCAACACAGGTTAAGTTAGTGATAGGAGGGGTGCTGCCACTTGTCCCCTGCACCCCAGGGTGAGCAGCAAATGTATTGACATTCCTGAATGACAGGGTCATTCAGAGGAGGCTTTCAAACAGTCCTCGCTGGTTGCAACAGCATTCACTGAAGTGCACACCTGGCATTACCTGAAAAACTCAGCCCGTGGGTAGAAAAGCTGGGACTGCTGCAACAAAGAAGGACCTGGCAGGTCTCGGCATTTTTGGGGGTGCGACGATGTGGTAGATATCATTTAGCTGTGTGTGGGGTGACAGTGTTGCTGTTCCCTTTCTTTGTTTTGCTGCCAGACAGTGAACCTCTCTGAAGGGCTCTGGCTTTAGAGAGGTTGGAGGGCAGCTCTATTCCTGCTGAAAGTGGTGGGAAATTTTGCAGCAAGCAATCTGTGGGATAAACAGGCAGATATTCTTGGGAGGAAAAATCTTGCGGTTTCTGTCAAATTTGCTGTTCCCCTATTCAAGCTCCAGTTAAAGAGACTTTTGCAGCTGACAGTATAATCTCCAACCTGGAGGTGTCAGATGGACCCAGTCCTGTGGGACTCCCTGGCCTTGCAGATCTCCTCTTCCACAGCCAGTTATCTGGCCTCATCTCCTTTCTCAAGCAGGCCACACACCCCTGATAGTGACTGAGACATCAAAGCTTGGCTCTCCTTTGTGTGTCACTTTGGTGCAGGTGAGGCCCAGCTCCCTGTGTGGCTGCTCAGGGGCTGTTTCTATCCCAGGACTGAGGGGCAGCTTGGTAGTGCTGGACCACTAGTACATTGTTCTGGGGGCTTCCCACCTTCCTGCTGATGGGGACGTCAGTGCTGGTGACAGTCAGACATGGAGTACGCTGCTGCTTTCCTTTTGGCTCACAGTCTGAATCCGCGGGGCAGTCCCACCGGCTGCAAAAACAACACTGTCCTTCTAACCAGGCCACCCAACCTAGCAATGATAGATGCGGTTGTGTTTGAGGTTGAGTTAGCTTCCTCTCCCACCTCCAGCCTGTGCAGCTCTGGTGGCTTCATGCCTCTTGTCTCTGTGCTAGGAAGACGAGTCCGGTTCTTGCTCTCCTTGCAAAGTGACCCAAGGCAATGCCCCTGCCCCTTTGTGCAGCCAGAGGGGCTGGAAGGGAGCAAACCCACTGCCCTGGCTGGTTGATATGGGCCTGAGAGGAAGGGGGGGGGCTTGACCTTTCGAATAAAAGCCGCATTAAATTACAGGAATACTGGTGGCTGTGCCACTATGGGCAAGGGCAAAACATAGTTATTTGTCAAGGTTAACCACCACCATTGACCTCTTGCGGACAGCTAAAAGCTGTGGTGCAGCTACCACTGCACTGCGGCCTCTCTGAGCACGAGGCCGTGTGGGCTGTTATCCAGGGAAAAAGGCTCAGTAACTTTTCCTCCCCTTACACTTACTGGCTCTACCTTTTAATTTGGCTTTTCTGCTGTTGTTACCTAGTGGTGATTAAAAGTGTGGTGATGTAGTTGGGGAACGGGTCTGTGAATGTACAGCCAGGCAAGGGAAGCCCTCAGCCTGCTGGGGATGTAGGCACTGCTTAAGCATTTCCTTTGCTCGGCTCCTTCTCAAGACTTGCTTTGTTCAGTCTGACTTACCCTCTCTGAGCTTGTCCTCCTTCAGGCTGTCATTACCCACATGCAGATTTAAATTTCGATGAGCTTTAATGAGGCCAAGTTGTAAGTTAAAGCACTGTTGTTTCCTCTCCACACTGGCCAGAAGTAATTTCCATTCTTGTTCCTGCAGCCTTGTTTTCAACCCAAATAACCTCCTCCTGTTTCTGCACTCCTTTTCCTGTGTGTTTCGCAGGCAGACTGTAAGATGAGGGTTGTGTAAGAGAACTGGGGCCTTGAATTTAGGTCACCGTTACTCTCAGATGTGGTTCCTGCTGCAGACCATGCTGTGTCTCCAAGCCAACACTTGCTGGCATACCTGGAATAGCCAGGACATCTGCACGTGAAGTGGAGCTGTGCTTTTGCCTCTTGGTGGGGGGGTGGCTTTGGATGGAGTTGTCATGCCAGGCTGGATGCCCCATCAGTCTTAGGGGGGGGTGACAGCTACTGTGGCAGTGCTGGTAAACTGCTTGGGATTTGCCCCTAGGCTGCTTTGGCAGGCGGGAAGTGTGTGAAGCCTGGCAGTGCTGTGGTTTGAAGGTGCTACCCAGGGATTGCCTGATGGTAAACACTGCCGCGGCCACTCGGACACAGGAATCCCTCTAGCTGCATGGTCAAGTGCATCTTCACCTTTCCCATATTTTTACTTGACTTGCAGAGCCCACCTCAGCCAGACTGGGCTTTTCCCAAGCTGTGCCCTGGCTCTGATTTTTGCAGCTGAGCAATGTCCCCTCAAGAGCTGCCCCTGGGAAGTAGGGAAGGGGGGGTGGCTGCAGCTTAGCTTTGGGGACAAACAAATGGATTAAGCACAGCTGTGCAGAGGCAGGAGTCAGCCCGGAAGATGGTGCTTCGAGTTGGAGCTGGTTCCCAAGCTTCTTCTGCTCCCCAAACTTTCTGACTCACATCCTGCATCTTCTACCATGGTGTGCAGATGCTGTCCTTCGCTCTAGGCATGTTTCAGAGTAGTATCAGAGCCCTCCTGAAAGCCATAGAGCAAAACAGTGCTCCACTCTAAGGGAAGTGTTGGTCAGGCCCATAATAAACATCAAACTCTGACATTTAGCACATGTAATGTTGTTCATCCAGTTTTAAAGAGGAAACATTATCTAAGTGCTCCTCTGAAAACTAGAGCCACCCACACTTAGTTTTGTTAGGTTTGGCAGGTTTGACCTGGGTAATATTGCTATTACTTCCAGCATATAACATTCTGAATCTCTTATAAACTGTGCATTTTACTGAATGAAAAGCTTCTCTGTGTGTTTAAAAAAAATCTCTCCCCCCCCAGCTCATTCTTGTGATAGAGAACAAACAAGGAAAAAAATTCATAACTCCCTAAACTGATAGAAAATGAGCACAGTCATAACAGGCCTACGTGGCTTTAGCAATGCAGCTGAAAAGGGAAAATGAATAAACCTGCCACTCCAAAAGTGAAAGGCAGAGCTGAAAAATTCTGCCATTTCAGCTGCCTGGCCCTTCTCCCCCTGTGCTAGTGCAAAAATAGCCTCGTCCCCTTGTACAGGCCAAAAGGCAGTGCTCCTCTGCAGGGCTGTTCCTGCAGACGCCACACTCAGCAGCACACATAAAGTGCATGACTAGAGGATATCCTAAATTAATTTACATAGATATATATAAATATATGCGTGTGTGTGTTTTGTATGAAATATGAAACCAGCAATTTCTTAGCCAACCCCTTAATTTGTGCAAGCATAATGGAAACTACCCACACATTTTTCCATTAAAAGTTACAAAGGGAAGGGAAGGGGGGGACTGGTGATAGACAAACACAGGCTCTCTCAGCTGTCACAGAGGTGCCATGCAGCCGGGCAGCAGCACAAGCTCGCACCAGTTTGCTGGAAAAAGTGTCATCTGTGTTCTGGTGCTTGCTGCTGGTCTCCCTGCTCACACCCTTCCTCCTCAGTGCTCTTTGCTCCCTGTATCTGAAAGGGGACATGGCCATACTTGTGCCTGTGCAGGTGCCCACAGTGAGCACAGAGGTCCGGAGCCTGTCCACCTGTTTTGCAGGCTTCCTCTTCTGGATAAACAAGAGAGAGCTCTGTCTTGCTATTGCCACTCTTGTGGTGTCAGGTGGTTCTGTGGGTTATAAACAGGCTCTCTGCCCTGCCAGCTCCTTGCCCCTACTAGAAGCAGCACTCGCCTGGTTTCTGTGTCATCTGTCCAGCCTGAATGAAAGTAATTTTCTCTAAGGATGGATGAATGTGACTCTGTGCCACCCAGCAGGCGCCCACTGCAGCGAGTCACGCTGGGTGGCTCCAGGTGTGCCTTGATAGAACAAGGACAGAGTGTGAGGGGAGGCCCGGGCTGCAGCAGTTGTGCCTCAGGCAGCTCCCTGTGCCAGGACCATGAAGGGCAGGGGCTCCTGCTGCCTTCCTGATGCTGACCAGGGGAACCGTCACAGGTAAGGGACTGTGGCATTAGGGCTTTCTATGGCCTGGCTAAATTGCTCATATATGCAGTCACCAGCAATGAAGCATCAGGTTCCTCAGCAGGGAACCATTACTTTCCCTCCTTGCCTGCTTTCGGATTGCAAGTGTTTGGTGCATCAGTTGTTCGTTGCAACCAACTCTACAGTCTATCTCAATGAAAATGCTGTATCTGGGAAAGGCAGTCCTATAAACTCATGAGCTTTTTTTGAAATAATGTGTTGTGTTGACAGTGCTAACCATTTTGCACAGTGGGGGGCAGGGGGAATGCAGCTGGTAACTAATGCAGGACTGTGAGGATTTTTGTCTGTGTGTATGTTTTTGTTTTTTGCTATATTGTCCTATAACCCATATGCAGCACTGCGGGTTGTGTTAGTGGAATTTTGCTGCTCAGCAGCTGTCCGGGCAATGTGAAGCCAGGCCCACTCATCCTTTTAACCATCAAAGGTACAAGTTCAATCCTTTTATGGCTGCCTTGGGGCACTGCTCCACACATCTCTCTCAGCAGCAGTGCCAGCTGAAGGCGTTCCTGCCAGCTTGCCTCTAGAGCTGTGCAGTGATCTCTATCTGTTGGTTGAGGGGGGTTAAAAATAACTTGGTTGACTTGACTGGTCCCTTTTTCTGCGCAAAGAGCTGTGCTTGCCCAAGAGAAAGGGAGTGCAGAGGAACAAGAGGCCAGCAGGTGAAAATGCCCAACTCTGGCTTTGCTGATGAGAAACAGGGAAACAGAACTGCTCAGTCACTGCAAAGTCTGTATTTTGAGTTTCCTTTTGGGAAGCAGGATGGCTACTAGCAAAGGACTCCCTGAGGATTGCTCAGGCTTGAGTCCATGAGCCCCATTTAGTTCTGCTTGTTTCAATCTGTCTCAATATCTTTGGTTGGGTCTTCCAATATGCCCATTCTGCAGTAACTTAGGAACCTAACAACAGCTCGTTCTAACAACCGACCTGTGCCTGGGAACCTAAGACCACAAAACCTGCCTCAGCTTCTACTTGAATATGAAGATACCTGTATTTAAGAGACTAAGCCAGAACCGGCCATGGTAAACTCCAGCACTTTGCTAGATCTACTGCACAAAGTCATTTCAGGTACAATTTCAGTCTTTGTGAGAGGAGATAAGGAAAACAGAGAAAAATAAAAGCAGCCCAGCCCTGAATGGATCACAGTTCATTATAAATTAGGGCTGACTTTGTTTTTAATGAAGACCATTGCTTAAGACTGCAGAAGTGCGAATACTTGCTTGATTGTGCCCCAGGACTCATCCTGTGAAAAACCTGGTAGGTCTTTGTTAGTGGTTATTAGGCTTACTCAGAATTTCTAGCCTCGGCAAATTATGAGTGGTAACACTTGAAACTTTGTGCGACGTTTATTAGAATAATTTTTCCTCTTCCCTGACACTTTGTAATGTTCAGTATTAATGGTGTAGTAGCACTTCTCAGTATCACCATAATTTACTAATCCATAAACTGCAGGGATGTGTTTTATATTTCAAGAATTGTGACTGCCCTCTCATCACCCTCCCTAAGAAACCTGAGACTGTTGTTCTCCCTGCATTGCTAAGTGAAGTAAAAAGCAGAGGTCTCTCCCCTATGTTGCAGAAAATACCTGTCTTCCCTATTAAGTGACTGATCCTGGAGTTGCTTATGCCTTTCATCCATCTGCTGTCAATTTGACTGCGCTAGCTAGTGGCTCCTCCTTATGACCTTGCAAGAATTTGCAAAACCTGGTTTCTATAAAAATTAAAGGGTGATCCCCATGTTTACCCTCTTGCTCAACTGACCATGTTTCGTCACTACCAGCTAGTGCTAGAATTTATCCACGTCTCCTCTCATCTCTGCCTCAAGCCTGCATCTGGGAAGATCCGATGACTTGGCCAAGATTTCCAGCTGCTGAAGTTACCTCAGAAGATCAGGCGCTGTGGCGTGTGTGCAGTAACTTTGCCTGGGCCGCTGTCTTCCTGGAAGCTTGGTGCACAAGTGCAGTGCTGAGGCTCTGCAGCCTGTCAGACCAGGTTTGGTTGGAGTAGGAGTCCATGGTCCATGCTGCTTTTGCATCCTCTGATTTGCACCACCTGTGCAGACCTACATGGGCCTGACACTTCCCAGACTCGGTGGACTTTATTCTGCGTGTGTTAATGCTGGGGGGGCTGTGCACACATGTCTGCAAAGTCACAATCAACCAGCGCCTGAAAGGCCAACAGAGCAAAGATGTGCAGTATATGTGTATGTGTGTGTCTGTGTCTGCAGCAGAATTGTCTTTCATGGCTGTCTTGAATCTTCCAGCTAAGAGTGGCTGCAGTGCAGGACAGGCTGTACCACTGCATGATGTTCCACATGCAGCACACACGTCTGCATCAGACCACAGAACCCCAAAACCGGCAATTCTCTAGTAACGTGGAACCTTAGTTTTCCAAATGACGACATGGACTTGCAGCAAGAGAGCCTTTTACAGGATGGAACTGTGTTTATTTACCCATGGTGTAATTTTTATCTTTCATGAGAACGCAGGTATCAGAGGCTTAATTACAGGATTATGTATGTAACCTTGCACTTTATAAAAATTTGTAAGTAAAACCTTTGCCTAACAACAGTCTTGTTCTTGGCAATTAAGTTCCATCTACAGAAGCCTTTCATGTTAGAGACATATCCTGCATGTGAATTATTGTTACAATTCAATAAATACTTTACAAAAATAATGCTAGCTTTTTTTTTTTTTTTTTTTTAAAAAAAAGACATTTTAACTCACCAATAGTTCCTCCCAGACAGCTTCCTTTAAGAACAGCTTCTTCTGCAGGACACTGTGCACTCAGCTTATGATAAAAGGGGGGAAAGGGCTGGCTGCATGCTTTATCTCAGGTAATTTAGGAACATGTAACACACTTTTCCTGTTCTTTAAAAAAATAAACTTCTTTCTTTTAAGAAAAGAAAGAAACAATCAGATCTAAAGAGTCTTTATATTAAAAATTAGGAATCAACTATTTTTTTTTCTCTCTCCTTTGACACTTTCCTTCGCTGGCCTCACTCCTCCAAAGACTTAGGGTGTGCTTAGTTTACAGGTAGCTGCCCTAAAGATCTGCTCCCCAGCATAAGGCATCAGCCCTGATAGCTGTAGCTCGGTGTCTGAGATGTCTCTGGGAGTGGGCTGTCCCTAACTCTTGCAGAACCACTGCACTGGGACTTGTTCTGCTCCACAGGAAACCACCGCCACATCTCCCTGCAAGCCCACCCCAAATGGACTGCAAAGACCTGAGCTAGTAGGTAATGGGAAGAATTCCAAGAAAAAAAAATGCTAGTAACTGTCTACATTAACTTTTGAGCATTACCCTTCCAAAAAAAATTCTTCCTTTCTTAGATATGACTAGTCATGAAATCAATTATAGAGAACTGATGTTGTAGGTGCATTAATCTTGTAAA
The DNA here is from genome assembly GCF_020740795.1 of Apus apus. Taxonomy (NCBI): domain Eukaryota; kingdom Metazoa; phylum Chordata; class Aves; order Apodiformes; family Apodidae; genus Apus; species Apus apus. The sequence goes on along the minus strand of NC_067284.1, from coordinate 50,371,116 downwards.
CCATTCCCATATGGAAGAATACATTCTTGAGTCCTATTGTTTATAACAACTTTTAAATATGTGCCCTCCTCAGCTGGGGCCTTGGGGCCTGATGATGGCAGCTGCCCCCTCCCCACCCCTGCCCCTCCACCTCACACTTATGTTACAGTTGGGGAATAAAATGAAATGCACATCATTAAATGAACATTATTGCGGTATAAAATCCTACCAGGACAAGTTTTATGTATGGCTGTATGTAAAAATAGGTGTGTGTGAGATAGAGAGATATGTGTTTATAAATTACACACACTATGAAAAATACTTATGTATTATATTACAACTATATACATTCATTAGAAAGAAACTGATCAACTCCTGTCAAGGAGACAATGCAGCAGCCCTTATCAGTTCTTTGGCATCCAGGAAACGAATGCTACTTTGTGTCTGAAGAAGAAGACAAGCTTCTCAGTATTCCCTTGCTTCTTGAAATTGCTTGTAGTAGTCTTCATCTGAAGGGTTTTCTGTGCACTTCTGCCCATTGTTCGGAGGCCGTGCTTCATTGTACCGGCTCCAGTCACCTTTGCATATAATCCAAGGCAGAATGTCCACTTTGTAATGGAGTTCTGCTGAGAATTCGATGCTGATCAGGTTGGGTGTACCTGCCCCTTTCCCTCTGGTAATCAGCTGCATGTTATCATCATAGCAGCAGTGCTGCGCTGCAAGCGTTGTGCTTTCCAAAGAGAGCATGGAGCGGATGCAATATCGTGCGGTTGGCTTGTAGATCTCCAGTTTCTCCTTCGGACCGCTCGCATCTTTCCAGCGAAAGTTTTTCCTCTTCATTCGATCATAGATCTCAGCAGTGCTGTATGCAACCTCTCTGGGGTAGGAGCACGGGCAGCTGGGAAGATCGTTGACCACTTTGTGCATGTATTTCTTCAAGAACTCACTTTTGCAGCTCATCCATCTTTCACAGCTATCGGTATCTGGTTAAGGGCAGGAAGCAGAAACTTAAGATACATATTGAGCATTCGGGTTCGTATGATCAGCAGTAACAAATTAGTAAAGCCCAAATGTTCAGCACCGGTGCTTTGCTTAACAAAGAAAGAGCAGGCCAAGCTTGCCTCCCTGCCTGCAATGTGTTAATGTGCTGTCTTGTCAGATAAAGAAGTGGGGAGTGACTGGCTTCAGGGCCTCAGGCACTTCTAGTCTGAATTGCAGTGCAGCACCGTGCCAGTAAGAATCCTTGACATTTCTTTTACCTGGCCAATTCTGATTAAGCTGCTGATATCCTCATATTGGCTGCACAAGAGACACTATCATGACTTTACAGGAGACAGAACTGAAATAGGAAATCCCTGTGGTTTTACGCCAGTCGACAGCTTAAACCCCACTCACCTTGTAAGAACAGCAGATTCAGATGCTGAAGGATTAAGTTTCTCATGACACTAGAAATACCAAGACGGCAAGCAAGGCCTGGATTACTTTTTCTGTAGTTCATTATTAAGCCCTAGTTCAGTCTTTTCTTTTAACTAACCAATACTTTTTTTCCTATTTGGCCTCCATCTTCCCTACAGGGTATGTCAAGCAGCTTTAGTTCAGACATGGAGACTGACATCTTAGCTGGCAAATGCAGCCAAAACTGATTCAGATGCTAAAAGGGCATATATGACACATAATATCAGAGTGTCTGTACATTAGGAGGACTTAATGGCACCAGAGCCATGACGAAGAGTTGGCATTGAAGAGATTTATAGACTAGTAGCATATTTAAGACTGGCACTTTATTATTTTGTAGGAGTCTTGGGAGAATCCAGTTAAAAATCTCATAGCTAGAACAGTATTTAAGGTGCCTGTATTATGCTATGGGCTTTCAAAAAAACCCTGCACATCTTGCTCCACACTTACCTAACGGGACTGTGGAGTAAGGCAAAGATGGGGACTCTGACAGCAAACATTCTTGAAAAATATCTGCTTAATGATCTGTGTCCTGTTTTTCTATCCCCTTAAAGAGTCCTATCCCAGCTGTCATTAACTATTGTGCTCTAGCACCATAGGAGGGAGGTGCTGGATTACATTATTTATCCAATCAATCCAGCATCTGGTGTCTAAGAGTGACTACACTGTTGGAGGGATGAAATCAGAACATTATAGAGCTTGGGCTGAGTTTTAGATCAGTGTCAAGTCACGCCCTATAAAAGTGCTTTGGCAATGCCCCCCCTGCAGCACGCAGTTATAAAAGCTATGCATGCTCATTCCAATAACTGTCTTTTTAAAATTTATTTTAGAGTTGTACCTAAAATGCTTTTATAGTATCTTCTATGTGAGGCTTTTGCAGCAAAATGCTAAACAGTGTGGGTTTCCCCCCCCCCCTCCATTAGTGTGGAGCCTTACAGCTCTTTTCTCAACTAGGACGGAGAGTCACCATTTTATAATGAAAGAGGCACAGAAATTTGCTGACTTAAGAGGGGAAAGATTCTATTACAGAAGCAAGCTAAGGTTGTGATTGTAAACTTACGCAAGATAATAACCGGCCATTATTACTGACATTTTTAACGGTAAACTCAAAATCTTGGTCCCTCAGTGAGAGCTGAAACAGGGAAATCTAAGTAAGTCTCTTATCTATTACTGAAAGCTGGAGTAGGCTGCTTACCCACTTCAAACAGTTTGGTAGCATTGAAGTCTTCACTTCCTGCAAGTAAGCTCACTTCTGTGGCAGCTGTTCGGAAGGTATCTTCAATCCCTAAGATAAACACGTGTTAGTCGAGGTGGTGTTTTCCTACTAAAACACAATGCCATCAGCTGCCTCCCCACCATCCCCTCCTTTCCCAGGTCTGCAAGGTGCTGTTGACTGGTAGGGAAGTAATCTGACATGGCTGCTGGAGGGAGCTTTCATTTAAAAGTATAATGACCAAGGAAAATTAAGCATTAGCTTAGTCCAAAGGGGAAAAGTTGTCAAGTTTTAGTGCTTCCCTAATGTTTAGTGTTTCCCTAATGTTTCTGTGCCACATAGCCTTAAAACAAATGTCTCTTCAAAGAAGTATCTGAACAGGTTTGTTTTTTTTGTTCATCACCATTGAATTAAAGACCTCCAGAGAGAGCAGAAAGCTCTTTAATATGTGATAACTATATGGTTAATAATGAAGTCTGTTCACCATTCATCTTCTTGCCAATGAACTTTCTCCTGATCTCTTGAACTGGGGCATAATAGTGGCTTGCAAAGCTTCAAAACAGCCTCAGGCTGCTTTTCAATAAAATTATCATAGGGTTTTGCCTTAACTCCAGCAGTAGACGAAGAATAATAGATACCCAAGAACCCATTACAAGGCAGTAATTCACTGCTGGAATTATAAACAGCAGAAGCTGAGCTTTGCCCTTGTAATTTAAAAAATGTCAGCACAGCCTCAAAGAGTGAATATATTTTGCTTGCTGATCGTTGGGGGTCTGTTATATGACATAATATATTATTTCAAGTTTGCCACTGTTTGATGCTAGCTGGTAATAAATACTGGAGAACATAACTGGGGGCTACGTGCTTTCTTCTGGAATTAACCCTTTATTATTGAGGTTTTAGGATGTATGACAGCATCCAGAACCATTTTTCTCCTCAACTGCCTAGCAGTCATTACCTTACAACGGATGCAGACATCTATCTGCAAGTGAGAAACTTCTCTCCAGCTCTCTCACTGAGGCTCCTAAGTCTTCTCTCCAGCACTGCTGACATTTCACTTCCCATCAAAAAAATCCTGACCTCCAGTTTAAGAATTTCTGCCTTTCTGAGTCATTAAGTAAACTCAGTGAAATGCATACCACCACGGCATGTGTTTTTACTTCTCTCTGATCTTGAGAAGTAATGAAATTGTACATACCCCATGCACTGTGGCAACTACTGCATCACTCCATTACAAACTTGCCTAAATCCAAACACAGCAGCATTTAAAGGACATCATGGGACAGTTTTCCACAGCAACTTTAATTTTTTTTTATGTGGGTTTGAGTGCTCTGCCCTGCTTTCACTAAAGCAATAACTGTGTGATGGTAAGGACACCTCTGGTACTGGCATTTAAATGTCAATCCCCATAGATGGGCAGGAACTAAGGTCGACTACACGTCCCTTCATCTCACTGTGCACAGCTGCTGCAGGACCAAACTTGCTGTTTTATAATTCTCCAACTATCAAGCAACATGTAATGAAACAGAGATGACATTTCCACCTTAACACTGACTTTCCAGGACAGGAAATTTTGTATCTTAATGCCAAATGAACCCAAAATCCCTGGAGAAAAGTGGGTATTAAAAGTAGTTTTGTTTTGTTGTTTGTTTTTGTGGTTTTTTTTTAATACTAATACATGTGGAGATTTAAAGCAACTCTGTACACTTTAGGCAGAAAACTTAAAAGCCATTTTATTGGGGGGAGCTATTTGTTCACATGACAGGCATGCCCCCTTACTGTACAGCGGAACACGAGCTCGCTGAAGTAACAGACAACGCTGCTGTTTTGAAATTCTAAAATTAATACAAATTTGTTTCAAGAGAGCAGATTACACCCTTTGGAATACAAAATGTACTTTGCACAAAAAGGACTACCGTAACCTAAAAAAAGCCTGTCTTTGTCTTTTAAACCCCAGGGGACAGCAGACTGCATCTAGCAGCATATTATTACTAGCAAAGAACCTGCCATTTCATAAATGCCCTTGGAAGCCTCTTCCCACCAAAACTCTTTATCTAGCTGGGGCACAAGGTGGGCTGTCCCGCCCTCGACTGCCCCTCCCCCTGCCCCTGGAGGGCAGTTCAGGTAGACGTGCCCTCACCTGGGCAGTTGGGCCTGTCGCAGGTCCGTGACTCGGTGGCAGTGCAGGCGTACCCACAGGACCTTGTCCGCTTCTGGTTGCCGCTTCCACAGGTGACGCTGCAAAGGGACCACGGGCTCCAGTCTCCCTCACCATCAATATAATCTGTGTAAGAACAAAGATGAGGAAGGAAATGAAGAAACAAAACTCCTACTGCTCAAAACGACCGTGTAGTGTTTTTTATTAAGAAGGCAAAACAAGAACGGAATCCAGATGTCTCTACCTGAAGCTCAGGCTAAATGCCAGGCGTAAGCCTGCTGTTTAAATGGTTTTCACACTTGATGCTCCTCAGGGAAATGCATGCAACTTTATTTGAAAAAATATTTCCTTTCTCTTTTGACCTTTTGGCAGCTGAGAATCCTCAGCTGCAAAGCTGGGTCATGAACTAACAGTACACATCTATTCTCATAATTTCCCTGTATATAGGAAGAAGTTTTCTGACCACAGACTAATCAGGCACAGGATAAATGAAGCTTTCTTTTCAAAATACAGCAACAGCACAACAATACTAAATTAATTTTTATGCCACAATGCACATTGGACTATGGGAGGCTGAGGGTCATGCATGGAAACTGCAATCCTGTTTTTCCATTTCTTGAAGAGGAAACATATCAGAAAAATAATGCCACGGATACAGGGAGCTGCATATGTGTCTTGCACCCAGCACAACATGCAATTTATAGTGTTTCATGTGAATTATTAAGTAACATCGGATCTGTTTACCAGCAGGAATCGTCTGAAAATGAGACATGACTTTATTCTCTTCTGGTAGAGAGGCCCGGGCAAGCGATACCGAGTCTGCACCACCTTGGCTCAGTGTCAGTTTAAGTATCTAAACCCCTTAGAACCCATTTCCTTTATTTGCTGAATTAACTGTTGCACATACCACCTTGTGAAGGCCATTAAATTGAGGCCATGGACCAATCCCAGTTTTCTTGCCTTCCCACTGGTCTCCCCAGATCCGTGTTGTCTCTCGCTAGGGAATGTCTGGCTTACTGGATTTCTCTGCAGCCTACAGGAGATGTTTAACGGACCCTGTAATCATAACTTGCAGCCTTTGCTCATTTGAGTTAAGCCAGGACTGGTAGCAAAGCAAAATTGGGCTTACTGACTCCAGCTCTGCCCTATAGCTATAGGCTGACCATGTATGTACCAGGCAAGACACAGGGACAGATCCCTGGCTGCACTGGCCCCTGTGCTACACGCGATTCCCACTCCCCCCCACTGCCATACTGTCTGGGGGCTTCCTGAGCTGGTTAGTAGAACACGTAACTTGATTTGTACCATATGTAATGACTGATGACAACTCTGTGGGGTGCTATTAAACATTTATTGCCAGGAGTATGGGAAGGTTATATATCTCACTTGTAGCACGCTGCCTAGATGGGAGTTCCTCGTGGCAGGGACCTTATGTGGTTTTACACTTTTCTCAGTTACACTGCTGCTGGTCAGGAAGCCACCACACGAATCAGGCGTCCATGGTGTGATGGGTAGGACCATTGCCCTTGCTACATACTGCCTGTATGCAAAGACCTGCAATTCTGGCATCTACCAACAGATGAGCCCTTCAGCACCCTGAAGAGACATAAAATGTCTTGGGAAAATGTGATCTGCCCTCTCTCCCTGGCCCTGCTCTCCCTCCCAGCTCTTTTCCAGCTCTGAATTTTTTTCTCCACTTGCCTGGTGAGGAAGAGGGAAGGTGAGCAGGTGTGATGCTTGTCAGAGAGCCCAACCTGGGAGGCCCAGGAAGGGCAAGCAAAGCTGTGCAGTGCTTTTTGGCAGAGGCAGGATGAGGGAGACAGAGCTATGAAATGTGTGAGCAGGTCAGTGAGTCGAATGAGCGTAAAAGCCCTATGTGGGCAGGATCTGTGGATACATCCTCCTGGCCAAAGCCAATGGCACATGACATTTTAGGTTAGTCAGCAGGTCAGGAGTCTTTTCCAGTTAGTGGGGTGTTCTGGTGTGTAGACAATTTTTAGGCCTGAACTAGCCAATGTTTATATTGCACTATGAAACACACAGTATCTACTATATGTCTATACAACTGTATCTATATTTGCATATATATATATATATATATATATATATAAGATTTTTAGCTGGAGCTCAACCTGTTTTTCCTAATTTTTTATCTGTAATTCATACTGGTTTTTTTCTACAATTATTTGTGACAACAATTTTATTTTACCTAGGTGAATAACTACCTATTATATGAATTCTTGGCAATGTAGTGTGCTGACAAATAAATGCAGGTGCAAAAAGAAGGGGTAGACTTTAATCTTCTGGCTACAAAATTTAATACATACATATAAATATACCATTCCACAAAAAGCCTCTCTCAATTATTAAGGCTCTAGGACTTAAAGTTAACCAAAAGAAGGGAAAAATAAGACTGAATCAGTACACAATGGCCACTCTGCAGTATCTGGAGAACGCAATAGAAGCGCCAGAGTAGCAGTATTGTGACTGTGTACCCCTGCTCTGACTAAAACTCTTCCGTATTTACACCCAACTTAAAACTAGGAGGCTCTGAGCTACGTCCTAGTTCACCCTCCCTTGAGTCATTCCCATGTGGAGAGTTACAGCCTCTTGGGGCAGTGAGTAACTGTAGCTCCTCTCTGTTTCTAGTTTCTGCAACTGTTTCATACAACAAGCTGAAAACAATTGTTTTCGCCATGACACATCTGGAAGAGAATTACACACGCAAATACACAATGTTCCTGCTGCACATGCCACTCCCCACACATGCACCAACATAATTTGTCTTACTTGTTTATCCACCAAATACTACCAGGTTTTAGATCCTGCTTATTTATCCAATAATTGTATTTTTGGTTCCCAAACCACCGCACGATTCTAAATTTGTACTTATCCTTACTCTAAAAATAAATATGAAACCTTCTTTCCTTTGTTTTTAAAAAAGTGCACTTGAGACTAAAAAAAGGCCCTCTTATGGGATAACTGGTATGATTTTCAAGATTATAGACTTACTAGAGGAATGCAGCTACCACAGTACAGCTTGTGCATCTGCACAGATTTGTATTTAAAAGCTGATGAACAAAAGCCACATGTTGAAAAATTCTGTTTTGCTTGGCCTACTTTCAGCGATGCCTCACCATTCTCATTTCCCCCAAACTCCTTTTTACAATCCCAAGATGCCCATAAGAGGCTTGGAATGCAAACTCACCATACTCTGGCTGCTCCTTGGACTCAAATGTCCGGTGACTGGGTGCATGACTATCCCACCCACCGAGAGGGTTTAGGAAGTTGCTGTCCTCAGTAGTGCTATCATACTTGTAGTCCTGGTCACCACTGCTCATGCGAGTCAAGGTGGAAGACCTCTGCCACCAGTTTCTCCAGTCAGGTGACGGGACTGGCCAGCTAGGCTTGCTGCTTTCTTTCTGCAGATCTTTCTCTGTCTCAGTGTCAGGGCCATCCACCACTTCAATGGTAACCTGTGGGATTCAAAACAGACCAGTCTGTCCATCACTATCTCCTCCTAGTCAGTGGGAAACTTTCTACACAGCAAAGACAAATGAGTGCTGTTGCCTTGAGGAGGGGCTGTGCAATACTGTAGGGTTTGCATGCTGTAAACCATATGCAGATTACTGAGTTCAGAGATATGCAGTGGCTGAGTGATTCCTTCTGCTACCTCTGCTGAACCAGACCTTGGAACAAAGGCTAGGAAAAATCCTGCACAAAATAATAACCCATGCTGTGCCTAAAACGTTTGCAGCAAAAATTTTCTGCCTTATGGAGAAAAGATGTTTAAACCCAAACATATAAATAAAACCAAAAACATAAAAATAAAACCAAATCTGCTAGGCTAATTAGGCAGAGGCCGAATTTGAGGCAAGTATGAAGCACACCAGCACGAGAGCCCGTTCTAAGGACTCGGGCTGACTCAAGCCAGGGCTCAAGCAAGTCCACGGGTGAGAAGGTGGCGGCGGCAGAGCCCAGGGCCCCAGCCAGGTCTGCACCTGCCTTGCCCTCTAGCGGCAGCTCAGCCGGGCCCCTGGCACAGCCTCCCCGCAGCACCAGCAGTGCCAGGGCACACCCGCTGGGCTGTCACCGTCCCCTGCAACCACGCTCTGCGGTGAGGAGAGTCAGCTGCTCCTTCAGCCATGGCTGAGCAGGTCACTTGCTGCTAAGCCCTCTGAAGTAGGTCCTCTTCTGTGCTGGAGATCATAATGGTACACAACCTGTTTATGGTTTCAACAGAAGCCCAGAGCCAAGATTCAAAGTCTGCTGCCCAATTCTCCTCTCACACATCATGAATGTAAATATAATTCTGTGCAGGGACCACCTTTGATTACTCTTTTTTTTGTGCTAAACAATATGTAATGATGAAACTCTTGGAAAAATACTGTGTATGCATGTAGGTGGCTATTTATGTAGAAATAGGACCTAGCCATCAGAAACCTTGGCTCTTTGTGTCATGCAAGCATAACGTGGCCACAGATAAATCTTAAATGCTCTGATGTGTCATCAGGTTGTTTAAAACCAGGAAAAACAGAACAATGTACTATTATGCTAAAAGCCATTTACATAGCTCTAAGGGTTTGCATTTTGGATAAAAGGTTTCATTTTATACAATTGTCATTAGTAAAATCCCAAGACACACACAAGAAAAGGAAAATAATATCCATGTTTTTTCAGCTACCTGTGATCCACAGAGGAGTGTGCCACAGGAAACAAACCAGAACTGCTGGTGTAGCTTCGTAGCTTCAGACACAGCTGCACAGACAAGACGATGACCACGCATCCTTTTTTGGAGAAAGGAGATTTTGCATCTACTTCATGTTTTGCATTTGACCATAGACCAAGCCATTGAAATGAAACAACTTTGAGGCTACTAAGAAGCTCCACTGGGAGAAAGAGCAAGAGTGAGGGAAAGTGCAGTTGTCAGCCTAATAGCATCTTTACACATGAGAGATTTCACTCCCAGACTAAATACGGAATTGGAACGATTACTTCATTAAACCTCAGCTTCTACAGACCAAGAATTTCATAAGTTTGAAAACATCAGGGTTAGTTTAGGGATTCAAAATTGTTGCATTTATCCAAGCAAAACAGAGTTTTCACAATAAGTGAAAGGAAATAGTGTTACTGAGCGGGTAACACTGTGCTGCTGGCCAGTCGTGGGGCTTTAGTACTGCCCAAGTGAAAATTAGTATGACTCTAGTACTTTAGTAGCAAGTATTTGTAAGACCACATTAGCTCTGTAATCAATGACTCAGTGAAGTGAAAAATAAAACAACAAACAACAGAAAACCAGGCCAAAACAAAACAAAAAAACCCAAACAAAGCTCTCTCATAAAAAAAGGCAGGGGGCACTGGATAATAATTCCATTTGCTTTGATAATCTGTAAGTATATGATGGTGAATCAGCAGGAACTTGCAGTATTTCAGCCAGGTACAGTTTGAAGAACCATAGGGATTTGATTTAAAATACTTATTCAGGATGCAAAGTCAGTTTAAGCAAAAGAGGATTTGTGGAGACAGAGATGCTTCTGCAGAGCTAGAGCTACAAGCTGGGAAACAGAGACAGGCCTAACACAAGCACCCGGCGTCATAAGGCCTCACCAGACCTCTGACAGCACCACCATGAACTTGATTTCAAGACATTTGCATTTCTGTGCAATCAGATATCCCTCTTTATCCTGTTTTTGCTACTGAAAATGCTTATTACAAAGGCCTTTAAAATGAGTTTTCCAATACACAGCCTTTTTTAAAAAAATGGGCATAACAAAAGCAAAATCCAGTGTTGTAGTCTGACACACACTTATATCCCTCCCTCCGCTGTTTTAAGCTTTGATTAACAAGTTGCTTGTTTAACACATCACCACAGAGTGAAAGAAATTCTACCAAGGATTGTCTGAACAGCTACTCTTGGAAATGAAAAAAAAGACAGCTTCAGTCGACTCTAGTTCAGTTTGTTTCCAGGCACTCAGCTATGCTCTGCCCAGCCCCATTTAACTCTAACAGACCTTCCAAAGGCAGGGAGAAAATCAGTGAGTAGACCCAGTAATCCCCTCACGGTGTGACCCAAAAGTTAGGGCAGAGGTGTGAGAAGAGGCTGCTGCTTCCAGTGAGCAATTGTTCCCCCATCCCAGTCTAAAATTTTGAAAAATCAGCATTCACTGAATTCTTCCCAGTACTTACAGACAGACTTAACAACATTGGCCCATGACTATATGTATGTATACCTATACAAGACATACACACAAACATGTATATTGTTTGATTGGTTTCTACACTTGGGTTTGTTTATAAAAAGAAAATAAGAAATCAGATCTAGAACTGGAGTCATTAAAAAAAGAGTACTTAAAGCAGCTCTGGAAAAGCTTTCATGCTGTGTAACTACTTGAACAAAAACATGTTTCTCAAAAATTAAAAAATACACCTGGTTTAGTATTTCTATCTGGGAGACTGTTTTAAAGACTTCATTTTTCTCTGTTTTCTTCTTCCAGTGATTATCAAAACTGTAAAGATTATTTTTTTCTCAAGTTTCCCAAACTGCCTATGGTGACATGGTTCTTGTATAAATCCACAACCATGTTCAGAAGTATTCAAACCTAAAATGAAGCCACTTTTACGGCTGCATGAGCTATAAATAAGGATGCTTCTCTAAAAATTGTTAAAACAATTGGCACAGGTATATTAAAAGAACAGATTTGCAGTCAATTCCTAATGAAACAAATGTATCAAGCACAGATGTCTTCTTGAGACACCAATGTCCAATTTTTTCCTGGCCAAAAATATACAGAAGATAAATATTATCCCTGCCTGTTGGACTGCACGAAAAGTTCTGTGTACTTCATCCTGTTTACTGAAATAATGTTCCTGAATTCACTTTATTGGTGTAAACATTGCCCTAAGCAACTGGAAGATTATGTTGCAGGAAGAACTACATTTGCAATATTGTGCAAGCAGTGGGTTCTATGACATTTCTTTCCTGTTTCCTTCAGGCACCTGATGCAAATTTTCAGTGCAGAACTTTCAGATCTGTAAATGTGGATGTCTGCAAGTCAGCAATGGGGTAACTGTAATAGCAGAATGAGTTAATTATCAGATATTGCAATGGTAAATTTAGGTTTACACCTTCAGTTAACCTTCAGTTAAAATTGTATCAGTAGTGACACCAATTTACTTCCAGCTATGTCATGACATCTCACTTAGAATAGTTTTCTGGACTTGAAGAAAAGGACTCCTAAAACTTGCTGGAAGCAAAGAAGACAACGTGACTCAAAACCTGAAATTTGTATTCAATGTTGTCAATCCTAGTTGAAATCTCTGATGAGACTAACTGAATCTCAGAATTCAAAATCTGGTTTGAAACCCAGCTCTGAACATTGCACTTTGCAGCAAGCTCTTGTTACACCATGACATTAAGAAGCAGAGGTAGTAACAGCCCTGGCATTGGAAGTGGTTTAACCATAGGACCCTGCTCTGCCCTGACCAGTCTCTCCAGCTCTGTGCTTCTGGCACTGCAGCTAGCTCAGGGAAGCAGGTGTACTGACCTGGGACGTAGTCTTGGGAGCAGGGAGTTCTCCATGATATAGACCCAGCCCGAGGGCTGAGAAAAAAGAAGACGTGCCCTCTGCTTTTCTGGGTCTTAATGTAATGAAAGGGACAGCTGCTTTGCTACTACCTTAAACTATTAAGCCTTAAAGGCATTATAAGAAAAAAGCACTAATGGAGCCCTCCAATTCTTGCTGTGCTAGACTGGGGATCAGATGTACTGGTTGGAGCTCAGTATTGCAGATACTGCTGAGTCTTTTGTGACAATGCTAACAATGTGTTATCTTCCAATGCACTGAAACCATTAGCTTCAAACGACAAATATAAATGCTACCTAAAAAATACACCTAATAAATTGTGTCAAAGGTGACATGGAGGTGAAGAAAATGGCCATTGATGAACTCAGAGGAGAGTTGGTTTGAAGTCTGCAGTTCATTTTTAAAAGCTGATCACACGGCCTTGTTTCTTTGTATCTGTGTATGTACCTAGAGCAGGTGGTTCTATGTAGGTATTTTTTTAAGAGAAGGCAGAAATCAAAGAAAACTAATAAAGCTTACACAGCAGCACTAGCATGGCATGACTGGTGAACATGGTCCACAGGCCTCATGCAAAATAATAAAGACAACAAATGACCACACAGGCAGCATTAAAAACTTCTGGCTTAAAATCACTCCTATGAATGACTACCAATCCCATAACTTAAAGCAAGGAAAATAATCACAACAGATTTAATCATAAACTGCTTTACTTCAGTTTTCTGGGGCACATAAACACTTTTTTAGGCCAGGAAGCCTACCTAACTCTGCAGTTTCTGCTTGGAACCTGTCACATCATTCAAAACATTTAACAAGTCCACCGCAACTGAAACTCACCCAACTGTGTTGCAGGTATATATAAAGGAAATCCAAAGGAAACGTGTGATCAATTTTTGTAATCTCCTCAACTAGAAGGCTTCCAGGCATTGAAAGAATTGTTAAAATGGCAAAAAAAGAATATAACAAAATGCCCCAAACCAAACAGCTTTTGCTCAACTGCAGCTACTGCAGTTAACTCTCAAACTGCAAAGTTTTATGTCTGTTTTTAAAATTTCCAGATATAATTTCCCTTAAAAATGTTATTTTAGGTCTATGCAGGTTTATACTAGTAGAAGGGAAAAGAAGTTGTGGGTCTTTGAGAAGTAAATGTGGCCCTTGTGCTAGACTTAATACACACTGGCTTTTTCCTTCTTTCCAACCTCCCTGTCCTAGGAGAACTTTTAAATTAACATCCCCTGGAATGTAACTTACAGATCCAGAAGCCACTGTGCAAAAAGAAAAATGAGTGTTGAGTCTGCTCTCACCTGTCAAACAGCTGATGAGAAATTTCTAAGTCAAGAAGTGTCATTGTTTCCACTCAGGTCACTACGGTACAGTTTAGTGAAGAAGAATTCGGTATAACCCTCTTTTTCCCACCTTTTACAACCTTTGGGCAAATAAATAATTTTCATTGACTCTGTAATGGATCAATGGGAGTTTTATCTCCATGGAACCTGACCTGCTGCAAGACTGTCAACCAGGAACTTAAAGAAGCTTTGCATATCCCTATTTATGCACCTAAGCAAACCGGGTAAATTTTCTGAAAGAGCTGATCCTTGTGCACAAGAGCTCTGGGACTATTGTTGCCCAATGTTTTCCAGCTTACAGGACTAGGCTTCCCAGTTCTTGAAGCCCAGCAAAACTGCTGACAAAGTTGCCTGACACATTTCCAAGATCAGGTGGTGGAAAAAGAGGTCATAGCAGAAGCAGACGCTATTAAGACAAGCCAGGGAAATGTTTCCATCTCATTTATCTGTTTCCTGGGTCTAAACATTAAGTGTTGTTACAAATCAGAGAAGGTTTTTTGTTTCCTACTGTCCTCCTCTGCGGTTCACATACTGCTCAATGATGTTACACTGTTTACCTAATGCCACAATCTGAGGGCCCTATAGCTTCCCTACCTTCCCTTCCTAAGGCTTTCTGGAAGCGTGAAGGGTATGTTCAGCCACCACAAGTTGAACATGTTTATTACTTTGGCCTGTCAAGTATGGGACCAACACTTGATCCAAATCTGTTAGGCTTCTCAATGTTGCAAGCCATCTATGATGTAATGCAGCATCAACTTGGAGACAGCTTGTTCTCGCCCCATCATGTTGGTCTCTCACCAACAGCTCTATTTTATCTTTACATACGTACTTCTTAGACATATCAAAAGGATGGTAATTTCTGTGGGCTGGGGTACTATAGGAAGCCAGGAATTAATTTAACCGGAAAACCAGTTCTATTAGTATATTGTTTTTAAAAGGACATCTTAGGCAGAACAACATTTCAATTTATTGTTTTGGTTTAAAAAGACTGCTTATTAATGCCAATTTTGCTTTAAGGCTCTGAAATAAAAACAAATAACTCACATTTTCCTCCCTCTAATCCTTGGAGTTTCAAGATGCAAGTGGCTTGTAAGAGGCCATTCCAAACCCGAGAACAGTTTGAGGAATAACATATAACAAATTTTCTTGCAGACAACTTTTTTTTTTTACTCCAGGCAGCTGCTACAGAAATTAAGTCTCTGTTCCATACAGAGGACCACATTTTGAGCTGAAGCTTAAAGACTTACTGTCTTGTAACCTTTGGGGATGTTTGCATTTTGTATTAGGACACAAGTTTTGCAACAGAAAGCTGAAAACAGGATTTAAAATACCCATTTAATATCAATGAAGATAACGTGTTCCAAAATGGCAACAGTAAGGATGGCTTTAGTATTACAAATGGGTCTACATTGATATCCACACTTATGCAATCGACACTATCCAAAGAGAAATGGAGAAAAAAATAAAAATCTGTCCATTCACTTAAAACAAAAAGATTACATTAGACTGTATTATATACATCCTCTTTTGGTGCTCTCCATAGAGAGACAGGGTGTTCTCCGGGAAGCTAGGCTTAATGTTGCCTTGGTTCAGTAAAATAAATTTGTACAGCTTATTAGAAAAATCACACGTTAACATAAATTTGTACCTGAATGTTGGGATTCTGCCCATTGATATCTGCTTTTGATAGGTCAGGGAAGTTTGGAAGATCAAGGAGGAAAGATCTGGGTCCATCTCTTTGCAAGGACGTATGCCCGTTTTCCTGCCTGAATCGCTGCTTAGGGAACGGCCGGTGGGCAGCCTGGAGATCAGGGTATTCTCTTCTGTCCTCCGGGTTCAGGGTGAAGCTGTCTTCTGGAGAATGGTCATCTGCAGCGAGTGTGTTCTGGGGAAAAAAGCAAAATCATATCACACTGCATGTGTCCCTAAAATGGGGAAAGGTGTCGTGATTATGAATAATTTTAGTTTGCTTTGTTCCAAAGTGGAGCAAAACCACTGACTGCCAAGTGCATGTTGAAATTTATGGTATTAAAAGATCCTACTGCTGAACTGGCAACCTCCCCCTCTCTCTCCTCAGTCTGCAACAACTTCCATCTCATTGTCTGTGTTCCTCACCCAATTTCCCTGGTCTTAAACATCTGAACCTTCCTTCCTCTGGGATCTTATTTTCATGTTTGCCTAATGGTGGGATTGAATTTCACCAAGTCGTGGGTCAGCGGTTAATGCTTTTGTTATTGTTGAGCGTACTTTTGGGTTTTGTAGTATGTTACAGCAGGCTGCCTTCGAACCAGTAGCACTGCTGCCACTGCCTGTGACCTCACCAAGGAGATATGTTTAGTATCAAAACACTCACTCCCTGGGTTCAGGACTAGCCCGAGGACTTGCAGGGAGAAAGCCAGCAGAGGAGACAAATCTTATGGCTACAAAAAAAAAAAAGCACGGGGTAGATTCAGCACAAGTTTTGCTTGTGACTCAGCTGAAAAATTTTAGGCTTGAGGTCTTACTATGACTCCCTGGGGAGCTTTTATTTTCAGTTCATAAAGAGACAGCAAGCTTGGAGAGGGTAAATGTTAAAGACCTATCTTTTAAAACAAGCACAATTAAAGTGGAATGGCCACATGTGGTTCTGGCTCTACTGAAGTAGATTTTTGCCAGCATTTCTGGTTAAACGCAATCCCCATCCAGCTCTCCTGGCTCAAATTAAGCTAGCATACCTTTTGCTAAGCTCCCAGATAGATAACAGTTCCAATGCCTTTACTTTTATTTCATGTTTATTTGCTTGGAAGGTTCTAAATTGACCTTTGAAGAGATTTTACAATATAATCTATGCACATTACAGGAAAATATTCAGTGAGTTAAATAAATCAAGATTTAAGAGTTAATCCAGGACTAAGTGAAATAATCTCAAGGAAAACCATAGGTGATTCTCCTTTCCTTTCTCGCTGCTCTGCATTTGTAAAGAGCAAAATCAGATTTAGCAGAATTAATGTTGTCTTGGTATTTTCATTATCAGAATGGTTACACTTTCAAAGTGCCAAAGGGGTACTTTTAAACATCCATTTACAGCACAGATGCAAAAAATTCACGCTGAATTAGTGTATGTGTGCAGTGCTAAGAATGTACGTGCTCCTGACAGTCCGTACTGCTTGAAGGCTAAAACAAGAGTGCTTCGCTTTGTTGAAGAGCATGTAGGACTTCTGGATGCCTTTGGTGGGTCACCCATTAACACACTCCTCATGTGTGCTAGTAGAAAACAAATCACACAGTGGCAATTTCTGGGAAACAATACTGAGGGCCACTGAGTGAACTTTCAGTCCCTTATGCATATGCTAGTGCTTTAGCTTAGCACTTATCAAACAGAATTTAACTGTGAGTCTCTTGGCACATGAGGATGATATGGCTTCTCAGTTATGTCTGACTAACAACGAGGTGTAATTGTGTGGTTATTAAATGACTGCAGTGAAGAACAAAAAAAAATGCTGAACTTAACTACTCTGGGCTATCAAGCTCATAATCTTACCTTTATTAAAAATAAAAGTGAGATTTTATTAAAAATAATAAAATTCTCACATACAATTTCATACTTTCCCTATCTGCTTGCCACTTGAGGAGCATCCCAATTCTCCACATTAACATACCATACAGCTAGAGCTGGCCAAGGACTTGAGAGACCTGCATTTAATTCTCTGATAAGACTCGCTGTGTGATCTTGGCAGGTCATGGTCTGTCTGTGCCTTGGTAGGGATAACGGCACTTCCCTTCCTCACTGTGATGTTTGCAGGGAGCTCAGCAACTACAATAATAAAGGCTTTATAAAAAGTTTTTAATAGTGTCAGAGAGATGGGATATCACATGGAGTTAGTTAGAAAATTGTCATGGTGAAGTAATGACATCAGGCTGATCAGGCCCACTACCAAGCTGCTTGAGGCAGGGACTGTCATTAATTACAGACTGAATGAGTTGAGATTGTTTAATGTTAAAAAAAAAAACAGAGGGGGGACATAACTGCCCTACACCAAAGTCTGCTCAGTGAGAAGGTGGGTGGACCACTCTGTTTGCTCATGGTGAACATGATCAGAAGACCCTGGTCCAACATTAGGTACACATTCCTAATGTCAGTGACAACCCAGCTCAAGAGCAGACTTTCAGGGTAACATGGAATTTGTCTTTATGACGAGGATTGACTAATCTCTGGCAGGAATGATACAGGTTAGCATGTCCTCTGCCTAAAACCAGTGTTATCTCTTGCAGTCCCTTTCATGATAGGACAAGCCCACACTGCACCTCCTTGGGGCTTCTGTGTCACAGAGCAACATAAGCAAACAGAAATGCTCCATATGCATGAACGTTCCAGTTACCTGCTCATAGTACCATGAGTGAAAGACCATTTGTTTCCAGTTGCTAAAATGAAAAAATGCCTGTTTTTTTAGGTAGGTAATTTTTGGTGTAGTGTCTAAGCTGATTTGTAGTATTATTAGAAACGTATCTTTCTGGTGAAAAGGGAAAAAAAAGCTGCCATCAATAAAAAGTGAGTTTGAAGTGCATATGAAGATAAGAATACAGGCTCACTGTGTTCTACTGCATTAACTGAGGCAAAGGATCTCCGAAGGCCCATCTAGCAGGAAAAATGTCCTTACTGCAATGCCAGTACCCTTTCTAAAGAAAACAGGGGTTGTGTTCCAAAGCTAATAGATGAAATTTCTTTTCTTTGTGGGGTGGGGGGCAAGGGGGGTGCTTCTCTTCTTATTTCTATGTTATTTCATATGCTTGTACCTCACACTGTTTATTTTTAGTTGTACACAATTTGTATTCCTGATTGCTTTTGGGCAAGAAGTATTGCTTGCCTTCTACTAAAAGATATGTCACTTCATTCTGAACTACTGACTCAGTTTCTTAGAAGTTATAACATTTCTAGTTCAGACACATTGGTTTCTTACTCAAATGATGCATCTACTCTAAATATTTTAAGATAAATCACTTTTTTCATTTTTTTCCTTTCATTTAACAGGACTATTCACAACTTTTAAACTTGCAATTAATATGATTTTAAGGGGTTACTCATGCTTGATGTCAGCTACAGTTCTGCTTCCCCATGGGATCAGATATTTACAGAAGTTCTACAAACTAGGAAAAAGAGCAATTCACAGGGATTTCTTTTGAGGATAACTTTAAATGTTGGTGATGCAGGAGGGACTTGCACAATGGCAGGATTTAAGGCTCTAAGAGGCAATCCTGCACACAGGAAAAATTTCCTACCTGATACTGCAATTTAACTTCTCCATAATCAAATAGGTATTTTAATGCCCTTCATTGCCTTCCTATGTAGCTTCTCCCTCTGTCACATGTGCCTTTTCCCCACAGAGGAGGTTAAACAGAAGTAGGAACTTGTAAAAATACCAAACTAGAGAAAAAGGGAGTTTCTCTGCATTTTTAGCAGGTGAGGAATCCATCTCCCTCCTCTCTTCCTTATTTTAATCCCATTTCCAGTTCTAGAAAAACAACCAAGACAGAGAACAAGTGAGGAAAGATATGAGCTACAGAAAATATTCTGGAGCAGCTGCACTTTCTCTGTCCTTCATACTTCTTACCCTCCTTCATTCCCTCCTCACTTGCCAAACTAAAGGCACATTTGCAAGCTAATTATGGAGTTGAAAGAATTTAGGAAAACTGATGCAACTTATATCTAACAGCTGAATGACACACTGGGGTAACTACACAAGACTTTCACCTCTGCAGATCCAAGATTCGTATGAACCTGGGTGATCTAATTGCTGGGGTTTATTTATTTTTTTTTGTCTCTCATGAGTATAAGCAGCATAGGACCTAGCAGGAAGAAGTATGAGGACAGTGTTAAATAAGCAGACAGTGAAGTCAACAGCTGAAAATGATTATCAGAGATAAATGGAGAAAAAATTATTTTATGATCAATGCCACATACAGTCCAGGCAGTCAGGAGACCTTTGTTCTGTTCTGAGCTCTGTCTTGGCTTTCTCATTTAACAGGCAAATCACTCAGGCTTAGATTTGATTTCTGTGTGACTAGCTGAGAGCATGTGGTGGTACTGAGCCTTACAGCTCCAGTTCACTCCAAGGAGTCACTACTGGTTCGTATCTCCAGACAGGTTAGACTATTGATGACTCAGCTACTGAGATACTTTCATTTTTCCTTAAAATGTGCTTGTCCCTCTCATTCATATATATTAGTGAAGTGAAAGGCCTTACATATCTTTAGAAAGCCACACAAATTAATTGTTGCAATAATTAATAGTATGTTTCAGATAATCACCGTTCATATATAATTGTAAATGTCTACACTAGCTTGCACGTACAAAATTTGTTTTCCCTGAGGGGCTCAAAAATATAGCACTTACTTTAAACATAATGTAAATGATTCTGTGATTCTATGATTCTAAACAGAAGATGAATTACTGATCACAATTGTAAAGAAAAATAACAATTTTAAGAGCTCTGTTTATCAGTGACAATTTTGTAAGAACTCTCTATTTAGTCTGGCAAAACTAGTAAATTACTTTGTATCCAGCTCTTTCTAACTGAAAATACATCTGCATGTGGGACTAAGTGGCTATGCAAAGACCAAACCCAGTCATCCCACAGGGTACTGCTATTGGATACATTAGCTTCAGGGGCTGTATGGCTCTTGAAGTGATTTTCTTTCTGTGGAGAAAAGGACGGAGTTGCAAATACTGTTGCAATTAGGACAGCAGAAATTCAGAGTAGACATACCAATCTGCAGTTGCTGTTGGAGCAGAGGTGTCCTGTAGACAGCTTAAATGTTGGGTTCCAGAGGCAGCACAGTTAGTGAGGTGCTTGGGATGCCCAAGTGTATACCCAGCCCACCACAGTGCATTTTCTGCCAGGTGCTGAAAAAGCTCTCAAGAGCTGCCTACAACAGAAATGGAATCTTGCAGCATCTGAGCACACTGATCTCAGAATTGCAAATATTGAAATTTTAAGTATTTAATACTAAAAGCTTCTAGCCCTAGTAGCTACACTGAAAATCTTGAGAATCATAGAACCACAGAATGGTTTGGGTTGGAAGGGACGGACCTTAAATATCATCTACTTACAACGCCCTTGCCATGGGCAAGGATACTTCCCACTAGACCATGTTGTTCAGAGCCCCATCCAACCTGGCCTTGAACACTTCCAGGGATGGGGCAGCCACAGCTGCAACTTTTTCCAGTGTCTCACAACATGTAGCCAGGACTTAAGCCTCCAGAGATCAGAGACCCCCTTTACATCTAAGGTCTAGTAAATCCCAGACCACTCTTTTGAGGCACAAGGCCCACGCTACAATGGGACCCTCTGCAGTGGGGAAAAAGGCTGTTGCCTTGTGGAACCATCTGAACTGAGACATCCCAAGTGCTGGAGCAGCCCTACTGCCACTCCTCCCCTACTCGGTCTGTTTATTCCCTTGCAGTTGTTACACTTTGGTCCATCCTTTGTTCAGTCTCTGGTTGGGAGTTTCCATCACAAAGCTCCCTGTCTCTTCCACACCATTAATAAACAGTGGGTCCCAGTGGAATTGCTCTGGCAGACAGTTTTTTTTCCTGAGACCATACGAAGGAAACCAACTATGTTATACTTGGATCTGGCAACCTTTTGCTGCAGGTTGTGGACACACATTTCACAGCACAGCTACTTTTTATGCCCTGTTGTTTGCTTGTATTTTGTGTTTTCCTTCAGCTGGAAAATACAAACAGTATGGCTCAGCTTGGAGGTGAAGAACTGCCAGTTTGTATAAACACTTTGATAGTAAAGTGATGGTGATTATAGCCCTTTAGCAAGTTTTCTAATGTAGTACACACTGGTGCTTTACACAATTGTGTAGGGCTTTGACAGATGCTCAGTGCCAAGTTTTGCTTGTAGTTAACACATATTTTCAATTGCCTAAACTGGTGGTAAACGTTTAGTTGTTCTTCATGACTCTGAGGATTGTCCCTGTAATCACTGCCTGGCTGGAGCTCCCCAAAGGGTTGTTTGGATGTGGTGCTGGTGAATATGATTAGGGGAGAACTCCGTAGAGTAGGGATGATGGTTGGACTCAGTGATTCTATACAGGACACACTGACTTAGCAGTTGAACAAGCAAATGTACAATTGCAGAACAGCCCAGATATTCCACTCCAATAGCCTGTGGTGCCAAAATGCAAATCCTTTGAATGTTCTGATTCTTTTCTGGCTTTATTAAAGACTCACATAAAGCCAGGAGTATAATAAAGCTTTAAATAGAATCAATTTACACCATGGCTAAATTTAATTGTACAATCTTCCAATCTCACCCATCATTTGACATCTGCATCTTAATTTTCACATCAGGTTCCAACAGAATGGGAAAATCTGCCTTAAGCTGCAATCAAACCCCCAAAAGCAAAGGAAATTCAGAATGTTAGTACATTGTGTACCCAACTTTTGGTCAGACTTTGCAGGCCAGCACACACAAAGTCAGCGTAAATGAAAGAGAACAAACATACATCTAAAATTATTTTAATGGATTTTAAACTAGGTCCTTTTGCAAGTTTATTCCACTAAATCACTACGGCTAGGATTTCACTAGGTGAACCAGCTTTAGTAAATGAAGTTTTCATCTCTCCCCAGCCAAAAGAGTAACCTTACTTGTAACTTTTTCTGTTTCCAAAGTTGCCTTCATGTTAGTTTCCAAGAAACAGCTATTCCCTGCCTCTGTGTCTCGCTCTCCTATGCCACTGAATATCCACCCTATGCTTTCAAAAGTGTCTATGACTCTGGCTGTGTTAGCTGGCAGATGTTTTTAGAGACTAGAAAGTGTTTAGTCCCTGTGGACTAAAAGTTACATGATGACTTCATCACATAAGCAAAACCTAATAACAGGAAAGCAAGAAAGCAGACAAGTGTTATATTCCAAAAACATGATGTTTCCTGTGCTTCTGGCAATACTACTTCTGTGCCTGAAAAAAGGCAAATCACTTGTGTCTTGATGCACAAAACATGCACAGCATCGAATCACTGCGAGATAATTTACTTGGCCCTCCCTTAGCTGCCTTCCCCCCCAATACTAACTTTTCTTTTGAGAGAAGTTACAGAGTGAAGGCAGAGGAAAGGCAGTGTTTGTTTACATTCAATATCTACGAACCAACCCTGCCTCACAAC
Source organism: Apus apus (assembly GCF_020740795.1). Lineage (NCBI taxonomy): Eukaryota > Metazoa > Chordata > Aves > Apodiformes > Apodidae > Apus > Apus apus. Next base: position 50,348,237 of record NC_067284.1, on the reverse strand, counting down.
ACTCTGGAAGGGTTGTTACTACACCCAGGAGTTTACAGCAAAACAGCAGCAGCAATGTGAGCAGCTGCCTCAGGACCATGCACCTCTGCTCCTGCAGTGGTCTTTCAAGCCTGAGTGTATAGTTTTACCCTCTCCATTTAGAAAACTTCAGAGACTGATACATGAACAACTGGAAGTCATTAGTATAAACAGCATCTGTAATGCAGTGCAGTAACTGTGTTATTTTTCTATCAAGACATCAGCAGTGGACATTATGCTCTCTAAATCTCTGTGAACTGCCCTAATGACAGAACAAGAGAAAGGAACAAGAGGAAGCAGATAGACAAGAGAAAGGCCTCCCTCCAGTGACATTATGGGGAAGAAGAGCAAGCAACTAGATTCACAGTACACTGTAACAAGACAATGTGAAGACCCTTCTCTGTTGAAGAGGAGAAAGGATTTGCCCTGGAGAGAAGTGTGGGCTTTATGTATTATGAATTCTATGCATGTCTATATAAATTTTCTTAGAACAGTATGGGAGGGGGGCTATTTCCTAGAGCTGATTAAAGAAGCATGACTCAATTTTCAATTTCAAACGACTCGGGGGGCATTCCAATCGACTGCAGACAGGAAATGAATACCATACATGCACTGAACAAGAAAGATGCTTTTGAATCTGACACTTACGTGGAAAGAAAATATCTTCATTTCTGTCTCCCCTCAGCCCCATGATCACTAGTTAGTTGTGAGCTATTTTTAGGATAAATGGTTTTATTTTTCAAACTCGTTATAGTCTTAGCATGTGCCTGAAGCCACCCAGACGCCACTGACAATAAACCGTATGGAGCAGGCCAAATGCATCTTCAGATCAGTCCCAGCAGCTAGACACAGAAGCAAGGTAGAAGAGGAAAGATAAGTGGTTCAGGTTTGAGATATCCTAACCTCTACTGCAAAATAGAGAGGGGGCCCACCGGGATACGCCAGATCCCAGAGAGGGAGAGCTGCTTCTGTACAGCAGACATGCTCCAGAGCAGGTTGGAAGAGAATTTCCTGGTAGGCTGTGGCACAGAACTCACTTCCAGCTACCTAACTGTGCTAAAGAGAGAAATATAAATCTTTTCTCCTCATATGGCTCTTGTACATAAACTGCAATAATTCTCATGGGAGTGTTATGGGGTTTATAACCTGACTGTAATGTAATTGTGGCTCTTTTTACAAATGGCAGCAGTATGTACTGGGGAATTGGCATATCCAGCACTTTTCCCCCACTTAGTCTATATGTGTGCAAACTCCTGTTGTGTTTTATTGTGGTAAGACTTAAACAAGATAAAGGAAAAAAAAAGCAGAGAGGTGCTATTAATCTGCTCCTTCCTGTGATGTTATGCAAATAATGAGTTAATTTTACATTGGTGTTAGGACTGCCATAGCTATATTCCCAGGAACATGAAAAAATTATCCTCTTGGGAGAGAGACAGGAAAAGAAGAAAAAGGGATGGGTAGGTGAGAAAGGCAGCTCTGGCATATTATTCAGAAGGCCATCAATGCTAGATCAAAGAAGAGCAAGAAACACATTCACCGCCACTGAAGAATTTCAGCAGCTTTTTCAGACCTATTGATCCCTCAAGGGCAAACTCTTTTAAACACTAGGTGATGCCTCTAACTAGCCAGAACTCCCACCTGATCCTGGCTAAGCCTCGCATAGTTTGCTTTCATCAGCTGGTGTACTGGGGAAAGCAGAGGCAGCTAAGAAACTGCTGTATCTGGGCCTGATGAAGCAGACATACAGTAGAGCACAGAAATAGCGTGTGTGCATTTTCTGCACCAGATGTTGCCTTTTTAATGGCCTTCATGGTAGATGTTAAATAAAAGAACAGATTCCTCACTGAAGAGCTGTGCGTTTGGTGACCACTGATACTGTAGAGTGCTTTGTCCAAGAATGCAGTCACCCCAGTGGGAGCCCTGGGAAGGGCTTTTGTTTTTTTCAGCACCGACTTGCTGACATACCCATATAAACACATCTTAAATAAATAAATAAATAAATATGCACAAATATAAATAATAAATACAAATATTCAAAATATATATAAATACATTTTTTCTCACATATATATTTATATATAAACCACCTCATATTTTCTTGTAGGATGAAGGTGGGATATGAGACATGATATCTAAGGAGTTACTGCAGCTCAGCCAGCAAGCGATGACTTGTTCATGAGTTTGGACCCACAGGTCTAATCTGAACACCCAGAAGGCACAGTATCCAACCCTAAATCAAGTCCTGAACTGTCAAATGCACTACAGATTGGCATCTTTACCCTCCCCTTCCTTTTCTTGGGTCAGGCATCTTTGGAGCCTGATAGAGAAGCTTTCAGGTGTTCTGCCTTGTTGAGACACTTCAGGATCATGCCTTAAGCAACAGCCACTGGAATTGGGTGTAGTAAAGCAATTTCACCTGGTGCATCCCCAGATGATCTCCTTTAGTGCTGCCTTTGGGCTTCTGATACAGATTCACTTGCACCACCCTCATTGCTGCTGCCATTGCTGCGTCCCTGGGATCCCATTCATGCTGTCTTCCACCTCCATGTTACGCACATGGCTACAGCAGTGCATTACGGATTATTCAGCTCTTTCCAAGCTCTGCTCACAATTCAAAGTCTATCTACTCCCACCAGTGCAACTTGGTACCTTAAACATTTTCAAAAAATGGACAACCCTTTTCCTTCTGCTTGTTTTGATCAAGAGCATGAGATAGCACTGCTACCATTTCAACACATATCAAAAGCTCCAGGACTCTACCAGGCTAAGATAATTTCAAACCTTTGTTGCTATTGTTCCAGTACACCTGAAGACACGGGCATAGTGTGGCTGCCCTAAGTTCTCTTTTCATGAATATTTTAACAAATGTTAGACAAGTACATATCAACTCCTCTATTCTTTCCTAATGAAAGCTTGCACCCTAAAGCATAAGGTGAGGAACAGATACTCTATCGGCTAGCTGGAGCAAGCCTTTCATAAGTAACACAACAATCAACCCCTGTAAAAGAAAATGATTCTCCAGAAGCTCTATATTGACATACATCTGTTTTGCTATTGTAGGAAGGAATAAGATAGAAAATGTTAAATTCTGAAAGCCTAGCCAAACTCTGGATTAACTCTGGTAGTGTAATGATGGATGAATTGTAAACCACCTGCAAATGTTAAGATTGCTGCACTCTTCTGCAGACCATTGAGACTATACTGCAAATCTCGAATAGACATGGACTGTGCTCTATAAAAATCATGATGAATGCAGACTTGTTTTTATATTATGGACGTCCTAATCCTCCTCCTCCTCTGCCTTTGCTCTATTGTTACAACATCAAAGACCAACTGCTGGCCAAGATACAGTCAATATGAAAAGGGCGACCAGCAAATTTACTGCTTGACTTCATTCCCTTTAAATGGCATAGGCACCATGGCCCTTTTTCAAAGTCCAGCCACAGACATATATCTTTTTTATTGGACATCATGTACAATAAAGTGAAGCTATAACTTGGAAAAAAAAAATACAACACCTTAAAAGAAATCCCATGAGGTGAACATTCCTTTATAAAAATATCACTGTGGTTACATGCTTTGAAAAACTCCAGGCACTTTGCAGTGCAAAAAGCATGGCCTAACTAGGTTATAGTTTAGATAAGATGCATACTCATCCCTATTACCTACTTAGTTTTAAAAAAAAACCAAAACAACAACAAAAAAACTATCCTAATAAAAAATGATATATTTAAGACAGAATGCCAGTGTCTCAAATAAATTGAAATGGCAGCATTCATGTCACAAGAATCATTAACTGCTTTGTTATAGCCTGCTCTGTGCAGTGAACCTTTACAGACTTTCAGTTCAGAGAAACTTGAAATCAGAAGCGCAAACTGCCAATATACACACTGCATCTTAAACTACTCCAGACTACCAGTCTGATTATTGAGGTAATTTCAAGAGACAATTTCAGATGAGAGTTGCATCTGTAGACATTAAAGACAGAGACAGTTTAATTACTCTTGTGTTGCCCAATGGACGCTAAATAACTTCGTGCTATGAAATTGTATAACTTCTTGCTATGAAAGTGTATAAGCAACTCATATGATGTAGGAGGTGACTATATTGGAGTGTTACAAAATCCACAGAAGTTCACTATTGTTTTTATTTTTAAATAAATTACATGTCAATATAATGAGAAGGTTTTGTTTTAAACTATTTGAACTATTAATACTTTTGTTTCTTTGGATAACTTGTGCAAACAGACATTAGTAAATATGTCATTATTAATGTTATATCTAGAGAAAGTCCATTTTGATTTTTAAATCCTGCACTGATATATGTGGCAGATAAAACCAAGCAAATTCATGTTTTGTTGCACCTATAGTAATCTTAGGCAGCTGGCTCCAGTGGAGTAACTTTGGTTCCCTCATGGCAAAATCTGAAGCTCTCCAGTTACTTCTAAGGTGAGAAAGATACCACAGCTATGTGACTCATTTTTTAAGCACTAGCTTAAAAAATAGCTGTCATATTGCTAGGTTCTCTTTGCTGCTCTTTCCCTTACATTACACTCTGTTGTCAGCCACCTCCTGTCTCCGTCACAGCCTACAGCACAAACCTTCTGCTGCAAGGACCTCACCTCCTACTCAGCCTGCCTGGGCATGTACAAGAAAAGGTGTTTCAGTGGTAGTGTTCAATACCTGAATGCCCAACTCAATGGGAATGCAAAGGCAAAACATCTGAAGGAGACTTTCTGGAGGTTAAAGCTGGTTCATGGACAACACTGAGTCAGTACCTGTCCCTTAAGAAAGGAACATTTTATTTTCTTTTCTTTTTAAAAAAAAAGGTATTGTAAACAATAAAAGAAAAAAGATGGGACACATTTTTTGGGTAGGTTTTTATAGATACTTACACTGTACTCATAACAGTATTGTCATGCGTATTGATCTCAGCATCTATGCATGCAAAGAGGAAACTTCAGGCTTCCCAAAGAAGTGCTACTGCAGAATAAAGCAGTCCAGGATTTTTTCAGTGCATATGAAACTAACAATGAAATATAACGGATAGAATTTAATCAATCTGAAGAAAGCCACACACCTAAGCCCAGCTTGTCTTCACGGATGGAGGTCCAGGTTACGTGTGTTATGTGTATATCAGCTGTGTAGAAAAACTGAGCTGTGAAAGATTCAAATCCAAGAGTAACTTCATCTGGGTCTGCAGCTGACACAACTCAGTGACTCATCTGTGAAAGTCAGTAGAGCAATGTCAACTTAAACACACTGAGAATATAGGTCTAGGATGGAGGCATAAAAGCCAAGGTGTGTTTGAACTTCTCCTGCCCTTCAACATGGACTGACTGTACCAAGAGTGGTGAGAAAAAGATTTCATCTCGGATTTTCTGCTCTCATCTTCATGAGCACCTCTGCTAGATGAAAAGCACCCAAATAGCCATTATTCTACAAGAGCTTAGAGGTGAACAACTCCAGGCCTGCCTTTCATCCTGCTGACTGCTAAAAGGGAGGACTGAAAAATATGACCCACTGCTATGAGTTTTCCAAACACCGAAAAACAAGGGCAAAAGGATAAGGGAGCTGCTTACCAGTACCGCCCACGCCAGCTCTTCTGACCAAGCATTATGCTGCCACACAGCTGACCACTGTGGCAAGCCATCACTTATTACAACAACAAGTTACATTTTACTTTGTTTTCCTTCTTTTTCTAGTATTTCAAATAGAAAGTACATGGAAATACCAACACTGGAAACATTTTGCTCTTACTGATAAATCAATGAGCTCACCACTCTATTCCTTGGAAATGTTATTCGTCTCTATGCTTTGGACTATGAATTTAGCCTGGCATTTTCTGTCTTCAAAACTTGTAAAATCATTATCCTGGAGGCACAATGGTATTAAAGTGCAACAGTAACCGCTGCATCATTTAATGCTTCCTTTTGCAACTTATTGAAGCACTTTGTATTTTTCTGCTCCAAGTTATCACTTCATTATTCATTTGTGACAGTGCCTACAGCCTCCATTCCGGCCCAAAGACCTATTACACTACATACTGTACACAAGCAGTAACACAACAACGGAATATCAGTCTCAAAGGGCTTTGGTTGAGATTTAAAAAACAAAATACAAAATAAAAGGTGTCAGTGGCTGAGCTCTGCTACCAGTGAAATATGCTTTTAAAAATTAATTTTTTTATGGAGAACATTATTCAGTCAATTCAAAGAGCTTTTAAGGAGTGTAGTCTTAAAGCAGACAGCAAGATAAGAATCATAACAAAAAGGCCAAGCAAGCCTAAGCAACACTGTGAACAAACGAGGCACAACTGGGTACTACCACATTTGTTTGCAAGAAGACTGGCAAAACACCCAGAAGAGCAGAAAACGACCAACTCAGACAATTAAACCTGCCAAAGCTGCTAAATCTTCTCTGTTGCTGTACTTTCACAACATAAGCACAAATAAAAACCACATTGCTTCAGTTTTTTAGTTTATGTTTGTGTAAGAAAACATCTAAATTGTCTGTCTATATAAAAATTTAAGTAGGAGTGCATTTCAAGATTTTGAAATGATGACTCAGAAGAATGTAAGCTCAAAAAATGTATGGCAGAATAATTTCCTACTATTACTTGCATTCTGTGCATTTTTGCATACCGATAACTGGGTTGTCAGATGTTGTGTCTCTATGTCACATACTATTTTACAAAGCTTTTCAAACATGACTAGTACATGTATTATGTCAGCAGGCAGAGACAGCACAGTCTGCATCATTATCAATACCACTGTCTTCTGCGCTTCACTTTATAGAAAGTTTTCAGATGCTGTGACACACAGGGACTTTCACCTAATCAATAATTCTTTCATTGTTCCTTGTTTTCTCTGAAGATGTTTTCTACCATTTTGGCACAGTAAGGCATTAATTATTAATACACAGGTGTAGCACATATAAGTAGAGACAAAAGAACAACTGCTAAATCAAATGGTTCAATGGTTCCAAATTTAATGTAACCTGGATGGGTTAAACAGATGTCTCCCCTGCAAAATAAATCTACAAGCAGAGCAAGGTGTCAAAAAGCTTAGTATGCTGAACCTTTAAGTACCAGGGCTGGGTTACCTATTAGCAGATCATAACATCTATGTTAAAATCACAAGGGAATACACAGTGACAAGCTCCAGACAGTGAAATGATGAAACTGCTGGGGTCATAAAGCCCAACAGCAGAGCTTCAGCTCTAGGACTTCTGCTTCTGCAGACAGCTGACATTAAGAAAGGACAGAGCGAGGAATTGTGACTGAACCTGACGGCTGTCAACTGAAGCTGGAGGAGCAAAGGAGAGATTCTTGTGCCAATCAGGTAACAGCAAGTGGTCAGTAGCAATGGGTAGCACTGCTGTTAACTGCTGTGATGGACTCAGTTGTGTTCTTCCTGTGTACAACAAACTTTTACACATGATCAATCAAGACTACAGAATAAAACCTACTCCACAGCTAGTGCTGATTGTCTAAGTCAGATGAAGCAAAATGGAAAATACCAACCCAGCTCCTTCCAGGATCTCTGTACCCATGCCTTGTCTCTCTACTCCCACTGTCACCAGGGGTGATCACTACAGCTCTAGACCTTCTCAGGAATCAAATTCAAACCTACCACTCCTTTTGCTACTGTGAGACAGTCATCTGACCACTGTAGGGCTCAGAAGCCCATCTTTGCAGGCTTCCTTTTAACTGTGCTTCCTCCATACACAGCCACAGAACCCAAGTAAGGATGGACTAAGAGAAGAGAAAGTCAAAAGCAGGGATGAATGTATCTGGGACCTCTGCCCTGTAGTAGTCACTGTGGTTCATGTCTGGCTCCAGGCCCACGGGAATAAAGACACCATGATGGCCCAGAATGAACTCAGAATGACACACACACTTCTTTTTTCATACATGTACTCCAATACTATAAAGAGCTGAAAAACCATCCTAGATCTTGCTCAAAACAAAACCAAAGAGCTCCAATATGGAACTCTCCTGTATAAAGCACTAGGAAAAAATTGCTCTATGCTATAGTTACAGAGACAAATTTGAGAGGCACACTGTGATTTTATGCCAGGTGATGATCCAAGATGAGCAGTACATTAATTGTTAGCTGCTGAACTTAAGAGAAATTCAGCAAAATAGGCCTCCTCCAAACATCTCTGTCAAATCTCATCTAGAAGTTAACATTCCTACCTGCCTAACACTGCTCCTTGCAGCTATAACTAAATATAACTTGCAGCCCTGTTCAAAATTATTGTAGTGGTCTTAATATACTAAAAAGCTTGCCACATCTTACCCTGAAGGTCTGTTAGCTCTCTTCCACCAGGGATGATTTAGCTTGCTAGGAAATTAATCAAAGTGATAGGTATGGAGAGAAGCTTAATTAATACTTTGAGAAGCTTTCCTGAAGTCAGGTTTGGAAGGTGGAAGAATCTCTCCTGGAAGCCACAGACAACAGCAAATGCTCTTCAGGGGGGGACCTTATCACTCTCTTCAACTACCTGAAGGGAGGTTGTAGTCAGGTGGGAGCTCTTCTCCCAGGCAACTAGCAACAAGACGAGGACATAGCCTCAAGCTGCTCCAGGGCAGGTTTAGGTTGGATATTAGGAAGCACTTCCTCACAGAGAGGGTGATTAGACATTGGAATGGACTTCCCAGGGAAGTGGTGGAGGCACCGTCCCTAGATGTGTTCAAGGAAAGGCTGGATGTGGCACTTAGTGCCATGGTCTGGCTGATGTGGTAATGTTAGGTCATAGGCTGGACTTGATCTTAAAGGTCTTTTCCAGCCTTGGTGATTCCATGATTCTGCTCAGAGTGGCAGGCTTGGTCCTTCACCCTTCCTTCCCACTTTTCCCTTTTCTTCCATACAATCAGCAGCAGCAGCACACATAAAGCTAATCAACCTTCCTTCCCCCATGATCCTGGAACAAGCCGCAGCCCACTAGCAAAACCACTAAAGAGCACACATAATTCTCTCCCTTGGGAGGTGAGAGAATGAACTGCACATGGTGTAAGTCATTCGTAAGTCTTACCGCATAACTGGAAGAACATATGCTAATGGTAAGGGTGAGCTTTACCTAAGAACCTATACAGAAAAGCCTACAGAAAACAGGCAGGTTATAATATCACTGTCAAAAAGCACCAAACAGCATCTCTGTGATGAGTAACAACCTCACCAAAAGAGATTTTGCTTTTCAGAGAATGAGTCTGCTTCATTCACAAGCCGCCTGCTTTGAAAGTTACTTGTGTAATGTATAAACTGCTCTCATGACAGAGAAGGATTTAATGCTCATATTAAATATATGATGTACATTCTTATACTGGCATCTGATAGAGGATAAGGGCAGTCTGGAAAACATGAATGAAAAAACATTAATCGACAGTTTTTGAAAGATAATTCAGACAATCACTTCCTATCAGAACTAACAAAATGTAAAGCTCTAGAGCTCAAACAAGCTTTAAAAAACTGTCTATAACTCTCCCGAAGTAAACAGCTTGAGTCCTACTTAAACTGAAAGCCAGAAAGCTGAAATACACCATTGCATCTGACTGGAGATCCTTTTGCAATTCGCCTGAATCCAGTACAAGGGACAGAAGGAACATACAAACCTTAAAAAGACTGAAACGCATCCCAGCCAAGGTAACAGACAGCACAACATTTCTGCACTTCTCACCGTACTGAGCTGTGGATGTAGGACTCCTCACGTGGCTTGGAGAGCCACTCTTGTGCAACTGTTTATAAGCAGCAGAATGTGTTTCTGCTGGTAGGGCTCCCAAACTGTAATTGCTTGCATGCTTATTTAGCAGGGCGGCAAGGACAGGAGCAAGGAGATTAAAAGTAAAAAGCTGTTTACAGCATTGTGTTTCTTTTCAAATTATGTTCTCTTACGTGGCTCCAGCTTTATGCACAACTACTGAGTTTCATGCTAATGTACTACTGCTGCAAGTACCAGAGTGGAGAATCTGACTTCATGTGCTATGGCATATATTGTTGGTGGCTCTAGTACTAAATTTTACAAGGTCATTTTTCTTAGTGTGGGAACACTGTTTTTCTTGGTGTGCACAGCCTGCTATGGAAAAATTAGGAGTGATGGGGATAAATTTCTTGATTAAACATTTTCTCTCAGAATGAAAGCATAAATTTTAGAGCATCGTAAAGTATTACAAACATCTTTCAAAATTTATGTTCAGCCTTCCCTTCATATTATGACTATGTCAAAAGATAAAAACATATCCAAGCAGCATTTTCCCATCTCTTAATATAGCTTCACTTCCTCTAAGTCAGAAGCAAAATCTTGTACTTATTTATTTCATAAACAGACTCCACAATAGTCTCTGGATGCTAATTAAATTACACCGAATAAGAGTTTTCACCAGTAAAACTAAAATCTCTCCCCTTCCCACTTCTCCTTTTTTCCTTTGGTAGAGATGGAAGGGGAGAATAAAATCTGACTGAGAAACATAACTCAACACTGTGTGATATTTTAGAACTCCAATCTGGATTTCCCATTTTGTGTTAGTTTAGACTACCACAAACCAATTCCAATAGCAGCATGAAACTGCTGTAGTGCAGAGGTCCAGTGAACCGAAGAAGCCTGTGCCTGGATCTCGCCCACCCTGAAGAGGACCAGGGGAGTACATAATTTCTCTTCACTGCTGCTCCATTACAGCAGCATGACATGATCCCAAACATCTGGGAACTCTAGAGTTCCCAGTAGAGTTCCCAGTTCTAGAGCACAGTACGGGGTAGAGCACCAAAAGAAAAATAAGAGGAAGAAATAACTTGTTTATTTTTAGGATGGAAGTTCTTTCTGGATTTCTTCCATCAATCAGTCTAACTAATTGCAGAGGTTAACATAACTGAAAGACCAAAAGAAAGCAAAACCTATCGTCCAAAGTCCTTCATTTGAAGGACCAATGAACAGATGGGAGAAAGAGAAACTCTTGCTCCCTTAATGAATCGGACTTTAAATGCATCTAACTCTGTATTTCAGAGTATTTAAATCTCCAACAATATTTCAAGATTACTAAGGATTCCTCCTGAATCCATTTTATGTGCAAAAGGCTCAAGGACGTGCTAAGTTTATTGGGGTTGTTTTTTTTTTTTTTTTTTAGAACTAACACTTCAGAATTTTTTTTCAGATACATAGGACCAAGTTCTGACCACTTCATTTGTGCAAACAGCCTAGGTCCTAAAAGAGCATACCTTGTGTTTGATAATAGCACATTTGTTTTTATACAAATTTGCCATGTCAAAATAAATCTATAAACAGTTGCTGCAAAGATTACTCTCTCCTGTATTTGTCACAATGTGCGCAACAGATTTCGTCAAATGCAATTTCATCACATGAAACACTGACCTAATAATTTCCCACAATCTTTTCTCTCCATAGACCTACCATGAGAGAAAAAACAATAGGGATTTTTACAGCCTAAGCAATAGCAACCTGAGAGATTTCTATGTGCTTATACTTGTAAATCAGCTGCAGTTTTACTTTCCACATAGATTCTTTACTGCAATGCACTAGGATTTTGCATTTCACTTCAGTACGTGCCACAGTAACAGCCCCAAGAAACCCCAAAATCTCAAGATTCCAGTTGCCATTGAGAACCATACTGTAATGCTCTGAATGGAAGCATCTGGCTGTTGAGAGTTCAATTTTCTAAAGCAGGTTACAGTGTTTTCCAGCTAGCAGTAGAATCCATGGAAGTTATAAAACCAAAAAACTGATAGACTTCCATCCGTTTAACTGATTGCTCTAATCAATATACTTCCCTCCCATAATGTCTTGTACAGACACGCTCGCTCAAATACATAACTGCAAAATCGATTCAGTAGGGAAGCATATAAAAATTTCAATTCTATAAATGGCAAAACATGGTGAAAATATGAACTGCTAAAGCTATCACAATGCTTAAAGGCACAGAGTTTTATGAAGTTATCTGTTAAAAATCACCAGAGAGAAAAAATTCTTGAAGTCAACAATCAACAGATTTTCACAAGACAGCCAACTAAAATGACAATAGTTGATGATAATTATCTGAAGATGATTTTCCTCTTGTTCCACCCTAACTTTACAATAGTGCTCTAAAATGAGCTCCTCGGGGAAATGGCATCACCCAGAGCTCCCACTTGCCCAGATGTTTCCCTCATTATGTTAGAAGCCTGTCAAGAAAAAGCAAATTCAGGGTTGTTCTAATGATAGAAAACACCTCATAAAAAACCTCTCCAAATTTACTTTTCCAAGGAACATAATTTAAAAAGGCATTTCAAGTGCCCACGAGGGAAGAAAGCATCATTTATAAAACATTATTACCAGAGATCTTGAATATATATATATAAAAAAACCCCAACCTGAAATGTCAAGCTGGTGATAAAGCTGCAGCTCAGAGAGACAGCATCATGGGGCCTTACCCACAGCACGTGGCCATGCACTCACTACCAGGACTCCCACTGAGAACAACAGGAGGCCTTCTGAGTTAAGAGGACCCAATTCCAGCTTTTCACTGGGATGTTAAGGCTGCAGGTCTGGGTTCCCTCCTGTAGCTAGTAGTTTCACTTTGTGGATCCCCAGCCAGGGATCCCATGAAAACAGGGATCATCACAGGCTGCACTCTCCCTGTTTTCTCTCATGCTTCCCAGAAATGTGCTCTGCTGGTACCAGGATTCTTTCTGAGGTGATAAAGGTGTTTACATAAATCTATAGTGACAATAGTTACACAATTCCTGTCAGTTCTTGGCATAACTTGAGGGTTGGTTCTTCTTTAACACTTAGAAACACTGGGGAAAAAAGTTGGGCACAGCATGTAAAACTGACCTGAGTTACAAGTTTTTCTTAGGGGTTTTGAGGATTCTGCAGCTGTTATCACTGTCTTTACCCGTTTAAAATGATTGGCAACACGTGATACTGAATAAAAAAGAACCACCTGCAAAAATAAGGAAACAGAACAAAAAACTCCTTTGCCTCTGCTGCACATAATTCACCAGCGGTTTCATGGGACCAGAAGAAGGGAACCGACTGGCTGGGTCACACGCATCTATCCCTGCTTCTTGGCTATTTCAGGACTGAGTATCTCTACCTGTTGCTTGACACTTTTGAAGGAAACCCATGCATTCCATCTCCATCTTTTCAACCACCATACCCCTCAGGTGGTCACCGGGGAACGCGGCGCCCTCACAAGTGAGGCCCTGGGTGGGACACGCTGCGTCTCACACGGCCCGGTCTGCCCCCACACACTCCCCAGGTGAGGTGGCCGGTCGTGCGCTGCCACCTGCCCGCCATGCACCCGCAACGCGGGAGGTGGGGGGGGGGAGCCGCCCCAACGCCTTCCCCGCGGGGCCGAACGCCGGCGCGGGCAGCACCGTCCCCTGCCGCAGCGTGACACCAAGGTAGGGGGGTAGGGGCCAGAAGACACCCCCCCGGCAGCCCGCAGGGAAAGCCCTGGAGCGGGTGGGTACCTGGCGGCAGGCGGGAGGGAGGGAAGGAGGGACGCCGCCCCGAGGCAGGTGCGCAGCGCCGGCCCCTCCCGCACCGCCCCGCACGGCGCGAGGGAGGGCGGGGCGGCCGCGGGTCGCTGGGGCGCGGGGGGGCGGCACTCACCTGCCGCTGGCTCTGGTTGCCGGGGGAGGCGGGGGGCTCGGCGCCGCCGCGCAGCACCGTGATGTGCAAGGTGAGCAGGAGCAGCCCCAGCAGCAGCAGCAGTTCGGCGGCCAGCCGCACCATCCTCTTCAGCCGGGCGGCTTTAGGGCCCTGCGGCGGCGGCGGCCGTGGAGGAGGCGGAGGAGGAGGAGGAGCCGCGGCGGCCGCCGCCGCCGCCGGGGCTGCCACCGCCTCTGCCGGAGCGGACCCGGCCCCAGGGCCGGCCGCGGCAGCCGCAGGACGGGCGGCGGGGACCGAGCCGCTCTCGGCGTCGGCGGGGCGAGCGGCGGGCGCGGGGTAGCGGCGGCAGCAGCAGCAGCAGCAGCGGGGGCCGCCACACCACGGCGGAGCCACGTCGGGGAGGGACGCCGCGGCGGCGGCGAAAATCCCGGCGCTGCCCGGCTGCGACGGCGGGCGGCAGGTAGCCGCGACGGGGCCGCAGACCGGCGGCGTCTCTGCGGACAGCCCTGCAACCCAGAGTCACCGTGGGCCGTCGGAGGGAGGGAGCGGGAGGGCCGAGCCCACGCCGCCTCGGGCACCCGCGGGCCGGCGGAGAGCAGGGCGGCTCGGCTGCCGACGGGGAGACGCTGCGAGGACGGGGGGAGCCGGGAGCGTGTGTGCCAGTGAGAGGGAGGAGGGAGGGAGAGGCCGTAGGGGGGGGGGGGGCTGGGGACGACTCTCACATGGCGGGGAAGCTGGGACGCTCCGAGGGGAGGAGAGAGCTTGGGGCTATCGCCTCCCTCCTCGCGAGGGTATGGGGGTGGCCCCTGGACCAGCTCCCCCCCCTTCCCCGTGTCCTCGCCCGCCCCGCAGTTCCCCCCTCCCCTCACGACGCCCGTCGAGGCGTCACCCTGGCCGGCCCGCCCGCCCCGCCGGACCCCGTCCCGTCCCCTCGCGGCGGGCGTGTGAGGGAGCGCGGCCGCACCGCGACCCCCACCCTCGGCCCCCGCCGGCTGCCGGCCCTCGACGGGGCGGCTGCGAGCTCTCTGTGGGGGAAGAAGGGCAGATCACTGCTTCCTTCCGAGCCCCCTTCCTCCTTCTCCTTTCGGCTCCTCTCTGCCCCCGGCTCCGCCGCGGGGAATGGGGGGGAGGGGGTGGAGCGGAGGATGAGGGGCTCCAAAAAGCTTCAGCTGCCTGCCCTCCCTCGGAGCTGAATACCTGGCTCCATCTCTCCTCTCTTCCCTCCAGCGGCCCTAGGGCTGGCAGGGGCACCTCCGCACTCTCTCCTGCCACCGTGTGTGTGTGTTTGCAAGCGAGCGGCTCTCCTGGCTTCTGCTGCTGCTGCTTCCAGACCAACTTTTCTCGCCCCCTTGCTCTGTGTCGGGAGAGGTGCGTGTCGGATGATTTTATACTGCCCTGCCTCCCTCCCCTGTTGTCCTCCCCCATCTCCGTCGCTCCCCCCCTTTCCCTTCTCCCTCTCTACAGCTGCAGCCTAGCATCGCCCCCCTCCTGCCCTGCTCCCCTCCTCCTTGTGCCGACCTGCCCCTCTGCAAATCCCGGTTTTCCGGGGCATCCAGCCGAGGCATCGAAACCCCGTCCCGCTCACGGCTGCACCTTGCGTAAGTGACTGCTGTTGCTGATCGGTAGGGACAGAGCTGGACTGAAGTGCCTTATCCCTTTCAGCTGGTCCCTTCCTCCCCAGCGAGGCACGGGCTGAGTCAGGCCCCCAGGTGTTTTAGACTCCTCACTGTCATTTCCCTTCCTCTTTGGTCGCTGGCTGCATAAGTAATGCGGAAAAAACTCTCTCTCAGAAGGGAAACTCCCAAATTTAAAATGAATGTGAATTTGAAAATATGTGAAATTGAGGCTTGGGTTATCACTGGCTGTAAATTGGTACCTTTGCATCCAGTCTGATGGAGCCAAACCTCTTTCTGAGAGCTGAAGATGCAGCTCAGTGTAACAAGAACAAACAGCTCCAATAAGCTAGAAACGTTAAGTCATGGGAGGGTTTGGAATCTTGGTAGTCATTCTTTCACAATTGGGATGTTATGTGTAAAAATGGCGATACAAGCAATCAGGGCCTGTGTGAGCACATGGCTGCTGGGAGGCTGAATTGGTATCAAAATGTGGGCAAATTGGGGAAAAAGTGTTCCCCATCCAAAACCTTTACAGCCTGAGACCGATGTCCTCAGCAGGATTCCTGTGATGTAGAGGTGAGATGTGCTTGCAGTGTGTGGTGCCAGTAGGGGCTGAGGAGCATCATGGGAGCGTTCCTGACCCAGAAAGCTGGCAGATTTGGGGCGTGAGAAGAATAGGAGGTTTCTTGCAGGTCTTGGTGCGTGCTGTGGTCATGAATGAGTTGTAATGATGTCCCGTACCCTGCCAGTCAGACAGGTTTCCCAGTGATAACCACTGTAAATGATTAGCCATCAGGGAGAAATATGGCTAAAATTAATTGCACTGGAGTACCATTTCAGATGTCACCAAAAGCCACAAACCCAAACCCTTCAGGTTTAAGGAATTTTAAACCGCAGAGATGTTCCCTGTTAGCCCTGCAGTAGGAACGATCAGCGCCGATGATCCTGCAGGGCAGGGACTCCTGAAGTGCTGCCCTGAGCGTGTTACAGCAAGGTACAACCCTCCATCTGAAATAACTCGTTGATACACTCCCAATATCGCACGATGCTCTCGGTTACACGGCAAATCATACAGAGCTATTCAATGTTATGTAAATCCGTAACAGCCTCTGGGACCGTCACGTGGTTTTTTAAAAATGTGTTGGGTTATTTTTTTTTATTTATTTTTTTTTAACCCAAACATTCCTTGGGCTAATAAAAATACTGAGCAGATAAAAACACTGATGTACTTCAGCTGTCATCACTCAGCCCGGGCTCTCCTCCTGCCGCCATCACTGTGATCCTGGTGGCTGTGCCCCTGGGCAGGCACTGCAGTGATCATGAAACGAGGTGGTGGAGGAGGCAGGCTTGGGGAGAAGGGCAGAGCTGTCCTCCAACTTTGCCAAGGTCTGACCCTACCTAGTGGCTGTCAGTGGATCTCGGCTGCTGGAGAAAAGTGGAAAATTGGCTCATGAGTTCTGTAATTCAGAGCTTAATAGTACAAATCGACAGCTAGAGCGAGACCGAAGGCTCGTAATGCGAAACAGTCAAAGTGACAGCCTGGTGAAAAACACACAGGGATCTGCTGCTGAGCTCTGGGTAATGTAAGTTCTCCCTTGCCTTATGAAGGAGAGTGAACCAAAAGACATCTTTAATCCAGATGAGATGGGCCCATGCTTGTGCACGTCTCCTTGTGGGACATTAAGTTTTCTGCATTAAGATGGTATGCAAAGCAGCAAGGGACAGAGCAGTGCTGCAATTGGCAGCAAGCAGATGGCAGTGAGAACCCAAAGCCTCTTCCCACTTGAAAAAGCTGGTGGAAAAGCAACACTTGAGTATGTTGATACAGCCTGTCTGGCTGTGCCAGGGGCAACCAGAGCAGAGGGTGTGGGCACGCGTGCACTGTAGATGCTAATTTAAATTCACAAACATGGTTAAATCAGCAGATGACTTCATCGATGAATCCAGACAGCAGAATTGCTACCTGTAGGTAAGATGAACTTTAAAGCAAAGGGGAAAGTTCTCTTCTCCTACCTGGGCAAACACTTGCTCCAGCAGCTACCATTGTCTCTGGAAAATGAAGTCAGGGTTTGCCCGGGGGAGGAGATCCATTGGTAGCCTGCAGGGAAAGCTGCTCCTGGGATGTGGCTGTGGGCAGCCAGCACGGAGGTGCATCAGCAAGTGGGTACAACAGCAGTGTTGTGGTAAAGGAGGTGTGTTCCTTTGATGCCTCCATCCCTGTGAAGGTTCACAGCTCACACCTCACCCCTCCGCCCCCAGCTTTTACCTTCCATTTCTGTTCCAACAATAAAGGCAGACAGAGCTCCTGAGTGCTTCTAGCCCCACACCAGTGACAGGGGAAACACATTGAGCCCAACCTCAAAGAGGGCTAGATTCATCCATTTATGCAACATTTGTGATACGACAAAAATACCACATGGTTAGGTAGAGTAGCTCTGCTGATGTGTGAAGAGTTGGTAAGCCCTGGTATGCTCGTCATCTGATGTCCTGCCTCTCAAGCCCTGCAGATCCATTGCACAGCTTCAAGTGGGGGGGGGGGGGGGGGGGGGGGGCGGTGGGTGTGGGGGTGGGTGGGTGGGTGGGCAGCAAGGGTGGCAGTCCGTGTCACAGTCTTTATCATGTGGTGACAACTCTTTTCTGTAGAGGTATTTCAGGGATCTGTTGGCTCCAGTCATGGTGCTGCCTGATGAAAGGCCCTATGGTCTCCTTCACACCAGCCTATCAACAAAAATCCACAACAGTTATCCACAGCCACCATGCCACCTTCAGGATGAAAAATTGTGTCTGGGGCTGAGTTGACAACGTTCTCACTGGCATGTCCTGCTTTTGGTGTTCCTGTCTTCTGCTGTGGCCATCTCAGTTGACCACACAGTGTGCTGACCCCACCAGACTACCACGCAGGCACCTACACTTGGTTTTACAACTCCTGACAAATTAATCTTTGTCTACTGGAGGCACAGCACTTTATAGGGTCTGGGTGGTCCTAGTAACGAAAATGAATACTATGTCAATTGTACCTGCTCAAGTGTGAAAAATCCTCATTTCAGGTGAGTGCTGCCAAGTGACATCCTTCAAGACCAGCAGGAAAATTGCTGGAGATGGAGGTAAAAAAATACAGTATAACACACATAAGTGACTTTACATGCATTCTCTCAGAAGTGAGGAGGCTGAAGAGGTGAGAGCAATAGATAACTGGTGTGGGCATCATTGGGTTTTCTATCAGAGCACTGTGGCTCACTTGGTTCTGCACTCCAGTTGTCTCAGTAGTTAAAACATATTGGGGCTTACCTGCTTGTCCACTTTACTCCTTTATTGTCAAACCTGGTGTTGCTCCGGGACTGTGGAGGAATCCCATCTGTAAGATTGATAGCTTCTCAGAGGAACGTGGCTGGTTGAGCCCTGTCCACCCTCCTCAGCTCGCTCCCGCCTGCACCCACTCCCACGATGCTGTTATTTGATCTTTAAGCCTGGGGGTTGCTTTAAAATTATCTGGGTTGAAAACCTGGCTCCACTGAAGTCATTGGCAAAGCTCCCATTGACTTCAGAGGAGCCAGGATTTCACCCTAATATGCTTTGTAGATTATGGGTGAATGGAAAGCATACGTCTGGCTTCTTGAGGGTTATTATTGTTGGTGGTGACCTCTGCTCTGGTGAGCATTGAGCAAGCCTGGGTTGAAACAGATGGCTAAAGCTTTCTCTGCCTCTTCCCCTGCTTCCTCACAGGACCTTTGCTTTACGGCTCATCATCTTGGATGCCTCTTATCAAGGAATACCTTCCGTCGCCTGCTGGTGGAATTTTATGACTGTTTGCCCACATTTCCCTTCCCCCAACACCAGCAGATCAGCAGATAGGAGACAGAATGGCTGATTAGCTTCTAGCTCTAACCTCTTAGCTGTAAGAGGCAAATGCACACACACGAGTCTTCTCTAAAAAATAAAAAAATGAATAATAAAAAGAATAACCTTCCCCAGCAAGCAACCTGCCTTTCTGTGATGCAGGGTTCCTTTATCTCAATAAATTACAACTTGAATAGTAGCCACTGTCTTTTTAACAGAACTGATTAGCTTAGAGTTCTTGATTTTCCTCCTTCTCTTAGACTGGTGCTTTCCCTCCTGTCTACATATTTTGCCACCAGCCAGGCCTAGTGCCTGGGTCAAGATTCCTGAATTCTGCAGTGCCTTTTGTGACTGATTGGAAATTCAGCAGCCACTTTATTAAAACTTGAAGCAAAAGCGGAAATGTGTAATGAGTAGTCTGAATGATGAAATATGGAAATGGAGAAAACTGTGCAGCCCAGTTTCCCCTGCTGTGATTATTATTATTTTTTTTAATACCAAATTCTGTTTATTTTACACTCCCCCACATTTTCATTTTTCAGTATGCTGCACATTTTTGTACTGATGACGTGCAACTGCACTGTAGCATTTGCCAAGATGTGGCAGTACGGGACTGTGGGAATTAGCACACTGGGCAGCATTTTTCAGAAGTGCCCAAAGAGCCTCAATTCTGCTGACTTTCATAAGAGCTTGCCACAAGGCAATTTTTGCCTCTTTAGAGAAATAAAGCAAAACCAGCAAACCCTTTTCCTCTGAGCAGTTTTATCGCTGCAGAAGTGCCTGGGTTGGTTTAGCTGCTGCAAATGAAGTAAAGGCTCAGACACCTGATAGAGTTACCTTGGTTCAGCGAGCCGCAGCACATCAGCTGAGGTGAGCACTTTCCTGGTGGTTTTTCTGGCTGTGGTGCCAGCTATGTGGCAGAGCTGGCCTGGAGCAGGGAGGCAACCCTGTGTTTTGGCAGCAGTGAGCCGTTCCATTGGCTCATCCATTAAATTGGCTCTGCCAAATTTATCCCTAAATTTAAATTATTATATATAATGATGAATAACGTGGCAGCTCACCCTGTGCCTACCTGTGCAGGCAGTTGGTACTGCAGAGAAGGAGCTTTACACCAACACATCGGGGGGGAGCTAAGAGCAGAGTAAGGAGGTGGCCCTGGTCCAGCTGATGGGTGAAAACATTGTAAATTACTAAAAGGGTTTGGGTGACTGAGGCTTGAGTTGGCTGATCACTTCTGCCAAGTCTTGTCCTACATTCAGCAGCATAGCAGGTGAGCAGCCAGCCTGATAGTGAAAAAAATGAAGAAAGAAATAGAGCAATTCACACCTTCCACACCTATTGCTTTCAACCCTTCACATCCTCTGAAAAAAAAAATAAAAAAAATCACATTACTGGCTTGCAATTGGCTTTTTTCCAAGACTACTGTTGTGACTCTGGAGATCAGGAACTTAAAATAATTACTCAGAAAGCCAGCTGAGTGGCTGAAGGACAGCTCTGCAGCAGGGAGAGGAAAGGAGGATTTCACAGCAAATGTGATGATGGGTGAAATAAAGGGCTGACTGTCTCCTAAAACAAGAGTTTAGCTGTCTTCATTGCAGGGAGGCTTTCATTCCTACCTAGAAGGTAAAGAAAATACAGCTCATTTCTTGATGGATTCAGGATATGTTACCTGGCTTCACTTGGGTGATTTAACATGCCTGGAGCACAGCCTGTTCAAGGTGGCTCAGGTTCCTGCTGGTGCGGTGCTGCACCGGCACGGGTAAGGATCTTCCTAATCTAGTTATGCCTCCTAGGATAGGGGCTTCAGGGGGGTTATTTTGTTGTTGTCACTTAATCAACTTGATAGCCAATGCTCTGGATTTCCTAATACCTTTGTGCAGTGCTTTGTCAAGTCAAAATTATGACAAATTAATGAAACATTTGGTTTTGAAACTTGCATATTCTAATGCCTAATGCTAGAGTGTTGAATTTACATTGAGGTTTCTCAGCTCAGTTTTGAGCCAGTCCTTTATGAGTTAAACAGTTTTAGTGATAAATATCCTCTTTTCCATACCAGAATCTCCAGCAAATATTTCCGGGTAAATACTCCACACTATGTACCAAAGCAGGTGGGAAAATGTCACATTCCTGTCATTGCAGAGAGACTTTGTTCAACTAAGGTGGCAGAAGCATGGAGCATGAGGGCAAGTTTTTTCCCTGCCATTCACTTCTTTTCCTGGGTTCATTGATACCCCAAATCTCAGCCTGGTGACAAACGCTGTGCTCCCTACAGAGACATCTGAATGATCTGCAACAGTCTTAAAAACATACATTTTTGCTGAAATGCATGGGAAAAAAAGCTCTTATGGAAGTAAATCTCTTTTCTGTAGGGACTGTGACAACGTGCTCAGTGCAGGCATATCTGTTACACAGCCATTTGGCGACTAGTGACAGGACAAGAGGGTATGGCCTGAAGCTGAGCCAGGGGAGGTTTAGGTTGGATATTAGGAAGTACTTCCTCATGGGAAGGGTGATGAGACATTGGAATGGACTGCCCAGGGAAGTGGTGGAGTCACCATCCCTAGGGGTGTTTAAGGAAAGGCCGGATGTGGCACTTAGTACCATGGTCTAGCCAATGTGGTGGTGTTGGTCATAGGCTGGACTTGGTGATCTTGGAGGTCTTTTCCAGCCTTGGTGGTTCTGTGATTCTGGTTCTGTGAAACAGCAGAAATAGGCTCACAATTATTACTGCAGGTGAAGAAATAATTTAAACTAGCTCATGTCCCTTCTCTTAATGTGGTTTATTTTTTTTAATTTATTTATTAAGTTGCTGAGGTCTTAAATGCATTTATGCTGGACTAATGATGGCCAGTTGGATTAGTTGTTCCTTTCACTGGTGCTGAAGTGTAGGGTATTTTTTGTGTCCTCCGTTAGAGTAGCATTTGACATAGTAGTGCCCATGTTTGTGATACCAGAGCATCTACAATGATAATCCTAAGAGCAGAGTCCCTGGGGAATGTCCCAGACAGTAGTCAACAGAAATAATTTGAAATATGCCTTTAAAGGAGGTTGATATGTCGAATAAAGCAATGGAGAAAGAAAACAGAGAATCTAGGGCCTCTCATCTGAAGTATTTAATTCTAAGAAAAATGTTCTCTGCTACCCAGCTTCAAGCATGCTGTCTGGCAAACAAATGTGCACATCGCTGGTGCTCTCAAGTGCAGCTTGGATAGCAACAGCTTCACCTACTGTCCATGGTGGGATGGTAAAAATCTCAGTGGATCTCGATGAGATGGTCAGAGCACAGAGCTAAGCTGGAAGAAGATGTTCTCTGAGCTGTGCAGCAGAGCTGATGACTGGTGCACAGCAGTGAAGCAAGGGGGGAAGAGAGCACCCACCTGTGGAAAAGACACTAATATTTCTCCTGGTCCTGCTGGAGGCAGAAGTTTTGGAGAAACTGCTCAGGTTGGTTGGAGATGCAGGGCTGGGCTGGCTGGAGGCTCCCATTTACACAGCTGCAGCGGGGCTAAAGCTGGGCTCCGCACTTGAGAGAGAGGGAGGGAGAGCAGTGTGGATGTGCCACACTGCAGTACATGTGGCCAAAGAAATCACTAAAGATCAAAGTACATGTTTATTCAAGGCAGCTGACCTGTCTGTAGGAGATTTTTGCTCCTCCAGTGCCCTGAAGACAACAAGTGTGAAACAAAACAGTGTGGAAGAAGCAATACCTGAAGCTCTACCTTGCTGCCTGAGACAGTTATTTGCTGCTGATTTTTCTTCTCTGTAACATCCTAGTGCAGTGGAAATAGTCTTCAGGAGGACGTGCAACCCTACACAAATCCTCATGGGAGGCTTTGGAAAGACTGGTACAAAAAAGGGGCAAGTGCCACGACAGAGTCCTGATCAAGCTCAGACTTTATCTTTCTAGTGTGCTGCCCATGACTGGTGTTCATTTTATGCAGTTATATCATGTAACAGTTTATACAATTCCAGTACATTTCCTTATACATAATGTCATTCTTTTAAAACATGGGATGTGTGGGCTTCTTGTGGCTATTTAAGCTGCCGGTGGTGGTTTTTTTTCTGGGTAGTACATTAGCCTGATCAAATGGCAGGTATTTGGGCCAGCCTCTTGCAGTTTTAGTTCCAGAGTTGCCTCTTCACAAGGTTAAAAACTCCGAGGCTGTTTCTAGTGCTCGATCCACAAAGCAGGTGGTTGATAAGATTATTGGCTCAAGAAAATAGAAAATTTGTGGCTGGGCCCACTATAAAAGGAAATTCTTTTCAATGATTTACAAATAAATGAACTTCAGTGCAGGCAGGATCAGATCCTTGTGTATGAAGTCTTTTTACTGTATATGGAGACACTAGAGAAATCTTTTTTAAACAAGAAATAACTTGAAACAGCATGAGAAATGGAGCGAGAGAAGGGGGAAAAGCAAATTAACCCTTTTTTGGCTTCTGGCACTTAACCTCGAGTAGCTTTTAGTAGAACCCTGGGGGAGTTCATCTGTAAAATACTACAATTTACAAGTGGGTTTAACTACAACATGTTGCTATTCAACCGCAGACCGACAGGAAAAGATCCAATTGACACCTGCTTCAGACAACAAATGGGACACAAAAGATGAAACTCATTTCAAAGGATCTATTTGTTTGTCTCTTGTCATGGGTTAAACCAGGGGCCACTATTTCAGGGTGGATTCTGCTCCCATTCCAGTCAATGGGGGAAAAAAAAAAAAAAGAAGTCTATTTGTGTGAATAATGCAGAACCGGCCCTTGGCAAGGAAACGAGTTGGTTGTTGCTGAAGTTTTACTGACAGTTCTGTAATAAGCGAGGATATAGTACTTCTGAAACGCTCGATTTGCAAGCCAAATGTTTGAAATATGAATATTCACACTTGCAGAACTTTAAACAGACTGATGAAAGTTCACTGGAAAACAATTGGGAATACAAGATTATTATTTTTTTTTTTAAGAATGCAAAGTATCACAGTGCGTTTTAAAAATAAGTTTTCATTTAGTTGATTCAAGTCTAACTCAATTTAGAAAATTCTTCCTGTCCAAAGCAATTTCTGTGTTTGTGTTTAAGAACAGAGAAAAATTGCTGAAATTATGCTTTTTAGAAATTCAAACCAAATGAAAAAAAAAAATAAAAAAAATTTCCTACCTTACTGCCAGGAGTTTCATAACATAACGAGATGCTGAAGCAAACACTCCAAATTATCAACATGTTTAAACAACCCCCCTGCACAAAAACTGTCACAGGGTTCCCCTAAACACTTGTAAGCCTAATAAACTCTGCACTTTCTGTTTTGAGCCCAGCAGTTGTGCTCCCTGGGTGCAGGTGAGGCCGTGAGCAGCTCGGCTGCAACCCAGCCCTGCCTGCCCAAAGGAAAAAAAAAAAAAAAGCCTGACATGAACATTTTGGCAGCTCTTTGTTTCAAAGAGAACAGAACTTTGTCTACTGCTTGCTGTCCTTTGATTTTTCATGGATGTGGTGGTGGATGGGGTTTCCAAATCCTCGCCCCTGCCAAAGAGCAAGGCAGATTTTGTCCTCAGATACCTGCCTCTAATCCCCAAGAGCTGCACTGACTTTGGTCTGAGTGTTAGCTTTAACTTGTGTATTTAATCACTGGGGGAATTGTGGTAGCTAGAGCCTGGACTGCTATCCACTGTTCTGCTCTTATGACTAATCTCACAATCACTTTTTTTTCTTTTCCCTTTAAGCCTTCAAACTTCAATCTACAGAGTATATTAAATTAGTGGGATATTTTTAAAACTTGCATTTCTAATGCTGACATATATAGAGGAAATAATGATGTTAAACAATCTCCAAAGCAGAGGACAAACCCTAATAGCTGCAAATTTTAACTCCCAGCTCCTTAGCTCTGAGCACTTGTGTCCAGCAGTGCTGGAAAGCTTGCCTTGAATAGCCCTAAAACCTCCATTTGGGTGTCTTGCCCGCGGTGGCATTTGCTGCTATGGAGCACCCATGGTTTGGAGGCCACTACCATCAGCTGAGGCTACAGAAACTAGACTGCGTAGACATCCCAGGAGCGGCCAAACCCCACAAGGTATTGTGTGCAACCAGAGCACCAGTTCCAAGTCGCTTATGCAAAGAAGGTGATGGTGCACTGAGGAGTGCTAACTCCAAATTTCCTGCCTTTTGTAACCAGTACCACACCCTCTCCAACAACGCTGAAATTCCATTGACAAATAATTTTGTCTTAACTGCTAGTTTTTAGCATGCATTTACCTAAATGTGGTTGTCCTTTTAACTCCCGGTGGTTCTTCGAGGGTGAAGGACCCAGCGCTTCTACATCAGTTTGGCTCGTTTAATTTGACACTGGGCTGCTTCACTACTGTGGTGCAACCGCCCCCTCTCTGCAGGTAGAGATGATGCAAACATAGTGTGTGTGCCAATCTGCAGCAATAAGCTATACCAGGATAAAGCACCTTTTGCTGTTAACCTTACCTTCACTAGAGCTTTCACTAATTTAATAGTTTCAATTAAAAAAAAAATAAAAGTCATAACCCCGAACTGAAACAGATAGAAAAATCTATGTGCAAAATGGATATGGGATACAAAAGGGCTGGAAGGCATGGTTCTTCCTGGCTAATAATACAATTTGAGGTATTAGAACTTAAATACATCACAAGTCTGTGGAACTAAAAGCTGCTGATTGTCGGTGCATTAGATGACAAAATTGTTAGCAATGGTTAAGGGTGCTGAGCCTGAACCCCCTGAAGAATCCCAAACAAATGTGTATTATTGCTCAATAAACTAATTTAGACCGACATCATTTAGCATCTTGGGGGCAAACAAATGTGTAAATGTTTAAATTGCTCTGGTTTGCTTCCTTCTTGTGATCATGGCTGCAATATCTTTTCAAATGAGTTAAGTATGGCAGCTTTAATTCTGTCTCTAGAAAACACATGGCAATCCTCTTGGAATCCTCTTGGAAGCAGTTAGACTACAAACAGTTCTGGTTCATGTAGTGCCATCGTTGTATCTATAATGGCATCTACTTACTGTAGGCATCAGTACCAAGTAAAATAGTTGATATGATCATTAAAGAAATAGAGGACTTGCAAGCATAACATGAAAAGAGATATGATACTTCACTAGTCCACTAGCATTGTTTGACTGTTCCAGCAAAATAACAAAGCCTACTTGGCCTTGCAGAAAACTCTTACTAGAGATTATTAAATGAACTGAACAGTCATGGTTGAAAGGACAGAATTCTACCACTGACTGAAAACTATTTAAACAGAAAAAAAAAGAATAATACATGTGTATATAATATAATAGAGCATGATTTATACATTATATATGTAAAATACATACATTATATATATATACATATAATATACATTTTATTTATATAAAAAATCATCTTCCCTATTAACAATTTGGGGAAGAAACAGAAGTGATGTGCTAAATTTGGTAGATAACACAAAACTGATAAATCTAAATGTAGCTGAAGGAAAAATAGAAACAAACTGTATTCCAAATAGACAATGCAGCAATGTTGAAATCCAGAGTAGAAAAATGTAGCCAAAATGATGTTGCAAAAATATTCCCATTCATTGCTTGATGCTAAGGAAACCCTACTAACCTGGTTGCCAGTGTGGACAATTGACAGTTGCCTGGGGAGAAGTGCTCAGAAGAAAAAGCTGTGAAGGATGAGGAGAAAATAATGCTGAAAATATTCTCTTGCTGTCTTTTCAGCTAGTGTTTTAAGTGATAACTGTGTATCAAAACTTGAAACCAGTAGATGAAAAATTCCACATGAGAATCAGGGTCAAGAGAACTTTCCCATGTGAGAAGAAACCTAGAAGGACCAAAAGGAAGGAAGGGACCAGACATACCAGTGAACAGAATAATGTCTAGTTAAAATAGCAACTGGTTTACACGAAGGGAAATTACCTCTTAGGTACAACTGGACAGAGAGAATATAGCATCACTAAATTATAGGACTTCTGAAAGCAAAAAGGAATATGCTTTTAAATAAATAATGCCTATCACTGTAGAAATGAGTAATGGAATTCAGACAGTAAAGTGTTGAAACCAGAAGAACAAAGAATTTCTCTACAAATCTAAGCATTTTTATGAGACCACAATATCTTCTACAGATAGCATAACATGACAGCAAAATCAGTGGAATTCCATCTAATTTTTAATGTGGACTGCTGCAATTTTTTCAGTAGATGTACTGATCCCTGTGCAGTTCCTGAGCCTACTAATGATACATTTGGTTTTCTTAGCTGCCTGTTGCTGCCCCTCAGATTCATAAACTAAAGGCTGAAAATCCCCCTTGAAGCTCAGGACACAGTCATCTCAAGACCAATTAAAAAAACAACAACTAATGATGGGAATGGAAAGATTCTCCATTGGACTTAATTATCTAGGAGAAAACATCCCTTTCATCCAGGGATTGCGTAATGGTCTATTAAGGGCTACAGTCTTGGCTTTAAAATGAGTGACAAAACTCATACTGAACTAAGCAGAAGAAGGATTTGACCCATGAGGGTTCAGGCATTTGGAAGCATCTGATCTGCTGATCACTGACACAAAGAACCTGGGAAAAATGGCTCAGTACTTAGACCATATACTTGCAACGTCTGATAAGCCTGTCTCATGCCAAAACCCAAACAAACCAAACAAGAAACCTGGGCTGGTTCTGCCTCTCTCCACAGTCTACATGTGCATTCATGAGGGAAAGTAAGTTTGTTCTGTTGCTTAAGTGGAAGTCCAGGCCATACAGAAAAAATACATTTTGTGTGTCATTTGGGGGTTTCCTTAGGATCAGGAAAATGTGTGTATATATATATATATATATATATATATATATATATAAAATTAAATAGAAGAAAAGTACAAGAAATATAGAAATAATATGTACTCAAAAGACTGGTCAAGGCTATCTCTACAAATAAAGAAACCAGGCTAAGAAACCGGTTATAGTCTGTGTTAGGCTGGCAAACTGGATTTTAAATTAAGTTTTAGCTGGAATGAGTTTCTGAAGTTATTTTTAGTCTCAACCATGTGAGAAGCACATGGCTCCATAAATACATTCCCCTCAAGAATAAGTTAACGGGGGTGGGGTGTGTGGAAGGAAACAACCTAAACAATTCATTTAAAGTTAATAACTGAGTTAAGAACTTTATAGCTTCATTTTTAAAACATTTGTCATTAAAATGTGATACACATGCATGCATATACCAATAGCGCATGGGATAGCAAAATGATGGGAGGATTTAAATGGACCTTTATTAGGCTACACCATCCTTGGGTCCCTCCTGGGTCCACCCTGAATTCAAATGAGAGGGGTATTATTCACAAGAGCATTTTGGTGCAGCTGTGGTAAGCTCTGGCTCTGAAGTGCTCCACAGAGGGACCTGCCCTTTCCTCTGCTCATGTAGAGAGGGCTTTGGGGAGTCAGTGAGCAGAAAACCTCCCAGGAACCGTTTTGGAAGATGGTGCACAAAAAAAAATGTAAAGAACAACAGTCATGCAATAATGCTCATACATTTTCACTAAATACAGGAGGAGGGACTCACTGAATGCACTAAACATGTCTGGCCTTCCAGGGCAAGAGGGATCTGAGAACAGACTTGTATGACAGAAATCTAATCTGTTTTCCCAGATACATCAACAGATCCTACAAAAAGGCAGTATTATCTTTATGTTCTCAGTGCACAAACATTTCAGTTAACAGATACTCCCTAGCTTTAGGACCCTCTGAAAGGTCTCCAGGACCCTCTGTGGCCAACAGGGCCATGGGCTGAGAGCAGCTGGACCTCTGTGCTGATGAACACCCTGGGGCACAGATCTGGCCTTTCCGATCTGGGAGCTTTACTACTTATTTTTGTAATGCTGGATGGGAGGTGTAAAGCTTTTTCCCCTCATTTTACATGACTGATTTGTTACATTCGATTTCCTCGAGTAGATGATCCACATAACAGTTAATACAAAATCCAGAAAAGGGACTTTGTTAGCTGAAATGGAAATGAATTGTATTTTTTGGCATGCTGGAATCTGGGTTTCACCTCCCCGCTGTACATGTCCATGCATGTATCTCTGACTCCAGACTTGATTTTCTTAAACTCTACAGAGAAGTTTATCTTTGGTTACTTCTACTGTGGACTACTGGCTTTGCCTCTTTTCAACCTACAGATCAAAGATGTTCTACAAAACCAGTGCAATTATGACTAAAATAAACACTTTAAACTCTCTTACTGTGATTTCTTCCAGATTTTTTTTCTAGGTTTGTATTAACACTCATGTGACTCAATCAGCATTGGTAGCAATAAAATGCACATGATAATCCCTTGCTGATCCGTCATTTGTACCAAGAAGACATAAGCAGTGCAGCTTGTATTTTCTTTTTTTTTCCTAGCCTCTGTCATACCCTTATGAAATGTACATGTGATACTTAGAAATCAAAAGAACAGCTAATTAATTACATCCCACCTCCTCATATGGAAAATGGATCTAAACTAGCATCTAAAACACAATGTGTTTGCTTTAAATAGCCAAATGCGGAGGGACCAGAGAGATCTGTGGGGAATTTTTGGCACCATATGAAGATTCTTTCAGCCCTCGAATCCCCCACCCTTGAATTCTGTGGTGGGTTAGTAGGGAAAGGATATAAAATTGTGGATTTTTTTTTTAAAGGCTTTTCTCTTTGTTTTCTATTCTCCTTGGCTGCACTCTTATATTTTAATACCGTATAATAGTAAGGAACAAGGAGGGTCATTCAAAAATATTTTTTAATCTTTATTAAAAACAGAACTGCCTTTTGCTGCAGCTGCTGGACCACATTTACCTACAAAGTTCTGAAATGGTTGAAAGGACTGCAACCATAGCTTCTACTTAGGGGTTTTGAGGGGTGCCCACACCAGTCTGAATGACTGCTGGCAGTGGGGAATACCAGTCCCTAGCTGAGTTTTTACATGGTGCTGACCACTTCAGGCTTAAGACATTTTCACAGGGGTCCAAAATTAGATATCAGCGTTGCTCTTTGCTCCTGAACAAAAAATATGCTTTGCTTAGGCCTGACTTTTTTCCACTCAGCCCTCCTCTCATTAAGGCATATTTAACTTCAATTCACCATGATGGGACAGTAGGATGTCTTTGAGGGTTTTGGTGATCGAGAAGGGGATTGCTCGTGTATTAATAGTTACGAAGTGCCACAGCAGCAAGAGGGGGAGTGAATGCTTGGTCTCAGCAGTAATGTGATTTAGTTCTTTTGCTTCCAAGACTTAATTTTACTGTCTGCATGAGAAAAAGGAAAAAGGAACTGCAAAGGCCTGAAGGTTTCTGGAAAGAGTAAGAAGGGTATAGGGAATATAAGGGTTTAGAACAGAAGGTTTAATAATTCAGAAGTATTAAGGCTGGCTTAACCTATTCCAGGGTGGAGGATGTAGTGCATATATATGTTTTTCCTTCCTCCTGCATGCTGTATAAGGCCAGCATCTATTGCCTTTTTCACAAATCAACAATAAAGCCCCAAATCACTGGATTTAATGGATTTCTTCCACCTGTGGGGATTTCTATTTCTTGCCCAGCTGGTAAAAGATAATGCACTGCCCTCCCCCCAGCTTCCATGCCATGGAAAAGACCTCAAATTTCTATATAAAAAAAGTCAAACTCACTCCTAATACTTGCTGAGACTAATCAGACGATCGAAGTGCTTTGCTTACTTGCACAGACACAGCTACTGGGAACTGAATTGCTGCCATCATCACACATAATATGTGGAACACAACACAGAACTATTAAGAACACTAATATCAATTAGCAGTCATATTTAAAAACAAGTAAACAAGAATTAAACATAAAAGTTAGAAACAGGTCATTTTCAAAGGAGGAGAATTTAAGTGTTTACAAACAGAAAGAACAGCAATTTATAAAAATATATGGCAATTTGGCTTGTATAATGCATGAAGATGTCTGGGCTTCTCCATTATCTTTGATCTTGAAAAGAAAATTCTCAAAAGATTAGAGAAAAAAAATCATTAAAAAGAGTAAATTGCCATGTTAAAATCACATGAAGCATTCTCATTAGAGAGTACAGATCCTACCTCACTCTCTTTGATGTAGTTACAACGGAATATTTTTTTTCCCTTATAAAGAAGGGGGAAAAGACAACTTCAGTACCTACAAAAAAAAAAAAAAAAAAAAAAAAAAAAGATCAACAGCAGGTCATCCTGAATTATCTTGGAAAAAATATCCAACAGAAAATATAGCAACATCACAGATATGCAGACCAAGTATCTTAGACCAGTTACAGTATCTATTATTGTTTGTTTTTATCTTTCTCTGAAGGGAAGCTATGTTTGACCTCTAAGGAAGGTCAACAACTTAATTATTGTACTCAAGACAAAGCTACTTTGTGCACAGGAAATGAAAGCTAAAGAGAAGCACTTTGAAAAGAAAGAAGTTTTCCTCTCTTTAATAAATGAGACCTGCAAAATTCAGTATTGTTTTCATCCCAACCAAGTCTTCTGGCTGGATGCTAAGTGATGCTCATCGGGTAAAGACAGGAAATCCAGGAGCCTTCCTGCCTTTGCAACACAAGAGTTGCAGCAGGGTAAAGCTGCTGGGAAGACAGTAAAATATGAAAAGTCTGTACAGGGAGGGCTCTCACAGCCACACTTTGCTAGAAAGCCAAATCCACTTGTTTGAGAAAATGGACACGTTGAGGCATTTTGATTAAACAAAATCAAACGACAGTCACTTGTTATGCTACAATGCTGCTTAGCAAAGGACAGCAATGGCAGATCAATACGGAAGGGGACCTGTGGAAAAATCAACCACAGTCATGAGATGAGATGCTATCCTAATCCCCACTCACAAGGCAAATTACTTTATTTTGCCCACATAACCTTAATCTTAGCATTTCTTACCATCTGAATACCTGGCAAATTCTTTCTTATGTAAAAGGAATAACAATCTGAACTGCTGAGTCTTGAAGGGTTTATGAGCTTCAAGAATGCAAGAGTCATCTTTTCAATCTGACATCATCTATCCAACAGATCTTCAGCAATGGTTTGAACCCTCCTATTTCCACAGGGCATTGTTTCTTCACTTAAAATTGGCAGAGCTGCCCTAAAACTAGACCCCTCATCAGGTAATTGGTGTGACAACTGGTAGTGTTCACAAATGCAGGATATTGACTGCAGATGATAAGGCATTTTGGAGGGAGAAGATCCAAGTTTCAAGTTCAAAATTGGGTACTTTCTAACTTTTTCCAACCAGTGGGAAAATGCAGAAAAATTGTCCCAAGCAGGCAAACTTTCACCAGTGTCTGCACGGTGGCGGAGAACTGAATGGTCTGGCTAACAAGAATGACCAACTATATAGACGTAACACAAACATATTTTAGAATGACTGGAATTGGATTTAATCTGTCCTCATGTATGTATTGGCAAAGTACGCAGTCTGTATCTGGGCCAAGGCTCTCACAGTCACTGCTTCCAGGATGTAAACTGTCATTTGAAGTCTTAGTTCACAAACGTATAACCTTTCATTTTGCTGTATTAAAGCACGTGTTCAGAGGAGTCTAGTTTACCAAGTGTTGCAGTTTGCCTCACAGATTTGACCAATCTTGCTTATTTCCACTATGGCATATCTGCAGCTCTTCCAGCAGTGAATTTATTTGTTTTTCCTTTCAAATCCTTAATAACAATAATGAATAGACTGGGGGCAAGAACAAATCATTGCAGAACCATGATAAAAATACCCTCCTGATACCCTTCTGTTCTGATATATCAGTTTACTCACATGTGCTACATTTTGGGTCATGGTATTTAAAAACGATTTTGTCATTTTTTTAATCAAAACTATACTGACTGGTGTGATTTATGTCACCATCTCTTTAACTAGATGTTGACTATTTTGCACACCTGATTTTCTTGTAGTTGTCTCAGAAGTGACATCAGGTTAACTGGCTTGTATTTCCTTGGGGAGGCTGGGAGAAGTGGGTCACCTCCTTCATCCGTCTAAAATAATGAAGCAATTTTGCATTGGAATTTCCCTAGTGCCTGATGAAGTGAGTGGGTCCACATGAGATGTTGATATAAAGTACAGACTGCTATTAGCAAGAGAAAAAATTCTGGCCTTGAGGCTTGGACACAACATTGCAATGCTTGGTTTCAACCAGGTCAGTATGGAAATAGATAATAGTAATTTCTCAGGATTCTCCAGCTTCAACAGTTTTTAAGGGTAACAGCATCAACACACCTGTTAAGAATGGAGATAACTATTCATCCTTCAGGAGAACATCACTGCATGGAAACATCACTAGGAGACTTTTTAACAGCAGACAAGTTTTTCTCCTTTTTTTCTTAAGCTAATTTTAAAGGCTCAGCAAGAAACGGTCTTCGGCTTTTCCCTGCCACAGTACAATGAATTGTTTCCTTCTTCACACTTCTGTATTTTAAGGCTGTGCATACATGGAGCCATTTTAGTGGGACTGTAGAAGTCACAGAGTGCTCTCTGAAAGCCTGACAGATAAACAGATGACAAAGAAAGGGAATTCCTAGGCACCAAGGACCAGCAGTCAGCAGACAAGAACAGTGTGAAGTATGCTCAGAAGTACATGCAGCTATGTCCAGATGACATTTTTCCTACATACACTGGAAATAAATTTATTCTACTGAAAATTCTGCGTGTTTTTGACAGTAAAACTATCTGAAAGCAGAACCATAACTCTGGAGGAAAAAAAATACTTAAACATTGATATCAAATCAGGAGAAATCCACCAAGAGAAATGTCTTTGGTTAATGATCTGTCTTTAAGAGACACCCATAGGTTACCAGAAAACATACAGGAGATTCAGCTGCTTTCCCTCATTCCTGTGAAAAATACACACAGCTAGTTAGAGATGCTTCTTCTCTTTTTTGTTAGGGTACATCAGATCTGTTTGCTTAGAACATCATTTTCCTTTCATCAAGAAATATGATTTTCACAGATACACAGCTTACATGGCCACAGCATCCATCTCTTGAGCATTTTCTTCCACCCTTACTCACAACAGAAAGAAAAGAACATTGCAAAATAACAGAATCACTATCATCACTACTTTAAGGGCTGATCCAATATCAGCATTTTTCTTTCAAAAATAACTCCCACTCTCAACACCACAGAGATAGAACTGGTCTTTATTCTTCATTAAATATCCAGACACCCTGCTGGAGTGCATTAGGGTAGTGGCCACTGAGCTCGGATAGAAATAACTCATTCTGCACCATGGTTTCTTCCAGTTCTTGTGGACTCTGAAGGTTGTTTGCCCCAGAGGAAGCTTCAAATGCACCTGCAGAGATAGATTCCTGAGCCTGAGAGGCAGTACCAGCTCAACAGCCTTCATTTTCACACCTGTTTTTTAAAGCATTTATTCAGGAGGTCAAAGACTGAAGCTATTTGATGCCATTTTGTGAATCCAGAGTACTCCTGCTCAAGGACTATTCCCATGGCAATATAAAACTGGCCAAAGGGTTTGGTCAACAAGAGTATGTGAGCAGTGCCATTAGTTTAGAGAGGGATGGAGATCTCTAGCGGTAGACTTTGTGCCTTAAGGTTTGCTATAAATAAATTTATAGAATCATAGAATGGTTTGGGTTGGAAGGGACTGTAAAGGTCATCTAGTTCCAACCCCCATGCATAGGCAGGGACACCTTCCACTAGACTAGGTTGCTCAAAGCTCCATCCAACCTGGCCTCTGGGCCACCTGGGCCTGGGTCTCATCACCCACACAGGAAAGAATGTCTTCCTAATATCTAATCTAAATTTCCGCTCTTTTGTCTTAAAACCATTCCCCCTTGGCCTATCACTATATGCCCTTGTGAAAATCCCTCTCCACCTTTCCTTTAGATTGGATATTAGAATAAACTTTGTCACTGAAAGGGCTATCAAACACTGGAACAGGTTTCCCAGGGAGATGACTGAATCACCATCCCTGGAGGTGTTCAAAAGATGTGCCCTGTAAAGTTCCTTCTTCTCCTGCGGTGTTTGAGAACACGTTTTATAATAAATATTAAATAAACAATATTATCATTGTTTTTCCTCAAATTTGTAATGGAAAGATTGTGCTGAACAGTGACACAATAGTTCAACCAGACCCCTGTGGCCCTCAACATTTCTGCAAAGTCTTCACTCAACACAAATTCAGGAACACTAGCTGTGATACACAGTGAGTGTAAGCCACCAGTGGCCAGGCAGAGATAGCCTCTCTTTCCAAAACTGTAGCAGTGGAGTTTCAGCAGTGCTTTCCCTCAGGTGTGCTATTCAGATCAGGAGTAGGAGCCACCCGTAAAAACTGCCTGGTTCAGCTATTTTACTGTAATCACATCCCATGTCTTCTCTGACCTAACTGGGTGGAAGGTGTCAACAAAAACATGCTGACTCCCTCTTGCAGTATTAATTCTGCAAACTTTACTGATATTATTAAAAAAAGAGGAAACCTGTTGAAAAGAACATGCCTTTTGTCTCCCTTAATATCAAAAGGTGGAATTCAATGTGATCTTGACGCATTTGTTGCCAGAAGAGTTTCCTTCTGAAGTATAAAAAACCAATGAAAATCAATGTGTTTAATCGATATAGCACTGATACTAGAGAACTTTAAAAGCCTTTGCAATACTGCTTCTCAAGTGGCTAACTCTGACCTTACACACATGGGCAGATACATCAATTTCTGTGTGTAGCTTGTGTCTTGTGCTGCAGCAAACAAGCACTGCAATTTATACCAGACACTGGAGAATATGAGTATTTTCTTTACTACTCAGCTCCAGGAAAGGATAATTACTGTAAGCAAAACCAGATGAAAATCTGAGAATATTTTATGATTCACTTTCATTAAAAATAAATAAATAAATAAATAAATAAATAATCTCTATTAGCCTTAGAATAATAGGGCCAAATTCACACTTGGGGTAACATCACTGACATCAGTAAAATACTACAATTAATTTGGCCCATGGGATCTACTTGAAAATATAACATACTGTCACAAAGATGACAGCCAAATTCTGTGGAGAAAAATCTTTCTATACCGACTAATTTGGCTTTAAAAAGACAGCACAGCTGTACAAGCAGTAATCCAGTGGGCTGGATCTTCAAGTGCAACTCTGCTCACGTCTGCATAATAAAGGTCAGTTATAACTGCCTGAGAATCTGGCCAAGTGCCTTTTCCAGACCAAATGTGAGAGCACAGTATACGTATTACTCAGCACTAAAATGATGTTTACGTGACATTCAGAAAAATGAAGAGAAAGAAACTGGGAGGTAGAATTTAAGCACAACCAGGTAGTCAAAGATCTAAATGAAATGCTGATATCCCTTGCTAATCCTTTCTTATCCTGTCTCCTCTCTCTCCCACCAAGAAGTCTCCTGAACCATATTAAGCTGCAGGGAGAATCAACAAGAAAAGCAGAAGGCTCTTTTGCTGTTTCTGTCGTCATTTATTTATTTTTAAACAGAAAATTCTTGCCTGTTTCAGTGATGACGTTTTAATGAATCCATCAATCAGTGCAAACTCCAAACTAGAATCCTACATAAAAGAGACCTATTTGTAATACGTGACCTAAGCCCATACCTAACAAAATTAGTTCTCAGGGAGACAATGCAGGTCTTTCATTGCTGTCTCCATGGAATCGTAGATGATTAAGCTGGACAGGGCCTCGTGGGTCCTCAAATCCAATCCCCTACACCTACCATCACTTTATCCCTGCCTTGTTCCCTTGAATGCATTATCTAATCCTTTGCTGACTGATTGTGACCCACCTTACAACTTCTCTTCCATGGGCAAGTTTTCATTGTGTGTTGCCTAAGCAAGCTCTTGATTGCTGTTTAAAGTCTTCAGTTACCCTGAATCAATGATTTTTGGGGTGTTTGGATCTATGCTGTCTCCTCTTCCCTTAATTATCTGAAGTCTTTCCAACGTTGTCTTCTGCTTTTCTTGATTCCTTGCTCATTTGCTCTGTATGTCTCAGTGCTGCAGGTTTTGTCTCAAGGGCAGCCCAGCCAACGCTGCATCAAACCTCTTGCCACTGTGTTGGGCTACTCAGGGCACATTTACAGCCAAATCTTGGACTTTTTTGGCTGCTGTCATATGTGTTAAATTCCCCAACCTCACTACATGATGACTCAGTTCTTTGCTTCCCTTTTTATGGCTAAGATACCCATTACAATTTGTTTTCGTTACCTTTGCACCATTTCTCTTAGGTTGACTTTTAACAGTTCTCACTCTATGCATCTGCTTTCTCACCACAGCATTGCTTTTCTTTGCCTCTTGTCCTGACCCTACAGTATCTGAGCTTATTAATTGTATCCAGGCTGAGAGGATCTCCCTACTGATTCCCCTTTGCCAGGACTCCCCTTAGTGATGCCACTGAGAGGATTTTTAAAATCAAATTTGAATTAGAAAAGATCCTGAAGCCGCAGACAACATTTCTGACCTCTCCACTCTCACTGACTGTTACTTTGGCTGCTGGTGGTTTAAACTTAGGTAGAGAACTTAAATGGGTTCAGTGTGCTGCATCCATGGACAAATATCCCTACTGGCTTCAGAAGTATCAAAGAAAGCAGTTGCTGCTCCCTCGTGGTCATCAGCATCATCCCTGTTCTAAAAGTTGCCATTGTCTAATCTTTGCTTCTATTTGCCATCTTCTATCCACTGGCTGTCTACAGAGATACTTTTCTCTACACTCTTGGTTAAGTCAAAGCAAACCAAGGCAATGAAGACTCACTACTTGGTTTAAATCAGACCATGTTTGTGGCCTCATGCGATGACTCAACAAGACTTGGATCAGGAGTTTGTTACAAACAGCATTTTCCAAAAGCAACTGGGCAATCCTGAACTCAATGATTGCTCCCCATCCTTTTCTACTTTCTTTTGTACCACTTAGTAATGTGTTTTCTCTGACTACATCTCCTGTCAGTACTGTCTGGCATGACTACGAAGTGGTTTTAAAACTTAGGTGGCCCCTTGATTTTCAAAGAAAAGAAAGAGACCAGAACACTTATATTGTATACAAGACAGAAATCAAAGCTTAGATGTTATCACACAGATGATCTCCTTCTGTGCTTACCATGGATGGCATCACGTAATAAATCTGCAATTATAAAGTCAATGGCAATTTCCAAACCTTTAGGAAAAAAATGTCTTCTTATATTAGGACCAGCATGGAATAAATACTTTGCTGTCAGTGTGCCTTTATACTTTTGAGGTCCATTTTCCTTTACTATATTCACTACCAAGATTTCTTTTCCTATCTCTTGAAACCCAGCATGAAAATCAGACAGAGCTCCTGTACCCACTCCTCCCTTTCTTACACTTGAAAGCTGGCTTTACTCACTGTTGCCAGTTTTAGTCCTGGAAGGCTAGTATCACAAGTGGCCAAATGGAGACCACCCTAAGAGAAGAAATTACTGTAGCTGTTCACTTCTCTGTGATCAAACATGCCCAAATTTTCTTCACAGAGCTAGTTCTGGGGGAATATATCACTTTTTATTACATTATCATTTTCCATTGGGACTGGAAGAGTTCTGTGGAAAAACTACCAGAGCATCTGTACCGTAAAACATTGTCCTCTTTCCCCTGGGAGTGCTTCTTGACCTGTTTCCACAGTGTCACCTGAGCTGAAATAGAAGACAATCCGTGTTTCCATCAGCTTTCCTTATTTTCTTTAACACTGGTTCACATATAACATTTCTAGTTATGGAAGAACAAGGCATGTCTCTGCTTTTTGACTCCATGTTGTTCCTCTCTTGTTGTAAACAATCAAGGGATCTGTCTGCTGTCATGGTCACTCATGTCATAGTGGTATGGTGGGATCTCCTCTTCTGTTTGTCTGAATATCAGTCTGGCTTTTCTTTCTTCCCTCATTCTCCCATGTGGAATCTCAGTCCTGGCTGTCTCCACTGCCTTGTCATTTTGACTTTGGGGAGTAGTTTCCCTTCCTTTCTTCTTTGCCTCTGAATTGTTTGCCTGCTCCAGTTGAACAAATTTGTTGCTCAGCTTCATCTCAACTTCACTAGATAATTTCATCCTCTTTCTTGC
This sequence comes from Apus apus, assembly GCF_020740795.1. NCBI lineage: Eukaryota > Metazoa > Chordata > Aves > Apodiformes > Apodidae > Apus > Apus apus. The sequence goes on along the minus strand of NC_067284.1, from coordinate 50,309,111 downwards.
ACTTGGGTAAGATTCTCCCATGGATAACCCTTCCCACCTTTTTGTTCTTCAGAAGGTGGTGTGCTCTGGTGTTGCTTCTGCTGTCTCCTTAGGTATTCCTCAAACACATCTTTGTTCCTGTCTGAATTTGAAGTTACTTCCACTTGCCTCTTCAGCACTTGCCTCGTTTCCTCCATGACTGTGGTCAAATAGTGTTGCATGCTTATCTACCTTCTCTCATATGCCACATTGCACACTGTGCAATTAGGAGCTTCTGCAACCATCCACCATCTTTATGAACCCTCTTCTCTTTTGCCCATTTCAAATTATTCTTCAAAACAGCCTAACAGCCTTAGACACCAAAATTCCACTGATACTTACTTAGGTGCATTGGTTTATAATACATGTTAGAGAAACAGGAGACTATCATAAACTGTTAAGCAATAAAAAACCCTGCAACATGGTCTGTTGTGGTTGGATATTTTATTGAAATCCTGGATAGTCATTTGCAAAAAAGCTGACATGCAGGGTTTGGATTTAATCTTCACATTTCCACTCAAACTGTGGCATTGTTTGAACACAACAGCTTTGGGATCCTGGCAAAAGAGTAAAACTGTCCGAGCTGTTCCACTCTGGTTTGAATTATCTCTCTTTTTATTTATTTATTTTTAGCTTTGAAGTCTGTGTACTTTAAAAATCAATGAACATCATATTAACAAGCAGACACTAATTACATTTTAACAAACTGGATAGGGTTGGCTACAAATCTTTGAAAAGATAAATTCACATTTTAAAAAGCTTCCTAGTCCAACTGGCATCACTGTAGTAAGGCACTGACAAAGCCTGAACAGAATGGAAATGTTAAAAGAATCTGTTTTCCAGAATTTTTTTCTATGATTTATAATTAGTCTTCATCATTGCACTCTCTTGTACACTAGGTCTGGTAAACAGATTACTCATGACTTCTACAGGATTAATGGACAAGTTCTGAGATGTAGAAATTAAAAGATCACTCAGATAAGAACAACACATAGCTCTTTTGTAGCTCTTCTCATCATTTTACCAATAAATCAGGATCACTATCTCAATTTTACAGAAGGACAAAAATGAGCCAAGGATCTTTAATGTGTCTCATCTGCAATCACTTAGCAAAACAGAGACAGATCAGAACTGGGTCTCCTGCATCCAGTTTAGAGCTCTGGTCCATAGGTTACAGTGGTTTTCTGCGCAATTTTTTAAATATGGGTATTGGAGCATGCAGTGGGAGTCAAAGAGTTTGTATCAGGATGTTCTGCACACTCAGAAATGCCAGAAGCACTCATAGATGATCCAGGAGGTATGAAAAATACCATGCCTCTTCTGACCACTCTGGCTGAGAGCAGTTGCATCCTTGGTGTTAGGGATTTTTGAAAAGCAGATCCCACATGAAAGTAGGATCCCCAGAAACATGCAAAACAGTTTCTGTCCAGCGCAGAGAGCCAAGTCATCACAAGGTTTGTGTGGTAACAACAAGGGGAGAGTAGGACACACAGGATACTTGTGTCAGAGCAAGCTCCAGGAAGCCCATGGGGAAAGCTATGCTTTTGAAGTGTCCCCACTGATTTCATAACTTCTGAGCTATTCCAGAACAGCTGCTCGAGAGGTCAACAGATGAGGAACCCACTTCAGACAAGGGGTTATCTGCAGCACAGGAAATTCATCCTGTGCCAAGAAACACGTACTCACTGCAGTGCCATGGACCATATAGGGTCATATTGGACCCCAACAGGCTTAGCTGTCCACTTTATGCTGTGCTTTGATCTAGTAAGATAGACCTGCTGCTTGCCATGCTGGAAGTGGAAATGGAGCTACTGAAGATAAGGACAACAAACACCATGGTACTTCATACTTCATGCCATGACACATCACTTCTATACTCCAGGAACTGAAGGATACACATACCTTGGCCCATTCACATGATACTAGAGTCAGCTCATGTTCCTAGCAAATATTTTGAGACAATTTAAAGGAAGGTGATAGAAAAGCAAGCTTCACCCATCAGCTCTGGCACCACTGCTCCATGTCACACATGTAAAAGAAGTCTCAATCTGTAACTGCAAGTACTTCCCTTACTTGTGAAAATTGACTTTCTAGACTTCCTACAGTGTTCCGCTTTCATGACTTATCTTCTGGTTGATGTGATTTGCCAGAAAGTAACTCATCTGCTGGAGTGACCTACAGGCCATGTCCTTCTGTACTGCCATACCTGTCTTGAAGCCTAATCAGTTATACCTGGCAGAACAGCAGAGGCAGTTATCACCATACCAAAGCCACTCCCAGTGGTGGCATCCCAGCAATGACATCTAGTGAGGGCATCACAATCACCGGTGATGCTGGGTATGGTTGTTGCTAGAACGATCTCTCAACAATTTTCAGCATCAGCATGGAAGGTAGCTCAAGCATTACTGCAAACCTGGTTACCCATACAGCACAACTGGTAACAATACTTGTTGGCCTTGGCACAGCATCTGGCAGAAGTGACCCTCCAAAAAGGATCTATGAAACAGTTAGAGTACCAAGTATCAGGAACACCTGTTTTGTCACCCTATCTACCCTGCCTTCTACTCATAAACAAAACAGAATAACACACAGCCTGGAGTATCTCTCTTTACCTTCTTTGCAGCCACTGTTTTGATATTAAGGACCAAGTTGTCTATTGAGCAGCTTAAGAAGATTTAACAACTCCTGTAACAGTTGCACAGAAAAAATATAAAAATGAATCTTTGGACACAGCTGGATCTAGTCTAAGTCTCTAGGTCCACCACAGCTCTCCAATCCTGTGCCTCTACATTACCCTTTTCATTTGATTAGCACATGATAGAAATGTCAGTGACATATTACATATATGGAAAGAAACACACTCACCTCTTCAGTTGAGCAACAAGTTTGATTCAGACCCCAGGCTTCTGTTCTGACGGTGCTGAATTATTATTTTGTGTGGTCACTTGGGTGCTGGTTCTGGGTCCGTCTTGACAGTCTGAAGCTCTGCCTTGCTAATGGATAGAGTGAGATTCTCATTATCTAGTGACTGCTTTGCAGTGAGCATAAACAACACTGGATGTGTGAGTAAATGAGGAAAACACCTAGATACTTTTTTTGTGAAGGCATCTGGAGGCTTGAAGGTTCAGCTGCCAATATTGGAATGACATCTGCCATTTCTCAGCTGGTGGTGTGGTTTCTTTAAAGTTGAGTCCTGACCTGTGTTTTAATTTGAAGAACAATTATATTTTATACACAAATAAAAGGCAGATAATATATTAGAGAATCTCTATTTTATTTCTAAGGAAACTAGAAAGTACACAAACAGCTTCAGTGTAGATTACTTTGCTTAAATTATTATTTTGTTCCCTCTCTCAGCAGGACAGGGACCAAACACTTTCTGGGGGAGGGGAGAGGAAAGAAACAAGAAAAAAAACAGAAAAAAAAAAAAGATAATTAAAATCCTACCTTAAACAAATCCACTCCCATACCTTATTCTCCTGTGAAGAGCAGTGGCTGTGAAATACTGCAGAGACATCAGCGTTCAAAGTCCTCTGAAATAAATGCAGGCAGCTCACCTCTCACTGACAGGTTGCTCTCATGGTTGCATTAGTTTTAAACCAACAGTATTGACTTCAAAGCAATATTTAACCTGATCTGCACTTGCAGGAGTGACAGATCAAGCCTGTTCTTGATTCAACAGCTTGGGCAGTTCAGATTCGGTTCAACTTAGAAACTTAGCACCATGAGTAGGAAACTTTTATTTGAAAAGGAAAGATTAAAGTCTGCAGGAGCTGATGAGGATACCAGCGGAAGCAGGCAGAGTGAGGCAATGCCTAAAAAGCTAACTGTTACACTTCAGGTACTCTGCAGCTGCCAGTGTGCTTTCCCCTAGACCCACGGGACAGAAACTAGCAGAAGAGAGAGAACAAAATAGAGAGGCAGTAGAGGTGGCTGAGGGAACCACCCTGACAAGTTCAACAAGCTCAAGAAATGAAGGCTTCGTAAAAGATGGGGTGTGATAAAGATATAGGAAATGGCAAACAATTCACCTACTCTGTCAAACAGACAACTCTCCAGTCTTCTGATAGCGTGAAGGTCAATTAAGACTTTCTGTAAGATAACAAGAGGCTGGAACTGCAGCTTGCCAACAAAAAGTTAATATACATACTTACATTTCCACTGGATTAAAATCAGACAACTTGAGCAATTTTTATTTATTGAAGGCAGCTCTTCTTCAAAACCTTTTAAAACAGTTACAGAGAACTTTATCTCCCAAGAACACACATGCCTGAAGATGGAGTATATTCTAGGAAATATGTGATCCTTATGCTAGATGTGCTAATTCTCTAATATGCACTCCACCAGTTGGTTTTGTTGTTTTTTTTTCATAAGCTAGCTAAAACAGAGTCTCCAAGTGCTGATCAACTCTAAATCTATTAAAAGTGATGTAAATCTGGAAAAACTCCACTGAAATTACACTGGTGGAAAGCCAGTGCCAGACTCTAACTCTTCTCATGGGGAAAATCTAAAAGTCCAAAGTTCTTGGGAGTTTTATTATTGCACCAGTAGAGCAGGGATTTCTCCCTAACTGTTATCCAAGCCCAGGGATAGTCAGTCTGGACTTTCTCTAAAAGTGTAAGGGATGGAAGAAATCAGAAGAGGGCATATAATAAATCAACTGACAGTCTCTGAAAAATAGCTGTCCTGTCTCCTTAATATGGGAGAGAGTAATGTTCTGAGGGCAGGAAGAACTCAGCTTTAGACAGAAAACATTCCCCTATAGGCGGACAAAAAGTGATCATTCTCTAGTTTAATCAATCTCAGGCCTTGCTTTGAGGGAAATAGCATGTTGCCTGCAACAGCATGTGCAATAATGTTTGCTGAAATATAAACTACAGCCGTATACCCCTAGATGGAAGGTCAGAAGTCAACTGAGGATCTGGCCACAGATGTTCAGCAACAGAGATCAAAATGCAATATATCAAATTCAGTACTGTTCCTCAAGAAACAGGTTGCAGAATTTTCTCAACCCATCTCCTTTGCAGTAAGTGCACTAACCCTCCATGTAACAAAGCTGTAGATTACAAATTGCCAGGTTATTCAAATACAAAGTTCACGTTTCCTCATTTCTCCTTGTCCTGTGCTTGAGTATTTTCACACTTATACAATGAACTTGCTTTTATCCATAATCACAGCTTCCCTGAACCTCTGCAGTCTTTTTAGAGTCCATCTACCAAAGTGAAAAATCATATGACACACCATTTAGTCCCCAGCCCTTGATATATGTTTCCTAAAGCTGACATTTGATATTATGGAATGTGTTGTAATCAATTCTTAAAGTTATAGCACCGCTGGATTTTTATTAACTTGCACAACAACAACAACAAAAATCCAACAAAAAAATGGGCCCTCATAACCGATCAGCCTTGTTATATCCTGAAAGCTGCTTTAACAAGCAGGGAGCAATATAGCGTAATTGGTACTCCACAATTTAATTGTTCTGTTCTTAAATCTAATATTGCAGCTGCGGGTTAAGTTTACACCACAGCTTTCAAGAGAACATGAAAGTGTGGTACATCTGTGCAACAGAAAGCTAAACATCTCTCATCTGATGTGTTTACAATGACATTTGATAGGGTGGAATGGTTTGGAGTTCACTCTTAAAGCTGCAGAACTGCTTTCCAATGCTGCAAAAAAGGGAAAAAGCCTCCAATCCCCTTCAAGCTTGACGATAAAGCTGCTCCTTCAAGTATCTCTGAGCATTTGTCACTTGGGCAGTGGAAAAGGGGACAAAGACATCTTCCCCCTCAGATAACAAAATCAATTATTTGAAAAACAAAACACTTACAAAAGTTGACAACTAGACAAGTAAAACAGCCCCTCCCATGTATAAAACAGACAAAAATATTTCAAGAAATGTTATTAAGTGGGTGACATTTGCACATTTAGAAATGGTGGAGTTTTCAATTTAACAGGTGGCAGAACTGCTTATGGTATCTTGAACTTCACATTCTGTGTAACTACTAAAAGCTTCAGCATTATGTACTTATTAGTGAACTTATTAAGCCCATAAGTAGTTCAAGAAACTTAGGAATGGGCCCGTAAATGTTTGTGAACTGCAAGTATCTGACTGTTTTGATCAAGGTTTTTACGGGAAAGTTAAATGGTTATTAAAATTATTTACTACCGCTACATGTAAAGAGAGCAAGCCTGTTTGAGAACTTGTGTTGTGATAAGAAGTGATAGGCTGTAGGTTGAATGTGTTAGCAGAGAAGCATTTGTGTTTATGTCTAAGCCTGTATTTTTTGTACATAATGAAGCTTATAGTGTATTTAAGTGGCCAAGAAAGGGTCTGTGGAGGGTAGGAGTAATTTTCCCTTTCTACTGTCAGAAATATGTAATCTGATCAGGCTACTTTTCTTGTTCTCAGCATTAGTTGCCTTCTAACATTTTCTGTCCTTGGAGACATGCATGATAGGGCAGCTTAGTTAAAGAAGTTCCTTTCTGCTCCTTTGCATGTGGCAGTCCACACCGATGTCTCGATTTATGCTCTTTAACAGAGAAAGCAATCTCACTGATGAAGCTCAGCTATATTACCATACTACACTGAAATACATTCTGCTTTTAAACTTTATTATTTCAGTCACAATGAAGACTATCTGAAGCCTCTTCATAAAAAGGGGCTGTAACAAAAGCTGTACGTTAGCAACTCAACCAATGGATGGACTCTTTCTGCATCAAAAAATACCGTTAGAAGGACAGATCTCCTGGGGAGGCAAATCTGTATCCATATTTCAGTCTCTTGAATACAGAAATTCAATATAATAAAATGCAACACGCGAGCTTCCCCTCCTTTCAATTAACTGAGAAACAATAATTGTCCTTAGAAGGGAAGAAATGCATTCTTATTTTTTAGTTTTCGGGTTTCCCCCCCTTTCATAGCATCACAATGTTCTCTTCATGGGTGGAAAACTTAATCTTCAAGTTCAAGTCTAGTTTCTTCATACAGTTCGGGATGAGATGACTTGGAATACCGGGAATATTTCAGATGTAGAAAATCACCCAGTTCATCCAGAGCATTCAAAACCTGTAAGACCATTATGCTGTATCAATTCTCTTGGAAAAGAAATTATATTCTAGTAACCTCTACTTTACAGAAGAATGAGAAGATCATAAAAGCATTGATCAAAGTAAATTTAAAGGAGAAACAGGCAAATGCTGCTTTCATTCTCCTGTAGTGTACATCAATGCAGTTGTAGATGTACAACAGAATATACAAGAACAGAATTTACTCCTTCAGTAGGCTATGGTTTATTAGTGAGTACATTAATTTAGTACAGATGAAAGAAAGACCCTTTTCTAAAAGCACAGAGAGATAATCCAGATAAAAAGTCATCTTTGCTTATGCAAAAGGGATGTGTGAGGCAACACTTCAATATTTTCCTATAGAGTCTGAGGACTGGAGTTGCCACTGCATTTTCTCAGATGGGTGTGAGCCCACAGTGCTGATCAGAGTCATCATAGTCTGAATAGTTTAAGCTACTTCTAGTGCATTCCATTATCTTCTTGTATTAATATAATAGGCATAATTAATAAAGTATTAATATTGTAATGCAATTTGCTGAGCTGTGTTCCCCACTCTCAGTAAATTAAAAAAATAGCCAGGGAATTCTAGACCACAGAGAAGCAGTTCAGTGTTTTGTAGCATCTGATCCATATTTAAGAGCAGCCAACCTTTTGGCATCAAAGAAGAAAGCAGTAATTTTGATTTTGAGTCTGTTTCTGTTAAGCAACCAAAATGATCTAAAGAGCAGAAAAGGAGTAATTTAGTAATGGTTTTTGCAGAGAGATAGCTTCAAGGTCATTAAGGAAGTTATTCTTGGGAGCCTGCCCTTTCATGGATCTTTCCTCTTTTTAGTTCCAGAGCAAGATTCAAAACAAATTTTGCCAAAAGGAAAAGTTTTCATTCTGCTTTTTACCTGTTGTTACCCTGGGTTTAGGCATATTCACAAAATGCTTGTTCAAAAAACTTTCCATCTGCAAATAATTAAACTCAGGGCATTTCCATTCCCCCATACTGTAAGAACGTTTAAAGAATGCCACAAGTCCTACAACAATGATCCTACTTTTAAAGGCAAAAATACAGCATGTTCAAGAATGATGGCTGGGGTGTGTTTCAGACTTTCACTGGCCCCAGGAAGCAGCAATGTGAGGTAGCAGGAAGTGGACATGCAATAGTGGCCCAAAAATGTAATGGGCTTAACATTCAGGGGTGACGGGAGAGGAAGAAAATCAAAGCAGCTACTTCATGAGATTAATCTTCAGATCAACTTCATCATCAACCCATAAGCCAAAATCTACACAGGCAAACAGCAAAAGCTGACAATGACTTACACAAGTACATAGCTATGCCATATTCTGTGTCACTTTATAGCATTATAGCTTGTTAATAACTAATGCACCTTTAAAAGCAGCAGGAGTTTTACACTTCACACATACAAGACAGATTTTTCAATGTTGTTTGAGAGGGGTCTACACTGGCGTGGGAGCTGGGTAGCCGGGCAGGGCTCTGGCTTCAAGCTCCACATGAGTCTCAGGATGCAAATGGAGAGCCAGGGGCTCTCTGTAGGCACAGGTGCCTGTCTGCATGAAGGAGTGGCACCTTTGACTCAAATGCCCACCACGTGCATGGATTTTTTGCTTTGGCCATCATACTCGTGCAAAGAGAGGAAAAAGAAAGCCTGAAATTTACTGTTCAGCCTCTGTGTTTCGTGCCTCTGAGTCGGCTTATACTGAGAATGAAAGAACTTACATCTAGCCAGGCCAAAAACACCTTTGGCAAGGAAGGGAGATGGAAAGTTTCAAAGAGTTAATTTTAAACACATTTCTGACAGCATTGGAATGCAGGTTTACAATGAAAGTCTCAACATACTCTTAACAGTATTTCTGGTACCGGAGAAAGATACAGAGCTGAGACAGGCCAGACAGCACCAATTAAAGTTCATTAGGTTCAAACAGTTCCAAATCCTGTTTACAGTTTCCACCTGTACCCCCAAGGCTGTCCCATATACTTCTGCAATTCAAGAAACACGTGGAAATACGGAATGAAAATAAGGTTTTGGAATACTTGACTTTCAATTATTTCTATATCTTTTCAGATTTCCTACTCTGATAGTTTTGACCTAGCATTTAACTTTTGTCTTGCTGTGCTCTTCACATAGGTCTTTATTACTAATGACAGATTTGGTCACTATTAGAAATAGAAGAACATAACAAGTTAACTGTCGTGTAATTTATTTTAAAAAATCAAATATATAAGGCTAAAATGCCTTTAAAGATCAAGTGACAAGGCCAGGAAAACAAAGGTAAAAATGAATTATTGAGATTCAAAGTAACAGACATGCAACTTCTCTCAGCCTCCTTTGCATCTGAAGTTAATTTCAGCAGGACATCTGCTGTGCTTACCGTGTCTAACATCTCCCGTGTATGTGCAGCTGACACACAAAACCGAGCCCTGGATTCTGTGATAGGAGTAGCTGGAAACCCAACCACAACTACCCCAATATTTTTTTCTAACATGCGTCTTGCAAAGGCCCTGAAGAGAGAAGAAGAAGAAAAAAAACAAAAGTAAATTATGTCTAATAAACTGACCACAGAGAGAAAACATTCAAGTATAATAAAACAACAGGTAAAATCCTGTCTACAATGGAAGTGGATGGTTATATTCCCGTTGAATTCAGTAAGAGCCAGAATTTTACCAGTAGGACTGAATTTCTTTGCTGCTTAACAGCTCGTGAAGCCAAGTGTGTGTCAAATATTAGAAAGTGTGATGGCAGAGAGAGCACTGCAGGACAGGCGTGGTTCATTTATGTAATAAAAGGCTTTGAGTGTAAATCAAAACGTGTGGGCATTCACAGTCCCCAAGCACAGAAGAAGGCAGGTTTCTGGAAGGTATGAGTGCTGTGTTCCTGCACAACAACAGGAATAAAACAATCTGTGTGATGGTTTCTTTGCTCTCAGAAATTATTCTGACAGTTTAGGAACCTTTTGTGTACTAGACCTAGAGCTCTCAGCCACCCTAAGCTACTGCAGCTCAACCCTTACATTATGCCACTAATGACTTCTGGCCTGCGTGTCCAAATTAGTGCACAAGTGCTGCTTTATAGATATTGAATGATAAAACATGCAAAGACCATTCAAAGATCAGGTGAGGAAAAATAACATCCATCCAAAACTATTTATACATCAAAGGCAAGGTATCTCTTTTAATTATTAAAAAAAAAATAAAAAAAATCCAAATTCAAAATGCTATAAAAAAGGATTATTCCAGATCAAGTTAAAAAAGGATAGGAGAAATTTATAAAATTCTGAATACTGGAACAAATCAAAATTAAATCTAGGACCAAATTTAAAATAGAACGTAACTAAATGATGAATTCATCTAACAGAGTAGGTTTTTCCTGTGAAAGATCTACCACACATACCTACATTTTTCACAGCGTGTACTTAATAACCTATGAACTTGAATAGTCTTTGCTTTGCCTGCAGGTTTTTTTTTTTTCAGTACTTACCCTATCTTACCAGGCATAAAAAGGAGTAAGGGGACAACAGGAGAATCATCATTGCCATAAATGATGAAGCCCATTTCATGCAGTCTTCGTCTGAAGTATCTTGTATTTTTCCCCAGCTGGCGCACTCTTTGGAGCCCTGAAATGAGTCAGTTAGTGTAAAGATCGTATCGGGAACCTAGTAACCATCAGAAACGGGGCTATGGGTAACAGTTCAAAATGGTTTGGATGAAATGTATGTGTTGCTGTTTGATTCAGAAATACAACATGGAGTGAGGTACATGCAACTATGTTGATTATGATGGCGTTGTAGAACAGATGACTGATATTCCTATACTTGAGATGTGCCTTCCCACTGGCAGAAACATTGTGTCTGCTGGGGATAGGGAGGCGAGCAATTCACCTTACTGTGTTGCACTGAATAGAGCCTACTGAATGACACACACCAGTAGAGAAGCTATGTCTCTGTGGGTACAGGACATATAAATTGAGTAAGTTCTTTCTCAACGTGATTCACTACAAAGGGAAACAGCCACTGTCTACAGATGTTGATACAGATGTCAGTATATGCATAACTTCTCATTAACAATATATTCCACAGGGGCTTTAATACATCTTAGCTAGTTCTGTGCACATATCTTTATTTATTTTTTTATTTATTCTGTGACTGTAATAAAGTTTAAAGTAGAGAATATTGTATTTTGGGTCAGCTCAAACTGATGTTTTTGTTGCAATTTTTTAGACAGAGAAAAAGCACATGATAAACTTTGTTGTTCTGCAAGTTCTGATCTTCTGGTGTTTGTTACCAACATTCAGTATAACTCCAGTTACTCTAATGTGCATCTACATATATAACCCCTTGCTGAGTTCTGCTCAGTTTCTCTGTCCTCTTATCTTGCTAGTATCACCTCAACGTAGTTATATGAGAACAGATGTTAGTAATTCAAAACTCTCAGACACAAGTTTTGTTCTCTGCTTTGTCCCTGGCCTCATTCAGTCATGAATACACTTACGTGTCCCCCAGCAAAAATGACAGAAGAGTTGAAAACAATTATTTTTAATGAAGGAAAGAGACACAAAACAGCAGAGAAAAAATGTGCTTGAAAAGTCATCTCAGCCTTTTCTTTTGCAGCGTCACTGAGGAGGTGGTTTCTGACAAGTGCAGTTGATTCCTCACCCATTACATACAAAAAAGAAGAGCCACACTCGTCCTCACAGCAGGTAAGAGATATAGTATGTCCTCTCCTCACTCCACCTGCAGTATATCTCATCAGTGAGCTGATACATGCACTGCTCTTCCAATACTGTAAGCTGCTGACAGGGATGGTGCCACCTACTCAGTACCCACGTGCTTTTTCCCCCCTCTGCCTCCTCAGTCCCACATTCACACAGCCACACGATTCTCTAAACCTAATTGTTGTGCATCTGCTTGTGCCTGCCTCACAGAGGTGATGAGAACATATGGCATGAATGGGATTTAGTGGGACACACCTCAGCTACGTGCTTAACTTTCATTTTCCTGCTGTTCATCAGCCCATACTTTCAATATAACCTACATTATGTCACCAGACATGGACACTGAAGCCTCCATTTCCTCATTTCCTCTTTTTACTTTTGCTTTTAAGGTGCCCCTGCACAGATGTATTAGGTTTTCACTGGCCATTTACTTTTTCACTTTACTTTTCATTAGCTTCCTTCTTCATTTTCTACATTTTGCTGTCACCCTTCTCTGACTGGGTGCCTGTTGCCTAATTTCCAATCTTCCTCCTTTAACCACAGTGCCCAGTTAAGTGATGGTAGCTGCTACAGAAGGCGTTTGTAGCTGCTACATACCACCACCTTTGGCAGATTTGTCCCAAGACCACATTCTGCCCCACCACCTGCTGTGGCTTTTCTTGCTCTTGGCTAGGGTGGGGACCATTAAACCTACATAAACCTCTTCTCCATTAATCATTTCTGAGTGCACATAGGTTTGAACAAGATCTACTGCTTCATCTGTTCTGTATCTTTCTGAGTCAAGGTTCTGTCAATGTTCTGGCTGGGAAATTTATAAGGAAACTGGGACTTGCTTCGCCGTGATCAGTGTTTTGCTGAACAAATTAAAAGATCTCATAAAACCAGTGCATTTGTAACTTTATGCACAAAACTGCCCACACAGACAACCTGTTAAGTTACAGTTTCAGTCACTCAGTTTAAAACATTCAGTGGAAGAGATTTGCTGGGTTAGAAAAGGCCACAAATAGTTTAACCATCTCTCAAATGCTGCTAAAACAAAAACAGCTGTGCCAGAGCAAGGAAAACAAGTGAAACACAAAAGCATCCTACTACAAAGCCTTCCAGTCACTAATAAAAACAATAGTCTGTGGTATTTCCAAAAATATTTTTGGTGTAGTAGATCTCAAAGAACCAGGAGGAAATATTGAGGAGGAGGAGAAATGGGGGCAGGGGAGATGGCAAGGAAAGGGAGTTAGAGAAGAACCACAGAATAATGTGTCTGAAGTCTAAAGAGAGACTTTTTCCCTTGTTAGAATTTGTAAAGATGTTATTAGCACCTCCTGAATGCCTAAATTACAAGGAGGAGGGCGGGGGAATAACCTGAACTGGGGGTTCAAAACCACTGCTGTTTCTTGCTATATTGGCAGCCCTTGAGCTAGTTTCCAAGCTCACAGTCTACAGCATTTGAAACTACTAGATTTTCAATTAGGGAAAGTTTTTATAAATGCAGATGTTCTTGGCGAGTGCCATTTAAGACTTGCTGCCTTCTCCTTTCTATTCAGCTGTTTGCCACAAAGCTGGAAACACAGTGTCAGCCATGCAAGATTCCAGGCATTCGGTATTTATCGAACCATATGCACATGGCTTAGAGTTGATCAGTTTGTTGCTACTTATTTTAGATACAGGAAATTTAGACTCCAAAGCAAGATGGGGAATCCAGCAAAGGAAACATTAGAGCTGAAAGGGAAGCTTCAGGCAGCCCTTAAAAGTTGAACACCTCTTCCTTTTGCAGTCTTCCCTTTCTAAATCTATATCCTCCACCAGTTTGAGATGGGAGAGATCCCCTTTCGAGACTCCCTATGGAACTCATTTCAAGCCAGACAGTGTCGATGCAAAAGAGCCACTTGAATGTTTTAGCAACATCCCAGAATAGTAATTTCATTTGCAAGGATGCATTAAAGAGCCAAATAAAAGATCAGAGCACTCACATGTATCTGGAGGGGGAAAAAAAGCACATTAGGAGATGATTGCTACACACACTGTATTTGTGGGTGGGTGGCTGGGAGGAACCTATTTCTTTACCAAGTGTCAACACTTTCCTTTCTCATGTTAAGTTTTGTGGTCAAAGACCACATACACACATCATATACACAGCCATCTTATATGCTGTCCTGATAAGAGCAATAAAAATCTTGAAGTTTGTTACTGTATTTCAACACTCTTTTTCTTTCCTTTATGAGACCCTCCAACATCAGATAAGGAGGCAGATCTGAGCAAAAATATTTATTTTGGTCTCATTGGCCCAATTTTTCCCCCACTCTGCAGATTAAATCAGTGTAAGAGTGATGAATTCAGTTTAGAATCAGATCTTAGTCCAAATTCATTGTGGTACGTTTAATCAAAACCAATTCTCTTTGATTCTTGAGGCTGTGACCTTGCATTCTTTATTATTTATTGAGTGAAAATCTGCAGAGTTGGACCCTTGAGCTAAAACAACATAGCTGCCTATGTTTGAGTGTAAGAATTTGCCTGTACAGCACTCATTAGAGGATCAGATCCTTAGAAGGTAAATATACTTGTTAAAAAATTCTTAGTTTGCAAAATTCTTGAGAATTTACAGTCTATGTAAATGGCTTGCAGCACAGCATGCAGGATAAAAAGATAGTTATGTTCCATTAAACATGTGAACCCCAACATAGCATATGTTTGGAGAAAACAGCCTGGACAGGCAAAACTGACCCTTAGCTAATTAAAACTAGGACCAATAATTAAAACTAGGACCACTAATGCTCCAGAGTTTTCAGGTAAGGTTGAGCATGACCTTATTAAGAGCTCTACATCTTCTTTATAAGATGAATTAAGAAGGAACATAAAGAGAGAAAACAGAACAATAAAGGATTCTTAAATTTCACAAGTTATCTTCATGCTGCTCAAAACATACAGTGATACACAGCGAGCTCACTGAGATTTTAATGAAATACAGGATTAATTACCTGGATGGGAAAACAAAATCAGATTTACTGCATCTGCAATCCACCTACTGATGGCAAATTTAGAGTTTACATTTGCTGCATCTCTTTAAAAATATAGAGCTTACTGCAAATTTCTAAGGTGTTGGCAATTCTGGGAAAAATGCTGGTTATATTTTTATTTGACAATGAATTATTGCACATTGCTAGTTTTAGCTCATTAATTTCTGCAAGCTTTTAGAAGGCTTTACAGCTCAAAATTAATATGTTTTAGTTTAAGGAAAAATACAAAGGCAAGAGAGAGAAAAAATATAAAAGATAATGCCCATAATTCCTTTGATGCAGCAAGTTTTTTAAGAGAGCCTCTTGGAGTAAGAGACTTGGTAGATGCTGTCTCACATGCCAGGCTATGGCTTCAGACCTGCTTTCAGCAAGGAGCTGTACGGACTAGAACAGGCCCTCCTGGGTCTGTGTATTGTTCACCCCAAAGCCCATCACAGCTAAACCCCATGCAGATCCCCACACTGCAGTGTGACAAGGGGCAGTTTGCAGTGCCCCACAGAGGGGGCAGGGAGATAAAATTCCTGGAAAGCCACTCTCTGCCAGCTCTCCCCATGTCCTGATGCTCTGAGATACCCAAGGCCTGGAATTGTCCTGGCAGACTGAACTGAGGGGGAAGTGGGAACTGTGTTTGGCATTGCTTAAGGAGGTTCCTCCTTACGCGGCTTGACAGCAGGAAGGCATCCTGACTAAACATCTGAGGGCCTGATCTCAGGCGTGTGTTACCTGGCACAGCTCCATGCACTTCAATGGAGCTCTGCTATTCATGACAGCTGAGGAATCATAGAATCTTAAAATCACAGAATTGTTTGGGTTTGAAGGGACCTTTAAGATCATCTAGTTCCAATCCCCCTGCATGGACAGAGACATCTCCCACTAGACCCGGCTGCTCAAAGCCCTGTACAACCTGGCCTTGAACACTTCCAGGGATGGGGCAAAAGGACCTTCTCCTGGCAGTGAAAGGAGCAGTAAAACTATCAGCTCTCTGAAACAAAGTTTTCCTCTTCCAGAGATGTCTGCTTTTCACTCCTTTAAGATTTTAATAGGCAGAGAAGCCGGCTGTATTCAATTCCTGTACAAACATTCTACCTTTGAACTCTTGCTGTAGGCTTCTACCCTTGGAAATTCTGACTCCATGTATTGAAAACAGGAATAAGCAACCTGTAGACTTTCATATCAAGATCTCAGGTGTATTTTAATTGAAGGAGTGTTATTTTTCCTGAACCCCTTCCAGGAAAGACAATCCCACATCGTACTTTTTTTGGCATGCGGTGGACTCTTCAGGACACAAATCCACCTGCTTTAATCTTCTCCAGCTGTTGTTTCATAGGGTCTTTCTAGTTAATTAGTTACACCATCAAACTTTTACATACTGGTGTCAGTGTGTCTCTTCAAACTGTGTTCCTTGGATGGAAAACTCCACTCCCTTTCCCCTCTATTAACAACTAGATAGTAAAAAGCAAACTTTCATAGGCTGAAAAAAAAATTTGGAAAACAATATCTCTTCTCCACTAAACTGTAGCAGATGGACAGATTTTCTTTTTTTTCCTTCTGGTTCCATTATAAGAGTAACACACATGTATCTCCATGTGCATTAAATCACAAATAGAATGTGATAAAACCGGGGTGCCTAAAGGAAATGTGTTCTCAGATAAAAAGTCTTTATAAATAAATAACTTTGCTATGAACCAGGGAGAAGTGAAGAATTTTTTTTCTACAATCTAATGCCAACTAGAAACCTAGTAATTTCAACTTCATTCAACTGCTAAATAAGCCCTTAAGGACTTATTTAGTCAGTCCAGTTTTAACTGTGAACTGGTGTAAAACACTCTCCAGAGTGGATTAAGGGAAGAAAAAGTGGCAATTTCAGTTGAAGCAGAAAGGAGAAAAACTGTATGAATGCTGTCATTTTTACTTTATTTTTCAAATGAGTCAGCTCTGGCTACCCAGCACCTTCTCTATATTCAGATAGATAATGTAAGCATTCAGTGTCCTGCACAAAAGCAGGGACAGAGCAGCCAGACTTGGCTGAGCCTTATTTACTCCCAGGTCAGGTGATTAATCACAAAGCACGTCAGTCCCCTGCTGAAAGCCAGCCAGTGCACAGCATGCTCCATCTGTATCACATTAGGTGGTTCTGCAATGCCAGGGATCTCAACTTCCTTAGAAAAGGCACTTCTCTGCTTTGTGCTCCTCTGGCTGATAACAATGCTGGAGTCCTTGGGCAGCAGCAGGCAGCATCTGGAACCGGAGGAGGGATCCTCACACTCTATCCCTGCAGCACAGACACCCTTAAAAGGTGACTGTGTCATGGAGCTGTGTGGTGCTGTCTCTGGGGAAAGCATGGCTTGCTTTGCTGGGGGACCGGCTATGACTCACATCCAAGGCTGATCACATCCGTCCTCTGCCTGCAGTTAACACTTACCTGTATATGCAGAGGACACCTGTCTGTGGGTTGGGTCTGCTAGAGGACTACAGCACGGGTTTAGCATTGAATATAGAAAAAGTGACTTCAGATGAGGTAGGATTGGGTCAATCCTCAGAGCTCTTACAAATCACTTTGAATGCTCTTACTCCAAAGCCTCTGCTTGTTTGGGAGGTGGACCATGTGGCAGGTGGCTCCACTGGAACAGTGTGTCTCAGTTTGATTAAAGAGGGCAGAATTTAGCTCAATTTCATCATCCACTGCTGGGAGAACATCTGTGATGCTCAGCTCAGACAAATAATGATCATGACAGCATATTATCATCATTAGCATCTTCACCGTCACAGTGACTGGGAGCCCTAGTCATGGAGTCAATGCTGTGCAAACAGGGACTAACTTTGTCTATGCTCTTTAAATGTCAGCACATGCTTATTGGGAATATTAACTTACTTAAAATTAAGCCAGGGTTCAAGCATTCTGCTTCATGAGGGCCCGAGAGAAGCAATCATGTCAGAATGAAGCAGCAAAATGAGAATTTGAGAGGGAACAGTAAAAAGCCCTATTTTAGCATGGCTGATTCTGTAAGCTGTTTCGAGCAGGTCCAAGGGGTCCTTTGCTAAGTAGCTTGCAGTATTCAAGCTTACAATGATAGTTCCATGATCAGTTCAGTCTGGCACAGGTTTATTTTGCTGGAAAATAGATTGTTCCTCTCATCTCCAGCCACTCAAGTCCTGGCACTGGGATTCATGTAGCCACATGGTAGATTGGCTCAGGGAGCCAGTCTGGCTGTAGGATAACTGTTTGTGGGAGGATGGGTTATTTTTCAGCTAGATCAGTTCTCTGATTCAGTTCACTGCACGGCTGCACAAACACTGATGCTGGCATGAAGAAAAGGGGCACTAATAAAGGGACAGGTAGGGGGAAAGGCAAAAAAGGAGGGCAAGACCACCCTTCCTTGCACCAGTGCTGGTTTCTGCCAGGTTGTAGTGATGGGAAACTAGTTTTTGAATTTACAGAGGACCCTGACAGGCAAAGTTAATGTTTTCAAAAGATTGCTGAGCACAGACAGCAGTGGAAAATGTTGGAAACTAAGAATTTTAAGAAGCTGGTCCTCCAGTTATACAAAAAATCTAAGGCAGACGGAAATGTTTTAAAAAAGGAACCTTTTAAAAACAGATCTTTTTAATGCCAAGCCAAAACAGTGCTCTGCAGCTTCTCGCAATCTGAACGAGCTCAAATGTAAAAACTCAAAGTCTGCTAAAAACAAAGATGAAAACCAGTAGTTGCAAAAAAGTAAACCAATCAGCACAAATGGCAAAGTAAATTAACATTTTATGAAACCCTCTATACCTAAACAACCTCCGGAATTATGTTTTAACATAACAAAAAGAGTAGATTCCTGAGTATAGGGTTTTAGATTTTTCAGCATTCCATAAAAACATGAAAAATGCCAATTTCTGTTGGTGAATTGTTGTTTGCCATGCATTAAATAGAAAAAATGATGCTTTTGCAAATGTTGCATTTTGTATTTTACAGCACTATAATCTATTAGTAGTCATCAAGAAAATTGCTTTAGATTTCCTGGAAGTCTTAACTCTGTCTGCCTAGTGGTTCTATTTTTTACCTATCAAATTTAAGTTTAAAATATGCTTTTGGTGCTCTCAGGCAGAAAGGGAAAAAAAAAGGTCTGAGGTCACAGCTGGAGGGGCTGTGTTGCATGCAAGTAAGTGTATTTGAAAATCTGTTCAAGGTCCAAATACTCTGAGTCAACTACAGTCTCATCATGGGGATAAAAACACTAAGGCAGCTGCTGAGTTTCCTGAGGTATCTCCAGTGGTGTAATGAGAAGCCACTAAGAGAACATATAGAGAATATCTATATGATGAATTATAAAGAGTAAATGCCATGGGAACTTCTGATTCCCATATTTCCTAATAAATGAGGAAAGACACATTTGAGATGAAAAGGCCACAAATGCTTAAGAGGGATAAAATTATTGCTTTTTATAGACTATATGAACTGAAGAATCGAGCTTGTTGCCTTATGACATTACTAAAGGAAATACAGCTGCCAGAAGTTCATAGACTTTTGAATAACTCTATTACAGGAACTATGATACTATCTATGACATTATGTTACCAAGAATAAATGTGTCTTTCTCTACAAGACATCGATTTTCAGAGTCCTGTAAAACATGGCACTGAAAAATGCCAGGACTTGTACCCTAGTAAAAATGCATTTTTACATGGAAATATATTTGCAGTTTTTGTTTTCATTCCCTGAATCTTCTGATACAAGCAACTAAAAAAACAAAGGTCTTTATCATAGTGACCCAAATCTAAACATCTCTCCCAGGCAGGAACCACTGTATGCATCTTTTTTGAGGGAACTACTATCTTCTCCTAATTCTGCATTTTTTGTGCTTTGTTTTATCAAGTCACAGCAGAAAACAGCAAAAAGAAGAAACTGTAATAGCTGGCTGTGAGCTCTGCAGTATCCTCCCAGTCACATTATCATGACATTAATGTCCCATAACTACCACAAATATTGATACAGGACATAGCCACACATTTATGGATGGTTTATTTGGGAGATACCATGTCTTCTATGTATCTTTTTACTTATGTCAGTGCAAGGCTTTTAAAATGAGAACTTCCCCATCCAAATTGGAGTCTCCAGCTGCAAAGGAAGGTAAGTACACATCTTGCTAGTACACTTCCACAGCAATTTGCTGACCAGAGAATAACAAGGCATGTCTGAGGTACCAGTGCTGGTTTAGAAGGTTTTGTGTTTGCTGTAGTTTCCTTTAGACACATTTGTCCCTCTTCCTCTCCTTCCACACATCAAGCCCTTTTTGTTCACAGCCTCTCTGGTCCATCTTCTCAGCCTCTCATTTTATTCTTAGTTTCCATCCCTATCACTCACTTGTTACCTATTCGCTGTTGCATTTCCTTTGCTTGTCAGATTCTCTTTTCTCTTTAATCTTCCTGGCTCACCTCCCTAAAAGCCTGACAGTGCAGGATTGACACAGGTGCACAGGGCCCAAATCCTCTGCCCAGGCTCCAGGTGTGGGATGCTCTGTCCAGGACCCCTACACTGGAAGATGCTCCTTCACTCAGTGGAGAATCTTGAGATTTGTCATTGTTAATTTTCAGTAGATATTTTTAAGAGACTTGCAACATCATAAGACTCAGGTGGTATTTCACAGACACAGCAAAAATTCTAAGCTTAGCTATCACAATCCAAATCTTCATCCCAAAGCCTGGAAAAAACTGAAGCTCTTCAGGTTAAAAAGGATTTAAAAAAATTCTTCTGCCTCCCCCCCCCGCCCCTTTTTTTTTTTTTTACCTGCTAGATTATAAAACCCTCATATGTTTATCTACCCTTCTTATGAGGAAGGACGGGATCTCTTTTATTGATATGAAAAAATTTAGGCCTGAAACAGACACCTGTTGTGGATAATTTCCAGCTAAATAGTTTAGGTTTATGGAATTATTTTAAAAAGTGCTAACCTGTTCCTTCCTTGTAATTAAGTTGTACCCCCTGTGTCCATACACATTTTTTCATATCCTGCAGTCATACATCCAGTGTACTGGTCTTGTCTTGGAAATGCATGCCCTGATTCCTTTTCCAAACAACCATATTCTTACTAAGTAAAATAAAGGAAGAAAATGCAGGACATCACTCATTTGGATACAACACCAGGACAAACACAAGGAGTATTCAATGCATTTTTGGCCTCTGGCACTACCCACCATGTAATTCCACCTGTGTCCTATTGTTTTTTGGATCAGTTGCTTAACAAATTAGTGGAAAGTAACTAGCAAGAAATTGAAGAGAATGTAAAAGCATGGTATCTGAGAAAATACAGAAGATGACTATGTGATGTGCTAAAAAATACAGAACAAAGAGCTTTCAGAGCAGCAATTTAAATGACGAAATCAGTCTTCCTTTCCTTAGCTTTCTATTAACGTACTGCGGAATCATTCATGAATTTCTGATGTACAAACAGGCTGGGTTAACACATTAATCATCTCATTATTTCATACTTTTTTCAAGAAGTACCCTCTAGTTAACATGCAACTTTTTAGCAAACTCTAATTTCATTATTTTCCAAAACATTCTAGTATTTTTTTTAAAAGGCCCCCTGTCCTACAGAAACGTCCTCTGGACAACAAGCCATTGGTGGAGATCTCCTTATTAAAGATTCCCCAAATCACCCTGTGTGAAGAGAATACCACTTGAAATAAATGGCAAGCTAAACTCCTTTTATCATTTTAACAGGCTTCCACAGAAGAAAAGGTTCACACCACTCTGTGGCAACTTGAAACTCCTCTGCCAGGTGTCCCTGCTACATGGCTCATGCTCTCATACTGATC
Organism: Apus apus; assembly: GCF_020740795.1. Taxonomy (NCBI): domain Eukaryota; kingdom Metazoa; phylum Chordata; class Aves; order Apodiformes; family Apodidae; genus Apus; species Apus apus. Next base: position 50,287,495 of record NC_067284.1, on the reverse strand, counting down.
ACTGACATTCAGGATTCACCATTTTCTAGGACAGCAGACCAAAAGAACTCAGCCAAGGTTGCTGTTGTCGTTGGAAACAAAAATATCTAAGAAACACTGCTTTCTCCTTTCTGTTCCCCTCTCCTTTCTAAGCCACCACCTTCCCCTCTCTGATGCCAAAGCAGCATTCTAGTGTGGTCCAACAAAACATTTTTTCCTAAGTTCTGGGTTGTTTTTTGGTTGCTTTTTTATTTTCTTTTTCTTTTTGTAGTCCATGAGACAGCCTAATGAAGGGAGGCCCACATGAAAGAAAAAACAATAGACTAAAGTAATGAGAGTCTGGCTCAGAAGGACAAGAAACATCTTTACGTTTCATAGCCTTTGTGTTCAGCTCTAAGTTGTGATATATGATTTATTAATTTGTTTTTCTAACATTTGCAGTTTGTATTACCAAATTAAAAAAAAAACACAACAAAAAAACAACTGGCAGAACGCTGATTTATTTCATAAAGGACTTTCAGAAGACTTAACAAGCACTTATTTTGTGCAGAAATACAAGCATTGTGCCATCAGACAACACTGCTTGTGGAAGAGAAAACGCTGCAAATTCTTAGACCTAAGACAGTCAGACACGCACATCTTAAAAGACTCCGTCTTGAATCAAGTTCTGCATGCAGAATCACGCTAGCTGAGGATCGTTTTTTAAGAGGCTTTGAAGGTTTGGAAATGCTCTGCATGCTTAATATTTTACACGCGGCACCTCTGGGAGCCTCAAGCGTGTAACTCTGGGGAAGGCTCAGTGTAAGGCCGCCCTCTGACGGCAAGTCTTGCCTAGAGCTGGGGCAGGGAGCAGCACAGCCCGACAGGCTGCACGCACAGCCCCTGGAGGAGAAGAAACATGTCAGAGCTGGTCTCTTACATCGAACAGGATTGTAAGCATCAGCAAGCGCAACCTTGACCTTTCGAATTTCAAGTTGGAAACAGCTGTTAAACTCTGACTTCTCTGCCAAAATGACAAAAGCATCATTTCCTCATTGTCCACACATTGAGCTGGAGTTTCGCTGCACTTTGTTGTTGCACTCGGCAGAAATTGGCAGTGGGGCTGGATTCTCTAGCTCTCCTTTGGTACACTAAGGTCTTGTAAATTCTGGCCTCACTGAAGAGCTGTGATAAACGTCTTAATAACCTTGTGTCTATCACGGCTTGAAACTGCCCTCCAGGGCACTGTAACAGAACAGTGCAGAGCAGCATCTTACCTGCTCTCACATAGTCTTTTTCCTCTCTATTTTCATCTTAACCAGACATATCTATCTGGGAATTACTCTGCTAGTCCTACAAGAGGTAAGAGAAAATCCAGCATAGTGTTTCTGGGCTGTAATAAAGAGATCCCAATTCAGAGCAGAACCTGCATCTTCAACTGCATGTTACACGATGAGATGACTCTCAGGCATTCCTGACAAAAACTGCACAAATTAAAACCCCACCATTCTGAGTAAGGATTTAAGCCCTACAACACTAAATAAATCTCAGTATCCCTTTGTAACAGAAGTGGATAGACATATCACAGATACTTTGTTGCTTGCTGCATAGAAAGAATGTTACACAGGGGATTGGATCAGATACGCATGTGCACCTTTAGGAAAGGAACAGAAATAAACCTGATTTCTCATAAAGACACCAAGTAACAATCTTTTTGGGACAAAATGTACTTCAAAACTAGCCTTATGATACTATAATTAATGCTTGAGCGAGGCAAGAATTATTCTGACAAACTTCTCATACTGTCATTTAACATACAATACCTGTTTCAAAATTCCACACCATGCTTGAGTTGTTTGCCATTTTGAAGTTTCACACTCACAAAGACGCTAAACTGAGAGCATCTAGCCCATAAATGAAGGTTTGTCCTCATGGACCCCTCCTGAAAAGTCTGACATTCTACTCGAAAGACAGTTTGTGTACTTCTGTTGCTGCAAAGCAGAGTGGGCTGGCAATTAGAGCCAGAATCCCAGAGTATTTCTATCCCTGCTGCATGTGGATGAGTGTGGAAAAAGAACCGGAGTTGACAGTAGATATAAGTATGATGATTTAGGTATTAATTTTAGAGTAAGAATTATTTCCTTTGCTGCTGGATGAGTTTCGTTTTTGCCTGTATGCTCTGGTAGTGAATGAAATAAGTGCAGTTAAAGAAGGTAGCTTACCTTGTGTTGTGCCATCTAGTCCCATGAGACATTTCATTGCCCTGATGATTTGCTCTGCTACGGGTGGACACATCGATGTGGCGTACACAGCACTGTGAGAATGAGTTCGTAAAAAGTCCACAAGGTCCTTACACAAGCAAAACAAAGCATGAATGAGCTTTGAGCTGGCCAAACATCAGATTTCCCTCTTAACTACTGCAGGAATGAGAACATGCAAAAGCAAGAGGACATTTCACTAGTTATTGGTTTGCATTCTTGGCTGCTCCTGTCAATGTGTGGCCTGAAGAAACACCGGGCAGGTGCAAATACTTTACTATATAAATAGGGCAATTACAACTGAAACAAAGGTCTGGAATAGAGCAATGTTTACTTCTGTGCTAAGACTTACTCTAAAGGAGCCAAAATCATTTAAAGACCAACGAGCAGCTGCACTTGAAGTACTGCTCAGTTGCTCTCTGGAAACAAAGCAAAGATGACATCGGTACAGTTTCTACACCACACTTAATCCAGGAAAAGCAACCTTACTGGGATCTATCTTTGGCTATTAGCATATACATTTCCTTCAACTGAAACTTCCCGTCAGTGTGGCAGGGATAGTCATGTTAGAGTCAGTATAGTTCCTTTAACATTTTCTTGTATAACTAAGAGTACAATCTGTGCTCCTAGACAATGAATTCCTGCACTGTAAGCACCAGTAATACTCTGGAACCCGGGGATACCATAGGAATTAAGACCATCACTGTTATGACAGCTTATAAATCCTAGTGCAAAATATCAGAGTTAACAGTTATCACACTAAAAGCTGACTGCATGTTAGTGAGAAAGGCATGAGGCCTGCTTGAGAACTGCCTTTGAAATAACACCAGAAAAAAACACCACCTAGGAGAGTAACAAATTATTGCTGAAAAAAGCTGTATGAGTCTATGCAGTAACTCCAGTGTTAAGGATAGTAATTTACCTAACCTTATACAGGTTATGCATTGTCACACTGCAATTGTAATCCTAAGTCCTCGATCAAATAGTTAAGAAGGCTTCTGTGCTCTAGCTGATGCAGAACAAGCAGCGCCACAGTGAGTTTTCAGCTGCAGAAATGAACGTAAGTGTGCTAATAGTGTGTTGGGTGAGCAGCTGCCATGAAGGCCTGGAAGCCCAAGGCAAAGCTTAGTAACACACACAGGCATGAAAGGAGAGACCCACTTTAATTTAAGAAATCTTCCAAGGATTAGATGATTAATTACCTTAGACTGCTTTTCAACGGTCTAAGCTTCCTATAATTTCCAGCTACATTAGCCACATTGTCTTTGCTAAGAGTTAAGCCTTCAAAGACAAATTCAAGAAGCAAAGGAAACAAAAAAAATGTATTCTTGATGTATTATGATAGCCTGTTTTAAGACCTCCAGAGGCAAAAGCAAAAAAAACCCAAACAACAACAAACAACCCAGTAAGAAATATACACTTTCTTGTAGCTCTTTTATTCTATTCAAGTGCTATCCTTATTAATGTTATCCTGACAATAACCATATGGGCTGCCTAAACAGGCTTCCTACCCATTCAGCAAACTACTTAAGAAATACATTCAGCAGGGTATGAAAAGGGTAAATAATCAGCAGCCACTTGATATCTCTGTCAAGCAATAAAAGCAATGACATTTCACAATGGTGCTGATTATGCTTTCTCTTCTACATCCCCAGTAAAAACAAGCTCAGCTTTACTTTTTGTTGACATTTGTAGTTGGCAAGAGGTTGTTTTGTGAATTTACACAGAGGAACTGAGGACACAGATCTTACTATTGCAAAAGACCCTCAGTAACCCTCTTTCTCTGTCCTCCTAAAAAATGCAGCTATGACAATCCACAACTGTTTAGGAATTTTATTATCAGTGGATGAAACTGTGGCTTTAATCTCTCAATATTGCTCCATACACTGTTTACAAATGTGAAACAAAGTAACGAGCAGTCTGCATGCAAATTAATATAGTGAAGTAAATTTAGCCAACCACAACGTGTCTAAACATTTCCAAGACAAACAACAATCATCAGGGTGGCAGAGAAATACCCAACCCAAGCAAATTACATAATATGAGCATGAGACAAAAATAAGAGTGTCTGACTGTTTGATGTGCATTTGGGATCCAGACAAAAATGGTACTAACTTTAGAATAGTGCTCCTGTAAAACAGTCTATGAAAAAAGACAGTGAAATATATATGGCACATAACAAGAAGGTGCTTCCTCTCCCCCTTGGTGTTAAAATGTTTGTGTTTTCCTTTTACCTTTTTGCCAGCTATGTATCCTCCAGCTGCACCAAAGCTCTTTGTGAACGTTCCCATTAGCACATCAACATCATCAGGACTCATCCCAAAGTACTCCACAACTCCTCGGCCTGTTGCACCCACTGCACCGATGCTGTGAGCTTCGTCCAGGTAGAGGTAGGCTTTGTATTTCTTCTTCAAAGAGACTATCTCTGGCAGGCGCACGATGGACCCTTCCATGCTGTGGATGGAGAGAACCGTGGATGGAGAGAACCATGGATGAACAACAAATCCTGCACTGCCTTTCTCTTTTAGATACTGCCAGAAAATATGGGAATTAATTGCCTGGCTCCATAAAAGACCTTCTGGAAGCTCAAATCGTATTTACAGTTCAAAGAAAAACTGCAACCCTTTCCATTCTGAAAGTGAGTATAAAACAGTCAAACAGTTTTAGAATTCAAACTCAAAAGCAGTCAAAAAGTCTCTGAATATTTGCAATTTTTTAACCTGTCAGAAAAGAGAAGGAAAGGTATAAAGCAAGGGGGAGAAACTCACCCAAAGCAGCCCATTACAATTACCTACAAACCAAATATTGTAATGAATTATAAGGAACTGCTATAATTCAGTCTGGTTCTTGCTTACTGCTTTGCCAGCTACTGTGGCAATATTGGGGGTAACAGCTCTAGAGCAAATTACTGAGGAAGAGGAGCTGGGTCTAACGTATACAGAAGATGGGCCACATAAAACACACAGATGGTGCCATAACTGTAAGAGGCCCCAGTCTTCAGAGTGCCTAGATTTGGGGATTAGAAAAGGGAGCTGAAATGTACTCTTGCCAAATGTTGCTTTGATATGTATTTTTTAGGAAATGTAGCCTGCTACCTACTATACAAAAAGAAAAAACACATTATATTATTTTCCTTGTTACTTTCTTTCAACCATGCAGGAAAATTAAATATTCTGAACTTGCACTAATTATGTATTGAGATATGTAGAAATAAGATGATAGAACTTTTGTATTGTTGATAGTGATGTCACTAAGTTAGAAGGCACAGAGAAGGTGCATAGCAAGATGAAAGCCCAGGGAGATAAATAAGGAATGCACTCTAATCCCTGAAAGATGAAGTATCAATAGTATTGCTGTGAAGACAATTATGTCTTTAAAACATTTGTGAGATGACTAAAGCTATGCTTTAAAGAGCATAAAGATATGCTTGGATGCACTCAGTATTCATATCCTGAGGAGTTAAACATGTTCTCTTCAACTAGCTCCAGTAAGCAGGTCTTTAAATGCTAAATAATTCCTATCAAACAGAAAGTGAGTGTGCTGTGTGCCAGGAAAGCCAGTGCTCTGTGACTAAGACCCATGGCTAAGTTGCATCTTATTGCAAATGCTACAAGGGTTTCAGGTAAGCAGAAATTTTCATAGAATCATGGAATGCCAGGTTGTAAGGATCATCTGGTCCAACCTTTCTAGGTACTACTATAGTTAATATGAGATGGCTCAGTGACCTGTCAAGCTGAGACTTAAAATTGTCCAATGTGGGAGAATCTTTTGTTTATATTTTTGAATTTGTTCCTAAATAGCATGTACAAAAGAGCAGTGCAATCAACACAACAACTTGCCAGTTTATGGATCCTGGACCAGGGGCTTTCACAGATTGTATTCTTGCCACTCTAGCTGCAATATGCAGCTGTAAGTTTGGTATCACGAAAGGAGTAGGATATGCTTTTAGCACTTGTGAAATTTCTGATTATTTTAGTTCTTCTTCATCCTTTAGTCTCCTGAGAATGTTTGGAAACAGCTGGGTCTCCAGTTTTGAAGGAGAAGTGCCCATGGTCAAGTTTGAAAGAACATCATGTGGGAGCAGCCATGGACAAGTGTTGCCTGTGCAATTTGTACTAGGAGGTTCAGAGAGTTTGGCTGTGTGCACCTGGAGGCATATTTTTGGCTGTCATGTGACTGCTGGCAAATTTTGTTCTTCTGTCTTGCCCAGCTATAGAAGAGGCAGCTGTGGGGCTGTGTATGGGCACCATGACCTCTTGCAGAGAAGAACTGTGGGCTTGTCCTGCAAGCTCCTGAAGACTGGGCTTTCTCACTTTTCCCAAATGGCACTTGGCAGCTGGAGAGATGCAACTTGAACCACCACAGCTATTTTCCTAATGAATACAAGGGGAGAGCCCACAGTTCTCACACAGCCCAGAGTCAGAGCATTAGTCAGCTAAAAATTATACTGAGCCACTGAGTGTGCATGGTACGTGCTGGGAAGGGCAGCTTTTGGCTGCACCTGGTCAGCCTGCAGGTTGGCTGTATGGCCAGAGAGTGAGAGAACGGTGCCAAGGAGCAGCTCTGCAGAGGGAAGCAATATAGGCAACCCACACTTCACCTTCCAGCATTACTTGAACAGACCAGCTAGGCAGAGAAGGACAATAACAGTTTTTACACATTTACATGGACATCATTAGGTTTAGTGGCTTATGGACATTCAGATGGGAGAAATAGCATTTATCTACAAAAAACCCCAACAAGAGTAAAAAAATGGAAAATTACAAATACGGAGCCTTATTTTCTGCATATTTGTGGAATGGCAGCAAAGTTCTTGCTGAATCCCAGGGTACACAGAGTTGGTACATGGCTGTTGAAAGATTTAACCATTAAGAGGATTTAATTAAAACTTTTTTTACTTGTATAAGTAGGAGATTTCTCTTTGAACTCTAAGCTGTTTATCAAAACAAGGCACTTATATACAGTTTTGATGTTGATTTACTGCTCTTCAAAGATGCTGGCTGACATAATATTACAATAGTTGACAGAGATCCTAACATGGCCTTGAAGTGTCTATGGAGTAGATAAAGCACTGCTGGTTTGGTGTACATTTTCTGTGCTGTCATTCAAACGGACCTCACCCTTCTGATGGCAGAGATGAGAGCTGTTTTGCTGTCTGCTCTGCTCTTGGTCTTTCTTTTGACCCTGGGAGATGGTTTGTGATATGAACACTGCTCTGTTTAGAATTGCTCCGAGATAAAGCTCACTTCACATAACCCCTTGGGTAGCCCAAATGGAAAGTTTACTGAATCCTGCAGTAAATATTGATGTCGACTGAGTTTAAATCAGAGAGCCAGAAGTGAACTGTAATCATTCTGTCTCAGTCTGCTTGTGTCACTTTCACAAAGCTATTGATCTGCTTCCAGATGTGCTCATGCACGCAGGGCACATTGAGAAAGCTGTATGCAGATGAACATAAGCTGGCTCTGCTCAGGACAGACATTCTTGTTACATGCTATTTCATCCTGTCTTGTAGCAAAAATTATTAGCTTGCTGGCAGGGATGTAAAGCTTCTAGATTGCAGCTGATTCTCCTTTGTTCGGTGGACAGGCGTAAGAGCCTGCTTCAGTACAGGCTAAGTTTGAGTCTACTTCCAGATGTGAGAAAATAATCCAAAATTTTGGGATCACTGAATTTTGAAGCTTTATTCAATCCCTACCAAACTTGATCTAGTCACTTTGCTTGGAACACAGGCTTGACAATATACATCCAGTTTATTTTGAAACATCTTGGGAAAAGAGTTTCCTACGTCCTACCATGGTACCACAGTTTAAATATTTATTTATTTATTTATTTATTTATTTTCTGTCAGGAAAATTAATTTACTAATATTTAACCTATTATCTTCATCATTGCATCACCCAATCTCTCCAAACATGTCCTATAGTTACACTATCCTTTTAACATTTGTAAAATGCATCTGTTCCTCTTTCAGGCTGGTTTGTAATAGGGTAAAAACCCTCTTTCTTGACCTGTTACTCCTAATGCATGCATTCCATTTCAATGTCTACTTTAGGGATTGTTTTCTTACATATACCTTGCATATTCATAAAACAATCTCTGTTTTGTAGTTAGAGCAATAGTTTTTTTGGAAACCTCCCAACTCTGTCCTCAAATACAACCCCATACACTGAAACAATAGAAATGTTAACCTTTAATGCTGGTCCCTGGCCAAAGACATTAAACATTACCCCATTCTTTTCTGGAAGTCCCATCACTTAATCTCAGGAAATAAAAAATAACCCTGATAAATTTCCTACAGTATTGACATCGAATCCCAAAGAAATTCTGATGCACATGAAAAGGCACTGGACAATATGTAATTGATCAGAGAGCTATTTTCTGAGCTGGAAGGGAAAATGCCCAAATTAAATTAAAAGCAGGGAAACAAGAATGAAAAACAATCTGTTCTGATCAGTTTTTGGTGCCCTGTAAGTCCTGCCCTGAGCCTTGGTCTATCTGCCTCCTAGGTAAATACGTGTGCAAGTCAGCAGACGCCTGCCATAAACCATGTAAGAACACAGTAACTGATTAATCCTGAACTGGAAATGCTAGAAGCCAATGAAAACACTAGCTGGAATTTAAGTAACAGAAATATGATTTAGCAAGTCAGTTTAACTTTCGCCCTGGACACTGCCAAAACTTGTTCATACTTTTTGTGCTGTAGACTGATGGCTAGATGGTCTCTCTCAGTTTGGAACACAAATGGAATTTATTTTCTCCTAGGTTAGTCGAAGTTAAGAACCAGATATCACTATTAGTTACACTTACTTGTGATGTGTTTTGTTTTTGGTTTTGGTTGTTGTTTTGTTTTTAACTTTTGCGATAACAGAGACATTAAAAAGCAAATAAACATACACACTGCTGTTTCCTTGACATGTAGCTTGAGTGCTTCCCAAGTCAAGAGGCCAATTCTGCCTTCAGTAGTAACCAAGCAAAATCTGCAGCTTACGGTTTCGAACACTAGTCTGATTTCCAGAAATGCTCATGTTGGCTGACAATGACCCTTTTCAAATTTTGCCAGCTGGTAAGTCAGGGCTTATGCACAGTGTAAACACTTTAACATACTACTAATGGAAACTTTTTCCATACTGCCATCTTCACCATATTAAGACTATGATGTCCCATATAACAGTATTTTTTAAAGAAGGAAAACTCAGTGTTTCTTTTGCATCTCTGGAAAAAAACATTTCTATACATTTTTGCCAAGCCAAACTTGCAAGTCAAGATATTTTAACATGGAGAACGGCTCTGACCAAGTTGTTGTCCCTGAAGCAGTCCTTTAAGGGGGGTGGGGAGAAAGCAGTATTAACTGTTGCAAGAAGAATACATTAATGACACTCTACCTCCCCTTAAACCCTCTAGATGAATGTTAATTTGGCATCTGGCAAATATTGAAGAAAACTAATATTAGCCCATACGGGGTTAGAAAATTTTAGTCTCTTAAAAATCACGGTCCAAGAAAGGAAAGAACATGCACACAAAAAAAGTAAGAATGTTGCCAATATTCATTTCTGCAGCTTCTCTTTTGCATATGAAATGTTATTATCTACTTACTGGATTAGACTACCTGGCCTGTGAATCTGTTCCCAGCAGTGCTGTAAGGACAGATCAGCTGTGTGCATCTCGGGTTGGCAGCGATGGCAGGGATACAACACGGCGGGGTGTGGTGGTATTCCCCTCAAGTCAGAGCAGACTCGCTTGGCAACCAAACCACAGTCTTCAATTTCTGAGCTGCTTAGACTGTGAAAACAACTAACCAACCAACCTAGCTACTGCTAGGGCTAGTTTCCAATGAGAGACTATTAGAGAGCTGAGTTTTGTTTTTCTTTTACTTTATGTGTTTCACAAGCATAGGCATGCAGGGTGTGAGTGGTCTTGACATTATTTAGCCCTTACAGGGCTGAAGGAACTTGATGGTTCCTTTTTAGTGAGGTTCTCTGAGCCTGAACACGTTTTTATTTTGCATTTCAATATAAGGTTCTTCAAACTTTTGAAAATGAAATCTCCTTTGAAAATGAGCTGCTAAACTAGAGGAAAAGTCCAAATATACATCTGGAAATATAGTTATTGTAATTGCCAATATCTGACAGTGGTTTATCCCACTGACTGGATGGATCAATCTATTTTTTGTGTCACCAGCCTACCTTCCTGCTCCCTAGTGATCAGTATCCAGGGTAAAGGATTTAGAAGTGAAGAAGGTCAGCAGCTGGAGCATTTTCTGCAGGCCATGTAATGGGTGGGAATATTTGTCAGTAAAAGTTGGTGGTCCACTTAATTTCTGAATGATCAAAGTTCTTAAATCTGAGCTTTCTTTTGGTAGTGCCAAGCTATGTTTATTTGCAGTTTTGCTCTGTTTATTCTGGTTGAAAGGAGAAGTTCAGCCTGCTTTGGATCAGCTGATCTGCTGCTGACCTGTTTCATCTCTGAATGACGGGTGTTTAAATAAGGAATGATTTGTTCTCTTTGCAGATGGAAGATGGTAGGTAAAAAGAAAGCACTGACAACTATGAAGTTGTGATGACCATAAAAGATTATTTATGAAAAAAAAGCTAATCAGCTCACTTGTGCTAGTGTTTCTCAATAAAATGGCACAAATTACTCCCCATCCAGACTGGCTGCATTTCAGCAACACATGATATGATCCCTACATATAAAGTTTAATGATACTTCCATAAACAATGTCATGCCTTGTGAATGAGTGTTTCTGGTTCCTTTCCCTCAGATGCAAGTGTCACTACTCCCAAACCGTCCTTCTTCTACGCCCTCCCTTTCACATCATCACCACAGGAGCCTTGTTTAGAACCCTGCAAACTCTCTTACTGTCCAGATCCCTGCTTCTTAGCCCTTCCCTCCTCTTCATGATCTCTACCTCTCTCCACTCCAGTTCCTTGCCTACCAGTGACTCCCTCTCTATATTGTCCATCAGCCCCATGGCTGCCTCCACAGCAACCTTCTCCTGACTTGAGCGGTTGCCAGGATGAAGCCCAGGGTGGTGAGCCTGGCTGGTGCCTCCACTTTGCTGCTCAGCTCTAGTGATGGTTTGTCTTCTGTTTGGGTGTAAGTTGCACCACACTAGTTTAACAGCTATCTGACTAGGATGCTTTATAATTACATGGTATCATTGGTGCTGGTATTATCTGATGGATTGTCAAAGGCACTTTTCTTACTCAAATTCCTCTAGGGACTGGGGCTACTTGAAATACCACTATACAATGTTTTGAAAGCTAGTCTAACTGT